>NC_064274.1:6347500-6965000 GCF_003254725.2 Canis lupus dingo | reverse complement strand
ATTAGTCTCAATTTACAGATAAGGAAACTGAAACAGAGGTGGAAGGTAACTTGCCCAGGATCATTTAGCTACTAAGTGGCAGGGCCAGAATTTGGACACAGGCAGTCTGGCTCCAGATGTTAAGCAATTAACTACAACACTAAACTCTGTGATTTTATTTATTTATTTTTAGAGAAGGAGAGGTGGATGGGGAGAGAGGGCAGAAGGAGAGGGAGAGAGAGAATCTTAAGCAGGTTCCATGCCCAGTGTGGAGCTTGACACCAGGCTGAATCTCACAACCCTGGGATTACCTGAGCCAAAACCCCAAGTCAGACACTTAACTGACTGAAAAAGTTTTTATTTATTTGTTTGTTTGTTTAAGAGTGAGAGAGAGCATGAGCAGTGGGGGTGGGGGCAAAGGGAATGAGACAGAGGGACAAGCAGTGTCCCTGCTGAGCAGGGAGAGGGAGCCCTACATGTGGCTCCATCCCAGGACCCTGGGATCATGACCTGAGCCAAAGGCAGACATAACCAACTGAGCCACTCAGGTGCCCCTTTATGATTATTTTTATTTTTTATATGATTATTTTTAATAAAGACCATTTAGTCACTTCTTTCCAGTATTCAAACTTCTATTTTCTTTTTTTCTTATTTAATTGCATTTAGCAGGACACCCTAGAAAATATTAAATAATAGCTGCTATAGCCCTGCATCTTTCTGGGTCCCTGATTTTAACATGAATACTTCCATTTCACTCTAAGATATGTTACTGTTGTTTTCTAATGATTATCTTAATTCATTTAAAGACAAGTTCTTTTATTTCTAGAACATTTATTTTTAAATTTCAGAAATGGCTGTTGAATGTTATACAATGCATCACTAGAGAATATCATTTGGTTTTTCTCCTTTAATAAATTACCTGACATTTTATAGTGTTAAACCACCATTCTTGGAATATAACCATGCTATGTCATGTTACGAATTCTTTTCATTATCACATCACTGTTTTCAACACTTTAATACCCAATTTTCTTTGCAACAAAGTCACAGGCGAATTCCTCTCTTTCTTGACATAATGTTTGTCTTGGGCTTTGATACTAGGGTTATGGTAAGGTTGCAGAATAAACAAATTTTCTCTTTTTGGGATAGTTTCCCTAGAATCCAGCCAGGGTCTGATACCCCATCTCAACTCCCTTCTTCCTTCTAGAGGTGTCCGTAGTACTCAAGAGGTGTCCTTCAGCTGTCAAGGTTCCTCCTAAACTGGACGGATCCCCAACAAAGCCTATGTATCATTCAGTTTTCTCCCTTTCCTTGCACTGGCTTCCAAGCCTTTTCTAAGTTCATGCCACTTGCTTGCCATTGAGTTTGCTATGGGAGATTTGAGTGGTGTTGATTTTTGCAGAATAGAACTAACATTGTAGGTGGGAACTGTGTAGGTGCTCGACACCTCTCACTTCATTTAATCCTCAAAATCCTGGGATTTTTATTTTGTAGACGGGAAAAGGAAGTTGATAAATTGCTATACACCACCGTGTGAGGTGCCAGAATTTAAAACCAGGACTCCTTACTTGATTCCAAAGCAACCGCTGCTCCCACTACAACAGAAGTCTCACCTGTTCCCATTATGTTCCCTGGCCAGTCTCTCACGTTGACTTGTCCTCCTTTAGCAATTACAGACTATACTACATCACTTGACGTTACCCTCTTTTGTATGTTTTGTTTGTTTCGTCTGTGTATTTCTTGTCTCACACAGCAGTTATTAACTGAGTGCCCGTTTATCTGACTCCGTTTGGCTATCTTCTTATTTTATAATAAGGGATGGGGGGGGCGGGGAGGAAGGAAAAGGTGACTAAATGCAAATCATTTTGATTATGTTAGTTTTAGCTACCCATTGCAAAAAGTCCCTTTCAAAATAAGTTTAACTCTGCCTGGTCTCCCAGGGACTTTTGAGCGATCCCTGCAAAATCAGTGCCTAAAAACGGAGAGGGCATCTGTGAATATTGATCACCCAAGCACATCAAACAGTGGCAGTGTGCTGGAGATCGCACTCACAGCCGCAACTTCCTAACAAGGAAAACTAGCAGACGAGCCACTCTCTCTCTACCGCAGGAGCAAGCCGTCTCCCCCCCCCCCCCCCCCCCCCCGGCCTCAGCCAAATGGAACTTTCCTGCGAAAGCTTTGACGGAGCGCTCACCGAGAGTCACGTGGAGCTGGAGCGTACTCCCGCGCCTTGCGGCGTGACGCGGGGCTCGGGTTGCTAAGGGGCGGGGCAAGGCGCCGCGGAAGGGGCGGGGCGAAGGAAGCCAGCGGGGTAGGCGGGGCCGCCGGAGTCGAGGGGCGGGCGGAGAGGGGCGCGCGGGCGGGGAGGGCCTGGCGTATTATGGGATGCGGCGGTGGAATGGCGCTGGGCGCGTGATTTTGAACAAACCCGGGTCTGTGTCTCGGAGGCGCCGCCGCCGCCGCGGCTGCTGGGAGCCTAGGGAGCGTGGCGCGAGGAGCAGGCGGCGGCGCCGCCGGCTTTGGTGAGTGTCAGCCCCGAGGGTGGGGACATCTGGGCGGGCGGGCGGGAAGGGGACGCCGGCCCCCGCTGCGGGTGGTGGAGCGGGCGGAGGGCGCCGGACCGCCCCCCCGGGAGCCCGGGCTCGTGGGTCTTGGCGGAGAGCGGGAAGCTGGCGGCTGGGGGCTGCCGCGCCTCATCCCCGGGCCACAGGGGGCGGGAGGATCCTCCCGGCTCGGCCTCTTCCCGCCGGCACCCGGGAGGGCGGCTGTCACCCGGCGGGGCCGGCGCTGGGCCGGCCGCCCGCCCTTCCCGGCAGTCGGCAGGAAGGGTTCCGGCGGCTGTTGACACGCACCTTGCGTGGCCCGAGAAGCCGACCGTGTCGGCCCTCGGATTCTGGGAACCGGTTCTGCTGCTGTGTCATTTTGTACCAGCCCCTCCTTTCATTGCTGCCCGCCGCCCCGTTCTTCCTACGCCCCTTTTGTATGGTCTCGTCTCCGTGTGTGTCCGTTTTCCTCGCGAAGCCCACCAGCTAAATGTCATAATGTCTCCGAGGTGCACGGGGAAAGGGCGGGGGCCGGGACTTGGCTTGGCCAAGCAACGGTAAACACCAAGCGGAGTGCGGGTGGACGGGGCTGGAGGGGGCTGGAGAGGTGGACATAAAGTTTACAGATGAGGAAACTGGGCAGACTTGAGACTCTCAGGCTCAGCAGGCTGCGTAGATAAAGAGCGATTGGGCCGGGGGTAGATGGCACTTGTTTAAAGCCTGAATCTCCTTCCTGGCTTTTATATGGAGTTGTCATTCAAGAAAGGTAAGCAAATGAAATGGCTTCCACCTTACTCTTTTTAGACTAACTTCTTACAAATACAGTAGGATGGTCCTGTTCTCAACCTTGAAATTTAATTTTGATCGTTGCAGGTAGGTCTCTCAGAGTTCATACTGTGGTTCAGTGGTGGGTTTAGAATTCAGCTTTTGAATGCGTGATTACCAAGTCTTTCTGAACTTAACAGAGATAACCAATTTGGGTTTGTTTTGTTTTAATTCTGGTCTTGTCGCAAGCCTTGCAGCTTATGGTTTCGTGTTATTTTTTAGTTGATTAAAAAAATGCTTACGTTATTTTTTAGTTATTAAACCGCATAATGAGAGTAGTTGGTGGGAAAGATGGGTAACTGAGGTCTTGTTCTAAAGCAAGCTGTTTATTTTGTCTGTATTGAACAAATATATCTGTGGCAGGTTTTTTTTTTTTTCTTAATTTGGTGACAGATCTTAAAAAAACACTTGGCAAATAATTTTAGAGATATGTTTTCGGTATTTACAAGTTGGGCTTTGACATCTTAAACCCATAGCAAATTGGAAGCCACAGTGTTCACGGACAGAAATGATCAGATGAAATGGAGCGGAGAGGAAAACAGTTCAGAACTGCGTTTTTAAGACTAGACCACAGCTAGTTTTTCCGCACATCCTCAGCATGAGCATCAATGCCTGTACTTTACAAATGTGCCCGAGAGATGAGGCATGCATATGGGAATGGGTCGTTCTGTCAAAGTGGTGCTGGCGGTGGAGGGAAACGTCAGAGTGGGTGACATTCAAGGTCTTTGTCCGTGTTTTTAGTCTCTGGAATGAGCGGAGTGAATCAAACGCATTCCATCATCCGTCTCAAGTTGCTATTCTGAGAATGAAAGAGTTCGGGTTCCTTATTGTCCTTCTGCCGACTTCCGTGTGGCTTTTGCTCTTCAAAACAAAAACATGCCGGACTTGGGACTCGGCAGGTAGAGCGACTTCCTTTCGCGTAGCTGCCGGGCCCGCAGAAGCACCATCTTTCGCTGTGGGGTGAAAGGTCTCGGCGTGGGCTGTGTGCGCGTTTGTGTCTCCCTGTGCATTTGAAGGTTGGCGGGGCGGGCGGGAGGTTTCCCCGGATATGTGGGTGTGCGCCTCTCCGGAGGGGAGGGCCCGGGAGGGGAGGAGGAGGAAGGGGGAGGGTACTGGCGGCGGCGGCGGCGGCGGCGGCCCGGGCTCGGGCTGTCGGGGAAGCTGCTGAGCTGTGATGGTGATGACGAGGTGAAAATGGCGGATCTTTCGAAATACAATCCCGGCCCCTGACATACCAGAGGCGGCGGCAGCGGCGGCGTCGCCACCCGGGCTCCCTCCCCGGCCCCCCGGTCCCCTGGAGCGCTCCACTTTGGGCAAACTGGGAAAGGAAGCGGCTGGCCGGAGCGACCGTGCACGGGCAAAACAAGCACCGCCCGGGCTCGGAATTGCCCGGGACCTTCGGGAGCCCCCACCTCGGAGCCAGAGGGAGGAGAAAGCGGCAGCCGCTGGAGGTAGAGGAGAAGGGCTATCCGAGGGCTTCTCTGCAGAGATCTCTTCTCTTTAGGGGGGTGATGGGTAGGGGCGGAATTGCGTTGTGGATCAGGGAATGACTAGTCCAGAGTGCAGAGAACCAGTAGCCTCGTAATGACATCAACATTATTCTGAGTGTTAAGAGGGCTCGAGTTTGCTCTTACACCTAAGGCTGCCGCTGAGGCCTAGAGGAACCGCTAGCACTTACCATAATTTCCTGACTTAATATTTAAAACATCCACTGTGGTCGGTGTCGGTTTGATGATGTTCAGTTTATAGGGTTGAATGTTTCTTTAGAGAGGCAGAGCATAAGCATTTTATTCTGCATTTAAGCTCTGTGTTTTAGGTCATAGTCTATAACTTGTTGGGGTGTGGATGCTCACATTTTTGGAGCATATGGACTAGTTTTGTAACAATTAAAAAGGCTGTCTTTTTCTTTTATGGCTCTCTCATCCATAGAGTGACCCTTTTGCCTCTGCCGTTTGGCAAATAGCGATTGAGATACTGTCAGTCATATTTCTTACCCATTTTCCCTGCCCCTCTCCAATCCATTTCGTCAATTTGGTGGCTAACGTTATGGAATATTTTGCAGGATGTAGATTTTATAATCCAAGTGAAATACAGCTGTGGGAGCTCTATTTTGGCTCACAAGTTTTACCTTCCTTGTTATGGAAGTTATAGCTTGATGTGAGGACATTAAGTTGATAGAGATGAACTCTATCTGGACTTGTTAGCTCTTTGTTTAAAGAGCTGGAGCATTGGATTGATTGACCTTATGACCATAGTTTAGGGCCACAGTATAATTTTGTTTCGTTACCTAAAGATCCATGTATGTTTTAGATTGTCCGGCAGATCCCTCAGGAGGTCTGTCTGCTTGCACACAACAGTAGTGTTACTGAAAAGTTACATGTGAATCAAATTTTTATACTTTAATTTGGGGTCCTCTGGTTTTTTTCTAGCCTTTGTAGTAGAAGGTTGGGTCAGTGACAATGAGTACATGAGCCTGTACAGGTGAATATTTAAGAAATGCCTGCTGGTAATGTTTATGATTAGCAGTAATTTCCCTTATCCAAGTTTCTTACAAAGAGATGATGTCATAGAATGACATACAATATGTATTTTATTCAGAGGAGAAATTTTTGCATGTATCTGTGTATGTAACTTAGACATTTGGCTTTCACTCATTAGAAATATAAGGAACTAAAAAAATTAAGGAAAATAACTGCAGAAGTACTCAGAAGCTTTAGTTAATGAATTTTTGGTTAATCATTTGTTTGGTGTTCTTGTATTATCCAGTAGGGATTTGGTTCTGCTTTTTCTTGTGTTGCAATTATTTGGTACATGTCAACTAGCTGCTAAATTAGTAGTAAAACTCAGAATTTGGAAAGTAATTAAAATAGAGAGTAAAATACTTTTTATTGGCTTTTTCTTTTAATTACAGAGAATTATTGTCTTTTTGTGATTTTTGTGTGTGTGTGTGATTGTCTTTAAAGGCCAGTTTTCAGATTGTTATGGTTAGAACAATTGTCTATTAAGATTAGAAGTGTGTTATAAAGAAATGAAGTAAGGATTATGCTACCAAAGATAGTCAAGTGACTTTTTTGGGGAAGAAGTACATTATAGATTTTCATTACTTATTTCAAGTGTTACTATTGAGTATTTCTTATGTGTCCCATACTGTGCGAGGGATAGGGCATATCTCAATATCACTGCCTCAGGAAACTTTGAGTTTAGGAATGGTTGGGAGGTAAAGTTGGAAGGATGGGTTGAGTAGAGCTTTAATGCAGAAGGCCTTGAGAGTTAACAGAAAATTTTAAAGTAGGAGAATGATGGCCTCAGAGATGCACTCAAGGAAGAAGAAAATCCAGTTTTTTACGTAAAATGTGTTACTGGTTAGGAGAGAGGTAAAAGTACCATAGTATGTTCCAAACTTCAGAGATGTGGCAATTCTTGGTTGCAATGGGAAAGAGACATTGTGAAGGTGTAATCTGCATGGTATATGCCAGATTAACAGTTCTATGGATAGATGTCAAACATGACAAGAACCTAAGCCCTGTTGTTTGATAGAATATTGAAGTTAATTGAGATGGAGAAAGAGGAAAAGAATTTTCATTTGAGTTATAATTACCACATAACTATTTTCATAATAACGCTTCAAATAAACGGAGGCTTAGTGAGATTACTGCTTAGGGTTATGTGTTAAACAACTAGAATAGCTAACATTTGGAAATGGGTCTTTCTGATTTGAATCCCCATTTTTTGCCCACCATATTATTCTTAAGCATGAAAAAAAAATATATATATATATAGTCCCCCCCACATGGGGGAAAAATATTGTGGGTCCTTATATTGGCCTAAGTACTTTTTAAAAAATATTTAATTTTTAGGTGTACATAAATAATAAAAGATGTACATAAATATAGATTCCTATGTTTATTTGCTTTTTTGTAAGTATCAAACACAAGTAGATTACCCATAATGCCCTCCACAAAGTTGGGAAGCAATAAGTATTTGTTATTAAATGACTGATAAAAATCTTAACCAATTAAAAATTAAGAGAACCTTGTCAGTTTTAAGATGGAATGTAATTGCAAAGGATGTTGGTTAAAAATTAATTTTGAGTATTTAAAAACTTATTTGAGAAGGAGTTTCTCAGTTTGTGCCTTGTGAGTTTATTTGAAGTGTTGTGAAGTCTCAGAGCATTATATAAACCTATCTTACTCAAAAAGACAAACCAAAGTTATCTTAGTAAATAATGCTAGAATTTTAGATGCTATCCATTCTCCATAGTTAATTATTCATTCTTCGAGTTTGTATTGAGAGGTTATTATTTGGCAGCTCTGTTCAAGGCATTGGAGATAGGGGATCTAGTGATGAAGACAGACTAGTCCCAGTTCTTGTGGAGCTTGCATTTTAAAGAAGTAGGGGAGGAAGAATCAGACTATAAACAAAGATACTTTCTGATTGTGATAGATGCTATGATGGAAATACCAGTAGGGTAATGTGATAGAATACTTAGGATAGTGGAGATGAAAGTGGGGGTGCTATTTTAGGTAGATCTTAAAATGTAATACAATTGAGACAAATATAGAAATCATTAGATTTTCTGAAACAGTAAATCTTTAACATTCAGTAGACTTAAACCATTCAACCATGTTCAACTGTGAGGAGGAAAAGCTCAATGTATTGATCCAGAATCATTCTTTGCCTTTAGAACTTTGTTTTATGAACAAAAAATATTGGAGTCATGGGGAATATGTTGTATGTTCTGTCTTCTTTCCTACCATACCTTGACAAGTAACCCTTTGTAAAGATGAGATGGAGTAAAGCTCCTCAGTACTACTGGCTTGTGGGAATTCTCTCTTTTCTTGGAGTGGTCCTCAACATAGTGATGATGAGGTTGCATGTGCTAGTACATATCTTCCATTCCTAAGGGATAAAATTAGAGTGATGATTCATGTAGCTTCATGGCCAAACCCTTTCCTGCCATGCCCACAGCTCCTTTGAGAGTTTCTTTTAGCACAGGCCACCATGCCTTGCATGTGACCCTGATTGAAATGGATATAGATGTCTAATGGTAAAGCAGTTATCATAGTCTCAGTAGCTTTGAGGTATGCTGGCTCCAGAATTCTGCACAGCCTCACACTACATAGAGACTAGCCAAATTGATCAGACTTTTTCTTCTTAGAAGTTTGAACTTTACTCTTAGTTCAAGGGGGACTCTAGTACTGTAATTCCTACTCTTTTTTTAATGGGACAAATAAAAAGACATGTTATTCTGAATAGCAGGCTTCAAAATATATAAAGCAAAAAAAAAAAAAAAAAAAGGAAGGCACACATGAGGAGAAATAGACAAATTCACCATCATATTTAGGGATTTTAACAGCCTTTCTCAGTAACTGATAGAAGAAGAAAAGGTAACAATATAGAAGATATGAACTGCACTATCAACCAACATGATGTAATTGACATTGGTAGAATACTACCCTCAGCAACTATAGAATACATATTCTTTTCAGGTGCCTATGCAGTGTTCACCAAGGTAGACCATATACTAAGCCGTGAAACAAGTCTCTAATTTCAAATGATGGAAATGTAGAGTATTACATTCTTTGGCAATAATAGGAGTAAATGGGAAATCAATAATAAGATAGAAAATCCCCGAATAGCATACTTCTTAATTTTTCCATTTATCAAAAACAAAATCACAAGGAATATTAGAAAACATTTGAAATGAATGCCAAATTAAAAATAGAATGAAATTATGGGATCCCTTGGTGGCGCAGCGGTTTGGCGCCTGCCTTTGGCCCCGGGCGCGATCCTGGAGACCCGGGATCGAATCCCACGTCGGTCTCCCGGTGCATGGAGCCTGCTTCTCCCTCTGCCTGTGTCTCTGCCTCTCTCTCTCTCTCTTTCTCTCTCTCTGTGTGACTATCATAAAAAAAAAAAAAAAGAATGAAATTAGTAGAATGCAGCTAGAAGTTTGGGAAAATTTTTTAATATTAAGTGTTTATTTTAGGAAAGAAGAAAGATTTAAAATCAGTGATCTAAACTGAGGGCTTTAGGGCAGCCCCGGTGGCTCAGCGGTTTACCGCCTGCCTTCAGCCCAGGGCGTGATCCTAGAGACCCAGGATCAAGTCCCACGTCAGGCTCCCTGAATGGAGCCTGCTTCTCCCTCTGCCTGTGTCTCAGCATCTCTTTCTCTCTCTCTGCCTCTCTCTCTCTCTTTCTCTCTCTCTCTGTCATGAATGAATAAATAAAATCTTAAAAAATAAAATAAAATAAAATAAAATAAAATAAAATAAAATAAAATAAACTGAGGGCATTAGACATACTTTTTTTCTGGGAAGAGCCAGATAGCAAATATTTTATACTTTGGAGGCATGTGAATCTGGTATATATATATATATATTTGTATATACTTTTTTTTTCTCAGCTATTTAGAAATGTAAAAACCATTCTTGGCTGGAGAGCAGTAAACAGATTCTGGGCCTGACTTGGTCTGTGGAGTATAGTTTTCTGAACCTTGATCTATGCCTCCATCTTAAACTTCTAGAAGAACAAATGAAACTTAAAGCAGAAGGAGGGAGGTAAAGATAAGAGTCAATTAAATAAGAAATGGACAAAGAATTGAGAAAATCAGTGAAGGCAAAGTGATTCTTTGAAAAGATCAATAAAATTGATAAATCTCCAGCCAGACTGGTGAAAAAAAAGAGAAAACAAATGACCAAAGTGAGGAATGAGAAGTTGACATTTTTACAGACAATAAAATAAAACAATATTATGTATACCTTAATGCTAATACATTTGGTAACTTAGAGGAAATAAACAAATTCCTTAAAGGACACAAACTATCAAATATCAGAGGTCGCAGTATAACCGGAACATCTCTATATCTATTGAAGAAACTGAAGTTATAGTTAAAAGCAAGAAAGCTTTATGTCTAGATGGCTTCATTGGTGAATCCCAACAAACATTTCAGGAAGAAATAGTAACAATTCTATGGGAACTTTTCCTGAAAGTTGAAGAAGAGGCAACATGCCTCAGAACATTTTATTAGGCTAGGATTATCCCCAGACAGTCACTATAAGGAAAAAAAAAAAACATGAAAAACTACACACCAATATCCTTCATGAATGTAGACAAAAATGCCTAACAAAATATTAGGAAATAGAATTCAGTAATATATGCAAAGTATAATACATCATGACTGAGTAGGGCTTATTTCAGGAGTGGAAGATTGGCTTAATAATAAAAAAAAAAAATCAGTTAATTAAAAGGCCGAAAGAGAAAAGCTGTGTGATTATCCCAATAGTGTAAAAAAAGCATGTGAGAGAGATACCCATTTATGATTGGGGGGAAAACCACACCCAATTCTGTAAACTAG
This sequence comes from Canis lupus dingo, assembly GCF_003254725.2. Lineage (NCBI taxonomy): Eukaryota > Metazoa > Chordata > Mammalia > Carnivora > Canidae > Canis > Canis lupus. The sequence continues at coordinate 6,954,296 of NC_064274.1, read as the reverse complement.
AATATATAGTAAACTTCCCCAACCTGGTAAAGGGAATTTATGAAAAATCCACAGTTAACAAGTAAGTTTGGGAACAAGGCAAAGGTGTCTGCTCTTATTACTTTTATTCAACATTTTACTGGAGGTCTTAGCCAGTGTAGTAAGGCAAGGAAAAGAAATAAAAGACATGCCAAGTGGAAGGAAAGAAATACAGACGTTATGTTCAGACAATGTGGATTGTATTTGTAAAAAATCTTAAGGAATGTACTTCACAAAACCACTAAAATAAGTGAGTTTACCCAAGTTGTAGACTACATGGACAATACAAAAAAAAAAGTTGTATTTGTATATAATAGCAGCAGACAATAGGAAAATGGGGAAAAAAGACCATTTGCAATGGATCAAAAAGCATGAAACACTTAGGGATAAATTTATGTGCAAGACCTTTACACTTAAATTACAAAACATTGCTGAGGTAAATAAGTAGAGAAATATATGGTTGGGAGATATTTTCCAGTGGTCTTTTCAAGTGAGGCAGTGAGTGTCCTTTTAAATAACCATTCCTAGGATGTTTGTGTAGTATACAGCCTTGAATGATAGATATAGTGATTCCTAGGGCAGATTTGCTTGTTGTGCAGTATAATAAAGATAATATCTTCCTGTGGACAAAAGGGCAGGTATGCTTCGGCCCATTATAAATGAATCAGGTACTCTGAGCTCAGGGTTATTATTAGTTGTGATACAAACCCTGTGCCTGCACATCATCTACTTGGGCCTCTCCATTCACCCTGTGGGACTTGCCAGCAACTGGAAGAACTCATACACACACGATGCTCATGTTCCTATGTCTGTACCTAGGACAACTGTAGTCTGCCAATATCTGTGAAATGGTAACAGGGTACTTTGTTAGTTTGCAAAGAGAGTCTAAAATCTCAGATCCCTCACAGTTCTTGGCAGTTTTGACCATGAAAATGGAGTGTTGACAGAGACCTAGCTTTCTGAAAGAGGAGGATGATAGCCTGGTGGGTTAGGTTAGGGGATATGAAAAGACTATGGCATTTGGTAGTGAATGCTCTCACTCAAGTGGTAGGCAAGGGTGGCAGGGGCAAGGGGAAAAAGTCTTCCAGTATTCTACCTCTTAATATATATTTAGGGGCTGAATTGAGAGCCCAAACAGTGCTTTGGTTGTTGTACACTCAACTCTGTAGCTCCAGCTGAAAAGCAGTGTGGCTGTAGCCACCGGGTTAAGGAATCCCCAAAGCTGAGATAATGGTGTCAGAAATAGGACACCAGAAATGGTGTCATGGGATATAGAATTTTGGGTGTATTAAAAGTTTGTTTAGTTGAGTTGTAACTGTGAGTACTTGAAACTGAAAGTAAATGCACTGCCAGGCCACTATCTCCTTCTGTGACTTGACTTCTCCCTCATCCTGCATCTTCAGATGCTTTAAGAAGAAAGATTAATAAAGCTTGGGCAAAGATCTGCCGGTCCTTAGTGGGGGACTAAAGGCCATATCCACATGTCCAAATATGCTGGGGGAACTTCAGGGAGAGCAGGGAGTCAAACTTCTATGGTTGTGTTGGGTACTGGTACCCAAGTCGTCATCCTGCCTTGTTCTGTGGGGGATAGAGTGTGTTAGAAGCAACTGATGGGGCTTGGACAATGTTTGCAGTAGGGAAAGGAAGCTAGTACGGCATTGTGGGTCAGGCCCTTTGTTGTTATATACTGTTTCTATTGCTGCAAGTATAATTGGTGTTGATGTTTTTGCATGCCTATTGTAAATTCCCATAAATATCAGAGGAGATTCGGATCAGAAAGAGCTGCATGTAGAGAAGTGCTAGTACTTTGGGGTCTCAAAACACCAATGATTCCTTTTAGCTACAAGTTATTGTGAGTGGTGATTTTATTTATTTATTTTTTAAAGATTTTATTTATTTATTCATGATAGTCACACAGAGAGAGACAGAGAGGCAGAGACACAGGCAGAGGGAGAAGCAGGCTCCATGCAGGGAGCCCGATGTGGGATTCGATCCCGGGTCTCCAGGATCACGCCCCGGGCCAAAGGCAGGCGCCAAACCGCTGCGCCACCCAGGGATCCCGACTGGTGATTTTATAGTGTATATAAAGAATTTCTCCAACTCAGTAAGAAGACAAAAAAGCCAGTATTGTTTTAAGGAGGAAAAAGATTTTAACAGTCTTTTCGAAAGAAGATACACAAATACACTATGTATGTGAAAAGATGCTCAGCACTGTTAGTCATCTGGGCATTCCAAGTGAAAACCACAATGAGATATCACTTTACACCCAGTAGAATGGCTGACAATACCAATTGTTCATGAGGATGTGGAGCAGGTGAAACTCTGGCACTTTGCTGGTGGGTGTATACAGTGTTGGGAAATAGTTTGGCAATTTCATGGAAGGTTAAAAGTAAATTTACCTTATAACCCAGCAAGTCCACTTCTTGGTATTTATTCAAAAGATATGAGAATATGTACCCATAACAAACTTGAACTTGAATGTTCATGGCAGTGTTATTTATAAGAGTCTCAAACTGGAAATAATTCAGATGTCCAGTCATGGGTGAATGGATGAACAAATCATGGCAAATTTATATGATGGAATATTACTCAGCAATAAAAAGGAACAGAACTCCTAGTAAGTGAAGAAATAAAGATAAATCTCAATGCTCAGGGAAAAGGTTAAAATTATATAATTCCTTTATGTCATGAGTATATAATAAATGATTTCATTTATGCGAAGTTCTAGAATGGGCGAAAAGTTAAAACCATAGTGATAGAGCAGATCAGTGGTTATGTGTGGTGGAATTCTTAGGGTAGGGGATTGACTGTAAAGGAGTAGACTTGTTTTTTCTTTGTTTAAAAATACCAGTGTAAAAATTTAAGGCAATGCAATTTTGTGATTGAAATTGTGAACTTTGGTATTATAAAACATATTCTGGTTTTGAGTCTGGGCTCTGTCATTTATTGGTTATGTGACCTTGGGCAGATTATTTAACCTAAGTTTCTTCATCTGTAATATTGGAGTGGTGATGATACTATCTCAAAATTGTTGTGAGGATTGATTATGCCATCATAGGTATATAGCAAGCAATTGATAATGATTAATTTTGGCACTATTTATATTGGCCAGTGCTAATAATTGTAATTTGGTGCTCATGTCTTTTAATCTCAGAATGGGTATTGCAATTTTGTGTGTTAAAAAAAGGGAAAGGAAAAAGTTGCTGATTAGGTTTCTGTGCATCTTTAGTGTTGTATGGGCAAATAACAGTATTATTTAGTCATGAACACGATGTACTGTCTTTAATATGTGAAGGTAATGGTACTGACTCCTTTATTGGAAGTTCTGTATAACCTTTAGCTAAAAGCATCACAACTCTGGCTTGTTCATAATTTGCATTATTATTATTACTACCACTTTTTTTGTGATGACTTTTACACCTTTTAAATTGTTTCCTTTTTGACATTTTATATGGCTAAGGATAATTTGAGAATCATTCCAAGTAAAGGTGGGTTTTTTTGGTCTGAAGTTAATTGATCAGACTTGAGCCAAGTAAGTCATTTAATCTGCACTTGCTGAGATGGATTACTCTACAATTCCTTTAACATTAATTTGAGTATTTAATGGATTTTTATAGATGGCAAACTATCCTCATCTTAGGACCTAGCTCCGTGGAGATTAGAAGATCTTTTCCAATATTTGTTTACATTTAAATCTTTGTGTGAATCAGCAGTTTTCAAGTCTATTAATAGGAAAAAAATAACTGGCAAGAAATAAGATGATCAGACATCTCAAAGACTAAAGAGTTTTTATGAGTGGGCATTGGAAAGGATTTTCCTGTAATTATGTGACTTACTGTTGCTTGAATGCAGTATACTTTTGGATTGAGATACGGCAAATGAGAATATTTGCTTCTAGTTTTGTGTCCCATTTGACTTATATTTCAGATTCTTGAAGGCTGAGAATATGTTGAAGTGGTTTAAGCCAAATAGGTACCAGGAATATCCTTCATTCAATTATATATCAGTAATAAATGATTATTTTGTCACTTGCCCTTTTTTTGAATAATTTTATTCTTCAATGTTTTGAAAACTAGTAATTTATTCATTTTCAACTTTTATTGCAGCGCCTGATCAACTTTCTAGCAGGAGAACGATCATGGAGGTGGTGCCAGCTGAGGTGAATAGTTTGCTTCCAGAGGAGATAATGGACACTGGTATAACTTTAGTGGATGATGATAGTATTGAGGCTGTTATTGTTTCATCCCCAATTCCCATGGAGACAGAACTGGAAGAAATTGTCAACATAAATTCTACTGGTGACTCTACAGCCACGCCCATTTCCACGGAACCAATCACAGTGTACAGTAACCACACTAACCAAGTTGCAGTGAATACCACAATTACTAAAGCAGATTCTAATACCACAGTGAAACCAGCTTTTCCAAGTGGCCTTCAGAAACTTGGTGCTCAGACTCCTGTGACTATATCAGCCAATCAGATTATTTTAAACAAAGTATCACAGACATCAGATCTTAAACTTGGCAATCAGACCCTTAAACCAGATGGACAGAAGTTAATTTTAACAACTTTGGGCAAGTCTGGTTCACCAATTGTTTTAGCACTACCCCATAGTCAACTACCCCAGGCTCAGAAAGTTACAACTCAGGCCCAGTCAGGAGATGCTAAATTACCACCGCAGCAAATTAAAGTAGTTACCATTGGAGGGAGGCCAGAGGTGAAACCTGTCATTGGTGTCTCAGCATTGACCCCAGGAAGTCAACTGATTAATACTACAACTCAGCCCTCTGTGTTACAGACCCAACAGTTAAAAACAGTACAGGTAAAAAAAAAAAAAAAAAAGGGGGCTTATTAATTCAAATGCATGTTAAAAATTAAATTGATTCACAGTTGTGTTTGTAGGGTGATTAAATGCATAGTTGTTACCGAATTCTTTTGAATGTTGCTTTTAGTAATTGTGTGGTTTCTTTTTTGTAAAGTTTGATATGTCTAATGCTTTGAAAATGTTTGCTAGAGAACTTAGAGCAAACCTAATTTTTGTTACATTCCAACTTAGTGTATTTATAGCTCTTTACTCATTTTTAAATGCATTTTATTCTTAGTAGTAGTTTGATTGCAAGTATGCTCTGCTGGTATAAAGATACCAGAGTTACTGCTGGGCTGTCAAAAAATCATACAGACATAATTTTCTCAGTTAACAGATGGCCAAAGTCTAAGAAAACTTGCTGCTCTGAGAAATCCTTGGAGCCAGCAATAATACATACTAGCCCGTGTGTGCCACCTCTTTGCAGTTTACTATCCACTGCCATTACTCATGTGTGCAGTGTGGAAAAGGCAGTGTCACATTCTGGAAGGTAACATGTTGGCTTTCGAATTGAACCAACTGGATTTGAGTCACCTCTGTGCTACCCTAGCACCTGTGGAACTTCGGATTGATTACTTGTATTTTCTCTGAGTCTTTTACTTTAGCTGAAAGATGGCTATTTGGCCATGATGAAATACATAGTAAAAGCTAATACTTGATGTAATTCTCGAAACTTTCTGGATCCTTCAAAATGGTGCCTATTATTAGTATGAATAGGATCCTAAGATAGAAGGTTAAAGGAATATATATTAAATGGTTCCCAGTTTTTCATGCTCAACGAGGCCTTTTTAGGTCACCACTGCTCTTAAAATAAAATGATCCGTGTAAGATCAGGAAACACAAATGCATTCCCTGCTTGAAAGATTCACCTTTCAGAACAAAAGGAGCATGCATAACTTAGAGAACTGATGCAAGTATATAATGAAATAGGAAGATACAGAGAACTATCCACACTCAGCTGATATTAGAAATAATGATGTTTTAGTTGTTATGTTGGCAAAATAATTAGAAACATTTTTCATGGGATTTTTTTTTTTTTTTAGATTTTGTTTTTTGTTTTTTGTTTTTTTAGATTTTGTTTTTAAGTAATGTCTATACCCAACATGGGGCTTGAACTCACAAGCCTGAGATCAAGAGTTGCACCCTCTTCCAACTGAGCCCAGCCAGGTGCCCCCTCATGGTCTTTTTACTTAAGCACATTGTATGGTTTCTCAAATCTTCTAATTTGCCCATGTCCCTCCTACCACTATTAAATATTTAGTGCTCTTTTCTTTCTTTCTTTTTTTTTAAGATGTTATTTATTTATTTGAGAGAGAGAGTGCGCGTGTGCATGAGCAAGGGGGAGGGGCAGAAGGAGAGGGAGAAGCAGAAGCAGACTCTGCTGAGCCGGGAGCCCAAAGTGGGGCCAGGACCCTGAGATCATGAACTGAGCCAAAGACAGATGCTTAACTGACAGCCACCCAGGCACCTCTCTTTCTTGTTAATTATCATGTCTCACTTATTTCTGACTTCCTTTTACTTCTTTTGATGAAAATCTCTTGAATGAGATATACTATCACCATCAAGCATTTTGTCCTCAATTGTTTTTTAAATCAGTTTTGAAACTTGTTTTTAGTAGTTTACCAAAGTTGATCTGGCTTTGGGGAGGAGGATCATGACCACATTCACAATAAATTGATAATGAAAACCAGAATGTCATTTTTTTTTTCATTTACTAGAGCAATATATACTATTTCATGACCAGTTTACTTGTATCCACAAGTTTTCTACTATAATCCCCTAAGTGCTGACAGTGAAAGCAAACACTGGGGTCTAATTCCTATAACTTCTTTAATTATTGTTACTTTTATAAAATCTGATTCTATTTATTAAAAAAGAACTTCTATTTATTTTTTAAATTAAATTAATTTATTTATCTGAGAGAGAGAAAGCACGAGTGGGGAGAGAGAGAAGCAGGCTCCCTGCTCAGCAGGGAGCCCCATGTGGGGCTCAATCCCAGGACCCTGGGATCATGACCTGAGCTGAAGGCAGATGCTTAAATGACTGAACTACCCAGGAACCTCAAAAAAGAACTTTTACTTTAAGCTAACAAAAACAAAAGACACCCCATTTATAATACTGTTCCCCTTGTCCAGTTTTTAGGCAACTCAAATCTTTCAAACTCAGAAGTAACCTACAAAGCTCTAAAGCATAGAAAAAAAACAAGAAGCTACACATTTATGTTTCCTCTTTAGGCACCAGAATATTTGGTTTAGTATTATACGGTGTATATGATTCTCTGGTTTTTTTCCCTAGACAATCCTCAGCGTTGTCTTAAGTTTAATCAGAGTATTGAAACTGTTAGGGTATGGACAGCAGGTAAGGGTGGAAGAAGGAGACCCATCTTGAAAAATGAAGGAAAGAGGTGACAGTTGAGGCCAGAGGCAGTAACAAAGAGGTATAGTTACACTTAATTACAGATATATAAACAGTTTCCCATGTTTTGTATGCATAGTATATAAGAGTAATTAATAACTAACCCTCTGGAACAACATAACTCCTTATTAGTTCCTGAATCAATACAATACAGTGCCAATAATTACCTGCATGTATTATTTGATCATATATTTGGCTATCTTATTTGTGAATTTCCTTTTTTGATCCATTTTTGTCTTTATCTGCTGATTACATAAATTTGTTAAAAGTGGCAATTTATGCTTTGTTTTATTTGATAAAGTAATTTCATTCTAGAGTAGCTTAGAATTTAATAATGCCAAAAGTATGGTTCTTTGAAGGAACTATAAATTGTTATTTTCAGCATTATGCCACTAAAGAAACATAACCACAAGGGCAAATTGGAATTATTTAAATGAATAATTAATGTGCTTTTGGTTGTATTGTTTACATTTTTTTCCTGATTGGTAAGTATTCATATAGTCATATGATTGTGAAAATCAATTAAAAATACGGAAGTACTCTATGCTCCTAATCTTTATAGTTAAGAATATTAAAAATATATATATTTATTACAAGATACGGGTTTCTAAGAACATCAATACTTTTACCTTTTGAGATTATTTAGCAGTAAGTCAATAGATAATATATTCTGACATTTTAGAATTTTCGACTGGTAAACACAGTTGGGAAATATATTGCCTTTATGTCTCCCATATTGCCTCAATTTTTTGAAGAATAGCCATGCATTTATTTGGGTATATCAGTTTTGGAAGCTGAGTAATTATTTTAGTATAGTAATGGATCTCCTTGTTTTTTTAAAAAGTGATTTGTGGGCAGCCCGGGTGGCTCAGCAGTTTAGCTCCACCACCAGTCCAGGGCATGATCCTGGGGACCCGGGATCGAGTCCCGAGTCAGGCTCCCTGCATGGAGCCTGCTTCTCCCCCGCCTGTGTCTCTGCCTCTCTCTCTCTCTGTGTCTCTATGAATAAATAAATAAAATATTTTTTAAAAATGTGATTTGTAATTTCACTTATATTTTGATTTGTTAGTCACATGTTCTGAATGTAAGAAAGTAATATATTCTAAGTGTTAAGTAATGTGTTATTTAGTAATATAATTTGAGCACAAAGCCAATACTTAACGTAGTTCTGTGATCCATTGCAGCTTCTAGTATATTTCTGCCATTCAAATTGACCATGTTTATTCATTTAAGTCATTATTTCCAATATTAGCACTTCAGGGCCTCAAGTTTTATATCTGACAAAAAATAAGATTAATATTTAATGTCTTCCCTATGATAACTAAGTTTTTGCTTCTTTTAGAAGAAGCTATATCTTTGCATACGTTGATAATTTCAGTATTAAAACATTGTAATTCTGCCCTCCTTGACTTTTTTTTTTTAATTTTATCCATTTATTCATGAGAGACACAAAGTGAGAGAAGCAGAGACATAGGCAGAGGGAGAATCAGACTCTTTGCAGGGAGCTCAATGTGGGACTCGATCCCAGGACCCCAGGATCACACCCTGAGCTGAAGGTAGACACTCAACCGCTGAGCCACTCAGGTGTCCCATACCCTCCATGACTTGTGCAGAATTTTAGTTCAGGTCAACAGCATGCCAATATAATTTAAGATCAGGGATGAATATAGACCCTACCTTCAAAGAATTGATAGTCTAGTAAAACGTATTTTAGGAAATAACATTTATAGCAGCTTTGCCTTTAGAATAGTCTTTGTTTTGCCAAACTTGTCTCTCTTTATCGTAGGGCATTAACTTGTTCAGTTCTTTGTGTATCTAACCCTGATATATATATATACACACCCACACATATATGTATGTGTGTATATATATGTGTATATATATATAGAGAGAGAGAGAGTGCTAAAGATCTAATCAATAAGCCTGTTTTTACTGTGTATTTATATTTTGCTTCCAGGGGACAGTGTAATTACATTTATAGGTGGCTTCATGTTTTGCATTATGCTTTCGTAACTGACTCTATATTTCTATTATTGGATAATTTGTTATTTTGTGAAAAAACATTGTTGTGTCATAGTGTTTTAGTATTGTTTATTATTAAATAAGTATTATTAAACATTTTTAAATACTCATTTGGTTTTCATCATATGCATATTATTCTACAGACTAAAATAAAGATTTACAATAAAATGCAAAGGTATTGCTATATATTGGCTCAAGATGGGACCGTATTAGTATTTTGATGAATGGCTGCATTTTAGATGTTTTTAACATGAATATTCAGATATATTCTGTTAAATTAGCTGGTTCCATATGTATTTCTATATATCAATCTTCTGTTTAATTTTGATTGAATAGGTGTTTTACAGAAACAGATCATCTTCATAGTTATTTATATATTTCAGATTGCTAAGAAGCCTCGAACACCAACCTCTGGTCCAGTAATCACGAAGCTGATCTTTGCAAAACCAATTAATAGTAAAGCAGTTACAGGACAGACAACTCAAGTATCACCACCAGTCATTGCAGGTTATATTTCTTTATAGTTTATTAAGCTATATGTTTACCTTCTATTTAGGTTTAAAAAAGGCTATTCTGCCGTCTTGAAGTGTTTTAGTGCGACAAGTAGGGTTATTATTATAAACCAAACTAGTTAATAAGAAATGTGACACTTATTAAATGTGTGCTTTGAGCAAAATGCCTTATCTCAAAATTAGTCCATTAGTTTCGTCGTCTTGGGTTTTGTTTTTTGTGTTTTTTTTGTTTGTTTTTTTAACCATGAAATTAGCAAAGTCTTAAACTCCAATAATACTAGCTAACATTTATCTAGTGTTTACCAGGTACCTTGCACTATTCTTAGCTTTTTACATATGGTGACTTAAATAGTCTCTGGGCAATCCTGTGATGTAGGTACTAATAGCAGTCCCATTTTGCCAGTGTGGAAATGAAGGCTACTCAGCTAGTAAATGGTCAAACTGGGGTTTGAACCCAGGCAGTTTGTCTCTAGAGCACATGTAGTTAAGTTTAATAGTTTTAAATTAATACACAGAAGAGTATAGTATTTCATGGTTTCTGTTTGAATTTTTGGTTTCAGTGTGTTAATATGCTTTATATACAGTTTTCTATGAACAGAAAATTGTTACAATGGTAGTAATTACTTAAGTGATAACAGAATTTTAGGTGTATTTACCAGCAAGTTCCTTAGTGAGATCCAGTTCTCTATTATTATATACTTTAAAATTTGTCATCACCAGTAAGTGGAACACTTAAAATCTTGACTTTGAGTATTTCATTCTCTTCAGTTTATCTGCCTTTATATCCTCAATCTAGGAGTTCTTTGACTTTGAAATCTATGATCCATTAACCTTTCTGTTTTCTCATTAATAATCACCTGCTTCCTGTCTTCAGATTCTTCCTTAATCAACATGGAATCCGTGACCCATAATTACCACTCCTGTGCAAATACCCTTCTTATTTTTTTTTCCCTTTCTCCTTCTATAATAGCTTAGCTTACATCCAACTCTCTTCTTACTCCTTGCCTGGAAGGCAGCTCAGTACTTCTAGAGACAGACAGCCATGGAGACTTGTCTTTAATTCAGAGCTATACTAACATGACTCAGAGCTATACTAACATGACTCTTCACCGGTTAGGAGCTCATTTCTAATTTCCATTGTGTTAAGGGCTTATGGAAGTACCTCTGGGTGGTAGACTTGTCTAGAGACTTTTAAATGCTAATTACCCATTCCTAGAATGTATATTCTTGATGAGGGTACTTCAGATGTTAACTAACCATGGAGGAGAATGGGAAGGGGTATGTGTTAAAACCACCTACTGTTTTTGATCAATTTACAGTGTAACAGTAGACAGCTCTGAAGGCAGTGGCAGTGATCTGTCATTTTCCTGAGGTTCTGAATTGTATATAGGGAGGCTTCTCATTTTAGCAAGTGAAAGGGGTCATAGAAAGATTGTAATTTGAGAATAGTGTTTGGTGATGAAATTTCTCTTTTGGCCTTCAGCAGAGATTTATAATGTTTATAGGAGGCTGGTGCCTTGATGCTGTCATGGGAGGCAGGTATAACCCCGGAAGAAAGACTGGAACAGGTTTGGATTTGGAGCTGGTTGAGGAATTGGGCTTCAGTTGGCCAAAAGTAAGGAAGGTTTTGGATATATTTATGAAAAAGGGACCCCTTCCAGTCCTCTGGAAGGTTTTGGTGGAGAGGGTTAACTAAGAAGAATGTCTCAATGCAGTATTTTTTACTATTGAGTTTGAGAGAGTCCCTTAAATTTTTTAATTATGTGAGAAAATTATATATGCTAAATAGTTGTAGTGTTTGCGGAAATGTCTGAATGAATATTTGGTCAGTGCCAAGATTTCATGTTTTTTACATTTGACTATGATGATGCCATTGCTGGGTCTTTGGGTCATTTATATAATGTGTTTGCACACCTTTTTTTTTTTTTTTTTTCATGGTAAATAGGAATTTTCTTGTAATCTTTGATCTAACTGAGAAGTGTTATTTTATTTTATTATTTTTTTTAATTTTTATTTATTTATGATAGTCATACAGAGAGAAGGAGAGAGAGGCAGAGACACAGGCAGAGGGAGAAGCAGGCTCCATGCACCAGGAGCCCGATGTGGGATTCGATCCCGGGTCTCCAGGATCGCGCCCTGGGCCAAAGGCAGGTGCTAAACCGCTGCGCCACCCAGGGATCCCCTGTTTGCACACCTTTTAATTATAGGCGGATTTATTGGCCCCACCAAAATACGTATATTTCTGTTAAATTTCATTAGAATTGTTGTCATTAAGTTCAGTTTGAGAGCTAATTTCTACTGTCAACTGGTTCATTATTTAAAAGGCTACTTTTAAATTCATATGAGCCAAATTTTAAACCACTGAAGTAGCTTTCCTGGTGAATTCTCTTAATCACAAGGAGACTCTATAATCTTTCTATTATAGCTATTGATTTTTCAAAGTACATTTAGATTTTTTTTTAATGACTTTTGGCCTTCTCATTGAAGATAGATACCTTTTTCTGTCTTGTAGTCAAGACAAACTTACGTTTATATATAAGTGATTTTTCTAAAATGCAGATCTGATCTGGACACACCCTTGCCTAAGATTTTCTTGGCTGTATACATTTCTTATGTATTTCTTGGCTTCAATCTGTCAGATTTGAATTCAAATATGAGTGCTTTCTTAACATTAACGACATTTTTGATCAAATTACATACCTTTTCATTTTCACCTATCAGTTCCATACTTATAATGATTTAATTTATCTTCTCTTAGGACATAGGATTTTGGCTTTATTCCTCTTACTTAAAATACCTTTCTTTGCTATACTCTTGTCCTAATCATCTCCCATGTATTCCCATAGAACTTAATTATACCTACTAAATTCTTAACTTTAATTAGACTTCTTTAAATTCCATATTGGGGGATCCCTGGGTGGCTCAGCGGTGCCTGCCTTTGGCTCAGGGCGCGATCCTGGGGTTCCGGGATCGAGTCCCACGTTGGGCTCCCGGCTTGGAGCCTGCTTCTCCCTCCTCCTGTGTCTCTGCCTCTCTCTCTCTCTCTATGTCTATCATGAATAAATAAATCTTTAAAAAAAATAAATTCCATATTGGTTTTTAATATTTCCATTGGTCACGCTGTATTATAATACTTGGTTTTCTTATCTATTTCCCCTACTATATTTATAATTTTCTTTAGTGATAATTTTTTGCTTTGTTCTGTTATCTAATTTTTAAATTTTATTTAAAATAGAATAGTGATAAAATATACGTACATAAATTGTGTTAGAACATACATAGCATTTTAATCATTTTCCAAGTGGACTGTTCAGTGGCATTAAATATATTCACACTGTTATACCACCATCACCATCACTACTTTCTATCTCCAGAACTTTTTTCATCTTGCAAAAGATAATCTCTGTATTTATTAATCAATAACTGCCCATTCCTCCCCTCTCACCACCAACTCCTAACAGAGACTTTTTGTCTCTGTCAGTTTGATTACTCTGTATATCTCATATAGTGGAATCATGCAGTATATGTTCTTTTGTAATTGGCTTATTTTACTCAGCATAATGTCTTCATAGTTCATCTATGTTGTAGCATGTAAGAATTCCTTTTTTAGGCTGAATAATACTCCATTGTGTGTATGTACTACATTAGTGGTAGCTCTTTTCTTTTATCTTGTTTATCTCAATTTTTTCAGACTTGGCACAGTTTCTGGCACATAGCTGTGTTCAGTGAATGTGTATTTTTTAATGAATGTGTATGTGCATGGAAGCAGTGTGGTGGTGTGGGAGGAACTATTGGTAAACATGGGTTTTAGTCCTGGCCCTTCTATCGATTTTGTCTGTGATCTTGGGCAAATAATTATTGGTTTTTCTTATTTCTATAAAATGTTGATACCAGACACTTCAGAAGGCTTGGCAGATGGTTAAATGAGATACAGAGGTGCTTGTTATTGGAGCTCCCGAGGTACAAGTTTGCTACAATGGAGCAAGCTTCATCAATATGAAAATATTCACTAATCTCTTACAGAATTAGTCCTCGTTTAGATAAGCTAACTCCCTGCTGCTCCCCAAACCCCATCTTTTTGGAGTATGTCTCTTGATTCTTGAAGAACAGCCAACAACAGAGTATAAATACCTTGCATATTGACTTCAAGGGGAAATTGTATAACTTGCATACTTTCTTGAATCTGTCTGCAGAGCTAAGGATAAGTAGGGATTTGGAAATTAGATAATCAGGAGGGATGCTATCTGGATGAAAAGCAAGCTCCTAAAAAAGAATAACTTGATTTTTAAAGAGGTGTAGAGAGTTCTTGGGAAAATTGATAAAATCCTGAAATATTTTGTCAGAGGTGATCTTCAATATGATCATGTTATGCCTATCAAACAGAATCTGTCATTGCGCTATCATACAGATTTTTAGAAGAATCTTCTTTCCTCCAGACTTGATCCGATGAGTTAGTGTAGTTTTAATTATAAATTGGATTTTTGTTAAATATAAGCACAACTCCACAAAGGTGAAAGTTTTATGCTTAGTTTTGTTTATTTAAAATAAAATCTGTGTCCCTGTTTTATTTATTTATTTTTAAGGATTTTATTTGTTTATTTGAAAGAGAGACAGGGGAGCAAGAGAGGGAGAAGCAGCCTCCTTGCAGAACAGGGAGCCCAATGTGGTAATCGATTCCAGGACCCTGGGTTAGTGACCTGAGTTGAAGGCACATGCTTAACCAACTGAGAGCCAACCAGCGCCCCATTTTGTCCCTGTTTTAAATTAATTCATTTTTAAGTGACCTTTTTCTGGATTAGTTGTTTTTGGGAACTGAGGATCATCTATATTAACTGGTTCTGAAACTTTTTTCTGAATCTATGTAATGCTGAACAAATGAGAAATTATAGTAATAGCCATAAATGATGAGCATTTTATGGCACTGTGTTTTCATTGGTAATTTGTTGGGGCTTCAGATTTATCCCACAGGTATTCATTTTAGAAACTAGAGCCAGCAAACATTTTACTTCAGGCAGGTTCAACACTTTAAGGTGGCCTAAAAATATTTGATGTAGATTCATTTAGTTTATGTAGAATTGAGTTATTTAGTTATGTAATTCAGGTTAAAAAGAAGCAACTCTCAGCTGAAATTCATTAATGACTATATTTTGTCGTGAAATTGAAAATTTTGTACTTAAAATATTTTAAAAATTGATAAATGTCAGATAACCTTGTTTTTAAAAAAGAAACTGTATATACTGTGCTGTGGCACAGTTATCAGAAAAAAACAATCCAGAAGCTCTTAAGTGCTAGTTCTCTATTTTTGTCTAAAGAGGAAAGTCCTTTCTTTCTTCTCTTTTTCCCCCCTTTCATCTCTAGATATATCTATAAATTCAATCATAGCTTCTAAGAGGGGACTTTAGAGATAATGTAGTTATCTATCTTTTCTCTTTCTTAGGTGCTTCAATTCCCTCTTTAGCCAGTGGATTTGATTATACAGCATCTGCTTAGAACACCTTCAGTGACTGAAAATTCACTTGTGGTGAAACAGTCATTTCAACTGGAAATTTCTGTTAGAAGTTCTTTCCTATTGCTGAGCTCAAACTTCTGTTTCTGTGCATTAGTGCTGTGCATCTGATGTGCTACAGAGTGGCTCTAATCCTTCCACTGGACAGCCTGGATCAGGCAGGATAATCTTGACTTTCCTGCCATAATAAACAGTCTCTAAATCTCAGAAGTTTAAAAAATTTTACTTTTTGTTCATACTTGCTAAGATTATCTATAAGTCCATTGTGGATTAGAAAGGGGGCTCGTCTTATCCTGGTCTCTCAAAGACCCAGGCTGACAGCGGGATCATCGTCTCAGATGTGGCAGAGGAAAAGAGAGCTTTGGAAGGTTTTGCATAGGCAGTAAATGTTCTGGCCCAGAATGACACACATCACCTCTACTCATAATTCATCAGCTAGAACTTGTCACACGGCCCTAACCTAATTACAGTGCGTGGGGAGGTGGAGGTGGTGCAGTACTACCATGTGCCTAGAATGGGAGAGAACCAGAATACTAACAGTGGTCACACCCAGTCTTTTAAGAATTTGGAGATATGTCATGTCTTTGTATTCCTCTCTTGCGTAGGATAAATATTGCCAATGTTTCAACTTATTGTGATATGATTCCCATTTTCCTAAGCCATCCAGACACCCTATAGTTTTTCTGCATTTTTCCTGATGGGTATTGATTGTCCAGAAGGGAACACAGTATTCCTGCATTCCTGTTGGAATCTGGCCAGGAAGAATTTTTTCTTTTCCTTTTGGCAGTCTAAAACCAAGTAGTATTAAACCAAACAGTGTTCAAGTTAGTCTGATAACTTTGATAGATGTGGTTTTACATTATATCCTGGATGGTTTAAGTTCAGAGTAAGACAGTTGTAGTATATATAGTACAGAGGTTAAATTTCGAGACTTGGATTCAAGGCTCAATTTTCAGGAATTGCGTTACCCAGGGCATGTTGCATAGTTGTCCTGAGCCTATTTTCTGATAGAAGTTAACAGGTTTGAGCATGTGAGCAGAAGTGTTTCATGGATTTTACATAAAGTGGTGTTAGGATACTAAGTATTACTAAGAAGCATTGTTTTGTTTCCTTCTGACAGTTTCACATTAGTTACTAGGGACTCACTTGAATGTTTAAGTTCATACCTAGATACATATGAAGTAGTGAACATATATACTACAATCCTTATGAGTGTAGATCATCATCACATACATTTTTATATTATTATTGAAAAAAGTCAAACTGATGTGCTGCCTCTCATTTGCAGGTAGGGTTCTTTCACAGTCTACTCCTGGGACTCCATCAAAGACCATAACAATATCTGAAAGTGGTGTTATTGGATCAACTTTAAATTCTACAACACAGACACCAAATAAAATAGCCATCTCACCTTTGAAATCGCCAAATAAGGTAAAAAAAAAAAATTAGCCACAAATGCCAAGTGTTGTGGTTATGCCTTTATGTTCTTACTAGTCACTTTAGATGCTTCAGTTTTAATATATTCCCAAACAAGTAATAGGCATTCATCGAATACTAGATTTAGTAATCAAGGATATATGGCAGAAAAAAAACTTACTCTAAACACATAGTAAGCTAGTAATCATTTTGCATGCTAAGATGATTTCCATGGCCCGTATGAATGTGGGTACAACAAAAATCTTTTGAATGAGGTACATGATGTGTTCAGTTCTTCAGTTAATATTTGCACAAAATTATTTTCTTTGGGAAGTCACATATGTAGTGACTATATGAATATAAAATGTTAAGTGTAACATTATAATTATTTTGATAAAATACTGTTTTCTGCTGAAACTGTCCTGGGTTTCATAGATATCCGAGCTTTTGCTGGGTAACAGAGTACCTAGACTACTAGAAATTGCTATCAGATGCTGGTAACCAGATCTTCAGAGTTTTTAGACTTAAGTACAGTTCAAAGCATTTGAAAGCTTTTCATAATTTGTTTTCATTGTAAGGTAGCAAAATACCTATCATTTTACTCTTAGGTCAAGTATGGAGTCTTAGCTCACTTTCCTAAAACATACAGATGTCATTATACCAGCATAACATTTTGAAAAGTTCTGTTTTAAAGGACATAATCAGGTGGAAAGCTAAGCATCACTTGTCTGTAAGATGCTGCCTTTGTGATTCTGGAAACTTACTACCCTTTATTCTGCCTTTTTACTGAATTTATTATTATTCATAAATAGAACAAACAACTGTTTTACATTTTTTTAAAGTATAACTGTTGGTTTCTGTTCTAATGAGGCTTGAATACTTTATATAAATATGTCTCTTACAGTTTGTTAAAATGAGATTCTTCCTGCAAAGTAATAGAAAATCATTATTTACTTAAATGGATTGACATCGATAGATATTTGGGTACTTCCCATATGCTGTGCGATGGGCACTGGGGATAAAAGTGTGAACAAGACAAGTTTTTCATTTCAATGGGGAAGTTAGACTTGAACATTCAGAATTGCCGTATAGAATCATTATGGTCACAAGTGGGTTGATGAGTTCTGCTGTGTGTCAGGGAGGTTTATACTGAGGCTGGTCTTGAAAGGTCTAAACCTTAAAGGTGTTTTGGGTCTTAGCTATAGGTGAGCAGAAGAAGCTTTCTGGATTGAGGTAATACTTTACACAAAAGTGGAAAAGTGTATGTCCTTCGAGGCAACTACATTGCTTTAGTAGTGTAAGAGCTAAGGACACTGAGGTCAAATGGAAGGTTTTATTCTCTTGAGGGGAGTTCCCATTGTATTGCATTGTTTCTGAAGACTTTCTATGGCTTTCCATTGCTTCTAGAGCAGTGGTTTCCTTGTTTGCACGTTGGGATCACTTGAGAATGCCTGGTGCCTATCCCCAGAGACTGTTTTAATTGATCTGGAATTTGGCCTGGTATCAAGATTTTTAAAAGCTCTTTAAGTGATTTTAATGGGTATCCTGGATTGAAAACCACTACTCTAGGATAATATGAGATTTGCATTTAAAAAAAAAGATGATTCTTGTGGCGTTATGAAAGATAGTTTAGAGGAAAGTAAGTCTGAATTCTGGTAGAGACCAGTTAGGTTAGTGATTCTCAACCTTGGCTGAACTTTTGAAGTACCCTGGGACCCCTGGAAAACACTAATGTCTGGGTCCTACCCTGACTCTATTTGAATGAAGATCTCTAAGGCTGGGGTCTAGGTATTTTAATATTTTTAATTCTAAAGTGTGGGTCAAGGTAGAGAATCACTAAGTTAGATTATTATAGTACTTTATGTTTGAGCTAGGCTGGTAGCTAAGGGGCTTGGGAAGAAGAGATAGGTAAAGGAACTTTAAGACTTAAGACTGGACGTCAGGGTCTTAAGGAGGGGAAGAATCTAGGATGACTCCTAGATTCCTGACTTGAGTAACAGTGTAGTTGGTGGCACTGTGAAGTAGTATGACTGGAAATGGGCTGTACCTGATGACCTACAAATAGGAACTAGCTTTGTTTTTCTCTCATCCTCCATTTTAGCCATGATATCTTGGATCTTCCTTCCCTACTTCTTGACAAGAAGGTATTTTTTACTGTAAGAACAAGCCTCATTTTGGTGATAATCACAAGTATGAAAAGTCTAGTCAAAACGTTAAACCTAGTTAAAAGCTTCTCTCTTAAAAAAAAAAAAAAAGCTTCTCTCTTCAACTCAGACCTAATCATGGTTCAGGGACCATGTTTGTAGTGGAGAAAAGGAGTATAATCCGGTTCTTCCCTCTTCTACCTTTCCCTTCTTTCTGCTTTTGGCTTCTGATTGGAAGGAAGATTAGAAGGAAAGAACAAAGTTTTAAATGACTAGGATGATTGTAATCTAGATGCCAGTGTCACAGGTGTCCAAGTATGGACTTTTACAATTGTATGTTTAGGAAAGTTTTTGGAGACCCCTGTGGATATGTCTGCATTGCCCAGTTCTCTGTCAGGAGTGTGGTACACACTCAGGCTATCTTTGGCAGTTTTCTCCTGGCTCACTCTTGCCTCCTGTAGTCTGCCCCAGAGCCTGTTACTGTACTGTACTGTACCCATACAGCAGGGTACGTGTCTTTGGCTCATCAAGATGCTTTAGCCCTTCGCAGCATCTGTTTGGCTAATAGGAAACCTATAGAACCCAATGGTAGAAGTGCAGCTTGACTAACTGCTATCCTCCATGTTCTTGCTCTGCCATTTTGACAGCTTCATCCAACCTCTTGCTGTCAGAATTCTCCAGGCCGGAACCAGTTTCTTTGTTCACATATGTCCTGAACTCCTGGGGGTATGTGTCAAGTTCTCCCAAGAACTCTCTTACTGCATTCATTTTTGGTGTGGTTAAACCAAGAGCTTTAAGAGTTTATCTCTCTCCCTCTCTCTTTCTCTCTCTCTCTCTTACACACACACACACACACATACACACACACACACACACACACACATACACACACACTTTCTTTATCATACTAGGTTGCCAGGCAAAAATTACGATGTCAGTTTTCCCTTCTTAAAGTTATCACTCAGTCTATCCCAGAGGCTTTCTTGGAGAGCCCCTGCTTTTGTTCTCTTACTGAGGTACACAGCCTTAGCATTCTGTTTATGAATTCACTTCCATTTCTGTTTTGTTTCATTTTTAATAGGCAGGAGGTGGATGATAGGGATGCTGTCTCTCAGTAAGTCTGCCATGGATGTTTTGTCTTCCTTTATAGAGTGTGGGGGTTTATCATTTATAGTCCTCAGCCTTGGAAAAAAATCACATTATTGTCTTAAACTGGAGAAGAAATAAAGAGAGAATAGCCGATTTGGGCAAAAATATATTGTTTAGTTCTTGGAGATGTCGGTCATCGAAGTACCCACTGATTATTGAAGGAAGATGTCCATTAGGAAGTTGAATATAGGGACGCCTGGGTGGCTGAGTAGTTGAGTGCCTGCCTTTGGGTCAGGGCATGATCCTGGGGTCCAGGATCGAGTTCCACATCGGAGTCCTTGCAGGGAGCTTGCTTCTCCCTCTGCCTGTGTCTCTTTCTGTGTCTCTCATGAATAAATAAATAAGATCTTAAAAAAAAAAAAAAAAGGAAGTTGAATATAGGCAGTGACTAAAACTATGCATATAGATGAAATCAGCCAGGGAGCATGCTGTTGTGTGTAGAGAGGGATGAAAGCAGGAACCACAGAAATATTAAGAGTTGGTAGAAGAAAAGGAGTCAATGCTAACAGAGGTAGTAGGAGAAACTAAAAAATACTGAAAGGGGAAATGAAATGACTTCAAGAGTGATATTGGGCTACAATTTCAAATGTCAGGATAGTCATTTAAGAAAAAACTGAAAAATAAGGATTTGCCCCATTGATCAAAAGTGGTCGAAAGAAAATCCTAAGTGTCCACTGTTTCCTACTTGCCAACATTCATAATCTGATCGCCATCTGCCTTGAATAACCAGGACTTCTTTCTTTATTTATCCCTGTTTACAAGGGGTACCATCCAAAGGCCCAGACTCCTACATCCCCCTTTATCTCCCACATCTAGTCTCCTTAAGGCTATCAATATCTTCTATCCATGTTCCCACGTGTCCCCTACTCTTGAACTCCTTCCTCTGTGCTCTCCCTGGAGTTCATAATCAAAATAATACCCTAAATCCTCGGCCTTTTTACTGAATGTTCCTTTTATCTTCTTGTTCTAGCGGATACCCAACCCTCCCCTAGGATACTGCTTCCCCAGCAGACCTCTTAAATGATGGCCATTTTTTCTCCTTTAGCCCTTAGGCCACTGGGCCTACAGTGGAGGGAGCAGGACTACATGTCATCTTTGCTTCTCATTACACCCTGCAGACCATTGTCACTTTCTTCTCCATCTTTGAAACTAATGTTACCAGGTTTGTAGTGGGAAGTCAGGCATATCTGATGTTTTCTCAATTTACTTGATACTATAGTTGTCTGGTGGTGTACTTCTTCCATTATATTTATTTTCTAAAGTAATCCTCAGTTCCCTAAAGTATTTATTAGACATGTAAATAAGTACTAAACCAATGAAAATACAATTCTACGTGGTTTACCTTATTCTTGCTTTAGGTTTTAGCAATGCTGTTCTCTTCTACTTTCTAACATTTAATATGTCTTTTGTCCTGTAATCTTACTCTTTAAGTACTGTTTTTTTCTTGGCATATTTGGATTTATTTCAGAAATTCACTGTGATTTAACATTCACAATATTAATAGGAAAAAAGAATAATTTTACAAATTTATACATCCCAACACATGTAGGAAAATCCTGATGTTAGCCAGCCTCCATTTTGATTAAAAATACCTCAAACAATAAAAACAGAAGGATACTTTCATAATTTGAAAAGGGAGACAATACATCAAACTTCATGTTATGGTGCAGTGTTGCACAAGCATATCCACTTCCCACACTTGTTCATTTCTACTGCAGGTCTGTGTTAATGCAATATTGCAAGAAAAAGAAATAAATGGCATAGGGCTTCAAAAGAAAGTAACAAATTGTCACAAGTTACATATTATGTTATTATATACATGTAAAATTTAATAATCTATTGAACTAGAATTAATGTATGATGTATATATACATAAATTTAGCAAGATGGTTAGGTAGATGCATTGTCAATATAAAAATCAATATTCTAGACCATTTTTATTTAATATTAAATAATATAAATTAAAAATAAATTATTCGTATGATTGGATTTAAATCTTGCATCTTACTAGTTATTTTCTCTTTGTCTCATCATCCTTTTGGTTGGTTTGTTTTTTTTTTTTACTGTTTTTCTGTCTCCTTTTAGGTGAATTGAATAGTTTTTGTGATTCTATTTTACCTCTACTATTGGCTTATTATAGTTTAAGCTTTTAAAATATTGGTTTCTCTAGAGTCTAATATGATTTGATTTATTGCAGTCTACCTTTATATTTATGTCACTTTATGTAGAGTGAAGATCTTACAGTTGAGTACTCCCAGTTCTTCAATCCTTTATGCTGTCATTGTTAAACATTTTACTTTTACATGTTATGAACTCCATGATACATTTTTTTGTTTTTGCTTTACACAAAATTACCTTTAAAAACAATTAAAAATAAGAAAACCAAGTCCTTTATTTTCATTTTAACTGTATCTTAACATACTTCCTTCCTTTGTATAGGCCCCAATCTTAGTTTGGTATCCGACTCCCCCCTGAAGAACTTTCTTTAGGAGGGGTGCCTGGCTCTGTCGGTTGAGCAGCCAACTCTTGATTTCAGCTTGGGTCATGATCTTGGGTCTTGAGATCAAGCCCCACATTGGGAGTCTGCTTGTCTCTCTCCCTTTGCTCCTCCCTCCCCTCCCTCCACTCACATACATGCTTGCTCTCTCTCTCAAATAAATAAATAAAATTTTAAAAAACAACTTTCTTTAGTAAAGTTTAATTTTCTTAGGAAAATTAAAATTTCTTTTAAGGAAAATTCTGCTGACAAAAGATTGTCTCAGCTTTTATATTGCCTGAAAAAAGTCTTATTTTGCATTAACTTTGAAATATATTTTTTTTTAATTTTTTTTAAATTTATTTATGATAGTCACAGAGAGAGAGGGAGAGGGGCAGAGACACAGGCAGAGGGAGAAGCAGGCTCCATGCACTGGGAGCCCGACGTGGGATTCCATCCTGGGTCTCCAGGATCGCGCCCTGGGCCAAAGGCAGGCGCCAAACTACTGTGCCACCCAGGGATCCCTGAAATATATTTTCATTGGATAAAAAATTCTGGGTTGACACTTTTCCCCCAGTGCTTTAAAAATGCCACCCTGTTGACTTCTAGATTGCATAGTTTTTGGCATTACTTCTTGTAATGCTCTAATTTCTGTTTTTTCTTCCTTTGTATATGTCATGTCTTTTTTTTCCTACCTGCTTTCAAGATTTCCTCTTTATATTTGGATTTCTGTGGTTTGACTGTTATGTATCCATATGTGTGCTGTGTTATTGTTTTCTTTTTTTAGGTACATATTTATCTTGATTTTGAACCATCTCAGATGTATAATTTATTGTCTTATTTTTTGAAAACTTTTGGCTGTTATCTCTTCAAATATTTCTTCTGCCTTATCTTTTCTCTCTTCTCATTCTAGAACTCTAGTTTCAAAAACGTTAGACTGATAACAGTTCCACAGCTCTAGATATTCTTCTGTTTTTCCTGTCCCACTTTGTTTTCTTTATGTTTCAATTTGGGTAATTTCTATTGACATGTCTTTAAATGCATTGATTTCTTCCTCATTTCCATGGAGCTTACTAACTGGGCCCAATGAAGGACTTCTTCATCTCTGATAATTGTATTTTTTAAATTTCTAGCATTTCCATTTGACTCCTTCTTCCAGTTCCCATCTCTCTGCTGCAGTTCCCCACAGTTCATTGTATGTTGTCTTACTTTCCCACTAAGTCTGCTAATATATAAAATAACATAGTTATTTTAAAGTTCTTATCTGATGGTCAAAACATCTAGATCATATCTTAGACTCCCTCTCATTTTATTGCTGGAATGCCTCTTGGCGCATTTAAAAAGAAATTTGGATTTTTAAGCTTATGAATCTGGGGCAGGAGAAACCATATTCTATTAAAGGTAGGTGACTTAGAACAAAGACTGAAGCCAGGCTGTTGATTCATTTCAAATCTGATCAGAAAGATTTCAGGATAGGGAACTTTTAGATAAATGAAGCTCAAGAAACATAAAAGTTTTCAGACCTTGGGTTCTGGAAAATTGGATCAAAGAAACAAGAGGTTAGAACCTAATAACCCTTTCTTTCTCACTAATTTGGTTTAAGGGTAAATAAATATCCTAAAATGTAAGGCCCCATCATACTTTATGTAATGTTAACAGCTACCGTTTTTCCCCCTTAATGTCTTTATGTTGAATGTGAATGCATCTTCAAAATATCTTACTCTACTTTTGAGAGTTTATGCAAATATCCTGGGTATCATTGAATACACCTTACATAGACTTCTTGTCAGTTTTGCTCTTCAACCCCGGGGAGTGCTGTTCTTTTTTGGCTCTTATTTGGTAAAAAATCTGTCCTATTTGCCTTGCCTGTGGTAAATAATTGAACCATCACCTAGCCATTTAGGATGCCGACTGCCATGTGAGAAATTTCAGAGCATAAACTATGTATGTATGGGTAGATTAAGAAAAGGTTAAAAAAGAAAAGTTTCTTACTTCTCTGATTTCTATGACCAGTGTATAACTTCTTGAACTCTTCCTACTTTTGGGTCTTCTAGCTTAGAAGAATTCTCTGAAGTTTTTATAATTAAATTCTAGATTCAACATTTTACTATAGTTGCTTTGTCATTTATCTATCTGTCCCAATATCCATTAATCACCTTTTTAAAATGCATTTCAAAGTAAGTTGTACATGTCCAGTATACTTCTTCCCAAATGTTTTATCAAACATACCACTAACTAGAATTGACTGTTCAGAGGTTTTTCATTTGAGGTGAAATTTATGTATGCGGAAATATGCAAATCTTAAAGGTATCATTAGATGAGTTCAGATGAAATGCATATATCTATGCAACCCAAATCTCTGTTAAGATAAAAACATTGTTGTCATTGATGGAAGTTAAACATTTTTTTCCTGATTGTTTTTGAATGTATCTAGATAAATAAGGCACCTATCATTTGACAGGTTTTGGTAAACAAAATTTTTTAAAAATACCAGTCTTGAGGGGCACCTGGGTGGCTCAGTCAGATAAGCATCTGTCTTTGGGTCAGGTCATGATCCCAGGGTCCTGGGATTGAGCCCCATGTTGGCTCCTTGCCAGTGGGGGGCCTGTTTCTTCCTCTCCTCCCTGCCTGTGCTCTCTCTCACTCTCTGTCTCAAATAAAAATCTTTTAAAAAGACTTTTTTAAACCAAAATCTGTCAAATGATAGGTGCCTTGTTTATCTAGATACATTTGAAATATTTATAATAGGCCCGAAATTACAGTAAAATAATGTTCTCAGTCTCCCTGAAGGTTATCTCTATTCTAGCCAACTGGAAGGGAAAAGACATGGAAAAATGCATGTGAGAGGCTTTTTTATGACCCAGACCTGGAAATATGCATCCATTCACTTCACTAGCTAAAACTGGGTTGCGTGGTCTCACCTTAACAAGGGAGGCTAGGAAATATGATTGGCTGTATGTCTAGGAAGTAGAAGAGACTATGGATTTTAGTTAGCAGGAAGTAGCCTGTAGCATAATCATTCCATATATAACATAAGAGTGCTACATTAACGTAGGTAATTGACATTAGTCAGGAAACTGGGAACCTGAACAATAATGAGAGATACTCTTCCATTGTGTGTTTCTCAGTGGCTATCAGTATTTATTGAGGTCAGTGTGTTCCCTGTGCTGAGGCTATGGGAACTATAGAAGAGCTTACAGTGGCTGGGCGCACAAAATGGAATGCATATTAAACAATTTTGAATAATGAAATAGGTGCTTGGTTGTATGGTACAGACAAGATGGTTTGAAACTAAAGAGAGTTAACTCCTGGTATTCCTTCATTCACCATTTACACAGATATTTAATCAATGCCTACTATATGTTAGGGGCTCTGTTGTGAAACAAGGGAAAGCAAAAATAGAAGTGTGGGCCTAAAGTCTATGGAAGTTATGGGAGGCAGTGTGATAGAAATGAATCAAATAATTATACAAATATATAAAGTTGCAAAACCATGAAAAGACTCATGGTGGCACAAGATCCTATGCAAGAGATTCAACACAGGATGATTTAAGAAGGCATCCCTGAGCTAAGGTTTTGTATGGGTGTGAATTAGAGTGGATGTCAGCCACAAGAGTAGAGAACTAGAGCTGGAATAATGTATATGTGGAACAGTAAGACAACTACTCTGATCAGAATTAGTAATGTGTTGGAGCGAATGGAGAGCGTATAAAGATAGGTTGGATTATGGATAATTTTCAAAACAAGGCAAATTTAGACAATTTTGTGATTAAATGGAGACTCATGGAACGTTTTTGAGGCAACAAGAGCTATAATCAAAATATTAAAGTGAAGTTTGCAAAAAATTTAGCAGTCTCTAGTGGCAGGTAGAGGCTAGTCATAAAGATGATTGAGTTTGTTTTGTAGATATCCAGGCAGGAAGTGATATGAACAATGACAATATCAAAAAGTTGAGTTAGAACAATTTGGGGACAGAGATTCAGGATAGCCTTTGCTTTCGCTATGAAGCTCTTACATGTTTGAGTTGGAGGTGATCGTGGTTGTAATAAGTACAATTTGAAGTGAAGGGTGTCTGTTTTCCTGATAAACTTTGACATAGATTGTTGTAAGATTAATAATAGTTGGAGTTGAGATGATTACAGATTATAGGCTTCACTGATTCTGTTGCCTGAAGCTTAATTTTGTTTTTAGCTCCTCCTACCAGTACCCATTAACCAGGTTATAGGAGCAGGAGGAATAAATGAGAATTTTTTTTAAACAATTTTATTTATTCATGAGAGATACAGAGAGGCAGAGGGAGAAGCATGGTCCCTGCGGGGACCCCGATGCAGGACTCAATCTGGGGACCCCAGGATCACACCTTGAGGTGAAGACAGACGATGCTCAACCCCTGAGCCACGTAGGTGTCCCAATGAATGAGAATTTATTTTCTTTTCTGTTATACTGGTTTTGTTTTATGCTTTTATAATTATGTTGATTGAACACCTGTGGGGTCCTGTGGCCTTATTATTAAAAACTTACTATAGCAACTTAAAATTTTTTTTTTTTAAGAAACATTTGATTTTTTTTAAAGATTTTTTATTTATTTATTCATAGAGACACAGAGAGAGAATGAGAGGCAGAGACACAGGCAGAGGTAGAAGCAGGCTCCATGCAGAGAGCCCGACGTGGGACTTGATCCAGGGTCTCCAGGATCACGCCCTGGGCTGCAGGCGGCACTAAACCACTACACCACCGGGGCTGCCCGCAACTTAAAATTTTTTAAAGATTTATTTATTTATTTAGAGAGTGAGAGCGAGGCAGGGGAAGGGGCAGAAGGAGAGGGAAAGATGATCTTAGGCAGACTCCACAGTGAGTGTGGATCCCAGCACCCGGCTTGATCTCTCAGGATCCTGAGATCATGACCTGAACCAAAACCAGGAAGTCAGATGCTTAACTGCTGTGCTACCCAGGCACCCCTAAAATTAAATATTAAACGTCTAAAAATGTTAGTTAGAATAGTGTAATTAACCCACATGTACATGTACCCTTTACCCAACTTTAAAATTATCAGCTTTACCTTCTTTCCATCTATAACCTCCTACCACCTTGTTTGTTTTTTTTTAAGTAAATCATGCCATTTCAAAAAAAAAAAAAATCATGCCATTTCATGTGCAGATACTTCTTTATGTGTATAAAAGGATTTTTTTTTACTTACATTCCTTTAATGCCATTAAATACCTAGTTAATTTGTATTTCCCTAATCATCATATTTATTTTTACACTATGTGAATTTGAGATTCAGATTAAGTTTGTGAAAAGATCAATATTTCTTTTAGTTTTTTCATCTTCCCTTTTCTTCTCTTGCCCTTTAAAAAAAAATTGGGTTGTTTATATCCTATAGTTTTTCATAGGCTTGTTGCATTCCTTTGGTGCTGTTTAGTTTCAGGAATTGCTGGAATGGAACCCAGATGGCTCCTGTATCTTTAGACTTCACCATATGTTTTGTAAATACTTTCTCCCCCTGTGTGACTTATCTTTTATATTCTCAGCAGTATCTTTTGTAGGGCAGAAATTTGTAATATTAATGAAGTTTGACTTACCAATTTTTTCTTTTCGTGGATCATGGTTTTGGTATTGAATCTAAAACCAAACCCGGGATCCCTGGGTGGCGCAGCGGTTTAGCGCCTGCCTTTGGCCCAGGGCGCGATCCGGGAGACCCTGGATCGAATCCCACCTCGGGCTCCCGGTGCATGGAGCCTGCTTCTCCCTCTGCCTGTGTCTCTGCCTCTCTCTCTCTCTCTCTCTCTCTGTCTATCATAAAAAAATAAAATAAATAAAATAAAATAAAAAATAAAACCAAACCCAAGGTAAACTAAATTTCCTCCTGTGTTATCTTCCAGGAGTTTTATTGTTTGTTTCATAAT
Source organism: Canis lupus dingo (assembly GCF_003254725.2). Classification (NCBI taxonomy): domain Eukaryota; kingdom Metazoa; phylum Chordata; class Mammalia; order Carnivora; family Canidae; genus Canis; species Canis lupus. The sequence continues at coordinate 6,925,869 of NC_064274.1, read as the reverse complement.
TTTAGAATTTTAGACCTGAGTCCATATGAAAGATTTCTGTGTCAAGAAACACTTTTTTGCATGTGGATGTCCTATTGTTCTAGCACCATTTGTTGAAAAAACTATCTCTGTTGAATTATTTTTGCTACTTTGTCAGAGATTAGTTGATCATATTTATGTGAGTCTGTTTCTGTGCTCTCCTGTTTAATCAGTCACTTTTAGCCTTTGCTAATCTCATTGATTAAAAGATCTCACATAGACTTTCTTTTTTAATTATTTATGTCTTTGTGTCTTCTGCACTCCTCTACTGTGCACTCTGATGCCCTACGTTTTCTTCTAAGAGTTTTTAGTATTAGATCTTACATTTAGATCATAGATCCCTTTTGAGTTAATTTTTGTATTTGATGTTGGGAAAAGATCCAATTTCATTCTTTTTTGTGTGGATATAGTTTTTCTGGCACCATTTGTCTTTTCCACATTGTATGGTCTTGGCACTCTGGTTAAAAATCATTTGACCATATATATTATGCAGGTTTCTTTGTGGACTCCATATATTCTGTTTCACTGATCTGTGTATCTGGCTTTATGCCAATATTGGTTTTTGTTTTTTGGGAGTTTTGTGGTTTTTTTATGTTAAATCTTTGACCTATTTGAAATTTATTACACAGAATGAGTTATAGGGATCCACCTTTTTTCTTTAGACCAAATAGCTAGTTCATATCATATATTGAATAGCTCATCATTCTCCATTGATTAGAAATGCCAACTTCCAACATGAACTGTTCTGTATATAGATTCTTTTTAATTCTCCAAGTAGTTTATTTCAAAATTATTTTTGTTGTAATACCAAATTTGATCATTTGAAACTTGCTTTACAACATATTGTCTAAGATTCATTTGTGTCACAATCTATAGCTGTAGTTAATTTTTATTGTTCTGTAATTTTATTTCCTTTTCCCTCCTTTTTGATATTGAAGTATGATTAATATACACTGTGATATTAGTTTAGGTGTACAGTATAATGATAGAACAATTCTATACATTATTCAGTTCTCATCATGGTTAAGTGTACTCTTAATCCTCTTTATTTCAACCATCCCCACACCCACCTCCCTCTGGCAACCACCAATTTGTTCTCTGTATTTCAGAGTGGTTTTTGTCTCTTTTTCCTTTGTCCATTTTTTTGTTGTTGTTATATGGTTCTTTTATCTATTCTTTTGATCTTAAGTACTCTGCTCCTAGGCCAGTCCCATACTATTTTATTTATTCTATCTTGATAATGTTGTAATCTTTAGTAGGATTGGTTTCTGACCTTTTCTTTGACCTTTTCTTTGAATGCTTCCATGGATACTAATATTTAAATTACTCATCTTTGTCACTGTAATTCATGACTATAAATAAAACATAAGTTGGGTTAATATCTATAAAAAAGTAGCAAAAGAATGCCTTATAGTTATTTCATAATATTTCACCAGTCAATAAAACAGTGCTGAAAGTTCTGGTATTCATCTCAAGTTTTGACTCTGTCATTAGTGATATAATACATATAATATTTATCTCTTCATATTTTTTCATTTGTCTCTTAGCTTGGAAACATTTTAAAGCTTGCAAATTTGCTTCTTGGTAGGTTTATTTATTTTAATAACCTGAAGTTTGGTAATTCGGATAATGTAACCATAATTTTTCCATGATGATAAGCTCTATAAACATTCTGTCACAAATTTTTATTTTTATTTTATTTTATTTTATTTTATTTTATTTTATTTTAGTCACAAATTTTTAAAGACCATATTAATATGGGGGTGTCTGGGTGGCTCAGTTACTTGAAGGTCTGACTCTTGGTTTCATCTCAGGTCACAATCTCATGGGTCGTGGGATTGAGCCGTGCATCAGGTTCCATGCTCAGCAAGGAGTCTGCTTGAAGATTCTCTCCCTCTGCCCCTCCACTGACCCACGTTTGTGTGCGCTCTCTCTTTCTAAAATTAGTAAATATTTTTTTAAAAACCATTACTATGGAACCCTACAAATTTTTTATTTCAAACTATATTACAAACCCATAGTAAGCAAAACAGTATAGTATTGCCATAAATACAGATAGTAGCATAGAGAGCCCAGAAATAATTTACATAGTCATATACGTGGTCAATTAATTTATAACAAAGAAGCCAAAATATAGAATGGGGGAAGGATAGTTTCCTTAATAAATGGTATTAGGAAACTGAATAGCCTAATGTAAAAGAATGAAATTGTACTATTATCTTAACATCATACACAAAAATAAAATAGATTAAAACCTTGAACATAAGGCTTGAAATGATATAACCTAGAAGAAAATAGGGGTCTTTGACATCAGTCTTAGCAATGAATTTTTGAATTCGACACCAAAAGAAACACAACTAAAGCAAAAAATAAGTGGGATTACATCAGACTAAAAAGGACAGCAAAGAAAACCATCAACAAAATGGAAAAGTGACCTATGGAATGGGAGAAAGTATTTGCAAATAACATATGTGATAAAGGGTAATATTGAGGGCATCCTGGGTGGCTCTGGTTTAGTGCCACCTCCAGCCCAGGGTGTGGTCCTGGAGACCCAGGATCGAGTCCCACATTGGGCTCCCTGCATGGAGCCTGCTTCTCCCTCTGCCTGTGTCTGTGCCTCTCTCTTTCTCTCTGTGTCTCATGAATAAATAAATAAAATCTCTAAAAAAGGGGGGGAGGGTAATATTGAAAATCTATAAATAACTTATACAAATCCACTGAGAAAAACCAAACAATCCAATTTAAAAAATGAGCAGAGGAACTGGATTAGATGTCTTTCCAAAGAAAACATACAGATGGCCAACAGGCATGTGAAAAGGTGCTCAGCATCACTAATCACTTGGGAAATGCAAATTAAAACCACAGTGAGATGTCCTCTCATGTGTGTCAGAATGGCTGTTAGCAAAGAAAAGAAACAAGTTTGGCGAGGATATCAAGGGAATGCTGGTGCACTGTTGGTGATAATGTAAATTGGTGTAGCCACTATGGAAAACAGTATGAAGTTTCCCCCAAAATTAAAAATAGAACTCCATCATATAATCCAACAATTCCATTTCTGGGTATTTTTCTGAAGGAAGTAAGATTACCATCTTGAAAAGATGTCTGCACTCTAATGTTTTTTTGCAGCATTATTTACAATAACCAAGACATGAAGACAACCTAAGTGTCCATTGACAGATGAATGGATTAAGAAGATGTGCGAGATACACAGACACACACACCACACACACACCACACACACACAGAGCTCTATCTATCATCTATCTATCTATCTATCTATCTATCTATCTATCTATCTATCTATCTATCTAGTGGAATAGTATTTGGCCGTTTAATTTAGTTTAATTTGGCCATTAAAAAAAAAAGAATAAAATCCTGCCATTTGCCACAACATAGAAGGACTTTGAGGGCATTATGCTAAATGAAGTAAGTCAGACACAGAGAGACAGATACTGTGTGATCTCACTTATATGTAGAATCTTGAAAAATGAACTCATAGATACAGAGAACAGATTAGTGTTTGCTGTGGGGGGGTGGTGGTGGTGGTGGTGGGTGAAATGGGTGAAGGTGATCAAATGTACAAAGTTCCAGTTATAAATAAGTTCTGGGAATGTAATGTAAGCATGATGACTTTAGTTAGCAATAATAATGTAGTGTATATTTGAAAGTTGCTGAGAGTAGATTTCAAAAGTTCTCATCACAAGAAATATCTCATTATGTCCTGTGATGGACTTAACTTATTATGGGAATCAGTTTGCAATATGTAACATATATGAAATCATTATTCTGTATACCTAAAACTTAATGAAATGTTAAATGTCAATTACATTTCAATAAAGAAAAACATAAGCTGTACCCTCTTAGAAAATTATGCCAAAATTAGCTGCCATTTACCTAGATTCTTTTTTTTTTTTTTTCTTTTTAAGATTTTATTTCTTTATTCATGAGAGACACAGAGAGATGCAGAGACATAGGCAGAGGGAGAAGCAGGCTCCCCGCGGGGAGTCTGATGAGGGACTTGATCCCAGGACTTCAGGATTACAACCAGAGCTGAAGGCAGGCTCAACTGATGAGCCACCCAGGTGCCCCCCATTTACCTAGATTCAAAATGAGTTTTAAGTAATGTTCTATGTAGAAATACATATGAATTGCTACTTTAAGAGATTTCACGAATATTTATGGTACAGGTTGCTTAGGATTGATTATGTCTGCTCTACCATTCTTTATTACAATTTCTTGTGAAAAACTGTTTCCTATAGGTTGTCTTCATATAATATTGTCTGCCTTTCTCTTGGCACCAATATATTTTTTGTAATAAAGAAAAATTTCCTCCCCATATGTTACTGTTAAGTAAGTTTGAGAAACACTATATACCATACCCATCTAGGAAATTTATAGTGGTCATTAGTGTAGTAAGGGCTCTTAGAAGGCTTTTGTTTAACTTTACCTTAGGGTTTCATAAATTAATATGACAAAGTAGGCTGTTTCATGTAATATTTAATCCTGAAGAGCTAATATTTAATGAAACAAACACACTTTGGTAAACACTACCCAATTAGCTTTAAGGAAAATATTGTTCTGATTTTGCAGTAGATTAAACAAAGGCCATCTTAATATCTTTTTGAAACAGCACAATTTGTGCAGGTGTCTCAAAGCACCATACAGATTTCAGTTAGTGGTAATGTTCTCCCTTATATAGTGGAGAAACAGATATAAAAAAGCATTAGATTACTTGCCAAAATACACACAATTGAGACTAACTGGAACCAGAGCCCATATGTCCAAACAATGATTTCTAAGCAGTATTTACAAACAGAACCAAATATGGAACCCTATAAACTCATTGTTTTTGGATATTGGTTGAGCCTTTTCTCTCCCTCTCTCCTCCACTCCCTCCCCCCTACCTCCCACTCTCCCCTTCACAGAATAGAATAAGAATATTCATTTGCAGAATTAGAAAAGTATTTTCTTTCTTTCCTTTTAGGTAAACTTTAGTTAAGCAAGGACTTTTGTCATTTGCTAATTGTAACACATGATGTTAATCTGTAAATAGAAGTAGCTTAGGAAATAGTACAAATACAATCTTTCAAGTCCATGAATTTGAAGGAAACCCTTAACATGATAAATGTTGCTATTTTGAATTTAAATTAAGATAGTTGCTTTTGGTGATGCCTGGGTAGCTCAGTGGTTCAGTGTCTGCCTTCAGCTTAGGTAGTAATCCTGGGGTCCTAGGATCAAGTCCCTCATCAGGCTCCCTATAGGGAGCCTGCTTCTCCCACTGCCTGTGTCTCTGCCTCTCTCTGTGTGTCTCATGAATAAATAAATAAAATCTTAAAAAGAAAAAAAGTTGCTTTAACCCAGGTGTTAAGGATGTTTTTTCTTTTTTTTTTTAATTTTTATTTATTTATGATAGTCACACACACAGAGAGAGAGAGAGAGGCAGAGACATAGGCAGAGGGAGAAGCAGGCTCCATGCACCGGCAGCCCGACGTGGGATTCGATCCCGGGTCTCCAGGATCGCGCCCTGGGCCAAAGGCAGGCGCTAAACCGCTGTGCCACCCAGGGATCCTAACCCAGGTGTTAAGGATGTTAATCAGAAAATAGAGATACCTGAATTTTTTTAATTAAAAAAATATTTTATTATTATTTTTTATTTTTGAGAGAGCATTCATGCACAGGGCAGGGCAGGGTGAGGAGGGGTTGCTTGAGGGAGAGGGAGAGAGAGAATCCCAAGCAGGCTCCACAGCCAGCATGGAGCCCCATGGGATCTCACAACGCTGAGATCATGATGTGAGCTGAAATCAAAAGTCAGATGTTTACCTGACTGAACTACCCAGGCTTCCCAAGAGATACCTGAAGATTTTTATTGAATGAATATTAACTTTTTCTGGTAATGTGGTATATTCAAAGAGGCATTCACAGGTGGTTTATCAGACCACTGTACTTCAAGGAAGGGAACCAACTTGTGAATTCTCAAGTAAATTAAGTATATTCCAATGCCTCTGTCTTTTGCAAAAATAGTAACTGTATAGTATTTCAGGTGTTGGGAAAATGCAGGTTAGTCAGTGGTTGTCAAGAGTTAGGGTTGGTAGGGAGGGTATAACTATAAAGGGTGGTGCTAGAGAGCTTCTTTGTGGTGATGGAACAATTTTGTATCTTGATAATTGTATGAAAACTTGTATAAAAACTGGGGAGATCTGAATAAGTTCTGTTTTGTAGTTTAGTTAATAGTATTGTGCCAATTTCCTGTTTTGATAGTGTTCTGTGGTTATGTAAGATTTTACTCTATTGGGGAAAGTGTGCATAGGAACTCTGTTTTGTAACTTTGAGTCTAAAATTGTTTTAAAAACATTTAAAAATATGTTTATACTTATATTCAGCATACTGATGAAAAAAATACTTTCAGTGTTTCTTAGGGACAAATGCGCAACTTTAGTTAACAGAGTTCTTGAGGACTGGATACTATTTACTTTTATTTAGTCATTTAATAACTATTCATTAAGCATGGACAGCTGAAGGGGTTATGATGTCCTAGTTAAAAGAATGGAGTTTAGAGTTGGGACTGGTTCAAATCCTGGCTCTGCTACTTTTTAGCTTTGTGACCTTAACTAAGAAACTAGTTTCTCCCATCTGTAATGGGCATAATGATGATACAAACAGCAACAGACATTGAGCATTGTAATATATGACATTATTATTTGTACTTCATATAATCTAACTCATTTAATTCTTGTAACAATCCTGTAAGAAAGGTATTCTTTTCACATTTTCAGATGAGAAAACTTAGGCACAGAGTTTAGTTGCTTGCACAGTCACGCAACTAGGAATGTTGTAGCTTAGGTTAAAACCCTGGCTATTGCTATTTTCTGTTTTTGGCTATACAGAATGAGCTTGTTGCAGACCAGACACCAGAAGCCATATTCATGAAGTGAAGAGAAGCCTAGAGAAGTCAGCCCCATGTTCACTGTTGCATCTTCTCCTTAGGGCATTTCTTGATTTGTAATTGTGGCTGAGAGACTGAGGTGAGGAGCAGAAAGTGGCTATAGAAAGGCTAAGTTGGGATCCCTGGGTGGCGCAGCGGTTTGGCGCCTGCCTTTGGCCCAGGGTGCGATCCTGGAGACCCGGGATCGAATCCCACGTCGGGCTCCCGGTGCATGGAGCCTGCTTCTCCCTCTGCCTATGTCTCTGCCTCTCTCTCTCTCTCTCTCTCTCTCTCTCTCTCTGTGACTATCATAAATAAATAAAAATTTAAAAAAAAAAAGTCTTAAGTTGCTGAGTGGAGCTGTCTTACAGATCTCATGAAAAAAAAAAAAATTAGATTCAGGCCCAACAAGGAGGAGGAAGCCAGTTCTTAATTGGTGTCACTATATGGGGTGAGAGTAAAGCAGAAGTAGACAAGGCTTCTGGAATACTGAGGCTCTGCTTCAAGCCAGCTCCAGTTTGATTGGTTTAGGATAATCTGTCTCTACTTTTAACTGTCTGCCAGAAGCCAAAGTGAATTACCTCTGGAGAAATATGACATCATTCAGAGCCTCAAATTATGCTTAAGTTTTTATAAACAATGTCTGGTGTTGAGTCAGAAATCATCAGGCACACCAGGCAACCAGACCTAATTATTCAAAACAAAGAAATATAGGTAATGGAGTTATCAGACTTAGACTTAAAATAACTAAGATTAATATATTCAGAAATTTATTTAACAAGATGAAGAATTTCAGCAGAGTTCGAAACTTTGAAGAAGGAATCCGATGAACTGGAAGTTAGTGTAACATTGTGTATCAAGTATGCCTCAGTTGAAAAAAAAAAAGAATCAGATGACTGTTTTCAAACTGGAAACTTAAAAGACTAGACATTTTTGGGGAAACAAAATGAAGAGAATTCTTCATTAGCAGTTCCACACGTAAGGAAATCCTCAACTGAGTTCTTTAGGCAGAAGGAAAATGATCCTAAAAATCATGCTTTGAAGCAGGAAGATACAGGAAGGACAGAAAGGGCAAATTTTCAATAATATGTAAATGAATGTTTTGAGGACATTAGCATTATGTATAGAATTAGAATACTTAACAGTAGCACAAAGATGGGGCAATAGTAAAAGGTGTTAGTGTTTTATGGTTCTTTCATTTCCTGGGTGATATGTAAAGTACTAATTTAATTCCTATATTGTACATTGTAATCTCTAGAGTGACCAGTAAAAGATTAGTAACATAATGTATAAATAAAAAGCTAATATGGGGAGGGATAGTGAAATAAATATTTAACCCAAAAGAAAGAATAAGAAAAAAGGAACAGAACAGGGTAAGTGGTTCAAATAGGAAACAGTACAATGGTGGATTTAAATCCAGATCTTTAAGTAACTATGTTAGATGTAAGCAGACATATACTGATTTAAAAATACAGTCAAGTCTGATTTTTGTTTTAAAGACCCAATTATATATATCTTGTAAGAGCTGTAGCTTGAAGCTTAGGATGCAGAAAAATTGAAAGAGTCGGAAAAAAAGATAGGCTCTGCAAACTTAAACCAGCTCCTGTACTAGTGCCATGCTCTACCTAACTCATAATGTGGCTGCTAGATTTAAATCAGATAATCCTATTTAGAGTTTTAAAAGCACTGTTCTTCATACATATTAAGGACCCAATAAATTTACTGTGCTTGAGGCACCTTGTTTTAAGATAGTATTTTTTTCCATTTTGAGCTGATATAGGAAGGGCTAGGTCTCTTACATCACTGTATATATTTGTCTCATGCTTGCTTTATTTTTCAGTAGCTAACATATGTACACATTTTATCCTTTTCTTCTATATTCATTTAATCCACTGACTGTTTGGCTGTTGTCTCTTCCCTTTGTTATAAATCTGCTTTGTGGTGCCTCTGCCCGGTGATAACACATGAATCGTTTTATGCTGCAGTAATCTCCTTTGACTATTGCCTGTAGAATTTCCACACTAAAAGACATTCTTCTCTTTTTTTTCCTGAGCTTTTATGAAAATGTTCAAATTCTTAACTATTCTTTCATAAATTATATACGTAATATGGATTTCCTCCATCATGTCAATTGTCTTTTAGCATGAGGGCTCTTTGGAAGATAGGTGGGGATATAATTCTTCATAAAATAATACTGTAGAACTGATTGAGAATCTGGTCTGGATCTTTGCTTTGTAGAAGAGTCTGTTGTATATTGGTTAAATGTCAACTGAAGACATCTTAGAAGACTTCTGTTCTGCCCCTGATGTTTCATTTAGCTTTTTGGGAAGTCCCATTGCTGTTTATCAGAACAAGGGAAGAGATTAAAAATCATTAAAATGATTATATCGACTCAAGTTTGAATCTCTCAAAATCAGTTTCCCTAGACAACCAAAACTGGGATAATTTTGGACCAAGTTTGGCCCTTTACCCATATGTTATTGGGTACATTTGTATCTGTGGAAACAATTGAATTGACTAGACTTAATGAGGGTATAAGATGGCTTTTCTTTGGGTTTTTTTCTTTTTTAGAACGTGTAGAAATGAAATTTGTCCTAGTTAATTTGGTGCGTAGCAATAAGGACAAGTGTCTGCATCTTCTCTATGTTGAATATGAGGCTTAATTCTGGGAGTTTTAAAATAATTCTTTTCTCATAAATATTAACAAAATTGAGTAAGTTCTTATAATTTAAGTAATAATTTCTTCATAGCAAGTCATCTGACCTGGATTCTCAAGGAAGTAACTACTAGAGATGGAAGGTAGAAATTAATTTTGGTTTCACCTCTGTATTCATTACTATTCTTTTCATTTCTCTTTGAACAGGTTGTTCCTTGCAACAGCTTTTGATGAAATACAGGAACATACATTTTTACTTGAGCAATTGTTATAAGTTAAAAGGGTAGGAAAGTTAAATCCCAGATTAATGATAGCCATGTTGTATTGTTTAATAGGCAGTGAAATCAGCTGTGCAGACCATCACTGTTGGAGGCGTGAGCACGTCACAGTTTAAGACAATTATTCCTCTGGCAACTGCTCCCAATGTCCAGCAGATTCAAGTGCCTGGAAGCAAGTTTCATTATGTCCGACTTGTCACTGCCACAACAGCCAGTAGCTCAACCCAGCCAGTTAGTCAGAATCCCAGTACAAACACTCAACCTCTCCAGCAAGGTTAGTAACCGTTTCTTAAAAGCAGTAATTAATTCTTTGAACATTATTAAAGAACATTGATCCTTTTCTTGCTGAAATCCTACTATGTATGGCATTTCAGTTGAGAGTATGAATCAGCAACTGTTGTAGAAAACAGTGAAATAGAATCATAGTTGTATATAGAGTATTTCACTCTGCTAGAAGTGCACAGTGTCCTGTACTACCAGACCATTGGAATTATTCATCAATTTGTGGGTAGCCATTATATTGCTGGTTTATAAGCCTACCATTTCTGCTAGTGGGACAAATTTAGATGAAGCCAAATTACCTAATTTTCTAAACTGTGAAGCTGCTTGGTAGGGGACTACCAACTGAATCAATTGAAATCAATTGAAATGACTAGTAGGCAAGGTATAAATAATAAGAACTTGATACCACTTTCATCCTTTATTTATTTTGAATCTGTAATTGCTAATAAAAAGCAATTAAAATGTTCTCTTATTTTGCATAGTTCTGCTTTTCCTGGAGAATATTCCTGTTTGTAGACCTTCCATTTTCTATTTCTGTTTAAACCATCCTGTCACCTGATACATATACACAGACACACACACAACCACTCTTCATGTTTATCTACTTGTTAGAAATTGAACGCTGTGAAAGGATCAGGGCAGTTTATATTTTAGGGCCTAATTTTTTGTCTTAGAAGACTACTTCATATACCATTGATGTCAAAAAGCAGTTGATGGCAAGTAAATGATTTATTATTTACTGGATGTAAATAAAAGAATTAAAGACCACTTGTTTGCTCTTTCATTTTTATTAAGGGATAAGAGGGTTGGAGCTATATATTGCTGATAGCTAGTTCACCTGAGGGAAACTGGAAGAGAAAACTATTTTTTAAATTACTGATGGGATAAACTAAAGGATACGTGGAGGACACAATATTTTAGTATATATTCTATTAAAATTGGACCCATCAAGTATTTATATTTTGTAATCCTCTTTAAACTGATTTTGGAAGAAAATCTTTTATTTTGATGTCCTTAATGAAAGGAAGATGAAAGTTGCTTATTGCTAAAGGAACCAGGTGTGATATTCTCTCAATACTTAAACTTAGCAGGGTACTAAAAGAGGTGCTGCAAGTGTGGTTTACTTAGATAGTCAGAATGATAGGAGTCATTAGATACAGTTGGTTGGATTTAATGTGTATATGGTCTTGTGTGTACCCTATGGTGAGATCCATTTCCAGTGTAATGTTAACACTAATTGTCAATAAGAAGCCTTTGGTACAAGTAGAAAAGACCCTGAAGATCCAGGAAGAGTGGAGGAATAGGTTGAACATTTCATAATTCTAGTGTATTTATAGGTACCTTCTTTTCCAAGTTTATATCTTTTTGTCTCTCTCTATAGCTCTGTTCTCTTTGCCTCCTAGAACTTCCTCACACACACACACACACACACACACACACACACACACACACCTCCCTCTTTTTCCCTGCTACTTTCTTTTCTTTTGCTTTCTACCTTCAACTTTCCCTCCCTGTCATCTCTGTCTCTCAGCTTCTTTGGTTCTCCCTATATGTACCCTCTCCCCACTCACATGCACAACCACCCATGTGATTGCCCTTATGCCCATATTTTTCTCTTTTTGCTCTCCTATCCCATAAGAGACCTAGGAATACATAATATACATTATTTCACAGGAATAATAAATTTGTAATTTTTATTAGAGACAACACGAAAATTATTGCTCTAGTTCATCAAATGTGTTAATATGTCTTTCTAAGGGCTTAATTTCCAATAAGGGATTTCCTTATGCCAAAGGGAGTTGAGCTCATCTTGTACATTTCCCACCAAACTGTTCAAAGCCAGTATCCACAGGCTCCACCATGTTAACTGCTGGCTAAATAGCAGCACAGTAAAAATCCAGAAGAATTCATGGTTAATCTCTTTAGAATGTAATCTCCTGCCATCTTGGTGAGGAAGTCAATTTAAGAAATTAAAAAGCCTTAAACACTTGCATGTGTGGTTTTCTAAAATTTGGAAGGAGGCTGTTCTCAAAGGTTTATTCAGAATTTCTGTTAAAGACCAAAAAAGAAAAGATTGTTCCAGTTTCTGTGAAAATGGCAGTAATAGTAATGTGGGACTATGCTCAAAAGTTAAGAAGGAGAAATACAGACTGTTGATATAGTTGAGTAATACCAATATGTCCCCCTTTCCATAGGTAATTTGTAGTGTTCTCTTTTCTGACCACTTCATTTTATATTTTATTTCCTAGGTTATAGTGAAAACTCAGCACACAGATGTCAAGCTAATGTAAACCTAGAGTTCCCAAATTCTCTAGCTTGCCCACAACATGGAGACAGTTACCCTTTCTTTATTATCCAAATAGAAATCATCTGTTCTTCTGTCCCTTGATGTGACTGAGGGCAGGCCACACACTCCTTCCCATTGTTGCAGAGACCACCAGGAAGTTCTTACTTTCTGGTTGTTAGGGCCACTTCAGAACTGCTGCTCAGTGTGCTCCTGGAGTGATGAGCAACATCTCCTCTCCAAGGAGCAAGTGCTGTAGGGGGTCTACTCTTCTGTGTTCCAAGCAGGAATTAAGGCTTTTCATTCCTTTCAGTTCACCTTTTAATTCTTTTTAGTATTGCTGAGACCAGTCTACAGTGGTTATTAGGACTAAAGCTACAGCAAATGAAGAGAATCAGAACAGCAAATAATTTTAAATCAGGTATCAGATGTCACTGCTCCTGTAATTCATGGTCCTATACTCTTTTTGTATAACCACCTTATTGAGATGCAATTCGTGTCTACTATAAAAATTTACCCTTGTTAAGCATACAGTTCAGTGATTTTTAGTGTATTGAGCGAGGTGCGGTCATCAGCACTAGAGCACCTTCTGGAGGTATCCCATTTCCCCCTTCCCCTTCTGTCCCCTTGCTGCAGGGGGGGGGGCCCCCCGCTCCCTTTTAGTTCAGAATGCTGTCACATGTTCTTCCAGGATGCTCAACTTTGTGTCTTTAGCCATCAAGTCTCCCAAGCATTTTTATTTAAGGAAGTCTGTTCTTTTTCTTTTATTGTTCAGGGACCAGTATAGATCCCATTATCTCAACCTCTCTCTTTCAGACCAGGCTCTAGGTCTTTTTGCATAAATAAAACCGGAAGGGATATCCTTCCTGTCTTTTTTAAATCCCTTTGTTAGATTTTGTAAATGGCAGTAGACGGTATTAAAAATTGTACTACCTGTGCTCCAAACTTACAGGCCTAGTGCCAGTCTCTCCTGAATTTCACCATAGCTTTTCTCTATGGCGGGTTCATCTTCCCTTCAAATCAGCTCATTCTCGAGGTTTTAGTTCTGGTAGCGGTCGTTTTCCTGGTCACTTGAAGCTTAACGCTCACTTATGTATTCTCCCCTTAACACATGCAGTTTCTTGCCATCCACTTGGCAGTTCACATTCCTTTCACCTCCACCCTGTCTCTTGCAACTGCGCTCTCCTGTCTGTCACCTCAGGTAGATCCTCACTTCAGATACTCTTCTAATTTTCCTTGTTTCATGAAACTCCATCCTGTCTTACACACTGCTGCCAAATAGTTTCTCTTTGTGCCAGTCCAGTAATATTTCTGTACTTCGAAATCCTCAGAAACTTCTCACTGCCCACTGAATTTAAAAATACTGATTAGAAGACTGATGAATCACTGGCCTCTACCTCTGAAGCCAATGATACATTAAATGTTATTTAATTGCATTTAAATAAAAATTTTTAAAATAAAGTGGATATACCCCACCACCACCCCGAATAGAGATTAAATATATACATTTCTACCCTGACATTCAAGACTTGTGCTTGCCTAATTTAACCCTAGGTTCCAACTAATCTGATCTGTTCACCACCATTTTGTGAAGTGCTTTGCTATTTTCCGGCATCGGGCCTCCACTTTTCCTGCTTCTGCCTGGAATGTCCTGCTCCAGTCTGTGTGCCCTCTCCTCAACCTGACCATTGATCACAACCCATCTCATACACAGTGCCCTTCATGCATCCTTTCGTATTCCCATCCTCTGCCAATCACACATACGTTCTATCTCCCTTGGACTCTAAAGCGCTTTCTCTGTTTTAACCGTATTTATTTTATTTGGTATTTGTCTAATATGCTTTACTTGAGTTTAATCTCTTTGAGCAAGTGTCTTGTACTCTAGTTTCTCTGGAACATAGTCCACGATGCCATTTGCATAGTTATAATGGTCGTAATAACAATACATTAATGGCAACTAACATTTATTGGGCACTTACTCTTTGTTTGATGCTGTTCTAATAAATTTTCATGGATTAACATATTTAATCCTTATACCCTGTAAGGGAGGTACTAGCCCCATGTTATAGATGAGGATACAGGCAAAGAGAGTTAGAAAGCAGAAGGATTGGGATTTGAGTCTCCAGGGTGTTATGACCTATGAGACCATATTCTTTACCCTCACGCTAGGCTGCCTTTTAGTAGGTACTCTGTAAATAATGAATTATACAAGAATGATATTTTCTCTGGTTTTAATACAAACATGGCAATTAGAGTATAGAACAGTATTGTTACTCAAGCTCCTGAATGGCAGGTTTTTTTTTATTTAAAGGACGTTTCAACTGACTAGATTTCGTAGGGAATGTTAAGTCATCTGAATACAGATAGAAGTGTTTTCAGTAGACTGTCTTAAATGACAAATGTTCTGTTGTAAAGCAGATAAACTATAGCTGCTACTGTAGCCATAAGTTTCCTGGTAGATGGGTTAAGGAATGTTAACAGGTGACTATCCTGATTAAAGATTGCTCCAAATTGGAAACAAATGGAATTCTTTAAGCTCTTTGAGGATATCTTGAGAGAACTAAGTATCTTCAATGTTTCAAGGACTATTTCCTGTAAATAAATTGTCCTTTCCTCCCTTTTTTTAAAAAGCAAAGCCAGTGGTGGTTAATACCACTCCAGTGCGGATGTCAGTTCCACTCGTCTCAGCGCAGACTGTCAAACAGGTGAGTGACACAGAATTTTTTTCTTCAGCATCTCCCAGACAGACAATTCACTTTTAAAATTGAAAGTTAAGATTCACGTAAGAGAGATTTATACTGAATGGAGAAGCTGTAAAATGTATTTTTGTAATCATGGGTATACTTTTTTTTTTTTTAAGGTTGTTCCCAAACCCATCAATCCCACTTCACAAATAGTTACCACCAGCCAGCCACAACAGCGGCTCATCATGCCTGCTACACCACTGCCACAGATCCAGCCAAACCTCACTAACCTGCCACCAGGCACTGTGCTGGCCCCAGCTCCGGGAACAGGGAATGTGGGTTATGCAGTGCTTCCAGCTCAGTATGTTACTCAGGTATGAGGAAAAAAATTGAGCCATTGCATTTCAAAAAGGATAATTTAGTCTAAGATGTATAGCCCTGTAACATTCTGAAAACTACTGAAAAACATCTTACTCAGTATGAGAATGGCTATCTCCAAAATCTTAAGATGCTAACAGAAACTTCTGAATTTATTTTTATGTATCCCTAGCATTTGAAATATCAGCAGAAGTCACATATGCAAGTCAGACACTTGAAAACTGAGATCAGTTTGGTGAGAGGACAGGACTATATAGAGAGAAGGGGGAGATGTTGAAATGAAAGTCAGCAGAATACAAGTGCATTTGGAGAGCGCTGTGACTGTGATCCAACTCTTCCTCACATATGAGGAGGATGCCACTGACTTGCTCCTGGAAAGTGGACTATAAGATGCATTACTAGGTGTCACATTTTAAGTGACCTATCCAGACACACTCATCTGGTCATCTTTAGAGTCAAAGCCATGTATCATCCAACTGGCTGGTGAGGGTTAGGAGTGCTGCTTCTAGGAAGCAGATAGAAATTTTCTTTTTCACATAAGAATCCAGCAAAGTAGCACCATGTTCTAAACTGTTGAATCGATCTCCTCAGATTATAAGAGGGAGAAAGAGAAACCTGAGTACTTTAATGAAATGTACTTTGGAGTATGTTTAATGTGGCTACTGATTAGAAAATAAGTGTTCAGTATTTTTATCATCTCTTTTTTTCCTGTGTACAAATCAATGTAAAATAGAAAATTTTGCCCATGTAATTCTCATTTTCTATAAATTGTAATGGGATGAATGATCAGCATAGTACCTATTTTATTTACAGGTAGATACATTGCATTTTTCTAGCCAATATAAGTTAATGTGTGTACTTTTGGAGCATTCATCTAGAATTTCCTAATCCTGATATGCTTACTCCTCTATGAAAAATTTCTTATATTTGTACCATGTAGTGCTTTAAAATGTTCACATTGTTTTCACCTCTAGTATTAGTTTTTGGGTCTTTAGAAGAACTTCATGACACGCTGTGTCTATGAAATTCTCCATACTATTTTTCCTATTTTAGTAGATGAATTTGTGTTTCTTACTGACCATTATTACATCTGAGAGTATTGGGCATTTTTGTAAATATGGTCTAAAATTATCTTTTTTTATATGTAGCTACAGCAGTCTTCATATGTGTCTATAGCAAGCAACTCTAACTTTACTGGAACACCTGGTATCCAGACCCAGGCAAGGCTTCCATTCAACGGGTGAGTATTTTGAAAATATGTAAGTTAAATTGTTAGATCAGATTAAATGCAGCATTAAATAATACATATTTCAAAATACATTTATATGATATTTTTTTCCACAAAGCCATGTGAGCATCCCTCTATAGAACTCGTTATTTTAAGGAAAAGTTACAGGAGCAGTCAATCCCCAAATTTCTTTTATTTAGATTCATCAGTTTTGCCACATATTCTGTCTCTTTCTTCTCTGTCTCATCCTGAATATATTTTTTAAAATGATATTAACTAGTTTTTAAATTGTTATGTTAGGTCCTTGCCTTTTTTTGTTGTTGTTGTTAGTCTGTTTTTAAATCTGTGAATAGCTTCCTTTGCAGTATTGGTTTAGAAGCAATGCTTAGAACCAGTCTTCCTCTCTCCAATTCCAACCCCAGAACCCCTTTTTCCTCACTACCTTTTGTAACTGAATCCCAAAAGTTTTGAGCAGATTTCAGCTTTAGTTCTCTTAGAAGAAAAAATATCTTTTGTGGAATGTTCGTCAGTGATAACTTCCTTTTTAAAAAAATCCCTATCTTGAGGGGCACCTAGGTGGTTCAGCCGGCTGAGCATCTACCTTTGACTCAGGGCATGATCCCTGGGGTCTTGGGATTGAGCACCACATTGGGCTCCCTGCTCACCAGAGAGTCTGCTTCTCCCTCTCCCTCTGCCTGATGCTTCCCTTGCTTGTGCTCTCTCTAGCTCTCTGTCCATAAATAAATAAATAAAATATTGAAAAAAAAATCCCTGCCTTGGCTCTCTTACCCCTCTTTTCATGTTACAACTTGCTTTTGAACTTGATGTGAAGTGAACAACATAGCAAACTTTTATTAGAGATGCATGCATGTGTTAAAGCTTTATTTTAGAAGAAATTTACAGAGACTTTTGTAATTTTTAAGTTATCTTTAATTAATTAAAATGTATATCTTTTTTTTTGTATCTGTATAGCATAATCCCATCAGAGTCTGCTAGTCGACCCAGAAAGCCCTGTAATTGTACAAAATCGCTGTGTTTGAAATTGTAAGTCTTTTTGCTACTTTTTCTTATTTCATATACTTGGAAATGCTTATAAAAGCAAATGCAGTTAACTAAAAAGTCTTAACAGACCATAATAAAGTAATTTAGATAAACATGCACATGAATGTCTGAACACAATTATGACGGTTTAAAACTACTCTTTCATTCATTCAGAAAGAAGTAATTTTATAGTCTTTATCATAGATGAGTCACTAGAAGAGGGGTTTAGGGACACAACAGCATGAGACAGACCTAGTTCCTGTCTTTAATAATAATAAATTTGATCTTAGCTATGACCTTTATATTTGGTTTCCTAAATCAGGTGGTACTCTGAGGAGCTTTTAAAATTGTTGTATGATTAATTTGCTTATTCTAAGCTAAGAGATTTGGCATGAAACCGTTAAGTGAAAAGCATTGGTCAAATAAGGGGTTTAGAATCCCAAGAGGCACGACTGTGGTTCAAGTGAGGCGATTCCACTACAAGAATATAACCCATGTTTTTCCTTTTTATGATTTTGAAATAACTCACTTTAAGATCATATAAAAATCACATTTCTTTTGTGTTGACAATAGCTACTCCTGGAACTAAGTTTCTAAACCAAAATTCTAGGAGCTAGTGACTTTAATTTTGAGTCTGATCACATGGTTGACAGTCAATATATATTAACTCTAGAACTAGGTGGCTCCGAGTACATTCTAAAATGCTTTACTGGGGACTCCTGGGTGGTCCAGGGTGTGATCCTGGGGTCCCCAGATGAGTCCCACATTGGGCTCCCTCCGTGGAGCCCGCTTCTCCCTCTGCCTGTGTCTCTGCCTCTCTCTCTGTCTCTCATGAATAAATAAATAAAATCTTTAAAAAAAATAAAAATAAAATGTTTTACTGCATATATAATGTTTTTAATCAGATAATTTCTCATTTTGTTTAACAATGACTTTTTGATGTGACTTGCACTGATTTTTATATTCCAGATACTGTGATTGCTTTGCAAATGGTGAATTTTGCAACAACTGCAATTGCACTAATTGTTATAATAATTTGGAACATGAAAATGAAAGGCAAAAAGCAATAAAGGTGATTGTTTTTACTTTATTTAACTGACAAAAATTTCCAGTTTCACCTGATTATTGTAGAACTCTGTTGTTTTACAATGTCTATTAATTCCATTTGCAATGTTTAATGTACTGATTGAACTTGAGTTGATATGTGATCTGTTTTGATAGGCATGCCTTGACAGAAATCCAGAAGCTTTTAAGCCTAAGATAGGGAAAGGAAAGGAGGGAGAATCAGATCGACGTCACAGCAAAGGATGTAATTGCAAACGATCAGGATGTCTTAAAAACTACTGTGAATGCTATGAGGTGAGATGCTGGTTGAGGAATAAATCTGTTTTTTGTGAATAACTTTGGGGAGGGTATATTGTAAAACTTTACCTGAAAATTGGGAAATTACTCCACTCTTGTAGTTTGAAAATGTGCACAGTCAGTGCAAGGACACTAGTTTGAGGAAGACCTGGCTTCCTAAGCAGGGCTTCAGAGGAATGACATTTTGGTTTTGTCATTACATAATACTTTGGGTCTCATCGCCTGGTTTATCAGTTCATAACTTCTTGATCATTGTACCTGGAAGTATGGCAATCAGAGGCCCAAGTTTATTCATTTTTAGTAAAAATAACATCAAAGTGGATTGGAAACTGTAGCCATGGTCCTCAACTGAGGGGCAGTACTACCCACTGCCACCTGTGAGCTTTTTGAAAATATATATAGATAGAAAATAGCCTGCTCTCTAGAGAGTAGTCATGAAAGTAAAGATTTATCTTGCCTAAAATACCTATGGTGCCCTCTTGAAGACTGAATTATGTTAAGAAGTTTGCTTTCTGAGCCTGAGGATAGGAAAGGAGACGTATGGAATATTGCTGGCTAAGATTATTGGCCATCATGAAGTGATTGCATCTGTTTTTGCCATTCCACCATTCCACTCAACTGGCTGTTTTTAGTTATTGGTCGAGCATCCTTCCAGGAGAATGTGGTTGAAGCTCTGCTTTGAGAGATATTATTTACTTGTTTGTTTATTTTTAAATGCTATTTAAATCATCCCCTTCTTGCTATAGACAAAGTACTGTATAGTTTGTTTTTATTTTCAAAGCTTAAATATAATAATCTATTCATGCCCAAGATGAACACTATGTTACTCTGTTGCTTCCTTGGTGAAACTCTCTCCTGACAACCTTTTGAGTTGAGTCATTCCTACAATTAGTTGGCTCTTCTCATATATTATCTTTTCAGTCTTTCAAACTTCCTGTGTAGAGGGATACCTTACCTGGGTGGCTCAGCGGTTTAGCACCTGCCTTTGGCCCAGGCTGTGATCCTGGAGTTCTGGGATTGAGTCCCACGTCGGGCTCCTGGCATGGAGCTTGCTTCTCCCTCCTCCTGTATCTCTGCCTCTCTCTCTCTATGTCTATCATAGATAGATAGATAGATAGATAGATAGATAGATAGATAGATAGATAGATAGAAGTCATAGCCTCACAGTTGGTAAAGTTATACCAAGGATAGCACCCTTCCTTGGTAGGGTTTGCTCTGCTTCAGGAGTAGAGTATGTACCTGCCATTTAATGCCCCTTCCCATACAAACTGTGTCACGGTAAAGAAATTGTGTACTGTTTTCTCTGTGTAATGATTTGCAATTCACATACTTTAGAAGTCAGTTACTCCTCTCAAGAAGTGTATTAAGGTAACCTCTTATTAGTCCTAGAGTCAATATGAATGAAAATGGCATGTAATCAAAAGTATTTTGAAAGTCTCTTAAATGTCTTATAGTCCAACAATCAGTTTTTTATTCTGTGTTGGAAAACATAGACTCTTTT
The DNA here is from genome assembly GCF_003254725.2 of Canis lupus dingo. NCBI lineage: Eukaryota > Metazoa > Chordata > Mammalia > Carnivora > Canidae > Canis > Canis lupus. Next base: position 6,905,235 of record NC_064274.1, on the reverse strand, counting down.
GTTTGAACACCTGACGAAATAGGTGGCTTCTGTTCATAAATCTATCATACAAAATTTGTCCTGAATATTCAAAAAATGTAAGTTATAAAACCAAGCTCACAAAAAGAGAGGAAATGGAAATTGATGTAAAGCTGGGTCAGAAAGGTAAAGCAGCCCTTCCATGCATGCAGCATTGAACAGTCAGTACATGCTAGGCAGATGAAATGCAAACATACAAGAACTAATAATTTAGTTGAATCCTAGGATAAATAGAAGTAGAAACGGCAGTGCTGGTTGAGATACATTAGAAGAGAGAAAGCTGCCCTGTTATACTAAAATCCTTGATATTTAAGGCATACACAATGTCCAGTTACTAATTTGTCATTCTAAAAGATCAAGAAATGGAAAAACTTGGAATATACTAAACTGGCAGTGGCTGATTGTCTCTCTGTGAATTGGCTGTGATATTGTCTGACAGTTTGTGTTCAGTTGTTGGGCTTTTGAATTGAATTGGCTTTTTTGGTCCAGTTGGTCTGCATCTGGATAACACATTCATGTTCCTTTCACACACCTTCAGGGCTTGAGTAGAAGAGTGACTGTCCACATTATTTAAATGGTTGTGCCTCTTAACCATTTTTCCTCCCAATTTTTGACCACAAGGGAAGTTGAATTAGCAAAGCTAAATGAATACCCCCCAAAATAAATAAATAATACCCTATCATTTTAATTTCTCCTTCCTGAGTTCCTGTCAGATTATTAATACCTTTTTATGGTTCTTCATATTTAATCCAAAGAACCATTAGTGGTGTATGTCTTTTGCCCCCTTGATGTCAGGGATTTTATCTCTTCATCAATACTTAATAAGTATTGCTTTAGTTAGATTCTCAGACTGGCTCATAGTAATAACCCAATTAACTCAAAATGTATATCCATTTTTTCCCTCGGTAAAGAGAATTTATTTGTGCATTATGAGAAAGGAACAGGGTAAATGTGTTCATCATAATATGATTCGTTTATCTTGCCAGGTGCTGTAGAGAGAAAGGGCAGTTGGTATGTTTCTTTAAATTGACATGAGTTAACTGAAGAAAATGGAGCCAACAAAAAGAGATACTCAAATTTACTAGGTCTGGGAAATGTAAATGAAAGAACAATGAGATCCCACTTTACCTCTTTCCCCCAATCGCATTGCTAAATATTAAAAAGAACTATAATATACAGTTGGAGGGAATGTGGGAAAAGCTTTTATACATTGCTGATGAGATGTGAGGTGTTATAGGCTTTTGGAAAATGTCTGGCCACATCTATTAAAATACATGTACCAGTGAGCCCAGTTCTAGAAATCTAGCTCATAGAAATAAAAGCACAATACACACACACACACACACACACACAAATTTTATGTATTATCTGTGTTACTCAAGAACTGGAAACAAAATAAATGAATAAATGCCCAGTAACAGGCAAGTGAATGCCCAAATCAATTATGGCATATCCATACCAGGGACTACTGCCCAGCCATTAAATCGAATGAATCCAGTCTATGCTAGGTGACTGTGGGCAGGGATTGCATGAGGTGTGTGAGAAAAGGAAGACGCAGAAAATGAGCATTTGATTTTGTAAAACAACCTAAATAAAAAGAAAAAGACTAGTGTATTTATTAAGATAGGTATTTGTACATGACTGCTGTGATTTTCCTAAAAATACATGTTTTACATATTTTTACATACAAGGACACACTGGTTTCATATGTACTATTGTTGGGTTTCAGGAATCTGGAGAAGGGGATTCAGAGAGGGCAATTATGGAGATTATCCATAATGGAAATAGCATCTATGAAATTTCCTTTCATGTGATATTGTGCATGTGTTTGCATAAGTAGGAAGTCACCAACATGTCTGAGATGGTTGGATTCTGGATGACCGTTATTTTTAATATGGTATCATTCATATTCTTTATAAAGAATATATGTTATTCATATCAGGAGGAAAACTTTTAGATGGGGGAAAAACTGACACAGAAGGGCTCAGAGACATACACTGTGTAGCCCCTCTCAGACTTAAGAATACCTGACCTCTCCACATGTATAGTTAGCCCATTTAGTGTTTATCAGGAAGAGATGTTTCCATTGTGTCTTACTGTGAGTTGACCAGGTAATTCTGTTATCTATTGATTTGATCACAGAATCTACTTAAATGTTTTTGGGTTTTGATTTGGAAGCTTTTCTTTTGTAAATCTTTTAGGCAAAAATTATGTGTTCCTCAATATGCAAATGTGTTGGCTGTAAGAATTTTGAAGAAAGCCCAGAAAGAAAGACACTGATGCACTTGGCAGATGCAGCTGAAGTAAGGGTACAGCAACAAACAGCAGCGAAAACGAAGTTATCTTCTCAAATTTCAGACTTGCTTACTAGGCCAACACCAGCTTTGAATAGCGGAGGAGGAAAGTAAGTCAATATTTTAATCTCCTTTTGCAGTACAGTATGACTATATATATGTCTCCTTTTTGGACAAAATTGAGTTCATACTTTTGGTTGTAGCAGACTTCTTTTTGCATTTTCTTTCTATCTTTAGTTACTTGGAAAGGAATTTGAAGGTAACAGAAAAACCACTGTCAGATATAGTACACACTTTGAAAATGTACAGTAATGCATTAATTCACTGGGCTTATTAATTTAATTGAATTTCTCCCTACTAAGATGAGGTCATTATGTAATTTGACAAACCCCTAAGAAAACAAATTTTTATATCTGTTCCTGGTAGTATTATTCATAATTTTGCACATTCTTAACTTCTCTTGCCTTTCTTGGGCCCTTGTGGCACTTTGCCCTTCTACTGGAACACCTTTCATACACTTTGTTATTGTAGCCCCTTATTTCACAAGACTACTGAACTCTGAAGGAGGAAAGCCTGAGCGTAAAGTTTGGCTGAGCTGAGTCTAAATGTGCTCTGTAATAGTTTATGAATTTAACAAGCACTCCCTCTCTCTGAGTCTTGGTTTTCTCATCCTTCCCATCAGCCTTATGATGTGGCTATAAGGAATAAAACATCTCTGTCCCAGCGTTTGGCAGGGCCTCATGCTGACGTGGATTTACAGGTTTTGGTAGAGGTTAATTTGAGGAATTATTAAATGCAATGAGCCTTGCAAATGGTATATTATTTAAAATGCTTAAGTTGAAATAGGCTCTAATGCTTATAGAAATGCTTCTTTTTTAAAAAAAATAAAGATTTAGGGACATCTGGGTGGCTTAGTGGTTGAGCATCTGCCTTTGGCTCAGGGCGTGACTCCAGGGTCCTGGGATCAAGTCCCACATTGGGCTCCTTGCAGGGAGTCTGCTTCTCCCTCTGCTTGTGTCTCTGCCTCTCTCTGTGTGTCTCTCATGAATAAATAAATAAAAATTTTTTAAAAAAAGATTTATTTTAGAGAGAGAGAGCATGAGCGGCAAGGGGCAGAGGGAGGAGGAGAGAGAATCCCAAGCAGATTCGGTGCCGAGCACGGAGCCCAGCGTCGGGCTCGAACTCATGACCCTGAGATCACCTGAGCTGAAACGAAGAGTCAGACACATAACCAACTGAGCCACCTAGGCACCCCTAGAAATGCTTCTTTTTTGTAAAATATTTCAGATAGTAATTCTGAAGAATTCTTACAACTGGAATATAATTAGCAAATGGTTATGGACTAGATAAAGTGGAAACGGATAGACACTTCAGTGAAGGTTGTAACAAGGGATCCTTTCTGGTAATCTGTTTTCATTAATCCTTTAAAGATATTGCTACACTAAAATATTTACAGTTAATTTTCAACTTGGGAAAATGTTTACAGTATTATAAAGTGTAAAAGCACAAAATTATTATACTATAATCAAAACTATGTAAAAAACTCTTAAAAATTTATACTGTCATGTTCTTAAACTGTTGTCTGAGTAGCAAAAATTTTAATTTTTTTCCTTCCTTTCACTTTATAATAGTATCTTCCAATTTAAAGTATTTTGTATTTTAAAGATTTCTGTACAACTGTACAGCAGCTCAAATGCTCACTTTCTCTCGCCAAAGCAGGTCCTAATTTCTAACTTCATTTGTCCTACAGTTTCTTTCTGTCAGTGTTGTCGGGTTAGTGGTTACATTAGGCTGCCTGATTTTGATTTTGTCTTTGAAGACTTGAAGTGGTTACACACACACACGCACGCGCGTGCAAATTGGCTACATATAGCAAGCCTCAGGATAGATTGCTCTTATTTAATACCTAACAGTTTAGGTCTTTATGAATGAAATTCCATGTATAGAACAGAACTCCCTTTCCCCTTAGTTTTGTCTTGAGTGATAGAACAGTGCAAAATTTTGTCTTTTTTTTTTTTTTTTTTTAATGAACAATGTGCTCCAGGACTGTGGGAGAGTGCTTTGTTTTTAGTGTCGTTCAGGAGATACTGCTTACAATTCCCAATTTTACTCATTCAGCAAATATTCATGGAGTGTCTCTGTGTATCAGGCAGTGTTCTAGGGTGTGAAGAAATAAGAGTAAATAAAACAGATTGCACTCTAGAAACTAACATTCATGAATTAGGAGTACTTTGTTAGAGAATTATCCAGTCAACATGTAGAATGAGCATCTTTTAGTTAACCAGATAACCCTGTCCAGGTAATATTACACATTATTTTTTTAAAATTATTTTTCTGGGATCCCTGGGTGGCTCAGCGGTTTGGCGCCTGCCTCTGGCCCAGGGCACGATCCTGGAGTCCGGATCGAGTCCCATGTCAGGCTCCCGGCATGGAGCCTGCTTCTCCCTCTGCCTGTGTCTCTGCCTCTCTCTCTATGTCTATCGTGAATAAATAAATAAAATCTTTAAAAAAATAATAATAAAATAAAAAAATATGGGCAGCCCCTGTGGCGCAGTGGTTTAGCGCCACATGCAGCCCAGGGCGTGATCCTGGAGACCTGGGATCGAGTCCCACATTGGGCTCCCTGCATGGTGCCTGCTTCTCCCTCTGCCTGTGTCTCTGCCTCTCTCTCTAGCTGTGTCTCTATGAATAAATAAAATAATAATAATAAAAATAAAATAAAATAAAATAATAAAATAAAATAAAATAAAATAAATTTTTCTGGGCAGCCCAGGTGGCTCAGCGGTTTAGCGCCACCTTCAGCCCAGGGTGTGATCATGGAGACCCGGGATCGAGTCAGCTCCCTGCATGGAGCCTGCTTCTCCCTCTGCCCGTGTCTCTGCCTCTCTCTCTCTGTGTCTCTCATGAATAAATAAATAAAATCTTAAAAAAAAAAGTAAAAAATTAATAAAATTATTTTTCTGAACAGTGTTGTGTTGTTTTTTTTTTTTATTCATGAGAGACAGGCAGAGACACAGGTAGAGGGAGAAGCAGGCTCCATGCAGGAAGCCCGACACGGTACTCGATCCCAGGACTCCAGGATCACACCCTGGACTGAAGGCGGTGCTAAACCGCTGAGCCACCCGGGCTGCCCCTGAACAGTGTTTAAAAAATACGCTCAATCATAAAACCAGGGTCTTTTTAAAGCTCTTCAGGATGTGTTTGTGCTCCCGGCACAAATTGTAATGCTCGGCATGCTGTTGAATCATGAAAACGTCAACAGATTTTCACTTGAAATAATGTCATCCACTTTTGTTGTTCAACACCATCATCATCTTTCTTTCAAAAATCATTTCAGATTGCCATTTACATTTGTAACGAAGGAAGTAGCGGAAGCCACGTGTAATTGCCTTCTTGCCCAGGCAGAGCAAGCAGACAAGAAGGGAAAATCAAAGGCAGCAGCCGAACGGATGATACTTGAGGAATTTGGACGATGTTTGATGAGCGTCATCAACTCTGCAGGAAAAGCAAAAAGTGACCCTTGTGCCATGAATTGCTAACTCTTGCACAAAATACTGATAAATGGAACTGTACAGAAAAGGTGCAGGGACACTTGATTTTCTGGAAAATAGTTTAACAATTACTGTATTGTTAATTCAGTCCTTGTGAGACCTGAAATTATAATATTGAAAGACGTGAAATTTTAAATGAGGAAATTAGTACATTTTAAATTTTAGTTAAACCTGTTTATGCCCCTTCTAAATTGTTTTTCTTTATTGTATTATATGGATTTTTAATTTGCATGGGTTTCTTAAGAATTAGATGTTCTATTCTTCTGATTCTATTGACAAAGGACATTTATAAATTACTATAATTTATAACGTATGGTGTTGTATGACTTTGTTCCAGTAGAAAAAGCCAGAGAACCATTGGTATTACCCAATCATTCTCTGGCACTAGACCTAAGCAGATAGAATGTCTATATAAACAAATTCTTATGAAACATTATTCAAATGACGTTTTGTGCTTAGAAAAGCACTATCTTTTGAGGAAATACCAGCTTTTTTTAGCACAGATTCTGGAATAACATCCTATTGTCACTTTGGGAATGTCAGAGGGGAAGTAAGTAATCTATAGGCACACTTTTAAAATAAAAAAGGTGTTTTTTTAAAAAACAAAGTTTTGAAGGACAGTAAAAAGTTATCAATAGGCAATGTGTTTCTCCAACAAAGGGAGACTAAGAAATGCTCTAGGGGTGTTTCCATTTTCTGTGAAGGAGGTGGTGTGCATTTGAAATGATAATAAATTGTCAACGTGATTACTGGGTACTATTAAAAGTGAGAGGTGCATATGAATAGAACTTATTATGTAGTAATGATATAGAACCTTACATAATTATCAGGTATAAAATTTGGCTTGGATGGAGAAATAAAGAACATTGAAGCTCTAATAGATGAAATTAGGGAAGGATTTTTCATCTGTACAATTTTCCTTATAGACTTTTGAACTAAGAGGTCTCAATCCAATGTATGAGTCTTACTTGATTTACTGAAAGGGCCTCCTAACAAAGCTTTCAAAATTATAGTGGGATTTCTTTTTTAAGGAAAGCTTAATATGGTATTATTTTTAGCCAGTGATTTGATAAGCTGAAGGTATGAGTGTTTTCTTATTATTACTAAAATAATCTAAATCATCTTTTCCTAATTTAAAATTCAAAAGCTTTATGAATTTAAGAGCCAATAATAGGACTCTGGGTTTTATGACAAGAAACCATGTGTTGGAATTCAGGCATTTTGTTAGGTACCGTAATTATTAGTATATGATTATTACATTTCCTACAAGGAATCTATAGTTGTATGTATTAAGTGTGTATATATGTTCATATGAACACACAAGATATAGGCAATAGAAATTAAGTAATGCAAAAGAAGATTCCGTTATTTACTGAAGTATCTTTTGAAATTTGGATTTATAAAATTATAGTGCAGTAACTCTAAATGTAGATAGTGCAGAAATTCTTAGCACCTCAATCTAGTATGTTTAATTAAAATTTGTATAAATGTAAATTAGTGTAAGAGGATAAAATATCTAATCAAGTTATTTTTCAAAAGATTACCTTTTTGGTCTAAACCTAAACTTTGTTCATTTTGTACATATTCTGTGTTTAACTCTAATTGCACCTTTGTGATGTGTATTTATATACAGTGTGCAGAAAATGTTTGTGAAATTTGGATTACAATTGTAGATTATGTATGACAGCATTGCCTGAGAATGTTTTGCTTGTAAAAACTTGAAGGTGCAATCAAATGCTACTAGTTTTTCTGATTTTCAAGAAGCTATCTAAAGTATTAAGACTTTTCCTTCCTGTGTAGTACTTACTAAGCAACTTTTTGTATTTAGGCATTTGCATCAAATTGCTGAACAAGATTAATATCCACATTAATTCAACAATTTTAAAAGACTATTTGGGAGGGTTGGGTATATAATTTTTTTAGCTCTATTTACATCCCAAAGTAGAAAGATTAAATTTATATTTACTAGAGCTATTCAAAGAATACACTTTTCTATATTGTAAAAACAGGACAGCAAAATAAATCATACAGAAAATAAACATTTATACTATTCTGTAAAAAAAAGGATTTTGTTTTTCTTTAAAAACACTTTTAACTATCTTACAAGAAACTTTTAAAATCTGCTTTTAAGTAAATTTGACATTACTTCTGAAAGCACACAACTAAAAAATGTCTATCTTTTTGCCCAATTATGATTAATTGAAATTGCTTTAAAACTAGAATGTCTCTTTTTCTGCTCTTCAAAGGCAGAAACTGAGTCTTTTTCCTGTCCTTTAGTATTTGATGTTTTTGTGGTAAGCACCTTTCTTAGTTTCCTTTTCTCTCAAGAACTTGAAGCAACCTGTAGGTCTTATCTCTGGATTATCTGGGAAACAGAACCTTCAAGTTGCAGTAATAAAACAACCAGAGCAGCAACAGTAGGGAGAGACTACTGCTTTAGCTTACCTATTCTTTTATGGGGATAACTGACATTTTCTCAGTCTTCTGTAAAATGTGAATAAAAATACCTTTAGAAAAGTTTTCCACTTTTATTGTTCTGTAACACAAATAGCTAAAAAAATAAATACTTGTTATGTAAATGCAGCTTCGAACCAGGACCTCTAGCATCATGTTGCATCCTTTTCCAGCATTTTATGTAGAAATTCCATGGCAGCAACCCAGAGGAGAGGGAAGCTAGAAGCCTTTACTGTTGGGAGTTATTTTCTATTATGTCAATTACTTAGGACTTTGTATGTTTGTGAGGATTTCTTTAACGTAGATTTTGTCATTATCCATAGGCCATATGTGGACTTTTTATGAACCAAGGCTTTTTAAATTAAAATTTTTAAAGTTTTATGAAAGGCATGCTTAGTCTTTACTCAATAGCAGTAAGAAAATAAATATATTCAGGGTAATATTTACTATAAGGCCATAGACTTCAACTCTGTAATTGATTATATTATCAAATGAAATCTGGCAATAGGTAAAAAGAATGCATCATGATCTGGTAGGTTTATCCCAGGAATAAAAGGTCGACTCAACATTTAAAAATAATGAAATTCACTGAATCAAAATACAAAAGAAGTAAAACTATATGATCATCTCAGAAGTTACAGGAAACCTTTTGAATATACTAAAAACTGCTGAATTACAGGCTTTAAAAGGGTGAATATTACAGTATCTAAATTATATCTCAAATGGTTTTCAAAAAAATTGAAAGGTGCGGAAAAACTGACAAAATTCAAGACCCATTTATGATTTAAACACATACACTCTTCAGCAAACCAGGAAGAAAAGGGATCATAAGCTAGAAAAGACCAATTTATCAAAGTCTACAGCTAACATCATATGAATGACGAAGACTGAATGTTTCCTCCTCAAAGACAAGAAGGCACTCTTAGTCAACATTGTGTTGCAGGTCACTGTACAATGAGGGGAGAGCAGGTTGGAAAAGAATGAGAATGTCTACTGGTGGATAATGTGACTGCCTATACAGGAAAGTCATGGTGATCTTTAAAAAAAAAAAAAAAGCTGCTGGAACCAGTGAGTTTAAGCAAAGTCAATATATAAAATTGTATTTTCACATAGTAGCAATGAGCATTTAGAAACAAATTTTACATTACCATTTATAGTAGCACCTCAAAATATGTAATGTAACCAATTTATACAAGATCTTTAGGTGAAATGTAGAACACATTGATAAAATTAAGAGATATACCATGTTCATGGATTGGTATGTTCAATAATATTAAGATCTCATTTCTCCAAATTGGTCTTTAGTTTCCACAAAACTCCAGTCAAAATCCCAGCAGGAGTTTTTGTAAAAATCAACAGCTGATTATAAAATTCATACAGAAAGGTACAGAGTAGCCAAACATTTCTGAATAAAGAACAAAGTTGAAAGACTCCCACCTGGCTTCAAGACTCCTATAAGGCTAATCAGGTTATTGCAGTACTGATGAAGTGTTAGACCTATGGATCAATGGAACAGAACAGAACACCCAGAACTAGACCCAATATATATAGTCAGTTTTTGACAAGAGTTCAAAGGTAATTCAGGGAAGAAAGAAGAATCTTTTTAACAGGGTTGGGAGATACATATGTTGAAATCTGAAGCTCAACTTATACCATAGACCAAAATTAACTGAAAATGGATCATAACCTAAATGTAAAACCTAAAGCTACAAAACACCTAGAAGAAATAATATAAGAAAAATTGTGTGGCCTTGGGTTAGACAAAGATTTCTTAGATACAAAACTAAGTATGACCCCTAAAAGAAAGAAATGGATAAACTGGACTTAACAAAATCAATGTCTTCAGAACACACTAATAAAAAAAGCCATAGATGCAGAAAATATTTGCAAAACACATCAGATCATGCACTTATATCCAGAATATATAATTAACACTCAAAAAACTGACCTTCCAAAATATGGGCAAAAGACTTGAACATACCTTTCACCTAAGGTTATGTGGATGGCAAATAATCTTATGAAAAATGCTCAGCATCATTAGCTGTTAGGAAATTGGAAATGAAAGCCACAATGAAATCTCACTGAACACCTATTAGAATGGCCAATTCAAAACAAAACCCTGGTGACCAAATACTGGGAAGAAAGGAGAGCAAATGAACTTTCTTATACATTCCTGATTAGAATGCAGAGTGGTACAGTCATTTCACAAAACTAGCTCTGGCACTTTGTTATAAAGTACAACATACGCTTACCATATTATCCATGTATGGATATCGCACATTTTTATTTATCCATCAGTTGGACATTTACGCTTTTTCATTTTGTAGCTATAGTGCTATGAAGTTTGTTTACAAGTTTTTAAATGGATGTTTTCATTTATCTTGGGTATATATGCCTGTTAGTAGAACTGCTGGGCAATATGGTAACTCTGCATTTAACTACCCTTTTTAAAGAACTGCCACGCTATTTTCCAAAGCATCTGCATTCCCACCAACAGTGTATGAGGGTTTCAATTTCTTCACATTCTTGTCAACACTTGTTATTGTCTTATATCCATCCCAGTGGGTGTAAAGTGATACCTCATTGTGGTTTTGATTTGCATTTCCCAGATGGTTTATGATGTTGGGTATATATTCATGTGTTTACAGGCCATGGGTAATCTCCTTTGAAGAATGTCTATTTGTGTTCTTTACCCATTTTTCAAATTGGGTTGTCCATCATTGAGTTACAGTAGTTCTTTGTATATTCTGGATACAAGTCCTTTATCAGATAAATTAGTAAAAATTTTCTCCCATTTTGTGAGTTGTCTCTTTCATTGACAGTGTCCTTTGAAGCACAAATTTTTTAATTTTGGTGAAATTTTTGTTGTTTATGTTTTCAGTGTCATATTTAAGAAACTATTGCCTAATCCAAATACCAAGGATTTACTCTTTTTTTTTTTTTTTAAGATTTTATTTATTCATGAGAGACACACACACGCACAGAGAGGCAGAGACACAGGCAGAGGGAGAAGCAGGCTCCACGCAGGGAGTCCTATGTGGGACTTGATCCTGGGACCCCAGGATCACGCCCTGGGCCAAAGGCAGACGCTAAACCGCTGAGCCATCCAGGAGTCCCTACTCTATTTTCTTTTAAGAGTTTTATAGTTTTACCTTTTATAGATAGGTCTTTGACCTATTTAGAGTTAATACTTTTGCATGTGGACATCCAGTTGTTCCAGCACTATTTGCTGAAAAATAGGAAGGATAAATTTCTGAAGAGAATGTTTGTTTTCCCTGAAAAGGACAAAGGTGCTAAGTGGAAAATATAAACTAAATTACCCTAATCAAATATGAATAATTTATTTTAAAAATTCACTGTAAAGCATATCATGTTAAGTAAACCTGATATCAGACTTGAAACACTTTCACTAGGGCAAGAGCAATTAATGGTTCAAGGCAGTGAAGGATATATTTTTGTCTTCCATGTCTGTCCAATTTATCCAGCACTTAAAGAAATAATGCGTAACACTAATTTCTTTAACTACAGAATATATTAGTACAGTAGTACAATGCAAGGGCAAAGAACACAAGACACCTACAGGTATGAACCTAGTTTTAAGTAAAACTCAGGACAAAACTTGGGAATTATATAAGCAATAAGTTAAAAGGTAGTGACTTAACAAATAGGCTTCCTTTAAATAAGATTTATCCAGTGCATCTAAACTAATTCTATTGCAACAAAAACCACAATATCTAGACTTCTCAGCAATAGCTCTTACATAAAATGTAGTACAACTCTGGTTACATCTCAAAACTTAAGCCTTTGAGGTAGAAAAAACCAAATATATCAAAATATACAATTTAAGGGGAATTTCAGTTAATAAAAACTTTCATCTGGTCATTAATCTTTTGCAATTTCAAGTTTTCATATTAACTGTACATGAATATTCACTCAATGATAAAGAGTAAATGTTTTACACACAGAGATGAATCATATGCCTGTTTCTTCTTTTATCCACTTATAACACTCCCCAGATGTTAAAGTACATATACCAATGTTTTTCTATTCATCTTTTCAAGCCTGGGTATGAGAGAATGGAGAAAATTGTCCTTGGTATGTTTCCATCTTCAGATTATTTAAGCTTCTCTAAATTTCTGAAAACACTCATTATTAAATCAAGACAAATATTTTCATAACCATTGTCTCAAATGGTCATCTTTTTCTAATTTATTAATCACCTGGTGTGAATCCCTTATTCATTCAATACTGAAAATACGTCTATTTCAGCCTCCCTGCAAGCATAAGGAGACTTTGGAAGGAGAAGCTGAAATAAGGCTTCTCCTCATTCTTTGATGGGCATCAGGCTCTTCCAGTGGAGTCAAGTAAGTATCCACTCAATTATTCAAAAGTAATATTTTAAAGTCCAAGGACAATGGATTGTGAAAATGATATCACCTATGTACTTCTCAGACTACATTCCCCAGGTTCGCTGCAGCATGCTTCTGTTTTAGGGTAGCCTGGCCAAGGGGTTTTGTGGTCATATTTTATTTTAGCCTAATTTTCAAACCACATCTTAATTTTTATATGTAATAAAGATTATATCCAAGATTTTATAGATATTCTGTCAACATTTTCAGTTTTTTTTCCTGTCAACATTCTCAGAGCTGTAAAACAAAGCTCTTTCAGTCTATTTGTAAAAGTCAATCTTTTAATGACTCTTAGTTGTTATACTCTCTTGTTTTAAGGTAGACTGAACAAGTTCAAAGTAGGTCCCATTATTCAGTCTTATCGTAGTATATTCAAAGGCAGCACCTGTTGGCTAGACTCCTCCTACTGACTTACAGCTTTCTACAATCCAAGTAACTGAAATGCCGCAAACCATACCAAAGTGCAAGATTTTATAATACGCATAATCAGAAATTCTAATAAGTCAGAATTACAAACTTGTCAACTATGGTCAATTTATGAGATACGGTAAGTTGAACTTTAAAATAAATGCTGACCAAGTATTCTTTATAAAAATTTTGAGACATTTTAGGTCCCTCATTTGAATGGATAGCCATCATTACTTAACAAATGCCTGAATTTATTGGTATTAGCAAAACCTGAACATCTGTAATCTTGTAAAGATGACCACTGCTTCTTTGACAAAGTTTTCATTTCAAGTCTTTCTGAATGGTGTTTTAGAGGGTACTGAGCTACATCTTTAGCTCTGATTTTTAAGAAACAGATTATTATATCCTTTAGTAACTTTACAAAGTGATTGATGGCACACACTTCTCCATCAAAGAGATGCTCATCTAAATCTACAAAAAGATAAATATGCCCAGAAAGCTCACACAATATTTTCTGCTGGAGATATAACTCTCTCTGTTTAGGAAGTAGTTCATAGACTGCCATTCTTGAATGGGTTCTTACAATTCGCTCACAAATATTTATGACTTGACAGAGACTTTCTGAAGGGATATGCAAACCGTTCTTCTTTTTGACACATAACAGTGACCCAATTTTAGCAACTTTGAGATCCGAAGCATACAATGCACTGATGCAGTCCTCACAAGTTAAAAGAGCTGATAACTTATTTGCAACATGACTGGCACAACAGGTGAGTTTTCGCCTGTGATCTGACAGATCAAGTAATGCCTCACTGAGAGGACAATTAGACCAGTCTTGGCAAATATCCTCTTTGTGAAAAACAGTCTTTATAACGCTGATACCATACTGACGCTGAACTGTCCAAAGGGCCAAGTCTGTCCTTCGATCAATTGAAATGTCAAGGATGCTTACTTCACTTAGAAAAACTTCGTCTTGTAATCTGTATCTGGTCTCCAAATTATGGTAAGCTTTCTGGAATGCCACACAGGTAGGGTTAGAACTGGTTACTAATACCTGTCTAAGCATCTTCAGAAATAATTCCAGATGGTCTTGACTGAATTTATAAGTCAGAAGATAAGGAAAAGGCATGATTTTAGGGAAAACATAATTCTGGTAGAGCCATTTTAAGCTCTCAGCATTAAGCAAAAATCCCAAGAATCCTAGTTTCCGTTTACCTTTAATTATTTGATTGTTGCTAGCATCCGATAATGTCACAAAGATAGTCTTGGCTTCAATTAATACCCGATTAATTTTACTGTAAGTTTCAGGCAGTAGGGGTCCTTTAAGTCCCTTTCCATAACAGTTCCTACTATTAAAAATGTCAAACAGGTTGTTAACTAAGCGTAAAAAATGGATGGTACCAATACAGTTTTGAAAAGAAGGCAGGCCTAATGACAGCAAGCATTCCAATGCGCTGGCCACGCTGTCACTGAACACTTGGGCTGCACAGTTCATCTTCAGTACATGGTTTTTCAGATTTGCAAGTTTTCTTGGGAGTCTTTCCATATTTGCTAATTCCTGTTCCCCTAGTGCTACTAACTCCACAAGGTGCTGCCAATGTGCTGTGCCATTTATGAATTGAATGCTTTGAAAATTCTGAAATGCATTTCTTATTAATCTGAGTAAGTGGCAAGAATCAAAGAAGTATGCAATCTGTTGACTAGAAGACGAAGGATGCTGAAATGTACACTTCATGTTGTCTCCATCAATATGTATCCCCAATGCTTTTGCCATCTGAACACTGTGAGCTGTAGCATCAGACGTAACAGCCAGAACTGTGATCCCTATGTCACTCAGTTTGCCAATGGTAAGACGCAGCAACTGAGCTTGCAAATATCCGGATGCCCTGTTTACAAAAAAATAACCAAGAGGCGTTCTCCAGTGACCAGAAATACCCACTGCCATTAACAAAATAGTTTCTGAGGCAAGGGGTGTTTCATCAGCATCAAGTATACCAAGGCCAAAGTCCATAAACCCTTGCAAGTGGTGACTGCTGGGGTCCCACTGAAGTTGTTGCTTGAGAGATATGCCTTTTATTATCAGTGAACAATACTGATATAGCTGGTCACCATTCTCTACTCTTCGTTGAAGAAAAGAAAAAATGTTGCTGTTGAAACCTGGACTGGGTTTGCATTTGGATAACCATCTGGAAAATATAAAAAATGAAAAATATAAAATTCAAATGAAGAAATTTTTAAAAAAGGAAAAATACCTTAAATGGTACTAAAGTTGGGGTGCCTGGGTGGCAAATTTGGTTGAATTCGGTGGCTCTTGGTTTGGGCTCAGGTCATGATCTAGTGGTCATGAATCCGGTCCACACCAGACCCTACGTTCAGTGTGGAGTTTGCTTCAGATTCTCTCTCCCTCTTCCTCCTGCTCACTCTCTTTCTCTCAAATGAATAAAATCTTAAAAAAAAAAAAAAAATGGTACTAAAGTATGGCCTCAAATCCTTATAAAAACAAAGCCAAGTATAAGTAGCCAAATTCTACAGAAATTTTCAAGCATGTATTCATATAGTTACCAGAAAATAGTAAAATAATGGGGAAACTGAGAAACAGAGTAGTGAGTAGTATTTCAAGATGCAAACATACCACAAAGCAATTTTCATTGCTCATTTACTTTTTTTTTAAAGTATACCAATTACCCACTTTGTTCTAATTGATGTGTTTAAAATTTAGATCATAAACCAGTCTTACCTGTAAATTCAATGAAATAAAAAAAACTGTTGTAGAGGAAGGAAACTCTGGGAGTATCTAGCACATCTACCCCATTTTACAGGTTAGGAAACTAGGACACAGGAAGAGCTTACGCCACATGGTCCTGGCTGTGCTGCTAGTTCTGTACAAATGTGGAAGCCAGATTTCCTGAGGTCCTGCTAGTGCTTTTCCCACTGCTCCTTGTAGCTTCAAAATTATGCTCTCAGGGACAATTAAGGTGTCTGCATTGGTCTGCCCTACACAAAGTACCTACATTATTACCTTAGGAGTTCTTCTGTAGTGTCCTCAACCCTCCCAGACTCCTGATTATGCACTCCTATTAACCTTAGCATTTGTCTTCAAAATCGTTTTTACACAGTTCTGATTTACTCTTTCTAATTTGTTGTAGGCTCAGGAAAAGCAACAGCCAAGTTTAATCATTGTCTAAAATAAGACTAAATGGATGCTAAAGTAGAGACTGGAGAGTTCACCCTGAGGTCTACTTTTGTAACTCAAGTAACTTTTGGGGTTTTGTTTTTGTTTATTTAAGATTTTTATTTAGAGAAAGAGAGAGTGTTAGCATGAGGTGGGTCAGAGGCAGAGGCAGGGGGAGAAGACGACTCTCCGCTGATCAGGGAGCTCAATGTGGGGCTCAATCCCAGGACCACAGGATCATGATCTGAGCTGAAGGCAGATGCTTCACTGACTGAGCCATCCAGGTACCCTGGGTAGGCGTTAGTATTTCTGATTTTGGGGCTATATTCTAAGGTGCCAAGGTTTCGTCCTGGACAGTCGACCACTATTTAATTTTTTTTTTAAGATTTTATTTATTTATTCATGAGAGACACAGAGGGAGAAGCAGGCTTCATGCAGGAAGTCCAACGTGGGACTTGATCCCAGGTCTCGAGGATCACGCCGTGGGCTGAAGGCGGCTCTAAACCGCTGAGCCACCCAGGCTGCCCGATCACTATTTAATTTAAATGTACCTCTCTAAGTATTTCAGGACAGGGCTTTCCAAATATTTTGCTGTAACCTAAAAGTTCCATAAATGAAATTTACCGTCACTACATGCTATGCACACACACATATATAACATTGTGTATATAATGCCAATTATGACCCACTAAACTGATTTCATTTTTTTTTTTTAAGATTTTGTTTATTTAATCATGAGAGACACACACAGAGAGAGAGGCAGAGACACAGGCAGAGGGAGAAGCAGGCTCCATGCAGGGAGCCTGACGTGGGACTCGATCCCAGGTCTCCAGGATCACTCCCTGGGCCGAAGGCGGGGCACTCAACCACTGAGCCACCCAGGCGTCCCACTAAACTGATTTCAAAATGCACTAATGGGTTTGAAAAACACATTTATAGGATGCAAAAGACATACTTTGACTCTAAGTTGCTTATAACTTATTTAAGAGACAAAAGTATTAATCAAAAAAAATTTAAATATCAATTGGTTGTTTATATTTTAAAATAGTAAAATAATGATGAAACAGGTCAGTGCTACAGCCCACTACTATGTTGAATACCCTTTGCAAAGATGCTTCCAAATTTTAACTTTAAGTTCTTTTTCTTGCATTAGGATTCTCAAATGAACACCAAAGATGCTTACTGTGTTGCATATGGAATCAGTATGTAATGAAAGTATTTCATGCCTCGATGTAAAAGTTTTTAGTTTAAATAGGCTAAGATAAAGTTTATGTTCTTTGAGCTTGATTTCTAAATAGAAATCTAAATAGTATTTTTATGTCCATAGCTATGAGAATGAGGTCTTGAATATCAGGCAGAAAGATATGTGGCCTTGTTTTTAAAGTTTCTATATCTGAAAATGGAAATACTCAAACCAGGTTTGTGACTTAGAACTGTAGAGAAGTGGGATCCCTGGGTGGCGCAGCGGTTTGGCGCCTGCCTTTGGCCCAGGGCACAATCCTGGAGACCCGGGATCGAATCCCACGTCGGGCTGCCGGTGCATGGAGCCTGCTTCTCCCTCTGCCTGTGTCTCTGCCTCTCTCTCTCTCTCTCTCTCTCTGTGACTATCATAAATAAAAAAAATAATAATAATAAAAGATCTAAATCTAAAAAAGAACTATAGAGAAGTGACTGATTTCTGTGTCTAACCTTTCTTCCCTTTTAAAATGAAAATTTTTTTTGATAGTAAAAAAAGGCACACTATTTTTTTAAGAGTAAAACAATACTGAAATGTGCAAATAGTAATAATCACTTTAATATTTCAGGGACATTCTTCCAGATTTCTTTATGTATATATACACACCTAGATACAATTTTTAAAATTTATACTGAATCTTTTTTTTTTTACTTAATAGTAATGTTACAGAAATATTTTTCTGTGTCCTTAACTATTGACTTACAGCATTTTAAATGTGTACATGGTATCCCATAGTATAGTTAAGCCATAAATTACGCTGTTACACTAACCTGTCTTTCAACAGGTTATTTCCATTTTTTAGATAACAGCACTGTAACATGTACTCATGTGCACATATATACACGTACATACTCCTGTCACTTATGCAATTCCTAGGAATAGGATACAAAAGTAAATCTACTTATGCAAGTATTAGAATAAATGGATTCAACTTTTATAAGAAATTAAAAACAAATTTTGGACCTCCAATGCACAGAATTGGATGAATAAATTTAAAATTAATTCACATTCCAATTCTCCTTCACACAATTTTTACCAAAAATTTACATTCTCAACAACATATTTTAAATTAAACAACAGCTTAGTCATGGAGTGATTATAGGGAGTCTACTGGGTGGCTTTAAACTGCCTGGAGAAGAACTGCTGAAGAGCCATGATGCTGAGCTGAATGTTTTTCAAGACTGTTAGCTCTTCCCATAGTCTTGTTTATCTCTGAATCTCTCCTATTACCTTCTCTATTAGAGGGAACTAATTTACTATATTACAATGAATACCTAAATAGAAAGTTAGAGAAAATATAAATATCATACTATAAGTATCATTATTAAAATAAGGAAGGCTGAGGATGTTAGGACATTCTTACAAAAGATATGTGAAAACAAACTACCTTCAAGACCCAAAGAACTGGAATTATCTGAAGCACAGCTCTGGGAAGGTTCTGGACATAAAGAATTTAAGAGAGAACTGAAAAAGATGCAACATCAGAACACAGCAAATTACAGAAGTGGCTGATAGTGGGTAAGAATTAGAGAAAGATACAAGTAGAAATTAGTGAGGGAGGTACCGGTCTGAATCAAAGGTTTTTAAAAATATAAGCCTGGCTTGGTCTGTCATCATCTAATTGTTTATCATATAACTGTCTCTCCATCATCAAAGAGGAAAAACAATGATTCGCATTTTCTCCTTCCCCCCCCAAACTTCTTATGTCTCCTGCCCCAACTCTCAGCTATTATCTTTTTAAGTAAGCTTGCCCAGTGCAGAGCCCAACATGGGGCTTGAACTCACAACCCTGAGATCAAGACATAAGCTGAGATCAAGAGCTGGTCACTTACTCAATGGAACCACCCAGGTGCCCCTCAGCTATTATCTTTCTATCACTAAGAAAATAGAAGCAATCCAATAAAAACTCATTTTCCTACTACCAAATCTGTTAACCTATTGAATATGTATCTCTGCCTTTCTGCCCCTTGTTTGAATGTTTTATAACAAGCATGTATTACTATCATATTAAACAAGGTATTTTAGTTTCAGACAAAGTTCCAAAAGAAATAATAACTTTTTGAGTACTAAAGTTGTACTAAATAGGGACACCAGGTGGCTCAGTCGGTTAGGCATCTGCCTTCAGCTCAGGTCATGATCCCAGGGTCCTGGGATTGAGTCCCAAGTTGGGCTCCCTGCTCCCTGGGGAACCTGCTTCTCCCTCTCCCTCTGCCGGCCGCTCACCCTGCTTGTGCGCCGGCATGCTCTCTCTCTCATCAAATAAATAAAATCTAAAAAAATAAAATTGTACTAAGATAATGTCATAGCAAAGGTTATAAAACGCAAAATGACTTGAAAAGAGAAAAGATCAGTGTGAGCTGGAATTGCCAGAGAATATTTAATCCAGAAGTTGATGTAGAACTATAGGAAATGAAACATCTCACATAAACCACAGTGCAAAATCAGGAATCAGTGGTTTTTAAAATCGGTGAAGAGAGAACTTGACTAAAAAAGGCATAGAAGGGGGAGATACCAATATAGTGTCTATAAAAACATCTCCTGCCTAGCAGAAAGCATACATTTAAAAATAAGAATAACATCTGGTCTAAAAAGCACAATCATATTATGGAAGAGCATGAATAAGCCTATACACAAATGTTCAACTCAATATATTAAATGGCCATTACAACCAAAAAACGGGAGCAATATAAATAAATGTCCAACAGTTGGAGAATGCTGTGGTTAAGTAGAGTACAACTACCTGATACTATGCAGTTATTAAAGATCGTACTATGTAAAAAAACTAATAAATTTAAGCACAGAAGAATAACTGGAAGAAAATTCCCTAAATGTTAATAATAATTGTTTACATATAACAATTGGTAGAAGGATTAATGAATTTTCCTTCTTTTTTTCTCTCATTTCTATTTTTTATTAGTATTATTTTAATAGTATGTGGAGGAAAATTATTATTTAAAAAGAGTATAATACACAGCATGATGACTACAGTTAATACTGTACCGTATATTTGTTTTTTGTTTGTTTTGTTTTTTTACTTATTTATGAGAGACACACAGAGAGAGAGGCAAAGACACAGGCACAGGGAGAAGCAGGCTCCATGCAGGAAGCCTGATGTGGGACTCGATCCCAGGACCCTGGGATCACGACCTAAGCCAAAGGCAGACGCTGAAACCACTGACCCACCCACAGGTCCCCATATCATATATTTGAAAGTTGCCAAGAGAATAGGTCTTGAAAGTTCTCATTACAAGAAAAAAGCTATTTTAATTTTGTGTGTGATGAATGTTAACTAGCCTTAGTGTGGTGATCATTTTGCAACATATACAAATACTAAATAATTGTTATACACTTAAAACTAGAATAGTGTTATATGTTAATTACATGATCTCGCAGAGTTTCTCCAGCTCAGAGCCCCTCTGAGTCTGTTTTAAAATTGAAGCAGTAAGAAACCAAGAGGCATGTTCCAGGACAGGGGACTGCTGTCCTTCCCCGCTGGCCTCCGCCTTATCTACACTGAATTAAATGGAACACTGTTCTTTAGACAGCAACTTGAGGTCCACTGCATTTCCTCCTTACATCTATTTGAAATGCTAAGTGACTGTTGAGGCATTTTTTTTTTCTTTCCACAAATATTTACCAAGGGACCATAGAGCATGCTCCAGGTACCATGCAGGATCCGTATAAGAAAGTAGCATAACAGAATCAGACACAGACCTCAGACTGAGGCAGCTCCTGGTCCAGTGGGAAAACAGTGTTTTAAGAACTATGATTCAGGGATGTGTGGGTGGCTCAGCAGTTGAGCGCCTGCCTTCAGCCCAGGGCATGGTCCTGAAGTGCCAGGATCGAGTCCCTGCACTGGGCTCCCTACAGGGAGCCTGCTTCTTCCTCTGCCTATGTCTCTGCCTCTCTGTGTCTCTCATGAATAAATAAATAAAATCTTAAAAAAAAAATAAAAGTACTATGATTCAGTTCTGTATCATTTGTATGAGAAGAGTACTTACTGCAGGCCAAGCTTCTGATAGGATGTCATATCTAATTTGAGTCTGAAGACTAGAGTAATCACCAGGACCAACAGATAGAAAGAGAGAGAGAGAGAATGGGTACAGGAACAGTAAGTCCCTGAGGCAAGAAGCAGCAATTGAACATAGAATGCTAGAGGGGAAAGAGGGAGGCAAAAGATGAGCCCTGGAGCCCAGCAGGGCCCACATCATGGGAAGTTCAGAAAACCATAGGAAGGAATTAGCCTATAGGCTGTGGGCAATGAGGAGGTTTACGTATTAGGAAAGTGACTATTATGGTTGAATTTTGTCCCTCAAAAAGACATACTGGAGTCCTAAGCCCCAGCACCTCAGAATGTGACCTTATTTGGAGATATGGTCTTTACAGAGATAATCAAGTTAAAATTAGGTCATTAAGGTGAATCCTAATCCTACATGAGTGGCCCTCATAAAAAGAAGAAATTTGGGCACAGAAGCACACATATATAAAGGAAGATGATGTAAGGAGACACAGGAAAAAAGACCACCAACTACAAATTAAGTCAAGAAGAGAGGAATGGAACAGACTCTCCCTCACAGCCCTCAGAAGGAACCAACCCTGCTGACACCTTGATTTTGTGGACTTGTAACCTCCAGAACTCTGAGACAATAGATTTCCGTCATTTTTAAGCCCAATTGATCAATATTAAAAAGCATCTGTAAAACCAGTGATAAGAAAAATAGTAAAAGTTGAGTGTTACTTTCATAAAACATTACTGCAAAGCCACTGCGTTATCTGCTTTACACTAAGAGAATTATAAATATATCTATGTACTTTAATGACAAATCCTACAAAATTATTTACCAAAATCTCCTCCCAGAACCTGCCACGGGCATCAACTTATAGAGCTTACAAAAATGCAGCTTTTTGTGCTTAGTCTCAAACCAATGGTGTCAATCTAGAACTGTTCTAGATTTTCTAGGATAGTCCAATATTAAAACTACTGAAGTGGGCAGCCCGGGTTGCGCAGCGGTTTGGCACCGCCTGCAGCCTGGGGTGTGATCCTGGAGACCCGGGATCAAGTCCCACATCGGGCTCCCTGCATGGAACCTGCTTCTCTCTCTCCCTCTCCCTCTGCCTGTGTCTCTGCCTCTCTCTGTGTCAATAAATAAATAAAATCTTTAAAACTACTAAAGTATATTAGAATCCGGATTTTTTTTTTAATCACCCAGTGTCTCTGCCACCTGGAGGATGCAAAAAAGTTGTCAAAGTATTTGCCTTCAGTTGTTGGTGAAAATATTGCTGCTGTGATAATATGCAAGTACCACCTAAAAGCTTCTAAAAAGAGAAAATGGACTAATAAGAGTTTGAGTATGAATAGCCTTAACACATAAAATGCAATAAAATAATAAAATACTAATTTTCTTTAACATCTAAAAAGTAATTCACTTACGTCCTGAGGATGGAAGAATGAGGCAGCTTGAGAATCTTTCTTACATAATCATAGACTTTGCTACTGCACAAGTAGAGTGTACATGCAAATTGTTTCATTTCTGTGGAGTACTCAGCTGTTTCTCTCCAGTTATACAACTCCCACTTAAAATCTGTTAAAATAAATTTATTTATTCTTTGTGATGAAGAGTGTGTACAGTAACATTTTCAGGTATAGATCACAGCATTTGGATATAAATGCAATGGGCATCCAAATCCAAATCCAATCACAGTTTAACTAAGTTTGTTCAATGGTTAATATCCAATCATAGAGCCTCCTGACTAGTTCATCCTGTTCATCTTGAATCATTTCACTCAAAAGAGGGAAGAAAAAAAGTTTCAACCTGAATCACTGTGTTTTACTATTCACTGGCAGCCTAAGTGGAGAATTTTAGAGGAAGAGGGAAGAAAATGAAATAAGTGGATAAAATTAAAGTCTCTGGATTATGAGCACATTTATTTATTTTGTTCCCTGATTACCATTTATTTGAGGGGTGAAAATGAGACACAAGAAACATTTCTGAGGATGGGATGCTATTCAGATTGAATAGACAATCTTCCCTACCTTGAAGGAAAAAAAAAAATCCTCTTTCCTGTTGGGGATTCCTGTTTATTATGTCTGTTTTCCCCTACTGGAAAAACACAAAATATTCTCCTCCTTTGGTGATACCTATTCTTTTCTAGAAATAAGACATACTTTTTTTTTTTTTTCAACCAGAACGTAAATCCAAAATCTCTACTGCTTTCATCAAAGAGTAAGTTGGAAAGATTTATTTTGTCCCTCTTCTTTGTTCACAAAGAAGAGTAGGTAGTTTTCCAATGGACATATCTGTCTTCTATAGAACATTTTAGAAAATAATATGGAGATTCATAGAATTTTCAAGCTCAATGAGAACTGGTGAAATTATCTGGTTCAACTCTGCTGCAAAAACACTTTAGTGATAAATTACATAGCAGTTAAAACTGCTTATAAAGAATTTGCAGTAAAATGAATAAGTGCTTTATAAAAACTGCAAAGTATAGTATATGGTATCAACCATATTATCTCATCTCTGGGTAGCAGGATTATGCTTAACTTTTATCATTTGTATATTTCTTCGTTTTTCCTATAATAAACCACATTACTTTTAAAGCTGGAAATACATAAAAGGATTTTGGCAATTCCTTTCTTTTTTGCTTACCCTGAGACTTCATGTTTCAATGAAGAGCACGTTTTCATAAGCAGTAGCAGAGTAAATACTTTATGATATTTTGGAAAAGGGGAACATACCTGAAAACTGTGCTCGTAGCAGACACTCTGTTTCTTCAGAAAGTAGTTTCTCTTCTACAAGTGCGTCAATTAATCGTAAGCCCTTTCTCTTCTTGATCATCCTATAGTTTTTTACAGAGACCAGTCTTTTTTTGGATACCTGGAGCATCTGTTGCACCTCGGCCAGTTTCTCTGCACCTATTGTCAGAGGTCTCTTTAAACTGTAGTTATGGTCCTCAGTAGCAATCTCTTGTGAATTATCAGGAAGTGGCTGTTTTAGGATTTTCTGTCTTGCTTTACCTTTAAGGTGTACACCCTGAAGAACCTGCAATAGAAACATCAAATTCAGGTTATTTTTGAAATTATCACACAGAAAACTGTCTATAAAAATACCACTAAATGCAAAACACTCACCTGGTTGCTTGGGAGAGTTAATTATGAAAGAAAAAAGTCATAATCTCTGATTTTTGCCAATGTATTTAAAGGAAAATGTGAAAGAAGTTTTTTGGTTTTTTTTTTCATCTCTACAGAAATAGTAACCTGATGCTGAAAGTTAACACGATGCTGAAAGTGTCTGAAATGGTAATGGTAACAACAGAAAGGTGGCAATTTGGGAAGGCTTCGTGGTAATGAGTTTTGAATAGTTTTTTAAAGGAGCAATCACATGACTTATTTTTGCAAAAAGGCAGGCATAGTAGACAGAGCACGGGCTTTGGAATTAAGACTGAACTGGGTTTGAATCCTGACTTCCTCATTTAGTAGCTGTCACTAAATCCATCAGCTCCTCATTTGTAAAATGTGGATAATAATACAGAGTTGTTTTAAGGATAAAATAAGATGACTTATGTAAATCTCCTGGCACAATGGCCTGGACCACTGTAGGTCTCAATAAATAATGACTATTATTGATTTTACACAAAAGCATGAAAGCAAGTCAATTTATCAGATATACAGTAGTTTGAAAGAATTTGAGAAAAGAATACAGTAGTTTGAAAAGAGAATTCAGAGCAGTTAGAAATGCACGCATCAGGATGGAAGAGGTAGATGACTACAGCCTGTGCAGACGTGATGAGCCATGTACAAGAAGGTGGCCAAGAGATAAAAGGAGAACACGGAAACAGAAGAAATCTCAGGATGTAACACCAATACTGGTGACTGACTCACAGAAAGCCCTCTCTTTTCCATATATACCTCTCTATATGGATGCTAATAATTAGGTATATTTTTGGTCAAGGTCAGTAACATCACTGGGAGGAGCCCCCAAAAAGGTGTAATTTCTAGGTATTCTGGAACCTGTCTTACACAGCCTGAATTCTAAGGTATCTACTAGTTGATTCTTGCAATCAGTTTAGTAATCTTTATTGTGTGTCTTGACAATTATTTGCATTTTATATACCTAATTTTTTTTACAAAATTCCAATATTCCATGTAGATTTTTTAAAAAAATGAAAAATGAGTTTTCTAAGCATTTAAAATCTATTATTGGATTTATTTTAAGAATTTTAAGACTTAGGATTTCTTCTTAAATCTCTGTAAATTCTAGCTCTAATGTGAGGTATCTTGGTTTTTAAAGGCTCTGTAGAATTTAATTCTGTATGTACCTAGAGTTAAGTACCTTGTATAGAGAAACAGAAGGCACAGCTCCTTTTTTCAGCTTTCTTCTTATGCCATATGACTCAAAGTCACTTTCTTGAAAATGTTTGGAACATAGTATAGCACCTGGTCCTGGGATCCAAATCTTTTTGCTTCTGGGGTCCACACGATTAACAGCCCTGATCCATTTTGAGCGCTGTATGGTATCAGTTGGAAATCTACAGCAATCATATTAAAGTTCCATTAACATGAAATTATAGTAATACTACAGTATTTATTACATAAATCCATTTATTTAACTGCTTTATATAAACATCAAGTCTAGTTAAACTTACTTAATTTGATTTCATTTTTTTCAAAGTTCTTTGATTTTTTTTTAATCCAAGAGTTCTGATTTCATTTGCTTCAATTTGTACAAGGGCAATTCTCATATTAAGTATCCTACCACACTTTGTCTTCACTGCCTACACTTAACAGAATCTAAAGCAGATTCTGACATAGTCTTTAAACTATGTCCCTGGATTCTTTGCTCCTCCTCCTCTTAAAAGATGGAGCTGACTCTCCCCTTGAGTGTGGGCTAGAGATAGTGATTTGTTTCTAAGAAATAAAAAAAGCAGGAGTGGCAATGGGCAATAGACTAGATAATAAAAGCACTTGTTCCCTCTATCGAATGATTTTTCTCTGAGCAGAGCTTCTCTGCCATGTCATAAGCAGTCCTATAGAGATATAGGTCTACTTGGCAAGAAACAGGCTTCCAGTCAAAGGCTATGTTGAGTGAGCTTTCTGAAAGCACACCCTTCAGTCTCATCAAATGTTCAGAAGATTCTAGTATCGGCTAACATTTTACTGCAATCTTATGAGACACCCTTTAACACCCAGTTAATCCGCTCCTGAATTCCTACCCTCAGAATTTGTGAGATAACATTTCCACTGCATTTTTTAAAAAATTTGTCACTAAGCAGTAGAAAAACAAGTACATTTCCCATACTTGATTTTCCTCTCTTGTTTTGAAAGGCACCACTTTTTCCTAGCCTTGAATATAAAAATTACCTTGTATTTCTCTATTTTTAAGCCCATACTACTATGTTTAGAAATTGGGGAGAAAAAAAACTTACAAAATTAATATAATGAAACTCACAAAACTACTCTTTCTGCGCCCTCCTTCCTTGATTTATCTCGGGGACAGACCTAGGTAGCTGTGTGATTTATATATATATATATATATATATATATATATATATATATATATATATTTTTTTTTTTTTTTTTTTTTTTTTTACTTAGGTTTTAAGGTATATAATTGTTAGAAACTGAAACTAGTGAAAATTTTAAATTTCTCAACTCATTGTTAGGGAAATAATGTAGCAGTAAGGTAAAACACAATTTTGAGATGTTCTCTCAATCACCTTGAGAAAAAACACTGAATTGGAAAACCTGTATTTAAGCTTCAATTACCTTTTATCAGCCACATGGTATAGATACATTTCTCAATCTTTGAGCCCCCTCACAGGGTTGTTAAGAGTGTACAAGGCAGCAAATCCATTCAAAACCTTTTGTAAACGGTAAAGTACTACCTGGAATTTGTGCTTTCCTAGGAAACACTTCCACTTTCAGGACTTTCATTTTATTGTTCCAGAAAGATGATGCTACTTGATCAAGAGGAAATTATTTTTCTCATAAGGGTGAGGCAAATCCATCTCTTTTCACAGAGTTCTTTTCTTAACTAATGGCACATGTTAATGAGGCATCTTTTCCAGAGTCGGGGTGTAGTCTCTAACTATGGTAAAGGACAGTAAAAAGGTGGCTAGTCCACCAAGTTATATCATATAGCCTGATCCTCAGATGCAGTTTCCCACCTGGCATGCCTGCTGACCACAGCCATCAATCCCCTTAGTCCATGGAATGGCCTGGGCCACCTGGAGCCCTTGAAGTACAGTCCCAAATAGCTTTGTTAGTTTGCCCCAAAGTATTAAATATTTCCTATGTGTAAAACATTAAAGGGTTGGGATAATAGTGTAGTCTAACCAGCATGACTAATTTGAATTCTGAACAAAATTATATTGGTAATAAGAATTGACGCTACTTTTAAAGCATTCACCTTGAGCCATATATATATGTTTAAAGTTTATTTAAGTAATTTCGACACCCAACGTAGGTGGGTGGCTCAAATTCACAATCCGAAATCAAGAGCTGCCCACTCTTCCAACTGAGCTAGCCAGGCACCCAGGTGTGTGTTTTGAAAACTTAGTTTTAGTCTTACAAAAGTTCTGCACAAAAGGTTTTTATCCTTTCAAAAAGATGAAACCAAGACCAGAGCTAAGCATAGCTACCACTAAATAGTACTTGAAATTGGAATTCATGTCTCCCTATTCTAAAGCCACCTCTGGCAAAAGAAAAGTCCCAAACCAATCATCATCTCATGTATAGAATAATGAATTCGGTAAATCAATACAGAATCCATTTTCTCTCTCCCATTGACTATGCCTTTTTTACACTGCTGGCAGAAATGTATCTTTGGCTCCCTGCATATATTTTCCAGAAAACTGGCTAACAAAATCCTTTCTACGGTGGTAATCTCTGAGGAGAGAGAGAAAGAATTGAGGGGTAACACTTGAACTATATCTGTAACTTAATTCTCTTTTAAGGGGAAAAAGAAAAAAACTGAAACAAAGCAAAATGTTAGCATCTGCTTAATTCTTCTGATGGGTACATAGGCGTTTGTTATGTATTATTTTTTGCCTGCTAGTATGCTTGAAATGTTTCATAATTAAAAGTCTAAAAATAGAATCCATTACAATTCAGGTAAAAACGCTTCCAAATTATCATACATATAGTTCTTTGGTTATGAAATAAATTGTTCCATTTCTTTACACCAACAAAAAGAGAATGACTCAAAGTGCCACTTTACTTGCCAGTCCCACTTAATATTCAACCATTTATGTGTACCAGTATTCTCATAACAACAGTTTCCACACCTTTAGTCATTTCGACTCATGCGTTTCAGCCACAGCCCCTTGCCTGTGTCCTTGCAATGTAACTCTTGTATTCGGACTTGGAATGCTGGGGGAGGCTTCTGAAGAGATAATACTGGAACAAGAACTGAACAGGAATTTGCCATGCAGAGAGTGGCCACTCCAAGCAGATACAGTAACACAAAGATATAAAATAACTACTTGGATCTTACTGGTTCATAAAGCATTAAAAAATAAGTTAATTTGGAGGCTGGAGAGGGTTAAAGGAGAGCGTAGAGGTAGCTGGTACTTGGTACAGATGGGCTGGAGGGATAGCTAGAGGCCAGATGATAATAGATCTTGTATGCTGTAGTATGTTTAGGATCCATCCCTCCGGTCAGTGGCCTCCAGAGGAATATGCACTCATCTACTGAGATTTGAAGAAATTAGATTTTTATAATTTTTTTGCCATCCTTTAATTTTTGTGTTCCATAGTATATATTAGTACGTCGCTTCATGTATGTAACTTATAAATCGCCGTGCATATATCAGGGACATGTACTCAAATTTCTTTGTGGAGAGGGTTCTGTCATCAGTAAGTTTGAAGATGATGTCTTTGGGCAATGTTAAGTTGACAAATGTTGACAAATACTACCTTGTGCTAGGACTAACACCATAGTATTCTAACTCATCTTCTTCTCATTTCTCCTACCTTCTTTACAACTTCCTAGGTATAGGAAGACAAAGATGATTCCCTCCCATTCATACATAAGGACATGTGTTTCATTCAGCACAGAAATATAGAGGGAATGTAATTCCAGTTTTGGAAGAGAGGTATAGGAGGAAAGGCTTTGCAGAGGAGCTTGGACTGTATTTCATGCATTGAAAAGCCCAGATTAAAATCCTTCCTTTAGGGATCCCTGGGTGGCTCAGCGGTTGAGCGCCTCCCTTCCGCTCAGGATGTAGTTCGGGATCGAGTCCCACACGGGGCTCCCTGTGAGGAGCCTGCTTCTCCCTCTATGTCTCTGCCTCTCTGTGTATCTCACGAATAAATAAATAAATCTTAAAAAAACAAATCCTTCCTTCAGGGAACTAGCATAAAATTTGCATTTTTAGAAAAATCATTTCCAGGAATCAGGACAATGGAATGAATGGGGAATCAATCAGACTGAAAGACTCACAGCAGACTCTTGTAATAATTGCATCACCTTCCTTTCTTAAAATTAAGCAGGTCTTATTTTGGTCCTCAATAAGTAAAATAAATAAAAGCAGTATAAGAACTCCTCCTCATTTAAGAATCTAAGAAGGCACAGGAAAAGGAAAAGCAGGGTAGCAAAAAAATTGAAAAAAAAATTAGAGAAAAAGGAAATAAGCTGGGACAGAGTGTCAATAAAGCCAATGGAGGTTAAAGTTTCATGGGGTAGTCGATACAACTAAAAGTTAAAGACGTCAAGAGAAGGGTTTAGAAGTGCTCGCTTAGATTTGGCAGGATTACCGGTGACCCTTTGTTAGTGCATTAGAGCAGTAGTGACAGATATCTGGCAACAATAAGTTGAAAAGTCAATAGGACTTAGGTAAATAGGTTATGTTCCTGTTTTGAGGAGCCTGGCTACAGAGGGAAGGAGCCGTAGGCTAGCGCAGAGGAGTACAGAAGCTCGAGTTTGTGTGTCTGTTTAGAAATGAAAGTAATGTGAGCGTGCTCACTGTCTTAGGCAAGTAATCAGTAGCTGGAGCAGTTTATTAAAATAAAGAGAAGAGGAACAGGGATGCCTGGGTGGCTCAGAGGTTGAGCGTCTGCTTTGGGCTGAGGGTGAGATCCCGGGGTCTGGGGATTGAGTCCCACCCACCTCGGGCTCCCTGCGATGAATCTGCCTTCTCCCTCTGCCTGTGTCTCTGCCTCTCTGTGTGCGTGTGTGTGTGTGTCTCTCTCATGAACAAATAAGTTATTTTTTTAAAAAAAGAGAACAGGAACATATTAGTTGGGGGAGGGAATCCCAAAGGAGAAAAAGATACAATCACAACAGCTTAAGTGGAGGAGGAATCAACTCTATTTAAAAACAAAACAAAAAAAAAAAAAAACCAATGACTACAAAAGGCCTACCACACCTAGTAGAAACTCCTTAACCTTTTCTTTGTAAATGTCTTTAAACTATTTTCCACTCCTCTATCAGGTATCTCTGTGCTTCCCACGCCTTTACGTTTTCCCATGCTGTTCCTATTGAGTGCTATCTTCCTCCTGCTCCCGAAAAAGCTCAGGGTCCACTTCAAATACCACCTGTCCCATAAAACTCTTTTTGATTTTCCCATAAAAGTCCCTTGGCAATGGTTTTAACTCTCTTCATCTCCTATCACTTTAGTAGACTACTTTTTTCAAGTACATTTTTGTGAGAACGTCTTACCCGCTTTCTTACTTCCCACCGCGCCTTGAACTTTGATTTGAATGACATATATACGTATTACGAACACACACGGACACCACAGAAGTACTACGCAGACGTGGGTTCAAATGAGACTGGTCTGAAAATCGGTCCCACACTTAAGCCAAATGAGAACTTCCCTGCCACGACGAGATCCAGCCAGAACGGGACCCGCCTCCTAGAGCTCAGCCACTACTACTGAATAACCTGCAATGACGGGCGTTCTGGTGAAAACTCATCTACGCTCACGCTCACGCTCACGAGCAAGCCGCACAGTCTGAGGGAACCGAACACCTTCCGCAGCTCTCCCCAAATGCCCTCCCTTCCCGTCTCCTCACGTTAAATGAGAAGACGACCGAAAGGAAGGAAGCACGACTCGCTTTCGAATAACCCTCGCTAAAAGCCACCAGGCAACCGGCAGGCAACGAGAAAGAATCAGCCACTTAGACGCAAACCCTACGCGGGAAGAGCAAGAAACACCCGAACTCTCCAACTTCCCACGTTCCTTTCCCCCACGCTACGCACGTCACGTCACGTCACGTCAACGGCGCGACGCGCGCCCGGCCCCGCCCCACCCCGGCCTACTGCCCGCCTGGCTGCGCCGGGAGTTAGCCGGAGGCTGCTCTCACGCACTGGTGAAAGGAGAGGCCGCGCTCCCGGCTCAGCACGGTGTCCCGGGTGCTGCAGCCCACTGCCGAGCAACTTCGGGTCATCTTCTTGCTACGTGGGGCTCCACTGTGGGTGTGCCTGCGACAGCATTAATCGCGACAAGTTTAGCTCCGCCCGTGGACTCGGCGGCTACGACCTTTATTTGTCGGAAAAGGCGGGTTCTTAAGGCGCAAGACTCCTACCCTCCCTCTTCGTGGGCGCTGCGCTTGACGCCGTAGCCAATCACGGGCCACGTCGCGTCGCCGCAGCCAATCGGAAAAGCGGGGGCTCGAAGACGAGCGCTTGACGGCTCCTCCCTCTGGGGTCGAGGGTGGTGAGTGGGGTTTAGTCGCTGATGGGCTCCTTTTCCTCCCGTTTCAACCCGGTCTGGCTACATCCGATGCCATCGGGATTCTCGTGAGGCCGAACTTGAGGACGCAAAGCGGAGAGGCGGCAGCGACGTTGAGGCGAAGCCAGCGGCACGCGCTTAGGTCTCCGGTGCGAATTCTGAAAGTGACGACGATATGGCTGGAGGAAGAGTTGGGACGGAGAGGGATAATAAACGCGGTGCCGTAGGAATAGTGAAGACAAAATCGGGCCTCAAAACAAATTATCTGCTGAGAGGCCTATCAACTCCTTGCATTTTATTTGGTAGCTCCCTGATGTGGAGATAACATAGGGGCTGTTGGTATCGTTGGCCTGAGGTAAGCCACCCCGGAGGAGCTTGAATGAGAGACTAGGCTACGTCGACGTTTAGTTCAACGAACCCTCTTCTACAAGGGAGGGAATTTGTCACTATGCGGGGGAATTAAGAAGGAAGTAAGGTAAGGTCCCTGGGGCTGTTGGCGGCAGCACTGGGAGGAGCAGGAGGGGAGAGACAATGAAATGATTTTGGTTGGGGTGTGGGGCATCATGGAAAACTTCAAGGAGTGACAGGGCCGTAGAAGGATGTCTTGTGTATATTTACGGCATGAGCTACCGATTTTAGTGGAAGAGACAAATTGGGGCCAACGTAGGGCGTAGTTTCTATTTCGTGTCTTTCAAGAGATGCTTAACATATTAAGTGGCTGCTTTCTCTTCCACTTTGTTGGAGTCCATTAAGGAAACAACAGTTTGTACTTTTCGTTCAACTTTTTCATTTCCTTCTCCCAACAGGCAAGAACGATCGCAGCATTTCCAAGACATTGCTTCTTTTTTTTTTTCCCTTTTTGTTCCTTTATCCAAATTCCAGCCAAAGGTATTACTTATTCACATCTACTTTTCCATTATAATATGCTCCTATTTTGTTTGAACGAAATTAACAGCTTTTGTGTGTGTAGTTTTCTGGAAGTCACATGGCCTAAGGATAGTACTGAATTTGACGGAAAATTGATCCGTACTTCATTTTTTTTTTCTTCGCACTTCATTTTTTTAATTGCGAAAAGATGTTCCACTGTATGGATATACTGCCATGATTTTATTTATCCATTCATCAATGGAACATTTGGGTTGTCTCCGTTCTGGGGGAATGTTTATGCCATAAACAATAATGCACAAGTTTGTGTGTGGACATATGTTTTCATTTCTTTTGAGTATATACCTCAGGGTAGATTGCTGGATCATATACTTAATTATGTTTAAACTCTTGAGGAAATGACATACTTTTTCCAAAGTGGCTGGACCATTTTACATTCTCACTAGCAGTGGATGAGGGTTCCCTTTTCTTCATGTTCCTGAGAGTGTGAGGTGGTACTTCATTGTGGTGTTGCCTGATTTTTAAGGACTTAGGGTTTGTAGGGAACCTGCTAGAGGATGTTCTTTGAGTGTAGAGACAGTGTTTAAGGTGAATTTGTCTTTTCAGTCTGTGGCACACCAATAGATAACATGTTTCTACTCTAATGTCATATGTATTCCTGAAAGATAATTTATATTTAGAAAAATTGTGCATCTGAAAAAAGCAGTGCTTGTAGGAAGAAAAAAGTTAGCATTGACTATTCAAAATCTATGCAGTTTGATAATCTCTAAAAGAGTGACAAGTACCTGGGGAAGAACTCCTACGCCTTCCTCCGACCCCTTTAAATGTTAAATTCAGTGGAGATTGCTGTAAGGTATATTATATTAGAACAGGGTTGGTGGATGCTAGATGTTATAGATATCGAAGTGGAGCTCTGAGCTAATGGGCTGCTAAATGGTATAACCTGTTCAGGGTGGGTGGGTGCAGCTAGGGAGGGAGCCCCAGGTGCAGGCTCTCATTTTTCTTTGTCTTTTTTTAGATTTTTTTTTTAATTTATTCATTTATGAGAGACACAGAGAGAGAGAGAGGCAGAGACACAGGCAGAGAGAGAAGCAGGCTCCATGCAGGGAGCCCGATGTGGGACTTGATCCCGGGACTCCAGGATCACGCCCTGGGCCAAAGACAGGCACCCCAACCACTGAGCTACCCAGAGGTCCCATCATTTTTCATTTTCTTATGTTAGAGTTGAAAGTACCCCTGTTGCTAATTCGGTATCACTGTTAGGAGGAATAGAAGTCTTTTCTGCTTAATTGGATTCCAGATACTGTGGCTATCTAGGAAAGATGAAACTGTGGCTCTCACATTATTCTGAAGGCATTCTTGTAATTATTAATTACAAGCAAGTTACTGAAAATTGCTCTGCTGCAAAAACAGATTTACTTTAATGGTGTAGACTGATTAAATGAAAAACTTTATGGGAGCCACAAGGGGTCACCGCCCTAGGTATTCTTAGTATACTTCTGGATAAGGAAATATGCAATCCTTCATAAGTGCACCTTTTTTTTTGAGTTGTATTTATGTATCTTTATATTTGTTTATAACTTTTACATTTTTGTTGCTCTTTTTTACTGTTTTACTGGGTGACTTTGAGGTTCTCAATTTGATCATTTGATTATCTTTGCTTCCTCCAATAACTTCATATCCAGTGATTAAACCTTTTCACTGCTGTTCACATAATGAACCGTTGTGATTATTGAATATATAAATGAGGATATGTAAGCTGTGTTAAAGAAGGCATTGGCAATTGTGCAACCTAATTTAAAAGAAAATATCTCTTTTCAGGAATTACATTCTTGGAGATGTTGGGAAAAGATTCCTCAGCCTTGGAAGATAATTACTCCAAAT
Organism: Canis lupus dingo; assembly: GCF_003254725.2. Taxonomy (NCBI): domain Eukaryota; kingdom Metazoa; phylum Chordata; class Mammalia; order Carnivora; family Canidae; genus Canis; species Canis lupus. The sequence continues at coordinate 6,870,247 of NC_064274.1, read as the reverse complement.
ATACAGGGGAGGTAGTATATCTTTCTGTTTTAAATGTATTAAGTATCTTGGAACAATAGTAGTGAGTTAGAAATGGAGTATTGTCCAACTAAAGATTTATGAAGGCTTTGGTGAAATCTACTTCCTGTTAGGGAATCTCATTAATTCAGTAGCTTGGGAGGAAAAGTAACAGCTAATGGTTATTAAACCATTACAGATCAAGCTTTGTATTAAGCATTTTATATACAGTATAGTTTTTATAAACAATGTTTACTTCTCAAAACAACCCTATGAAAGTAAGTAAACTTTTTTTTTTAATTTGAGAAAGAGCATGGTGGGGGACACTGAGGGAGAAGCAAACTCCCTGCTGAGCAGGGAGCCTGACTCATGGCTCCATCTCAGGACCCTGAGATCATGACCTGAGCTGACGGCAGACACTTAAGCAACTGAGCTACCCTGCACCTCAAAAGCAAATAGACTTTTTGCTTTCTAGGACTGGTGTCTTCCTTGTTAAACACTTACCCTTCTGTCAGATTCTTAGCTAGTTCTGCTGGAACCCTTGTTGCCCTCATATGTTAAGATGTATTTCTAGTAATTGACTTACATTCTTTTTCATCCTTTTTCAGTTCAGAAAGCCATGTGGTTTTGAAATTATTGGTGACCAGCTGTAAAAAAACTGTTCTGAATCTAATCCTTTCCTCAAAATTAAAGATCTTGGGCAGCCCTAGTGGCGCAGCGGTTTAGCGCCGCCTGCAGCCCAGGGTGTGATCCTGGAGACCCGGGATCCAGTCCCACATTGGGCTCCCTGCATGGAGCTTGCTTCTCTGCCTGTGTCTCTGCCTTTTGCTCTCGCTCTATGTCTCTCATGAATAAATAAAATAAAATCTTTAAAAAATTAAAAAAATTAAAGATCTTTTTAGATAATTTGTAAGTTGTACATTTTACTTTATTTTTTAAGATTTATTTTTATTTATTTATTTATTTATTTATTTATCTATTTATTTATTTATTTATTTTTAAGATTTTATTTATTTATTTATTCATGACAGAGAGAGAGAGAGAGCCAGAGACACACAGGCAGAGGGAGAAGCAGGCTCCATGCAGGGATCCCGACACCGGACTCAATCCCAGATCTCCAGAATCACACCCCGGACTGAAGGTGGCGCTAAACCGCTGGGCCACCAGAGCTGCCCAAGATTTATTATTTATTCTAGAGAGATCGCAAGAGCAAAGCAGGGGCAGACTGCACTGAGCAGGGAGCCCAACTCCGGGCTCATTCAGTCCCAGGTTTCTGAGATTATGATCTGAGTGAAAATGAAGAGTCAGCCAGGCATCCTTGCATTTTACTTTTTGAATGTGGATTGTGGCTCTCTGTATTATTTACTGTTATGTAAAAATTATCCCAAACTTAGTTTGCAACAATAAAGACTTATCTTAGAGTGGGAGGAGGGCAAAGCAGAGAGGCATCAGTTTCCAGACTGACTTAATAAGCCTCAATTCCTTGATGGTTGTTGGCTAAAGACTTCAGTTCTGGGACGCCTGGATGGCTCAGTGGTTGAGGATTTGCCTTTAGCTCAGGTTGTGATCCCGGGTTCCTAGAATCAAGTTCCGCATCAGGCTCCCCAGAGGGAGCCTGCTTCTCCCTTTGTGTCTCTTATGAATAAATAAAATCTTTGAGTAAATAGATAAAGACTTAGGTTGTTCACCATGTGAACATAGGCTGCCTGAGTATCCCCACAACATGACAACTGGCTTTGCCCAGAGGGAATGATCCAAAAGAGATATGCCAAGACAGCATGTAAGTAGGCACATAAAAGGATGTAAATACCAAAGGTGGGGATTGTTAGGGATCATCCTAAAGATTGACTACTACACTTTTTTTTTTAACCACTTCAATTTATTGAATCGATCCTCTCCTCTGGTCAGATAATTAGGAGTGTACGTATCCAAGTAAATGCTCTCTTTTCTAAGGTGTATAGTTGCGTGCCTGTGCATATATAGATTCCATAAGTGATGCTACATTTCTTTTGGAAATTTTCTAGGGAGTATGTAAGACTCATTTTATAGCTAGAGAATACTCTATCTTGATTATATTTTTTCTTGTACCCATTTCCCCTCTCCCAATTACTCCTAGGTGGAAGTGGTTAGACAAGCTGGAAGCAGATTATAGATAAAAATTGAGAATTTTGCTTAGGGTGCAGACTGACGTGGAATGGTTGAAATTTCTGTTTCTGGGCAGCCCCGGTGGCTCAGAGGTTTAGCGCTGCCTTCAGCTCGGGGCATGATCCTGGAGACCTGGGATCGAGTCCCACGTTGGGCTCCCTGCATGGGGCCTGCTTCTCCCTCTGCCTGTGTCTCAGCCTCTCTCTGTGTCTCTCATGAATAAATTAATAAAATCTTTAAAAAAATAAAATAAAAATTCTGTTTCCAGTTTTTCAAGGAATGTAGTCCAGTTACTTAAAGGCGCAGAAATATTTGACATAGGATGGAATAAAGGTATAAATATGCAGTAGCAGCTTTAAAGCAATTTGTCCTTTTCCTCGAAAGCTTGATATTTATCCAATATGGTAAGTAGTCTTTTTCTTTCTTTTTTTATAAGTAGACTCCACACCCAGTGTGGAGACAAACACAGAGCTTGAACTCACGACCCTGAGATCAACGCCTGAGCTAAGAAGAGTCAGATACTTAACCCACTGAGCCATCCAGGCAGGTACCCCATACTTTTTCTTTCTGTTGATCCCCTCCCCCCATGGTCTTCTGTCTCTCTTAATGAATAAAATATAGACTTTGCTAAGCAATCAGAATGCCCCTAATTGGCAGGATTCTAATTAGTGCCTGAGATTTGTAATTTTTTGAGCTGCCTTTTCCCTTTATCCCTGCTTAAAAGTTATTTCTTAGGAGTGACAGCTGTGCCCCTTTTCCTTTAAAGTTTAATTGCTTCTGATTATTAGAAACCTTGACTATTAACAAGCATTACATATAAAACAAGATATACTCAGTTTTGGAATGTATTTAAGTTATGATTACCCTTTCCATGTCAAACTTTTTTTTTTTTTTTTAAGATTTTATTTATGTATTCATGAGAGAGACCAGAGAGGCAGAGAGACATAGGCAGAGAGAGAAGCAGGCTCCTCGCAGGTAGCCTGATGCAGGACTTGATCCTGTATCCCAGGATCATGCCCTGAGCCGAAGGCAGACACTCAACCACTGAGCCATCCAGGCGTCCCTCCATGTCAAACTTAACGTTGAGAAGACATTTCTAAATTAGTGTAAGGTAATCTTATACAAAGTAGATAGATAATGCACTTGAAATTATCTTTGGTATGAGTTTTTTCCCAATCACAGTAAAATTGGGGAATTTATGATAATTAAAATTTAAAGAAATGTGCATTATGTGTTCTATAGAAAGGGCTAAACCGTGAAAACCTTATGATTACAGCTTAAGTTGAAAATAGGAAAAAAAATACAAATGTCCAATGATTAAACTTTTTCCACTGCTGTTCACATCATGATTTGTTGTGATTAATGTATGTGGATGAGGACATAATGGAAAAAGAAAATCATAGTGGGAGAAGAAAAGCACAGATGTAGTTTTTGTATGTTGATTTAATAATGTTTTTCCTTTTAGAAATGAAATTGAAGGGCGGTTTTCTTAACATCACGTGTCAGATTTGATAAACAGTGAACATTTTTATAGAAAGGTAAGAGGTTAATTTGATGAACAGAAAATCAGATCTTAGCAAACAGTTGATATTTGAGCATAATGTGAATATCGTACTCAATTTTTTTTTCCTTATGCTTTCAGCTTTCAAAGATGATATAATTTTCTAAATCAATAGATTTGATTCAGGGTAGGCAATTGGTAGCTGGGGTCAGGACTTGTAACCTTGATGGTCATCTTTTCTCAAAAATAATGATGTAATTCAGCCCCTGAAATAGATAGGGGCTATTAGAATATATGAAACTAGATATCATATATTCCAGGGTTTAAGTTTGCTTAACTTTTGGATGTTCTATAAATGACTCTTTAATATGCCAGTGAACATCCATCCTATAACTTAAGCTTTATTCAAGAATAGTAGATACGTACATAGGTAGTCAAAAGCTGGGAATCTCAAATCTAATACCACATTAATCTGTCACTAATTAGGCATGTTGTCTTGGGGTGTTACAAATTTGAGGAATATTAAATAGAAAAATTTTTACAACTACTCAATGTTGATTTAAATTCATTATTTCATAAATTTCTACCAACATAAAATTGATAAAAACTTTTTTTATAGGCCTTAATGAAAATATTTACAAATAAGTGCATTCAAAAACAAAATTAAAAAATTAATGGGATGGATGCTACTGTTACACAGAAGTAAACATAGTGCTGGCTCGTATGGAATAAGTTATATACACATACAGCCTTGTGCCTTGTGAGAATTGTAAAGTTTTATAATCTGGACAATATTAGATTTGTCCAGGACTTTACTCTTTTGCAGAACTCAAGATTATTGAAATGAGGAAAGGGGGCCTAAACTCTGAAAAGGATATCTTTGGACTGTCTGCAAATCCTAATATGAAGAATTTTGTATTACATTGTCTTCAAACATTTTTCCAGCTCCAATGAGTAATTCAGTTTTTGTTTTTTATCTATGGCTAGCTTTGGTTAGTAGTTAGATTGGATTAAAAGTTGGCTGTTCCGTGAACTAATACAAGTTCTTCTTTTTAAATACAGGTAGTCCTTACTTTGCACTGTTTCCAGTTACTTGAAGATCAGTTTTCACAGTTGAGTTAAATAACACCAATCCCTCTACAACATGATTGAAATTTCAGTTACCGCGATAGTAACCAGATTGTTGCATAAGTTTTGCAGATAGCTCTTTATTCCACAAAAGATTATGCATATAAAAGATGGTCAGTAAACACTTATGTCGCTTCTTTCAAAGTCTCTTGGTGGTTGATCACTGAACATCTAATAGTTCACACGCAGAGTAAAGCATGTAGTTATGTTGCCTACTTGTTTCCCAGTGATAAACCCATGTGACAGAATTGGTCAACAAAGATGACTGGGCAGCAAAGAAAAAGTTTTAACACCAGAAATGAAATTGGATGTCATTAGAAGATTTGAAAATGGTGACAGCATAGTGAAGACAAGATAAGACCTGGGCTTACATGAAGCTATAAAATGAACCATCTTTTTAAAGTTCGATGAAGCAAGAACTTTTAGGTAAAATGCTTTAAGATTTTTTAGTTTAAATTATACTAGGAACAGAAAGGCATGTATGGTTGAAATGGAATGTTTACTTCTCCTTTGGATTGAGGACTGTAAAAATAAATCCCAGTCAGTTTGGCTAGTATTCAGGCCAAAGTGTTGAGGTTAGTTGCTGCACTGAAGGAAAATGGTAACTACAAGTAGACTGAAAAAGAACATCTTATTGCCTTCTAATAATAAAGGCTGGTTTCATTGTTTACAAAGTCAGCATGAATTGATTAATGTTCTGCTATCTGGTGAAGCTGCAAGCTCAGAGAAGCATCTGTGAAATTTGCACCCATATTCCAAGAATCACAGGTAGTCTTTGCTTTGCACAGTAGTGCAAGACTACTATGTAAAAACTTCACAAGGTTTGGCTGGAATGCAGTTGGAGTTCTAGAAGATACAGATGACCATGGGAATGTTGACACTGCTGCCAATCAAGAAGTAGTTCTACATATACAGCCAGAAGAATTTAGTGAAGGCGAACATTGTTATAAATGACGAAAGCAGTTGTGTGTTGTAAAGGATCAATATGTTTCAGAGGAAGTGATGGCAGGTGAAAAACCACATTAAAGGAACACTCCTATTTGATGACATTGAATGCATAAATTTTAGAGGCAAATCCAAACTCAGTTGAAAGGAGTATGACAATTTGCCAAGGTGTAGAAAAGATGCTTGCTCCATATTGTAAGTTATATGAGAAGGCAAGCAATATTAAAACTATTCTTGAGACTTTAATAAATAAAATGCTATAATTTTCAATGTTTGTTTTAAATGTTTTAATTTTTATTTTTTAAAGATTTTATTTATTTATTCATGAGAGAGAGACATAGGGAGAGGGAAAAGCAGGCTCCCTGCAGGGAGCCCCATGTGGAACTGGATCTCTGGACCCCAGGATCATGCCCTGAGCCAAAGGCAGACACTCAACCACTGAGCCACTCCAGGTGTCCCTGTTTTAAATATTTTTAATGTGTATAACTAACATCAAGAGAGTTTTTAATGTTTTAATAACTTTCAGGTTTACAGAACAATCATTGTTAATCCCATTAACATTGCTTTTAAGTGTCAGTTTGCATAGTCCAAGTAAGAGCTCCCTGCATTTACACCAAGCTAGGAACTCTAACCAGTTATGAACAGATTAAGTCTAGACACAAATACACTTTACCTTTATGATCACCAGTTACAATGGACATTTTTCACAATGCCTTTGTATGCTACTATGTCAAGGCTTTGAAATTTATAGTACGGTCTCATTTGATTTTGAGTATTAAAGGATTGTAAGTAAAATCCTAATAGGAGTTGGCAAACTTAAAAGGCCATACAGGAAATACTTTAGGCTTTGCAGACTATTATAGTCTCTGTAGCAACTAGTCAACTTTGCCCATGTAGCAGGAAAACAGCCATTGACAATACATAAATCACTGAAAGTGGCTGTGTTCCAGTTATGAAACATTTCATGGAATACCATTCTTAACCTCACAGAGCCTACAAATGGGGATGGGGAGCAGGGAGGTTTGTAGTTTGACTTCTCTAATAGCAACATGTACATTAAATGATACCAAAGAATATAACTACTGCTTGAATCATTGCGTTTTGGTGAAGTTTTTCAAATGAAAACTTTCTCCATACCAATGTATGCTTCTGGGTAGTAGGGGGTCTCTGGAGGTTGGGGCAGTAGGGAGTTTAGTATTGACAAATAATGAGACCACTTTTATTTTTTATAAAGACTATTTATTCATAGAGACAGAGAAAGAGAGGCAGGCTCCATGCAGGGAGCCCGACGTGGGACTCGATCCCAAGTCTCCAAGATCAGGCCCTGGGCCAAAGGTGGCGCTAAAACCACTGCGCCACTGGGGCTGCCCATGAGCCCACTTTTAAGACTTTTTTATTGGTATCTCTAGGCAAACTTGCAGTTAAATAAAAATGGCTTTGTAGAACAGGAGAAATTAGCTACTGTAGCCTAAGTGATGTTTAGTCTATTAATTGTCCTAGAGAAATAAACTTGGCTTTTCAAATTGAACAAGTATAAGACATTAAAAGGTGTTCAAAAAAATGTAGTGGGAGTGCAAACATTCTAATAGTTAGAAGTGAAGGCGCTTTAGAGAAAGCTTGAGGAAAGAGACCTTGATGGGCGTAATAATGGGAAGAGAATTGCTCTAGCAGGAAGACCCGGGTTCAATCCAAGTTCTGATCGTTTACCAAGTGTTTTTCCTCTGGTTTTCCCTTCTTTGCTGCAAAACAATTCCTAAACCAAGAACAACATCCAAGCAATAGATTAATTAGATGCCAGGGTCTGGCAGAGCTAGTGGAGTGCCAGTGACGTACGGGCAAACCTTCGTAGATCTCAAACCGTGCCACACGATGCTAAACTAACCGGGCCACGCCTCTGGAGGAACAAATACGTCCACAACAGACTGACGAGCCCATTTGGCTTTAAAGAAGTTCTCAAAAAAAAAGCAATAATACTGTAGAACCAACTATGCAATTTTAAAAAGCGAATCGCAAATTAGTTACTGCAATTAGGGCCCCGCAGCCCGATTTTCACGCGATTTGTCCGGTGCTGGCAGGGTCGCCGGGTCGCCGGCCGCCGCCGTCTCACAGGACTAGCGCTACGTGGCGTTCTGCGGGCCCGGGCCGTTCTTCAGCCGACCGCTACACCCGGCCAGACTTTTGTTTCTCGCCTACCCCGGTCACCGCACCCTGGCCGTGCACGCCGTCCCTCAGAGCAGGTCTCCAGGCCCCGCCGCGAGCCGGCCCGCCGCCGGCCTTCAGCGCGCACCCAGGCCCGGGACGCCGCCTGCGCCGCTCCCGGAAGTGCCGTGGCAGGCGGCGCGCCTCAGTGGGCCGGGCGAGGCGTCGCTCCCGGAAGCGGCCGGCCGGCTGGGAGGGGCTGCGGCTGCCACGTTGAAGCGGAACGTGGAGGTGGCCCTGGGGCGGGAGGAGGGGCGGCGGCGAATGCTGGGAGAGTCCGACGGACGTCGCGCTAACACAGGAACCGGTCGCCGAGGGTCCCCGCCAGGTGTGTCCGCCTCCCCCCCCCCCCCGTCTTCTTCGCCGGCCCTCGGGCCGTGAGGTAGAGCACCGGCGAAAGCTGGGTGCGCGGCATCGGCCGCCGCGGGTCCCCGCCAGCCTGAGGCCCGGTCTGCGGTGGCGGCGCGCCCCTGGTCTTGGTTTCGGGCCCGTCGGGACAAGCCTGGCGTCACGGCTGCTGCGGGGATCGCGCCGATCCACGTCCGCCAACGTTTCCCCTGCTGAGCAGGAGCTCCCCTGAGGCTTGCGACGGGGGGTCGTGCCGGGCGGGTAACTGGGGTCCGAGGTTAGAAGCCCCTCGCACTCACACCCTTGTGCACAAAGAGGTGCGGGCCCCGAGGCGGAGGGAAGGACGCGAGCCTCGGGATCACTTTGGTTGACTTTATTTAGTTTATGATTTTTTGTTTGTATTTGAACTGTTGCCAGATAAAAGGGTTCATAGGTTTTCAACGGAAGGCTACTGGCATTGAACCGGGATTGGATTATTTTAAGGATAGTCGCCAACCTAAGCCTATATACACCTCGAAGGAAATCTCATTAAGTGTTGTATGTTTTTGCTAATAAGTTATTGTAATGAGAGATTAAATTACAGGGCAGGTGGAAAACGAATAAAAATATGGCATGGGCTTGTGGGCATTATGAACTTTACCAAGCAACTAATTTTATGTAGGTCTTTGTGAAACTGCAGTGATGATCTGTGCTAAATCCTCTCCCCAAAACTGCCTTTTCTAACTACAGAATGCTGAAATTTGACTGTCGCCACTTGTAGCTGTTCAGTAGATAATTAGAGCCTCGCTCTTCTCATACCGACCCTTGTTTTCTGTACATACTGATTGTTCTGGGATTGGCTAAAGTTTACTCACAGGTTTCTAGTGGTTCCTCTGTGCTCTTTGTTTCTTACTGTTTCTTAAACAGCTCTGGGAAAGGTTTGTAGACTAAGAATTTTTGGGTAACTTGAAGTGTTTTTGTAGTTGTGAATTTATGTTATACATGTCCAAAGTTATTTGGGGAATGTGAGATTGGAATGAATTTAGAATTAGACTGCTTAATTTTATATAAGCAGGTTCTTTTTGAAACAATAATATATAATTTATAATAATAACATAAAAGTAGAAAGAAATTAGAAAGAGCAGTGATTCTTGACTTTTTGGAATTCCACTCCCTTTTTAGGATCTGATGAAAGCATTGGATCACCTTCCTAGAAAAATGCACACACACACAGAATTCTCTATATAATTTCATGAGGTTTACAGATCCCAAATTAATTCTTGTCAGGTGATATTATTAAAATTGATTTTTACAGTGTTTTCAGAAATGTTGTCATTCTTAGGTTAATTTCAGGTCAAAAAGTTTTACTTCTTAGATTCTAGATAAATACACCAGCATTTAGTTCAACGCAGTTAGTTCTTTGATTTGATTTTGGTTGAGTGAGATGAGTCTAGAACATCAGTAACAGTAAATAAATACTCTAGAACAAATGTGCCCATCCATGATAAGATACTTGCCCACACAAGATGGATTTTTACCAAATGCAGTGACAACTAGGGATTTTTTGAGAGTCAGAGTTTGCAATTCTATTAACTCTTCCACTTTTTACTTTCTGAGTTATGAGTCATCTCTATATGTAGCAGTGTAAGTTTGGTATTTTTCAGACAATAGAACTGTTAGGTTTTAGTACTGCTTTACAGAATTAGCAGTTAAAAAACGAGCAGAAAGGAAAAAGCTTCCACTTAATAGCATGCATTTAACTACATGCATGTTGTGGGGAGAAACTTGGGTGAAAAAATAAGTTCTAGACTGGCAAATAAGTTTTCTTCAATAGATGTATTCTTTTTTTAAAAAAAAAAGATTTATTTATTTATTTGAGAGAAAAAGAACACAGAGCAAGCAGTGGAGGAGGAGCAGAGGGAGAGAGAGAATCCCAAGCCACCTCCCCACTCAGCATTGAGCCCTATGTGGGGCTTGATCTCAAGAGATCAAGACCTGAACCAAAACCAAGAGTTGGACACTAACCGACTGAGCCACCCAGGTGCCCCTTCAGTAGAGGTATTCTTGGAGATTCATTGTGATAAACTAAAATTTTAAATTGTGACTTTTGCCATAGCTGATATTTACAAGCATGTATTTACTATGTGCCAGCTACTGTTCTAAGCCCTCTGCGTAATGCCTCATTTAATTCTCACAACTCTTTTTTTTTTTTTTAAGATTTTATTTATTTATTCATGTCAGAGAGAGGCAGAGACACAGGCAGAGGGAGAAGCAGGCTCCCAGCAAGGAGCCCTATGTGGGACTTGATCCCATGACTCTGGGATCATGCCCTGAGTGGAAGGCAGACACTCAGCCACTGAGCCACCCAGGCGTCCCACAGCAACTCTTCTTATGCAGACTTTTGTTATACTTATTTTACCAAGTGGGTAGCCAAGACACACATAGGTAAAGATACATGCCTTTTAGAGCATATCAGAGCTAGGACAAGGTGGAGCTGGGATTTAAACTGAGGGTATGGCTCCAGACTCCATATCCTAGATTGCTGTGCTATAAATATTGTCTTGTAGATGACATGTGAACAAGCCACTGTCCTAGCAGTTTTATTTTTGTGTTATCATAATGATTTTGTTCTGTGTAAAATAGTCTTAAATAAGTCTGCATAGTGTAAATTCTAATCATATATGATATTGAAAAAAATTGCACAAGGCTTTTGAAGCATGTCATACTTGGGAAGTACACATGGTTTAATCTAAACCTTCAGATTTTCAAGAAAATTAGTTACAACTAAATGATCATTTCTAAGAGAATACACAGGCGGTATTTCCATAGTATTCTTAGTGTTTTGGGAATGATTGCAATGGATAAAATTACGGTACTCTTTAATTAAATTCAGACCACTTAACATAGCTCCAGGCCATTATTGTAGTGATTTTAAACAACAACAACAACAACAACAACAACAGTTGGTATTGAAGTCTTATGTTCAGTACAACTTAATAAGTGCAACTGCATTTAGTGGAACATTGAGTGCTAAGGACAAGAAATAAGACTTTTATAAATGTTTTGTATTCCCACTTAACCATTTTATGTACTTGTGAATTTGTCTCTCTCTCTTTCAGTAAATGTTACACATTAACTAAGTGTTCATGAATTAGGTAACCTTCAATGTACCTTTGCTCTTAGATATAGTATAGTTCTGTTCAGTTGGGTTTTTTAAAAATACATATAGATATTTTGTTTTCACTTTTAGAAATTATTCTAAAGCATTTTTTTCTAAAGCATTTTTTTTAAAACCTCTTTTTCCTTTAATGATACTTTCCCCTATTTTTTAAATAAGAAAACTTAAAGTGATTAAATTATTTTTCCTTTAAACACTTAAGAATTAAAAAATTAAATGTTTTACCTGAAAGTGATCTTTCCAGCTCATCAGTCTTTTTATATTTCCCTAAATATAAACATTCAAAATAAAACAAGCAAAACTTTTTCTGTACCTTACTGTGAGCTAAGCAATTTTGATTCCACAAAGGGTAAAAGTTGTAATATTTAATTGAAAAAAAGACATTAGGGACGCCTGGGTGGCTCAGTGGTTGAGCGTCTGCCTTTGGCTCAGGGCGTGATCCTCAGTCCGAGGTTGGAGTCCCCCATCAGGCTCTCTGCGAGGAGTCTGCTTCTCTCACTGCTTGTGTTTCTGCCTCTCTCTCTCTCTCTCTCTCTCTTTCTCTCATGAATAAATAAATAATCCTTAAAATAAAAAAAGGACATTATTTGTCAAGTTAATGAGACGATGACATAAAACAGGTGGTTATAAAAAGGCAATGGAAAAATATGTAACAGTGTGTACTAATAGAATGTTATAAAGTTTTGTTAAATTAGAATAAGACACTTTATTATAAAATATTTAAAGTGGTCCAAACAGTTAAGAGATAATTTAGATCATTGTGGATTGGATCATTAGGGTACTTCTCTGAAAGTAGCTGGAATTTGAACTTCTTAATAAAAATAGTTGGCTGAGAAAAGAGAGCATTTCATTTATAGGCTTTTTCGCTTCTTAGAAAATTGAGATTTTCCCTCTTTTTTCAGAACAGCCTTAGGAAACTAGATGTGTAGTTTTCTTGATTAATTTCATGCTTGTAATAATTTTAAAAAATAGCATATTAAAGCCCATGTTAACCTATGTGCTGGACACTGAGTTTGGCCCTATATAAAATACATTATCTCATTTAAACTTCAGAACATCCCATGAGGTAGTGACTCTTATCTTCATTTTACAAATGGGGCTTAGGGAGGTTAAACAATGTGTCTAGTGTATCATAATAAGTAGCAGAGCCAATATTCAGATACAGCATTGACTCCAGAGGCCTATTACTTTTAACCACATGATCGAACCTCCTTAATCCACTTTTGCCTAACCTAGCACAGTTTCTAAAATACATTTCTTCTTTTTAAAGATTTCATTTATTTGTTTGAGAGAGAGAGAGAGAGAGCACATGAGCAGAGGGAGAGGGAGAAGCAGACTCCTGGCTGAATGGGAGCCAAACAGATGTGGGGTGGGGCTCCATCCCAATCATGACCTGAGCCCAAGGCAGATGCATAACTGAAAGAACCACCCAGGTGCCCCCATTTCTTCTTCTCTTAGTGTCCCCATGAATCCTAGTTGCTTTGTTATTATTTCTTCTAAATGTTAGGATGTGTTCTTTGATTAAAATACCTGAATTTGTTGGGGTAACAAGAGATTAGACTCTGAAAGTAAACTTCTGAGTTCAAATCTTGGCTCTGGGGGCAGCCCAGGTGGCTCAGTGGTTTAGCGCCTGCCTTCAGCCCAGAGCGTGATCCTGGAGTCCCGGAATCGAGTCCCATGTCAGGTTCCCTGCATGGAGCCTGCTCCTCTGCCTGTGTCTCTGCCTCTCTCCCTCTCTCTCTCTCCCTCTCTCTCTCTCTCTTTCTCTCTCTCTGTCTCTCATGAATAAATAAATAAAATCTTTAAAAACAAAACAGGGGCAGCCCTGGTGGCTCAGCGGTTTGGTGCCACCTTCTGCCCAGGGTATGATCCTGGAGTCCCGGAATCGAGTCCCATGTCAGGTTCCCTGCATGGAGCCTGCTCCTCTGCCTGTGTCTCTGCCTCTCTCCCTCTCTCTCTCTCCCTCTCTCTCTCTCTCTCTCTCTTTCTCTCTCTCTGTCTCTCATGAATAAATAAATAAAATCTTTAAAAACAAAACAGGGGCAGCCCTGGTGGCTCAGCGGTTTGGTGCCGCCTTCTGCCCAGGGTATGATCCTGGAGACCTGGAATCGAGTCCCTGTCGAGCACCCTGCATGTAACCTGCTTCTCCCTCTGCCTGTGTCTCTGCCTTTCTCTCTCTCTGTATCTCTTATGAATAAATAAATAAGATATTTAAAAAAAATAAAAATAAAAACAAAACAAATCTTGGCTCTGCCCCTCGCTAGCATGTACAAATTATTAATCTTTCTGTGCCTTCATTTTTATTATCTCAAGTATAAACAATTGGAACATGTAAAGCATAGGGCATATTAGACTTAAATAAACTTACATTAGATATACATAGACTTAAGGCTTTCTTAAGGAAGCTATTGGAACATGACCTTCATCCTCTAGAGATGAGTAAGAAAGCTGGCAAAAGAAATGTTGGAGGGCTTTAAATATATTTAACTACAGACCTGAAACTAAAACAAAAGTAGGAATAAAGAAGAAAGAATAAAATGTGTATGTTAAATATCTGATCATGTAGGAATTGGTTATAAAACTTTAAAAAAATAAAAAGTGGAAAGTAGAAAAAAAATTGGAGGTAGAATAAGTTTATGGATTGCCTCATCTGTAATGGCTAGGAGTCAAAGGACAATGTTTAAAGCTGACAAGTCAATTGGTAGAAGTATAAAGATATTCAACAGTACAAAGGTAAACACTGAGAAAGATAATACTGTTGACTATAACTGTAGTACAAGGACAGTAAGATTATGTAAACTAATATCATTAGTGCTCCATAGTAATTACTGTGTAAAGAAATAGAGGATCAATGGTACTAAATAACATTTTAAACTATAAAGATAGAACCAGAAATACATATTAGAACAAAAATACAATTAATCCTTATTATCAGAATAATTATAAATACACAAATAGGAACAACAGGGAAAGTATTTTTTTTAATTATAAAACTAAACATAGCAAAATAATACAGAACGAAGAGCAACCACATCTGTCAAATCAGGAGAAAATATTATATCAAAATTTTATATGGCCTTATTAGCTAATCTATTAAAAAAATTTTCAAATTGGATCACCAAGAAAAATCTGATTTTTTTAAATTTTTAAAAATTTGTTGCTGTCTTTAAGGCAGCCAGCAAAAAAGTAGTTCAAAAGTTGAAGAGGCGGGCAGCCCCGGGTGGCTCAGCAGTTTAGTGCCACCCTCAGCCCAGGGCCTGGAGACCCGGGATCGAGTGCCACGTCGGGCTCCCTGCATGGAACCTGCTTCTCCCTCTGCCTGTCTCTCTCTCTCTCTCTCTCTCTCTCTCTCTCTCTGTCTTCATGAATAAATAAATAAAACTTTTAAAAAAAAGTTGAAAAGGGAAAAATACATATATACATAAAGGCACATCAAAAGTAAGCTAGATATTGGTCTTAATATGAGACAAAGTGGAATTCAGGCCCATGGGATTACTTAAGATGAAGAAGAAAGACTACAAAGCTAAAATGTGTATTTGGCAGTGAATATTTAACATTATGAATATCTGTCAACCATATAACTATGTATTAAATAAAAGTAACTTTAAGGAGGTACCAAGAAAAATAAGCAAAAATGCATTAGTAGTAAGTGACTTTTAACTCAGTGTTCTTGGTCTAGAACAAATCAAATAGAAACACAGTAAGACTGTAGATGACCTAAACAATTAAGTCAATAGGGTAGATTTAATATATATTGAACTTGACCCTGAAAACAGTGTATTCCTTCTTTTTAGATCTCATGAAACATTTACAGAAACTTCTCTATAGGCCCCAAAGGAAACTTCAATAAATTTTTTTTTCAATAAATTTTAAAAGGAGAAATAGTATAAAATCACAAGAGTAGAAAGAAGATCCCTTTACTTGCATATTAAATTCAAACAACTATTGGATCAATGGAGAACACATGTGAAAATTGTAGAATATAAATGACCATAGTGATGAGAATACTAGAAATATATGGAATCTAGCTAAAGTAGTACTCAGAGGAAACTCAAAGCTTTAAATATTTATATTAGTGGGCAGCCCTGGTGGCTCAGCAGTTTAGTGCCGCCTTCAGCCCAGGATGTGATCCTGGAGACCCGGGATCAAGGCCCACGTCAGGTTCCCTGCATGGAGCCTGCTTCTCTCTCTGCCTGTGTCTCTGCCTCTCTCCCTCTCTGTGTCTTCCATGAATAAATAAATAAAATCTTTAAAAAATATATTTATATTAGTGAAGAATAAATAATAAAAATGAGTGGGTTAAGCATTTAACTCAAAAAGTTAGAAGATCTAAGTAAATGAAAAGATGAAAGGAATTAATAAAAATAAAAGAAATTAGTGAATTAGAAAACAGAAAGAAGTAATGAATTGGCTGTTTGAAAATAGACAAATTGCTAGCCAAGCTAATCATTTATTAAAGAGGACGGGAAACAAAGCACAAATATATGTAGTAAGGATAAATAATCATAAATAACAAAAATTTAAAAATCATGAGTGTGTTCAAGTCTTTAAAAATGAGAAAATCTGTAAAAAAAAAATTAAAGGATTATCATAGGAAAATACAATTTAGAAGAAATGACCCTGAATAAAGAAAATTCAAATAGATCAATTTCTATAGAAGAAATAGAGAAAATTAGCAGAAGAGCAGCTCCTCCCCAAAAACCATCAACCCCAGATGTTTCATGAGAGAATTCTGCTAAGTATTTGAAAAAAACAGTAATTTCAGTGCTGCTGTTGAAACTGTTTCAGAGCATAGAGAAAGATGGAAAACTACATTTTTTTGAAGTGAGTAATAATATTGATATCAAAACCTGATGACAGTTGCAAGGAAGAAAAGTATAGACGCAGTTTTACAATGCCAGAAGCAAAACTCTGTTAAACAAATGGAATCTAGCAGCACATTAGTAGAATAATACATCATGAGAATTGTATTATTCAGGGTAGAAAGAGATGGTCTATATTAGAAAATCTGTTAGTATAATTTGTCTTATTGATAGACCCAACAAGAATCTGTGGTCATTCTGATTACCTCATGAAAAAGCATTTGACAGAATTCAAAACCCAGTCTTTATAAATAGCATTCAACGAAACAGTAATTGATGGCTGATTTCCGTGGGACTGGATCCCTGGGGTCTCCAGGATCACACCGGGGGCTGCTGGCGGCGCTAAACCACTATGCTGCCGGGGCTGCCCTGTATGTGTATTTTAAAACCTAAAGTCAGGGGATCCCTGGGTGGCTCAGCGGTTTAGCCCCTGCCTTTGGCCCAGGGCGTGATCCTGGGGTCCCAGGATTGAGTCCCGCGTCAGGCTCCCGGCATGGAGCCCGCTTCTCCCTCCTCCTGTGTCTCTGCCTCTCTCCCTCTCTCTGTGTCTATCATAAATCAATCAATCAATCAATCAATCAATCAATCTTTTTAAAAAAATAAAAATAAAACCTAAAGTCATGTCCCATGGTGATATAGTAGGCTTTCCACTAAAGAAGGGAAAAAAGACAAGAAATCTCAATTGTTATCACTACTGCTTGTTAGGGTAGTACAAATGCTATTAGCCTTTGTAAAACAATACCAGGAAGACAGTCTATATAATGGTTGTGGGTGAGTCACATTTATAAACCGAAAGATAAAATACTAGGAATAAACAAACCCAATATATCAAAAAATTTAAAGTAATACTGAAAGATTAAAAGAAAAAACTTAAAAGACATGTTGTTTTTTAAGATTTTCTTTATTTGTCAGAGAAAAAGAAGGCACAAGCAGGGGGATTGGCAGACAGACAAAGAATCAGGCTCCCTGCTGAGCAAGGAGTCTGGACTCAATCCCAGGACCCCTGGGATCATGACCTGAGCAGAGACAGACACTTAACCAACGAACTACTCAGGTGTCCCAATTGACAACATGTTCTTAGTGGAAAGATTCAACATTGTGTCAGTTTCTCCATAAATTAATTTATTAATTTGATGCAGATTCAATAAAAATATTAACGTTCTCTTTTTTTATGGAATTAGACACAAACTGTTCTAAAGTTTATGTAATAAAATAAACAGTGACAGTAAGGAAAATGGTGTGGGAGATAAGCAATGGTGAGGGGTTATGAGAATCCTACTCCTGTAAAGTCTAAGTATTTAAAACAATGGAATGCTTGCAGCACTTAGCTGGCTTAATTAGTAAAGCATACACTCCTGATCTCAAGGTTGTACTCACTTTGGCACCACATATACTAAAATTGGAATGATCTCAGGGTTATGAGTTTGAGCCCCACATTTGGTATAGAGATTGCTTAAATAAAAAAAAAACAGTGGAATGTCTAACATGTAAATAAATAAATGGACATAAGGAACAGGAATTCAGAAATAAACCTAAATATAGGGATCCCTGGGTGGCGCAGCAGTTTGGCGCCTGCCTTTGGCCCAGGGCGCGATCCTGGAGACCCGGGATCAAATCCCACGTCAGGCTCCCGGTGCATGGGGCCTGCTTCTCCCTCTGCATGTGTCTCTACCTCTCTCTCTCTCTCTCTCTCTCTGTGTGACTATCATGAATAAATAAATAAAATCTTAAAAAAAAAAAAAACCTAAATATATACAGGAATGTAGATCCTTACCTATAGGAATATAAACATAAAGAGTAATTCCAGAAATAAACCTAAATATAGGAACATAGTACATGATAAAAGTCCTATCTTAAAATTGTAGGAAAAAGATAGACTTTTCTTTTTTTTTTTTTAATTTTTATTTATTTATGATAGTCACACACACACAGAGAGAAGCAGAGACATAGGCAGAAGGAGAAGCAGGCTCCATGCACCGGGAACCCGATGTGGGATTCGATCCCGGGTCTCCAGGATCACGCCTTGGGCCAAAGGCAGGCGCTAAACCGCTGCGCCACCCAGGGATCCCAAAGATAGACTTTTCAATAAGTGGTTTCATTGTAATAAGAAAAACAAACTATGAGCATATATTGTATACCGGAATGTATTCCAGGTTCTGGGTCAAAATTTAAATGAGAAGGCCACTGATGACCTTGCTTAGAAGAAAAATATGGGTGAATTTCTTCATAACCTTGGCATGCAAAAGGCCTTTCTACCTACTCAAAATTCAGAAACCATTTCTTAAAAAGTGATAAATTTGACTGTTAAAGCATGCTACATCCATACAATGGAATATTTTTCAGTGCTAAAAAGAAATGAGCTATCAAGTTGCAAATAGACAGAGAGGAATTTTAAATACCTGTTGCTAAGTAAAGAAGCCAATCTAAAATCTTAAAAAAAAAAGGGGGTGAGGGGAATCCCTGGGTGGCTCAGCGGTTTAGCACCACCTTCAGCCCAAGGTGTGATCCTGGAGTCCTGGTATTGAGTCCCGCATCAGACTCCCTGCATGGGGCCTGCTTCTCCCTCTGCCTGTGTCTCTGTCTCTCACTCTCTGTATGTCTCTCATGAATGAATAAATAAAATCTTTAAAAAAAAAAAAAAAGCCAATCTGAAAAGGCTACAATACTATATAAATAAATAACATTCTGGAAAAGGAAAAAAAACTCTGGAGAGAGTAAAGAGATCAGTGGTTGTCGTGAGGGAGGAAGAGAGGTATAAAGAGGGAGAACATAGAATTTTTAGGGCAGGAAAGCTTCTGAGTGATACTTTAACTGTGGATGGGTGGATACAGGTGAGTGGATACATGTCATTATTCATTTGTCCAAACTGATAGAATACCCAAAGAGTGAACCCTAAAGCAAGCCATGGACTTTGCTTGATAATGATGTGTCAATATAGGTTGGATTGTAACAAATGTACCACTGTGGTACAGGACAGTTTATGGTGGGAAAGACTAGGGTAGGGGCGAGTGGAGGGGGTTTGGGGGAAGAGAGAGGGAGGAATGTGAGATCTCTATACTTTTCACTCTTTTTCTGTGAACTTGAAACTGTTCTGATGAATTTTTTTTTTAAAGATTTTAAAAATTTATTCGTTAGAGTGAGGGAGTGAGAGCATGAGCAAGTGGGAGGGTTAGAGGGAGAGGGAGAAGCAGACTCCCCGCTGAGCAGGGAGCCTGATGTAGGACTTGATCCCAGGACCTTAGGATCATGACTAGAACTGAAGGCAGATGTTTGACCAACTGAGCTACCCAAGTTCCCCAATAAAATCTATTTTTTAAAAATCAAAATGTTGTGAAAGGAGGGCAACTCTGTCAGGACTCCTCTCACTTCTGAGAGCTTTCTCTGTAACTTTGCTTAATAAACTAATGTCACTTTACTAACAACAACAACAAAAATGTGAAACATAAAAAAATAATAATAATAAAAATAGGGATGGCGCAGGAGTTTAGCGCCTGCCTTTGGCCCAGGGCGTGATCCTGGAGACCCGGGATCGAATCCCACGTCGGGCTCCCAGTGCATGGAGCCTGCTTCTCCCTCTGCCTGTGTCTCTGTCTCTGTCTCTCTCTCTCTCTCTCTCTCTCTGTGACTATCATAAATAAATAAAAATTTTAAAAAATTAAAAAATAATAATAATAAAAATAAAGTCTGACAATCCAATAGAAAAATAGACAAGTAAAATAGACAAGAATAGACCAAAAAGGTGACAGAGAAGGAAATGTGGATGACCCATAACCCTATAAAAAAGAAGCTCAACCTTATTTATGGCATGAGAAATGCAAATTGTAACTACTCAGAGTAAACATTTTTCACCTATCATTTGATGAAAATCTAAAGGTGTTACTCTGGTAAGGCTGTGGGGGAATGTGAAAAGGTACAGTTATTGTGGAGGGCAACTTGGCAATAGCCATCAAAATTAAAAATTGCATTTATCTCTAACCCAGCAGTTTTACTTCTGGAAATTTATAGCTATCCTGGCCCATGAATGAATTAACATGTACATATGGCTATTTAATTCAGCATTGTTTGTAAAAATAGCAAAAGATTAAAAACAACTCAAGTGTTCATCAGTAGTGAACTAAGTAAGTAAATTATGGTACATTTTACAGTGGAATACTGTGCTGTGTGAATGTATTTATGTACAATGACAATTTTTTTTTTTTTAAAGTTACAGCACAGTACTTCCTGAATTTTTCTACCAAGGTAACTTTAACAGAATATGTAAACTAGTGGCATGTGGAATTGTAGCTTGGAGTGACCAGGTTTTTAAATTTCTGCCAAATTTATCTTTAAAATCTATAGGTTTATAGGATGCCTGAGTGGCTCAGTGGTTGAGTATCTTGTCTGCCTTTAGTTCCCAGGGTCCTGGGATTGAGTCCTGCATCAGGCTCCTTCCCATGGAGAGCCTGCTCCTCCCTCTGCCCATGTCTCTGCCTTTCTCTGTGTCTCTCATGAAAAAATAAAATCTTTAAAAAAAAAAAATCTGTAGGTTTACTATATTCTTTTCAGTAATTAGACTTTAAAATTAATTTTTAAAACAGCTCTTAATCACTTAGTAATCCTGCTCCAGGAATATATACCTTGTTTATTGTGTGCTTTGTCTTACTCTTATATTTGTTACCTATCATCACCTGAGAGTATATTTTGCAAGAAAGTTAATCCCTCAGGTACTACCCAGTATTTTTTTCTTTTTCTTTTTTCCCTGTATTTTTTTCTTAAGTCTTTTTTTCAGACTGATTTTTCACTTGAAGGACTGTAATTTGTAAACAATTAAAAAAGCCCTATATTTGTCTCAAAGTAATTTAACAAGTTTTTCTTCTTTCTAATATTGAATGTTCCCAACAAGTGATACCTGAACCAGTTTGATTTACTGGCATTTGTACATTCTCATGATGTAGTTGTTGGTTCAGTATATGTCTATGTAAAAAATGTTTATGTTCTGTGTTACACGTTCAGCATGTTTCTATGTAAAATATTCTCTTTAGCAGGATGAAGTTAAAGGAAGTAGACCGTACGGCCATGCAGGCCTGGAGCCCCGCCCAGAATCATCCCATTTACCTAGCTACAGGTAAATTCAACAGAGAAGATAGTATGAGTCACTTAATTTCTTCTTTTCCACATTTGGCTTATTTATACCTGTCCTTTAAAACTCATTTCAAGCTTCATCTCTTCTAGAAAGCCTCTCCTTCCCTAATGAGATACCTTCATTCTCCCTTTCAGCTGAGTTCAGTGACCTTCCTGTGTGTTCCCTTATAGCACCTTGTTCATCGTAGCATGATGAACGATATATTACATGTATGGTGTCTTCCCTACTTCATAAGAATTATGTTTCATCTTTATTCCTCCAATATTAAGCACAATAGATAACAAGTTAGTATCAATTTGAATGAAAAAGTTTTGATGCTAGCATTTTTATATAAAAAGAAAGTTATATCACTTGTGACGAAATAGTTAATTGAGAGACTGTTTTTACAGGGAGCTTTTTAAATATCTACAGGTTTAAAAAGTTATCTGCACTATCCACTCTTACATAATCTCTAAGCCTTGTGTCAGAATTTCATTCGTATAGTACTTTAAGTATCTGTTCCATGGCATGCATCCTGAGATTTTAGTCACTAATGCAGCATTCATGAGTGAGATCATTGGAAAAGATGCATTTAACTTGTTTTGTATGGTTTTCTCTGAGTCTTTTATTTTTGCACTATAGTTACCGTAAGTGCATTTTTGTAGGAACATCTGCTCAGCAATTGGATGCGACATTTAGTACCAGTGCTTCCCTTGAGATATTTGAATTAGACCTTTCTGATCCATCCTTGGATATGAAATCTTGTGCTACTTTCTCTTCTTCTCACAGGTATGAGATTGATGAATTTTAAGCTCACATTATTTACGGTTGTGATTATGTGCCTAGTTTGTCTATAAATATGTTATTATTAGAAACTGCAAAGAATTACATCAATGACGTGAGTTAGTTGGATCAATACTAAGGTGTTAATGGTAATTATCTCTGATAGGTTTTTTTTCATTGTACTTATCTATATTTAAAAATATATTTCACAGAAATTTTTGTTGACATGATTTCTTATATAGCAGGTATTTGGGTCACTTTTCCAAGTACTTAGCATCCTATTGTAATGCAGAAAAAGGACACTTTCATTTGAGTAGTAAAATATACCTTATTGTCTCACTACCTTGTCAATTTTTGGTGAAGAAATTGTACCTTAACTAATAGCTCACAGCTCAAATCATGGAATCTCATGGGATTTTCTTCAGAGCCGAGCCCTCCCTCTGTGGGAGGGCTCTGAAGAACTTCAGATGGGAGTTCAAATACCTTTTGTCTTCAGTTTTCCTTCAGTCTTCAGTAGGAACTTCAAATACCTTTTGTCTATGTTTTCCTACTCACCACCCTTTCTGTCATTACTCACCCATGCCATCTTCATGTTGCATCTGCTAGCCAAACCATAATCTTTTATTCTCCACCAGTGAGAGGTACTCGTCTTAATAGATATAATTTTGATGTCCCTTTCCCACTGTCGGAATACGTTACTTTTCTTAGAAAATTTCATATAATTCCTTTAACACCTCCACTACTTAACAGCCCACTTGTCAGTGAGTACTTCTGTAGTCAAAATATCAAAGGAAGTGTTGATTAGAGCTCTGTTTTACAGATGAACCAAAAGCAGCTTAGGAAGATTCAGCAACCTGTGCAGCATCTCACAGTTTCTAAATGGTAAAACCATTGTTAAGCCCATGTCTTTTGACACACAAATCAAGTATATTTTACACTACATTATCTCTACCAAAAAGTTTTACTCTTCAGGATTATAAAATCAAACATGCACATAAGGATATAAATAAAAACTAAAATGCCATTTCACCAAGTCATGCTCAGTTACCAGGAATAGAGGAGAAGCAATGTCTTTAGATTATTTATGAAAACATATGGAATTAAATATATAATTTCAAATTATTTTCTATATTTATTTGACTTTAAAAGGCAGTTATTTACTCATTTTCTTTTAAAGGTACCACAAGTTGATTTGGGGGCCTCATAAGATGGATCCCAAAGGAAATGTCTCTGGAGTTCTGATTGCAGGTGGTGAAAATGGGAATATTATTCTTTATGATCCTTCTAAAATTATAGCTGGAGACAAGGAAGTTGTAATTGCCCAAAATGACAAGCATACTGGCCCAGTAAGAGCCTTGGATGTGAATATTTTCCAGGTTAGACTTTTGACATTTATTCATAATTCTTGAGATACGTGATGCTTATTTGAAATAAGTATATGAATCTACTATGCCTCAGTCATAGAATTGAAAGCTAAAAATGTGTGTCCATGCAGACTGATGAGTTAAGTGGTTTTTTTTTTTAAGAATGGAGGGTTGAGAGTTGGGATCAGGGTAAATGATAATAACTCCATGGAGGGGATCAGGCAATGAAGAGACAGTCTATTGTTGCATCAGAAACTTTACTAAGTATTAATTTTTTTTAATTTTTATTTATTTATGATAGTCACAGAGAGAGAGAGAGAGAGGCACAGAGACATAGGCAGAGGGAGAAGCAGGCTCCATGCACCGGGAGCCCGACCTGGGATTCGATCCCGGGTCTCTAGGATTGCGCCCCGGGCCAAAGGCAGGCGCCAAACCGCTGCGCCACCCAGGGATCCCCTAAATATTAATTATATAAATGTATTGGTTAGCAAATATCTAGATGGAGGATACTAGATGGATACTAGTACAGGATACTAGAGCATAACAACTAAAACATGAATATTGTCCCAAGAAAGTTTAAAATAGTTATTTTTCTTATACTGTAAATAAATACTTAGGGCATAGAAATACAAACCTGAACTTTATTTCTATAGTTTATGGTATCTTCGTTTTAGATTAGATAGCTAGTGCCTTTGTTAAACAGCAGATGCTTTTTGGTGTCTTATATTATAGGTGGCTACAACCATAGAATTCCTCTGTTTTCATATTATATGTCAATTGATAAGAGAAGAATTTATGAGAGTGAATAATAAAGGATGAAAGCCAATATATGAAACCTATCATTCTCCTGTACTTCCTATCACAGTTTTAGGGTCTTTTTGACCCTAACAGTATGCAACAGAGATAACCTAGAAATACTGCCAAACCGAACAAGATTGAATGTAAATGAACTAGAAGGACATGAGGATTTAAGACGAGATTTTACTAGCCCTGTATTGGTCTGGCTCCAGAAGCTGGCTCTGAGGTATCTCGAGATAAATGCCATTATTTTAGGATTCAGTTATTTGTTTGAAAGCAATCATTGGTTGCCTATTTTTGTCTCTCTTTCATAATCAGATTCCCTTCCTGTATAAATGATAATCCCCATATGGTTGCATGATTGCTTAAGAATTTATCCATATAATTCTTTAATGTGTTGTATTATAATGTCAGTACACATACTATTTTTTTAGTGAAATAAAATTTTATAATATACATCTCTAAAAAACTATTGCAATTTCAGATTTTTATGCACAGTATTTAGGAATTCATGAGTTTTCCTTTTTTTTTTAGAGTTTTTTTGAGAACTAGAGAGCGAGTGAACTCAAGCAGGGGGAGTAGCAGAGGGAGAGGGAGAAGTAGGCTCCCCACTGAGCAGGGAACCCAATGTGGGGCTTGATCCCAGGACCCTGTGGTCATGACCTGAGCCGAAGGCAGATACTTAGCTGACTGAGCCACCCAGGCACCCTAAGTTTTGCTTTTTTAAACAGAAAAGTTGTATACCCTTAAACTGACAGAGCTTTTCCTTTCTGAGTAGAATTATTCTCAGTTCTCTTAATTATTCATAAATACTATTTCTTTATTAATTATGTCTTACTGTAGACTAATCTGGTAGCTTCTGGTGCTAATGAATCTGAAATCTATATTTGGGATCTCAACAATTTTGCAACTCCGATGACACCAGGAGCCAAAACACAGGTATTACGTTGATTTTGATGTCATAAAAAAACCAAGATCTGCTCTTCAACACTTACTTACTTCATTTTTTTCACACAAAATATATTTGTTTAAAATCAGTGTTTAGATGTTATGATTTTCCTTCTGTACAGCAAAGTATTAGTAAATGTGTTTCTTCAAAGTATCAGTGAGAACTTCAACAGCAAATATTTGTTCAAGTGCCTACTACCAGATGCTGTTTGATGTACTAGACATATAGAAATGAATAAAATAGACAAGCCTTTGATAATTTTTTAAATACAGTATTTTATATAGTATAGTATTTTATGTTGTATAGTGTTTTGATGATGTCTTATCTTAAAATAAAAGTCATAGACTAGAAAGGAAACTTATTTTAAAAATAATAATAACTCAACCCCTTTCCTGTGTATTTCTGTAAGTTAAGAACAATCTTCCACTTGCCTCCTTGAAGTTTATGTTAAATAGGCTACTTAATTTGAGTAGCCTTTATAATGGGCCCCAACATTCTGGCCATGTTAGAGGTAGTATGATGATGCATATGATCTACCATTTATTTCTATTTATTTATTTTTAAAAGAATTTATTTATTTATTTATTTGTCTGAGAGAGAGTACACATGGTGGTGAGGGGCAAAGGGCAAGGGGCAGAGAGAATCCCAAGCAAACCCCCCAGTGAGTGTGAAGCATGACGTGGGGCTTGATCTCACAACCCTGAGGTCATGACCCGAGCTGAAATCAAGAGTTGGATGCTTAACCCACTGAGGCACCCTGGCTCTCCTAGGCTGTGACTTTTTTCTGCCTAGTTGTCTGTAGTACTGATCAGTGTCTACTTTGTGGTCTGTTATCTCTACCTTGTGGCAGTTGCAAATTAAGAAAAAGTACTGGATTCATTGCAGGAACTTAATAAATGCCTGGTAAATGAGACCATATGAAACAAGGTAAAATACTTGAATTGACATATATCTGAGCTTTAAATCTTATGTATTAAGAACTTAGGAATATAAAACAATTTGTGGAATAAATAGATCAGATTTTAATTCACTTTTTAAAAAGAAGGATCAGATTTTGTAGTTAAATTTGATTGTAATTGAGAAATGGTTTTTAGTAGTTTCTTCCTTTTAGCCCCCAGAAGATATCAGCTGCATTGCGTGGAACAGACAAGTTCAGCATATTTTAGCATCAGCCAGTCCCAGTGGCAGGGCTACAGTATGGGATCTTAGAAAAAATGAACCTATCATCAAAGTTAGTGACCATAGTAACAGGGTAAGTATATGATTGATTTGTCATATACAGAAACATGTTGTATTTTTGCTATAGGTATTTCTATATTGTTTGTCAGTGTTGACAACAAGTCAAATTTTCATAAAGTCAAATCCTGTATTTTCATGGACCAATTATGTTGGAATAAGAAGGTTTTTCCTTGGGGAAGATAAAATTTCCAGTAAACTATGTTGGATATTATTAATGATGAAGAGAGAGATTGTTAATTAAATACCTTATTCCATGACATACGGGTGGTTTTTACTTTAGTAGCTATTTGAAACCATTATAGCAACTGTTTATCTTTGGCTTTCTCTAGAATGTACACATTTTTCAGGTAGTAATTATATGACTGTGAACTTGTAGTTTCTGAACTCCTGGCTTCATCTCTTCTAATTAAGTACTGCTAAATGAGCTAATATTCACCCATTTGCCCAGTAGATGTAGCCATATAACAAATTTGTGGCCTTACAAATTCCTTAATACTCTGTCATAATGTGCTATAAAATAATTTGGGCATAATTAAAGGCCTTATTTTGTTACTTTGTTTTTATTTTTTAAAGATTTTATTTATTTATTTATTTATTTATTTATTTATTTATTTATTTATTTATTCATGAGAGACACAGAGAGACAGAGAGAGGCAGAGACACAGGCAGAGGGAGAAGCAAGTTCCATGCAGGGAGCCTGACGTGGGACTCAATCCCACGTCTCCAGAATCATGCCCTGGGCTGAAGGCAGCGCTAAACCACTGAGCTACCCAGGCTGCATGTTACTTTGTTTTTAATTACATTGTTTGGTTTGACATCTTTAAAAACAAGTTTGCCTAAATCAGAGAATACATATATAATTTAACAATAACAACAAAAAACTATTTAGATGAATATTTCTTCAGGATATTGTTTTTCAATGAATTAGGAATTTTAGAACAAATTTCAATTGAATAAAGCATACAATAAGCACTTCTATTATCTTCTGGAAAATTTAGTAGAACCTAAACTTCCAGGTAATTCTCAATAATGCTGTTAATTTATTCCATGTGAAATTTTAAATGGTAGTGGTTTCTTTAGACATTTTGTCTTGATTTTTTTACAAAACAGAGGAAAGATGTGGATTTTTTATTATATGTTTTTAAAGATTTTTTTTATTTTTTTATTTTTTTTATTTTTTTTATTTATGATAGTCACAGAGAGAGCGAGAGAGAGAGAGGCAGAAACACAGGCAGAGGGAGAAGCAGGCTCCATGCACCGGGAGCCTGATGTGGGATTTGATCCCGGGTCTCCAGGATCGCACCCTGGGCCAAAGGCAGGCGCTAAACCGCTGCGCCACCCAGGGATCCCTAAAGATTTATTTATTTGAGAGAGAGCACCCATGACTTGCTGGAAGGAGAACAGAGGGAGAGAGAGAGGAGAGACAGACTCCCCACTGAGTGCGGAGCCTGAAGTGGGGGCGATCCCAGGACCCTGAGTCATGACCTGAGCTGAAATCAAGAGTTGGATGCTTATGACTGAGTCACCCAGGCACCCTGTAATCTTTTATCTGTTTTTATTTTTCTGAAAGTATTAAATTTTCAGTTTATATAAAATTTTCTCCCTAGGTGCAATTTTGACAGATCAACTCATTTTTAGTATAGAATTATTCCAATCCAGAATGGTGCTATGTATCGAATAGCTGGATGGACTGAAACAATTTAAACATTTAAACCTTTTACTTTAATAAATAGATAGATAGATAGATAGATAGATAAACCTTTTACTTTTAAGAGTACTATTTAAGGCTGTTTAATAAAATTTAATAGTTTTAAGGAGGCAGCATAGCTTGAAGGCTCTAGAGATAGCTGTCAGGATTCAAAATTTAATAGTTTTAGGTTTTATTTTTTGTTTTTTAATAAACTAAGCCTGAGCTCATGTTTTCTACTATTTCAACAAAGGCATGTTCCTCAAGCTCATTTTGGCTCTTCATGAAGTAATAAGATTGATACATTGTGCGCCTTAACTATCTGCAGATGCATTGCTCTGGGTTAGCGTGGCATCCTGATGTTGCGACTCAGATGGTCCTTGCCTCTGAGGATGATAGATTACCAGTGGTCCAGATGTGGGATCTTCGTTTTGCTTCCTCTCCACTCCGTGTCTTGGAAAACCATGCCAGGTATCATGCTGCTCTTCTAAGGAACTTGATTTATTTATTTTCAAAAACATATTTACTTACTATTTTGAATTATCAGATAATTATTTTTAAATTAAGGAATCTACTTTGTCTCTGTCTTGTAAAAGTTAATGTAAAAGGTTTTTATTTGAAGCAATAGTCATCTGATTTTCTCTTCCCAAAAATGGTAGCCAGTTCATATCATAACAATACAAAACTGTATAAAGGATTTTCCATTATTTTTTCATGTAATAATTAATCAAAATTCCGGTATACCACAACACTTTAGGACAACTCTTGACATTATACAATTGATCTTTGTTAGAGTCATTGTACTTAAGAAGAGTGTTTCATAACATTCAATGACAAGCAAGAGTTAAAAAGTTTGTTTTAGTTCTAAGTTTCTATTTAAAAAGCATTTTTGAGAAATTAGGTGGATTATTCTGCTTTATTTTAATTTTTTATTAAGATTTATTGATTGATTTTTATAAGAGAAAGTGTGAGAGCACAAGCAGGAAAGGGAGAGGGAGCAAGAATCTCAAGCAGACTGAGCACAGAGCCCAGTGTGGGGTTTGATCTCATGACCCTGAGTTCAGGACCTGAGCCAAAACCAAGAGTCCAATACTTAACCAACTGTGCCATGCAGGCACCCCTGCATTCAATTGTAATAAATGTGCAGATTCTCTAAAAAGATATGAGAGAGGTGCCTGGTTGGCTTAGTCAGTAGACCGCATGACTCCTGGTTTCAGGGGTTGTGAGTTCGAGCTCCATGTTGGGCATAGAGATTTCTTAAAAAAAACAAAATCTTTAAAAAATTAAAACTAGTTTAAAAAGGATATGCAAGTTTTTTCATGTTAGGTTTGGCAACATTAAATTCAATTATAATTTGGCCTGTTTCCTATCATTAGTATTCAGGTACCCAGGGAATTTATATGTATTTGTTTAACAGCTTTAAATAAGAAACAAATCCATTTTAATGTAATAACATTTTCTTTTTTTCTTTTTTTAATTTATGATAGTCACAGAGAGAGAGAGAAAGAGGCAGAGACACAGGCAGAGGGAGAAGCAGGCTCCATGCACCAGGAGCCTGATGTGGGATTTGATCCCGGGTCTCCAGGATCGCGCCCTGGGCCAAAGGCAGGCGCTAAACTGCTGCGCCACCCAGGGATCCCTGTAATAACATTTTCTGAACACTCTTGGGTTTTCTTTCTTATTTAGGGATATTTAGACTAAAGCTTTAAATCCCATTTTCCCACTGGGTAGTGGATTTGTACACTAAAGTTTTGAAGTTTGTGACCTCTCCTTTAGCTTCTTATAAAGGAAAAAAAGAGTCTAGTAAAGATGTAACTCTATTTAGATGTTATGCTTCAATCAGCTTTTTGGTAAAGAAGAGATGATTCTGGTAAGTTTCAATATTTTTCCCATGTTAGTTAAGGTATTGTTCATTCATTCAACACATACTTATTCAACATGTGCTCTGTACCAAGCACTGTACTAAGATTCAGTAATAGACAAAAATCCCTGCCCTCTGGGAGTTTACATTATAGTTGGGGGACAACTAACATTTATATAAAATGTAAAGTGTACAAGTACTTGAAATGTTAAGGTAGTTAATCCTCATAACAAGTCTATGGTGTAGATACTGTTAATCTATTTTATAATTGGGAAATTGAAGCTCAGAAAGGTAAACTTGGCCTAGGCCACATGACTAGATATGTGCTGACTTCTGATCCAAACATTCTGATCCCAGAACCTGTGCTCATAACACTGTATTCTACTGCCAGTTTTAGAAGGGATTGTAATTTAGCAAGACAGAAGGCTATACTGAGTTGCAGGAGCAAATCAACTCTGATTTCTCAATTTTCTCTTTCTAGTATATGCAAGAGTTGGACTATATAATACTTAAGGTCCTTTCAGCTCTATAATTCTGTGATTTTTTTTTTGTCTTTAATACTTAGTAAAAATGTAAATGTTCTTTAGAAGGTAGTAATAAGTTTATACAAATTTCTTTAGAAGGCATTCTTGACATGCCTTGAAATTCTTAACATGCATGATTGGATTCTAAGAGGGGCAGTTATAAAGTATATTATTGATGCAATTGGGGAAATTTGAACATGGACTGTTTATTTTAAAATACTACATAAAAATAAATACTTTTAGTAATTGTATTATGGTTATGTAGAAGAATGTGTTAATCCTCAGAGACAAGTGTAGGGGTGATATGTCATAATATCTGTAATTGATTCTCAAATGGTCAGTGTATCTGTGGAGAGAGAAAAAATCATAAAGTGAATGTGGCCAAACCAGTGAGTCAGAGTGATGAGTGTAAGGCTGTACATCATACTGTCCTTATGATTTTTCACAAAGATTTTATTTATTTTTATTTTTTAAAGATTTTATTTATTCATGAGAAACACAGAGAGAGAGAGAGGCAGAGACACAGGCAGAGGGAGAAGCAGGCTCCATGCAGGGAACCTGACATGGGACTTGATCCCGGGTCTCCAAGATCACGGCCTGAGCTGAAGGCAGCACTAAACCGCTGAGCTACCTAGGCTGCCCCATAAAGATTTTAACTTTTTAAAAATAAAATATTAGAAACAAGAGCCAGTCTTAAACAGTTTGGTTTCTTTTCCTATACTGTGTTTTCCTGATTCTGAGAGGATATTGAGTATCTTCATACTGATCAAAGAGCATACACATTCCTAAATTGCTTTCCGTAAAGATTATATGAAATTATACTTCAGCAGTACCTATCTCCAGAGCCTAGATAGGAATCATTTGGAGACTTGGTTTCTTCAAGATTAAAAATTTCTTCATCTTGTGTTTTTATAGGGGGATTTTGGCAATTGCTTGGAGCATGGCAGATCCTGAATTGTTGCTGAGCTGTGGAAAAGATGCTAAAATTCTCTGCTCCAACCCAAACACAGGAGAGGTAATGGGGAGGAAATGTTTCTTAGGTTTATAGCTACTGTATTATTTTATCTCTAGCTGAATAAGAAATTTTCCATATGGATTCTATAGTGCCTTAATATAATTAAGGACATGGAAATAGAGGTATGTATGAAATGTTAATCTAACAGAGATTTTATCAGGAACATTATTTAAGCTCATCTGTTTCATCCAAGAAAATCAGCCTTTGAAATAGTATATTTGAAATTAGTCATCATCCCCCACTCCCCATTTCCAATAAAAGGTGTCTGCCTGTACTCAGAAATACCTGGTTTGATTTACTTAACATGTGATCTCTGGAATCAGTGCCTTTAAAGCAGGAGTGCTCAGGATTTGGGTCTTTTTTCTGCTTTACCATTCCTGAAGATCCTCTCTGGAAATCAGTAGATGTATGTTTTTAGTCTCTCTTCTGAACTATCCAGCAGGAATATAATACTGTGTTCTATCCATAGAAATTTAGCTGTGGGAAATTTTACCCCTTACTAAATATAAATGTTACATAAATATAATTTAATTGCTTTTAATTGTTTTGGATTAAAATAATGGGCTATTTTGAAATCTATTTTTCTTAGTTGAATACATGGTTTCCCTCTTTTTCTGTGTTGGGCAAGAGACCATAAATTTTTGTTTTTTTAAGTTGTTGTTTTTTTTTTTAAGATTTTATTTTTTTATTAGAGAGAGCGCAAGCACACACACATGAGTCCCAGGGGAAGAGCAGAGGGAGAGAAGGGAGAAGCCGACTCGGCACTGAACGTGGATCCCAATGCGGGGCTCAGTCCCGGGACCCTGGGATTATGACTTGGACCAAAGGCAGACACTTAACCAACTAAACCACCCAGGTCCCCTAAGCTTTTATTTTAGTTCCAGTTAACATACAATACTATATTAATTTCAGGTGTACAATATAGTGATTATTAATTTTGACTTTGTGGGACATTTTCAATATTACATATAAGTCAGCATTCCCAAACCTCACCCTGTGCTCATCATAAATGCAATCCTTAATCCCCATCACTTATTTTACCCATCAAAACCATAGATACTAATTTTCAACTTTTACCTTTTATAATTAAGATAGATTATTGCAAGTATTTTGCTAGTTATCCTGATGGAATGCTAATAGAAATAAGAATATTTGCAATAGGTTTTTGGGACGCCTGGGTGGCTCAGTGGTTGAGTGTCTGCCTTTGGCTCAGGGTGTCATCCTGGGGTCCTGGGATTGAGTCCCACAGCGGGCTCTCTGCATGGGGTCTGCTTCTCCCTCTGCCTGTGTTTCTGCCTCTCTCTCTGTGTCTCTCACAAAATCTTTAAAAAATATTTTTTAATAGGTTTTAATCTATAATATTTTATTAATATACATATAACACTTAAATATATTTGTTATTTAATATAAGTTAAGTCATCGATATATAATAATACAATTAAATAAATCAATAATATAATATTTAGCATATTTAACATAATATTAAAATAGAAACAGGCACTTTTATTATTTGATTTGTGTTTTGTTTTGTTTTTTAAAGATTTTATTTTATTTTATTTTTTTAAGACTTTATTTATTTATTCATGAGAGATACAGAGAGAGAGAGAAGCAGAGACCCAAACAGAGGGAGAAGCAGGGAGCCCGATGTGGGACTCTATCCCAGGACTCCAGGATGATGCCCTGGGCCAAAGGCAGGCGCTAAACCACCGAGCCACCCAGGGATTCCAAGATTTTATTTATTCATGAGAGACAGAGCGAGAGAGAGGCAGGGGACACAGGCAGAGGGAGAAGCAGGCTCCATGCAGGGAGCCGAACATGGGACTCGATCCTGGGTCTCCAGGATGACACCCTGGACCGAAGGCAGCGCTAAACCGCTGAGCCACCCGGACTGCCCTTGATTTGTGTTTTAAAGTTTTCAGATGCAATGATAACTGTAAGAATATAGAAACATTCAAGTTAGGGGAGGTATGAGAAAAAATTAAAGTAGTAAGTTTTGCCTCGTATGATTTGTAGACCAACTAATAAAATATTGCATTTTATACTGTGCTTTTCCAAGTGAGTTTGAAACTGTGGAAATTACTATTCTAATTTTCTTAGTTATATGATTTGATAAAATGAATTTTTGCATATGATTGTGTGTGCTTGGACTTTGAAGGAATAAACTTTTAGTACATGCTGCAACTAAAATTTTAGTAGATTTTTTAATTCAAGTGCAAATTAGGAATAGAACAGGGATTTAAATATCATGAGACTATGAGTCTTATTGACCAGTGTAAGCCTTAAAGATGAGTAGGCTAAGTACCTTTTCACTTAATTCTGTTTCTTATAAAATAAAATATTGAAAATGTCCCAGAAAGTCAAAATTAAGATAATTTGACTTCTTAAAACCATAAAACTGGGGTGCCTGGTGGCTCAGTTGGGTAAACGTGTCCTGGAATCTAGCCCCACTTCAGGTTCCCTGTTCAGCAGGAAGTCTGATTCTCCCTCTCCTTCTCCCCCTCGCTTTGCTCATGTGTGCACATGCTCTCTTTCTCTCTTTCTCTTTCTCAAATAAATTAAAAAAATTTTAAAAACAACAACAATAAAACCTGTGCTCCTGTGAGCATCAGTTACCAGCACACTAACTTTCAGATAGCAATAAATATTACTGGTTTTATATCAACCATTTTTTTATAATGTTTCTATATTTTTTTCCTAAACTAGGCTGAATCTGTTTCCATTCTACAGTAATACAAATGGTGCATACATATTTTTGCTTGACTAAAACCCAAATTTCTCAGTGAATTCTTCCTTCTTGAGGTTATTTTCTAAATGTGATCTTCAAATAGTCTAAATATGTTTGTTTGGATCTTGGCCAGCAGAAACAGTTGGGCAGGAGGCTATTATCTTTTAGAGTTTGACAAGCTGACTTTAATTTGTTTTGGTCTTTCAGATGCACCTACCACTACTTCAATAAAAACATAAAAACCTTAGTTTTTAATATGTATTCTAAATCTGATAAAAATTTTTAACAAGCATTCTTTCTTATCATAATAGACCATTATAGTGGACTCCTTATACTTTAAACACATTTTTACTGTTGTTTTTCCTGGCTCAAGACACTTTCTAAAAGGAATTATTTAATTAAGCTGCACATGTTGATCATATTAATTCAAGTGTTTTGGCTGTAAAGTGGCTATACTGTTTTCTGACTTTTTTTGTTCTTGTTGTCTAGGTGTTATATGAACTTCCCACCAATACACAGTGGTGCTTTGATATTCAGTGGTGTCCCAGAAATCCTGCTGTCTTATCAGCTGCTTCCTTTGATGGGCGTATCAGTGTTTATTCTATCATGGGTGGGAGTGCAGATGGCTTAAGGCAGAAACAAGCTGACAAGGTAATAGGAAGTGTTAAGATTTGATCATAACACTTGAAAAATTTCATGTTCTTGTGTAATTATTTTGAAAATTACTGATCACTGCTACTGATTAATTGGATAATTGTGATAAAACTATTTCTTGGGTATGACTTAAACATATAACATAATCCTATAAATTACATTAAAAATATAAATTACAAATTCTCATGTTTTTATATTTTTTAGCTTTCATCATCTTTTGGGAATCTTGATCCCTTTGGCACAGGACAGCCCCTTCCTCCATTGCAAATTCCTCAGCAGACTGCTCAGCATAATATAGTGTTGCCTCTGAAGAAGCCACCAAAGTGGATCCGAAGGCCTGTTGGTGCTTCCTTTTCAGTAGGTGGATTTGTTTTTATGTTCCATGAGCACAAAGGAGTACTCGTAATAAAGCATTCTTATAGGATCACTCAGATGGAAGAGGATTTGATGTATCTGTAGGTTTTTCATCATTCAGATTGGTTTCTCAAGAAAATTGGGACCTTCTCTTTTTCTTTTTTACTTTAAATTGTGATAAAATATAAATAGCATAAAATTTACCAATTTTAACCATTTAGAAACATACAGTTCATTCGCATTAAATACATTTATATTGTTGTGCAACCTTCACACTGTCCATCCCCTTATGAAATTTGTCTTCCTTCTCTATCTCTCCTTCCTTCATATCTTTTCTTTTTTTCTTTAAGGAAGGTGTATCTGTGTATCCTCCTTCCTTCTCTTTTTTCCTTCCAACTTTTCTTTAAATTGCCAATTTTTTTTTTAATGGTAAAAAACATGTATGTAGCATAAAATTCACCATCTTAACCCTATTTAAGTGTTAATAAGCCTTAAGTTAACAGTATAGTATGTTTACTATATACATCTGTTGTGCAACAGATCTCCAGAACTTTATCTTGCAAAACCGTAACTCTCTTCCTGTCGAACAACTGCTCATTTTCCCCTTCCCCAGCCCCTACTAATCACATTCTACTTTCTGTTTCTTTGACTTTGACAACTTTAGATACCTCATATAAATGGAATCATGGAGTATCTTTTTGTGATTGGTTTGTTTCACATAGCATAATGTCCTCAGGTTCATCCATGTTGCCATGTATGACAAGATTTCCTACATTTAAAAGGCTAAGGGAAGCCTGGGTGGCTTAGCCATTGAGCGTCTGCCTTTGGCCCCAGGCATGATCCTGGAGTCTCAGGATCGAGTCCCATATTGGGCTCCCTACAGGAGCCTGCTTCTCCCTCTGCCTAGTCTCTGCCTCCCTCTCTCTGTGTCTCTCATGAATAAGTAAATAAAATCTTTAAAAAAAAAAATAAAAGGCCGAATGATAGTCCACATTTTCTTTATTCATTAATCTATCAATAAACATTAAGGTTGCTTCCACCTCTGGCTATGCTACAATGAACGTTTGTGGGCAAATAGGTCTTTGAGATACTTTTTTCAATTCCTTGGAGTATATACCCAGAAGTGGGATTACTGGATCTTATAGTAATTCTATTTTTAATATTTTGAGGAATTTCCATACCATTTCCCACAGTGGCTATACCATTTTACATTCCCATTAGCAGTACACACAGGTTCTAATTTCTATATCCTCAGTAACACGTTATATTGTTTTTTTAGATAACAGTCATCCTTATGGATGTGAAATGATATCTCATTGTGGTTTGATCTGCATTTTCCTCGATTAGTGATATGGAGCATCTTTTCATGTATATATTGGTCATTTATATGTCGCCTTTGGAGAAATACTTAAAAATAAAAATAAAATAAATTATTCAGCTTCCCTATCATCATAACAATTTATACCTATCATAGAATTCTGTATATTCACTTTATCTGAAACTGAATGAATGATCTCTGCAGTTACTATTGCATTCTTGTTACCATTCTTCTATTAGGCTCAGAACTTTTCTTTCAACCTCTTATATTCATTCCTCAGGTCCAAATACTGCTCTTCACATATCTCTCAGATGTAATTCTTTCTTTTACATTGCTTGTAAATTATATTACTCTGCCTAGTTCTTCATCTTTTCACACTAAACTGTTAATATGATTACATGTCTATTGCCTGTCTATTCTCCCTCCAATCTATACTACATCTCTAGATTGGTCTTCCTAAAATAGGCCTTTTATTATGTCACTCGTAAATCCATTCTCGGTATTTAATTAATCTTCTCATCCCTCCTGTTTAGTTTTCTTTACTATTTGTCCTCCTGCCTTTGTATATCTTTTCCTTTGTTTATGAGTTTCCACTTTTTTTTTTTTTTTACTGAATACTAACCATCCAGTTAGTTCCTTCCTTCCTTAAGTAATTAAGACAATTATTACTATAAAATTGTATATGTACAAGGTTTAAAATAAAACTAAAGTGTACAGAAAGGATCCCCCCAGATAAAAGCTTCTTGAGGACAGACTGTCTAGTTTATAGGTACATTTCCAATGCCTACTGGTGCCTGACAAATATATTTATCTTTGGAATGAGTAGTGAACATCTTCCCCTTCTCCATTTCTTCTCCACTCACTAGTATTGGAGTATTATAAAGACAATAAATAACACTGTTTTCTTCCCCATATGAGTTTAGAACCAAGTAAGAGAGATGGAAAATCAAAATATCACCTTTAGTGCTGCCGTAAGCTAGATTAGAGGCTACAGTTTAGATGTCCAACCATAGTAGACTTTGTAAGAAAGTAGAACGTAGACTCTGTGAGAGCTGGGCTGTTTTGTTTGCCTCTATATCCTCAGGATCTGATTTAATTATCATTTTTTAGCTTCGCTTCTGTATTAGGCAGCCTTACTAACCTAGTTACTGACAAATCTAGGTGCTGTAGAGCTTTCCTTGAAGGTGCAGGCAGCTTATCCATATGGACTGTTTCTCCATGTGGGAAGACAGATATAAAAAGAAGCCCTGGGGAATCCCTGGGTGGTTCAGTGGTTGTTTAGCGCCTGCCTTCGGCCCAGGGCATGATCCTGGAGTCCTGGATTGAATCCCACATCGGGCTCCCTGCATGGAGCCTGCTTCTCCCTTTGCCTGTGTCTCTGCCTCTCTCTTTGTGTCTCTCATGAATAAATAAAAATCTTTAAAATAAAATAAAATAAAAAATAAAAAGAAGCCCTGAAGAGCTGATGTAAGCATGCTGCATTTCTTTCCTGAAGAATGTCAGTCAGTCCTCTCCCAGGACAGTGTGAAGGACAGAGAAAGGCCAGAAGTGTTCTTCCTCTGCTAGTTCCTCTTACAGAGTACAAAGAAAATGCCCTCTCTGTGGACATGAGAGGTAGAATGTCAGTGTCCCCCTCAAATATCTTTAGTTTACCATTGAAGTCTTAGAAGTTTGTATTGGTTTTGTGATTATCTTTATAAATGTAAATAATTCACCTAAACATCCATGTCTTGATATACCAACTTCATATGGTATTAATTGAAACTCTTCTATGTAATATTAAATTAGTGCATTTGTATACTCCATTCCAGTTTTTCCAATTTTCTTCTTTCCAAATTTTTTATTTCTACCAATTTTTGTAAATTACATTATTTTTTTATTGTTAAGACTTTAAAAATATTTTTATTGTGTTCAGTACCAATATTTAAGTTTTCCATATTTGTTTTTTGGTTTGTTTGAAAAAATGATGACTACCAAGCAGCACTTATATTATTTTTTATGTGCCTTTTTAAAAAATTTTATATATTTTTTATTTAAATTCAATTAACGTAGCACTTACATTTTTATAATTATGTAATATTATAATATTATGACATAGAACCAAGTAAATGAATAACCCCAATCCTCTTGTGAAACCTTTAGGTCTTGCTTCTGGGGGGTGCAATTTTTACCAACCTCCCTAAAACTTGGGGAAACCTAGCAGTTTTACCCTTCTGTGAAGTTCTTATCAAGTGTGGTATTACCTGCATCTCATCTAGAACTCACAAATGCATATTGTATTCAGTTTTATTCTCATGTTAAATTCCTTAAGGAGAGTGGTAAGGTTTTGTTGGTATTTCCTACAGTGCCTGACATAACAAAAACTTAGACTTTTAAAAAAATAAGTTTACATAAAAACAATAATCCTCATACAAAAATCACTGAGTGTAAAGAACCA
This sequence comes from Canis lupus dingo, assembly GCF_003254725.2. NCBI lineage: Eukaryota > Metazoa > Chordata > Mammalia > Carnivora > Canidae > Canis > Canis lupus. Next base: position 6,831,156 of record NC_064274.1, on the reverse strand, counting down.
GATTTGGTCCTGTGTTTCCTTCTTTACCTACTTTTATTTGTATACATTTATTAATCAGAATTAACTGTTTACTTGCTATATACAAGGCAAATACTAGGTACTATAGGAGATACAAGAATAAAGTAGATACAGAACCACAATCCTTGTTAGTATAGGGAAGGCAGAACTTTGCATCTGCCCTCTGAGGATTTTCACGTGGACCTGAGAAGTAAATTGATATAAAACAAATTAACAGGAGAAAAACAGACAGATTTTAATGTATACCTGGGCCGCCATTGTGAAATGGAGACATAAACAAGTGGCTTATATACTAGGTTGAATGAAGAATGGCACTTGTGGAAAGGTGACTAAAATATTTAGACTAAAGGAAGGTAATTGTTATTTAAACAAGGTCTGTTTGTACAGATTTCTCTCATCTCTATGATAAAAATGTTTCTTTCACCCTGGTATAGAGAGGGCAGCTCTCACATGGGAGTTTCATCTCCAGTTTTCAAAAGGAAGAAAAGCAGAGGTCAGGGTGCCCTTCTTTCCTGCTGTGTTCCAAGTAGTCCTTAGCTCAAAATAATCCTTATGCCAAATGGCGTATTTTGGAGGGGCATATTCTACTGCCCTTTAAAACTTAGAGCTGAGAACAGAAGGTGAGGCAAATACTTGAATAGCAAATAGTTGAATCAAAAGAGGTCTGTATTATATTGAGGGCAACTGAGGTGGAGGAGGTGGCATTTGCCTGGGCTTTGAAGAGAAGTTAACATTGCATATGTGGAAGTTAGTAAAAGCAAGTAGGTGAGAAATTTGGGGCACAGTGAATAGTACATTTTATCTAGAAGATAGGTGGTATGAAGAAAAATGATAATTGAAGGCTGGGGTCAGATTGTGGAGTATGGGCGTCTGTATCAGCTAATTTTACCCAAAGTGATTATTAAGGTCTTAGTTCTTTCCTTTAACAGGTTTTTCAGGAGCATGCTTTTAGGCCTTATCCTTGTGTTCAAATTAACTGTTCATTTTTTTTCTTTCATAGTTTGGAGGCAAACTGGTTACCTTTGAGAATGTCAAGATACAGTCCCAGCAGGGAGCTGAGCAGCAGCAGCAGCAACACCATGTGTTCATTAGCCAGGTTGTAACAGAAAAGGAATTCCTCAGCCGATCGGACCAACTGCAGCAAGTCGTGCAGTCACAAGGATTTGTCAGTTATTGTCAGAAAAAAATCGATGCTTCTCAGACTGAATTTGAAAAACATGTGTGGTCCTTTTTGAAGGTAAAGTTGAGATTATCTGCAAATTTAACTAGTCCCATGATTTTCTCAATCTGTTCTTATTAAAGAAGTTATTAGGGCAGCCCTGGTGGCTTGGCAGTTTAGCACCACCTTTGGCCCAGGGCGTGGTCCTGGAGGCCCAGGGTTGAGTCTGCATCGGGCTGCCTGCATAGAGTCTGCTTCTCCCTCTGCCTGTGTCTCTGCCTCTCTGTCTCTCTCTGTGTCTCTCATGAATGAATAAGTAAAATCTTAAAAAAAGAAAGTTATTGCAAGATTGTGATTTCAGGAGCTTCAAGATGAAATTAAAGAAAACTTACAAAGAGGGGTAAGTGGATGGCTCAGTGGTTGAACATCTGTCTTTGGCTCAGGTCATGATCCTAGGGACTCAAGGATCAAGTCTTACATTAGGCCTCCCGCAGGGAGCCTGCTTCTTCCTCTGCCTATGTCTCTGCCTCTCTCTGTGTGTTTCTCATGAATAAATAAAATCTTTGAAAAAGAAAGAAAGAAAGCTAGCTTACGAAGAACACACAACCGTATTTTTATATCAAGAGTTCTTCCCTCTCTGCTTTGAAAAGCCTATTATGAAGTACTTAAATAAGAAAAAAAAAGATGTAATGATTGTATTTAAGTGAGAGAGATTAAACATTTGGCAGACCTATTTTAAAATTATAACATAGAGCTTAGTATAATAAAAACAATATTTAATTCCTGTAGTAGATCCAGTTAAGGAAAATAGGAAAAGAAGGAAGAGTTATAGGGGAGGGAAATTGGAGGCCTTTCTCCTTCCTCTTACCGAATTATATTTATGACAATAGGAAATAGAGTTTTCTGGTTGGTTATTTTGCCTCCACTGGAATGTCTGTTTCTTGATACTGAATTTTCCAAAGAGATCTTGAATACAATAAGGTTAAATTATAAAATTACAGAATTTTATATCTTGTAAATACTAATTTTGGGAAAGAGTTTTAGGACATCAAGTGTTTCACAGTGTTGCATTTTGCATGAATATAACCATTGGACATGAGTTAGTTTGTATTTATAAAAAATATACATTAGGGGATCCTTGAGTGGCTCAGCAGTTTGGCGCCTGCCTTTGGCCCAGGGCGTGATTCTGGAGTCCCAGGATCGAGTCCCACATCAGGCTCCCTGCTGCTTCTCCCTCTGCCTGTGTCTCTGCCTCTCTCTCTCTCTGTGTCTCTCATGAATAAATAAAATCTTTAAAATATATATATATGTGTGTGTGTGTGTGTGTTAAAAGTAAGCTTTGGGGTGCCTGGCTGGTTCAGTCAGAGCATTTGACTCTCGGGGTCATGAGTTCAAGCCGCACAGTAGACATAGAGCTTACTTTAAAAATAAAATAAAAGTAAGCTTTATTCAACAAGGATAATTAATTACTAGTATACTTACTATTTTAAAAAGTAACCTATTAAAACTATTTTGAGGATTCTTTTTTACAGTAAGCCTTCTATATAGTAGATAGAGAAAGCTTTAGTTGATAATAGTATACTTTAATAGACTTTATTTTTTATAGTTTTTAATAATTCTAGTTGGAATTTGGTCAAGTAATTAAGAATTTAAATGCAGATCTTTACTTCAAGGTTATGTCTTCTTTAAAGGTAAACTTTGAGGATGATTCTCGGGGAAAATACCTTGAACTTCTAGGATACAGAAAAGAAGACCTAGGAAAGAAGGTAAATTTCTGGGAAAGTTAAAAGGCTGTGCTTATGCAAGTAAAATATTTATGTATAAGTGTTCTTTTTATAAACTTCTATACAGGTAATCTCAAATCAGTCAATAAATTTTTAATAAGAAATTGTGTTTGGTTGCCAAAGTTCCAAATACAGATTATTAAATATGTAATTCCACCTTATACCTGGATATAAAAGCTGCAAGAAACACCTTGATTTAAAACGTGATTTAAAAGAGCTGTGTCAGGGATCCCTGGGTGGCGCAGCGGTTTGGCGCCTGCCTTTGGCCCAGGGCGCGATCCTGGAGACCCAGGATCGAATCCCACATCGGGCTCCCGGTGCATGGAACCTGCTTCTCCCTCTGCCTCTGTCTCTCTCTCTCTCTCATGAATAAATAAAATCTTTAAAAAAAAAAAAAAAAAGAGCTGTGTCATATCTGGATAAAATCGGGCCTTAGAAGATAAGAGGCTATCAACTTCAAACAGTGGAAATAATACTTAGATTTTTAGAAGGCCCTGGGGGAAAGAAAACGAAGCAACTGTTAGAGGCACCCCCCACATACACAATACTGACATGAACAGCACAAGAAACACTGACTTTGGAAACCTTGAAGGAAGTATTTTAGATTCTTTGTGTAATTTATATTAGCACTTTGTTGTTCTTTGAAAGTGACTAGAGTTTTCTATAGCATTGCAGGGTTGCCACCTACCTCGTACAGCTTAGATATTGCACACTCGGAGCAGTGCTGTCACATCACAGCCCTACTGTTTATACTGTTTATTGGCTGTGTGTCTTTGTTCATTCCTTTAGGTTTTTTTATATTTAATTTCATTATTAGTCTAAATGTCTTGGTGCTATAACCCTTTTAGATTTGTAAGAAATTAATATAAAAAGCTTTACTGAATACCTAATACTGAATACTGAATAGAATCTGATTGTCAGAATACTTCTAATAGTCGTTCTTTTGGTAGTGAGTACTTGAAGAAATTTTTAAAAATTACTTATAGTTATTTAAAAGTGGAAGAGGGGCACCCAGGTGGCTCAGTCGGTTGAGTGCTTTGTCTTTGGCTCAGGTCATGATCTCAGGGTCCTGGGATGGAGCCCCTGCTTTGGGCTCCCTACTCAGCAGGGAGTCTGCTTCTCCCTCTGCCCATCCCCCTGTTCGAGCGCATGCGCTCTCTCTCTCTTTCAAATAAATAAAATCTTAAAAAAAAAAAAAGGAAAGGAAATAGAAAATGGAGAAAGAGGTAAGCATTTGCTGTATGCCTTGAAATAGAATTCCATGGTGAATTGTTGTTTTTATTTCAGATTGCTTTGGCCTTGAACAAAGTGGATGGACCCGAGGTGGTAAGAAGGCCTTTAAAATAGATACCTTCCAAAAATTTGGTGTAGGTCATAACAGAGAAGGAAATGTAATTTAAGAAATCTGTCTGTTTATTGCTTTACAGTATAAAAATAAATAATGATTGTAGATATTTTAGTAAGTGAATTCTCATTTTAAAATAGTGAAAGTTTAGCTGGTAGAGCATTCCTTTCTCTTGATGATATTTAAATTTTGCAAAAGAGGAAAAACAACATCAATGACTGCTCAGATACTTAAGGTTAAGATCTTTGGCCTGAGGGACATTTGATAGGAAAAAAAGGGAAGATCTTATCAGTAATGGCTCTTTGCTTTTCCTCTGATAGTGTTTCTTAAATAAATTTACTTGGCATTACTTCTTATGATTAAACTAGCTCTGAATGTTGTTGGTTGGGTCTTTTGTCTTCCTGTTCACTAATACTCTTAATGCTACATTCTTCAACTTCCCTTGTAATTGTTTTGTGTACCAAAGGCTCTTAAAGACTCTGACCAAGTAGCACAGAATGATGGGGAGGAGAGCCCTGCTGCTGAAGAGCAGCTCTTGGGAGAGGTACTTGTTTTTTTCCTTTTTAATTACATTGGGAAAATATGTGATATTTGTTTATCTCTCATTGAACTGTGGAAAATTTGCTTGACTACTTGTTCCAAAATGAAGTTGGAATATATTGTTTTCTTAGAGATTTTGGAGGTATGAGTCTATATACTAGATTGACAGAAATATCATCTATGAAATCTTTAGTTCTCTGATCTAGCTTCTGGATTATAGGTTTTAAAATTAACAGTTGAAAAAAAAATAAAATAAAAATAAAATTAACAGTTGATGTGAGATTGACTTAATTTGGACAGATAGATATCAGCATGTTAAAATGAAAAATTTTACTGAGAAATACACGATACGTTGCATGTAAAGTTAATGTTTTTTTTCTTGACACATTAATATTTAGAGCCCACTATCAGTGGCAAAGGCTTGTAGATTAGTCTTGAACTTTGAATCCAAGGATAGAATTTTTCACTAAATAAACTGATTATCATGATTTACTGATTGTCATGATAAACATGTCATGAGTGGTAGTTGGCAATTTTTATAACTAGTTAAAAAGAGTCCTTGAACACAGAGTTCTATCATTAATTTTTTTCCTTTTGTTTTTCTGGGTTTTTTTATTTTAATCATTACTAAATAATTCTGCACTTTTCTTGCTTTCTAATTGTATTTCATCTTGGAAAATTAATCAACAAGTTCTTGTTTCTCGTCTCATCTTTGACTTTTTCTTGTTCTTTCTGATATGGAGATAACCCTGACTGTAGAATATTTCTTGCAATCCTTTACTAAGTTATAAGGATAATTCATCAGTAAATTTAGACTTTTGCAAGATAATTATTAAAAAACACGTTCCATAGAAGTGAATCTTCTAACATTTATTTAACCTGAGAATAAAGAATATGAATAAAATCTTTATAAAAATTTGAACCAATTTTGAGAATACCTATACAGATTTGTAGGATACACTGAAGAAATGTACTTTTCATTTATGTACAACTAGACTATGTATTATCAAATAGAGGACCATTTGGAAATACACTTATGAATTAATAGATCAGAATAACATGTATTTAACAAAATGGTAGTCACTAATGTGTACTTTCAGAGTATTTGAAAGAATTTTAAGGAGGTGAAATCTTCCCCTTTACTTTGAAGATGCTGTTTTTCAGACATAGTAGTTTACACATTGAAAATACTCAACATATAATAAACTGTTTTTCAGACTTATATTTTAGAAGTTTATGAATAAGGGTTTATAAAAATTAAAAAAAAATAATAAAAAAAAATAAAAAAATAAAAAATAAAAAAAAAGAAGTTTATGAATAAGGGTTTATTCATTGTTTCTTAGAAGACAAATTTGAAAAATTATGAGTTAAGAAAAAGTCATTTTTGTAAGTTAGTGAATATAATCAGATCAGTATCGGATTCTAAAAAAGAAAATTCTAAAATGCTTCTCTTTAGTTAAGGAAAGAATTAAGGTTATGATTATTCTCCTATAATGGTCAGTATTAACTAATTAAGCATTATTTACAGATAATGCTATACTGTGCCCTGCACTAAAATTCCCCAATCCAAAAATGCCCCTGACTTTGAACTAGGTGCTTACGTTCAGATGTATAGGTAACATAAGCACAAAATATAGATATTTTATCTCATGCAAGACAGCTATGTTTTTCTTTAAAAGTTTCTCTGTAATCTCTGATATATTTTATTTTTGTCTTTTTGTGAATTTTTATGCATAAAAGGGAGCACTTAAACTTTTTGCCAGCAATATGCCTTCCTTATGTTTCTTTTCTTCTAAAGAAAGAAAATAGAGAATTTCTTTTTACTCAGTCTTATAATCTCAGGGGTTTATAACAGAACTGTATATCTTTTTACCAGACCAACCTGCTATTGCTGCTAATATAGGACTAATTTAAGAGAATACAAAATCTGTAATTGAATTTTAGTGTATTCATACAGTCTTTTATTTAGCATTTGTACAGGGGCACCAAGTGATTTTTTTTCAATTTTGACCGATTCGGTTAAAAGACCTTAGAACTAAACTTAATGGACAGAAATTTTTAGACATGTAGAAAATTTTAAATGTATAGCAGCAGGGTTGTTTTAAAGTCCAAATACGGTAAAATTTAAAATGTGTATTTTGCATGTTTCAAGCTATTCTTACTTGAAGTATCTATGGAAACAAAGATTCTTTAGTAATTTCTGAGCTACCAGTATTAGATATGGAAACTTAAAGTTTTTTTTAACATTATTCCTGATGACTTTGTATTTTACTTATGATTTTATGATGGGAGTTAAATCTCAGGAAAGTCTTAGATCTGAGAACTTTTCTGGAATAATTTGGCATGTTATCTAGTCAGTAGGTGAATAATCATATATAAATCTTGTTTTGCCAGTAAATTATTCCACAGTTTCATTCTGGCTAACTTGCTACCCTTCCCATCTCTTTAGTGCATTAAAGAAGGAAAACAAGAATCTGAATTTCTACCATCAGCAGGAGGAACATTTAACATCTCCATCAGTGGCGGTAAATACCTACCTATTTCATTTTGATTTTTGACTGTTTGAAAGCAAATAGTTCCTAAGTTAAAGTTACAAATGTATTCTTGCAAGTGGTGGAGGATTGAAAAAAAGAACTCGGTTATTTAGTATATGTAATCAGTCTCTTGGAGATAGAGGTTTGTTCTAACATCTATGTGATTAAAAACAGAGATAATGATCTCTGTTATTCTAGCTTAAGCAGTTGAAAAATGTGTTATTTTACCTGATTTTACTTACATACATTTCAGTATATTTCCATAGACCTCAAAAACTTGTGTTAGAAATTAATCTACTAGTAATATTCAGAAATTAGCATTGTTTTCTCCTTTGTGTGTACATGTAATAATTGATATGTATAGGATTTTTTTATTGTAACAAAAACTCTATTTAATTTGAGTGTTATTATTTCCTTATTGCAGATATTGATGGTTTAATTACTCAAGCTTTGCTGACGGGTAACTTTGAAAGTGCTGTTGACCTTTGTTTACATGATAACCGCATGGCTGATGCCATTATATTGGCCATAGCAGGTGGACAAGAACTCTTGGCTCAAACCCAGAAAAAATACTTTGCAAAATCCCAAAGCAAAATTACCAGGGTAGGTTATTTTAAAAATAGATAAACTATAACATTTATCTGATTATAAAAGCAATTCATTCTTACCTAAGATAATTGAAATACAGAAAACAGTAAAGAACAAAAACCTACTCATAATTCCTTAAATCAGAAATAGTTACTGCTGATAGTTTGGCATTGTTATTATTTTTATTTTTTGGACTTTGTGTATAGAACTTTTTAAATGAAAAGTACTTTTCATATTTTTATCATAGAAAAGTTAGAAGATAGAAAAATTTAAAGATAAAAAATTTAATTTTAAAATTCTAATTCTGGGTAGCCCGGGTGGCTCAGCGGTTTAGCACCGCCTTCAGCCCAGGGCATGATCCTGGAGACCCTGGATCGAGTCCCACGTCCAGCTCCCTGCATGGAACCTGCTTCTCCCTCTGCTTGTGTTTCTGCCTCTCTCTCTGTTTTTCTCATGAATAAATAAATAAAATGTTTTTTAAAAAAAATAAAAATAAAATTCTAATTCTTCAGTCAAATTGGTGCATACTCTTTTGTACCTCTTTCTATGTATTTGTAGAATTATTAAAAACAGAACCATTGGGATGCCTGGGTGACTCAGCATTGAGTGTCTGCCTTTGGCTCAAGGCGTGATCCTGGAGTCTTGGGATCGAGTTCCACATTGGGCTCCCTGCATGGAGCCTGCTTCTCCCTCTGCCTGTGTCTCTGCCTCTCTCTTTCTGTGTCTCTCATGAATAAATAAAATCTTAAAAAAAAAAAAAAAAAAACAATCAGGACCATATGTGTGTATAATATGTATGTTGTTTTGCTTATAGATATTGCCACTTACATTATAAATGGTTTACCATATCATTAAAGATTCTTATAAAAATATTTAATTGCTATATAATGTTTTGTAGTAAGGATACATCATTTCTCTTATTTGGGGGATGTTTAGATAATTCCTAAGATTTTCCTAATATAGATAAGATAGTGATAAACATCTTTGTAGTACCTAAGGATTTTGTGTGATTTCTACTTGTTTAATGAGGCTGTATGTCCTAGAAATGGAATTTTTGCTGCAGAGTCTGAACACTTTTAAGCCCTGCTTAATGTTATTAAATGTCTTTCCATAAAAGTTTTCTCAGTGTTCAGTCCTGTCAGCATTGATTGCTGTCAGTCTCCCCTGCTTTATCTCATGTCACTCCCTCTGTTATTTTTCAGCCACACTTGCTGCCTTTCAGTTGCTTGCACATTCTCTGTGCCTTTCTCCCTTGGAACTTTGCACCCAGTGTTCTGTTGCTCTGGAATATTGGGTTTTTTCTTTTCTTTTCTTTTCTTTTCTTTTTTTAATTTAAATTCCAGTTAGTTAACATAAGGTATTATATTAGTTTCAGGTATACAATGTAGATTCAGAAATTCGATTCATACTCCATGCTCATCCCAGCAAATGCACTCCTTAATCCCATCCATCCCCTTCATCTATCTCACCCATCTCCCCATCCACCTTCCTTTTGGTAACCATCAGTTTGTTCTCTGTAGTTGAGTGTCTTTCCTGGTGTGCTCCTTTATCTTTTTTTCTCTCCTTTGATTATTTGTTTTGTTTCTTAAATTCCACATAGGAGTGAAATCTTATGGTACTTCTCTTTCTTTGAATGACTTATTTTGCTTAGCATAATACTCTCTGGCTCCATCCACATCATTGCAAATGGCAAAATTTCATTTTTTTTATGGTAGAGTAATATTCCATTGTATGTATTTATTACATCTTCTTTATCCATTCATCAGTCGATGGACATTTGGCCTCTTTCCATAATTTGGCTATTGTTGATAATGCTGCTGTAAACATCAGTGTGCATATATATCCCTTCAAATCAGTATTTTTGTATCCTTTGGGTAAATACCTATTAGTGCAATTGCTAGATCATAGAATAGTCTATTTTTAACTTTCTGAAGAACCACCACATTGTTTTCCAGAGTGGCTACACCAGTTTGTATTTCCACTAACAGTGAAAGAGGGTTCTCCTTTCTCCGTACCCTTGCCAACATCTGTTGTTTCCTGTGTTTTTTATTTTAGTCATTCTGACAGGTGTGAGCTGATACATCATTGTAGTTTATATTTGTATTTCCCTGATGATGAGTGATGTTGAGCATCTTTTCATGTGTCTATGTCTTCTTTGGAAAAATATCTATTCATGTCTTATGCCCATTTTTTAACTGGATTATTTGTTTTTTGTGGCTGAATTTTATGTTATTTATATATTTTGGATACTAACCCTTATTCAGATATGTCACTTGTAAATATCTTCTCCCATTCCATCAGTTGCCTTTTAGTTTTGTTGATTGTACTTCGCTGTGCAGAAACTTTTTATTTTGATGAAGTCCCAATAATTTGTTTTTGCTTTTGTTTCCCTTGCTTCAGGAGACATATCTAGAAAGAAGTTGCTACGGCTGTTATAGAAGAGGTTAATGCTTGTGTTCTTCTCTAGGATTTTTATGGTTTCCTGTCTTGCGTTTAGGTCTTTCAACCATTTTGAATTTATTTTTGTGTATGGTTTGAGAAAGTGGTCTAGTGTCATTCTTCCACATGTGGCTGTCCAATTTTCCCACCACCATTTGTTGAAGAGACTAGTTTTTTCCCCATTGGATATTCTTTCTTGCTTTGTCAAAGATTAGTTGACCATATAGTTGTAGGTTCATTTCTGGGTTTTCTGTTCTGTTCTATTGATCTCTGTGTTCTTATGCTAGTAGCATACTATCTTGATCACTACAGCTTTGTAATATAACTTGAAATCCAGAATTGTGATGCCTCCAGCTTTCCTTTTCTTTTTCAAGCTTGCTTTGGCTATTCAGGGTCTTCCGTGGATTTTAGGATTGTTGTTCTACATCTTTGGAAAATGCCCTTGGTATTTTGTTAGGGATTACATTAAATGTATAGATTGTTTTGGATAGTGTAGATATTTTAATAATATTTGTTCTTCCAACCCATGAGAATGGAATATCTTTCCTTTTCTTTGTGTCATCTTCAGTTTCTTTCATCAGTTTTCAGAGTATAGGTCTTTAACTTCTTTGGTTAGGTTTATTCCTAGGTATCTTAATCATTTTTGGTACAATTGTGAATGGGATTGACCCCTTAATTTCTCTTTCTTAATTTCTCTTTTCTCTTTTTACTGCCTCATTATTAGTATATAGAAAGGCTACAGGTTTCTCTACATTGATTTTATATCCTGTGGCTTTACTAAATTCCTCTATCAGTTCGAGCAATTCTTTAGTGGAGCAATTTTTTGGGTTTTCTACATAGAGTATCATGTCATCTGCAAATAGTGAAAGTTTGACTTCTTTCTTGCCAGTTTGGATGGCCTTATGTTGAGGTGTGTTCCCTCTAAACCTACTTTGTTGAGACTTTTTATCATGAATGGATGTACTTTGGCAAATGCTTTTTTCTGCATCCTTTAAAAGGATCACATGGTTCATATGCTATCTCTTGTTGATGTGATATATCACATTGGTTGATTTGCAAATATTAAGCCACTATTGCAACCCAGAAATAAATTCTACCTGATCATGATGATTGGTTTTTTTAAATGTATTGTTGGATTCAGTTTGCTGGTATTCTGTTGAGGATTTTTGTATCTATGTTTATCAGAGATATTGGCCTATAGTTCTTTTTTTGTGCTGTCTTTGTCTGGTTTTGGTATCAGGGTAATACTGGCCTCATAGAATGAATTTGGAATTTTCTGTTTTGGAGTGGTTTGAGAATAGGTATTAACCTTTTTTTTTTTTTTCTCTTTAAGATTTTATTTATTTATTTGAGAGAAAGTGAGTGAGAGAAGGTGCAGGGGGAGGGGCAAAGGGAGAGGGAGAAGCAGACTCCCAGCTCAGCAGGGAGTCCATCATAGGGCTCAATCCCAGAGCTCCAGGATCATGACCTGATCCGAAGGCAGATGCCCAACCAGGTGCCCCAGTATTAACTCTTCTTTAAATGTTTGGTAAAGGGATCCCTGGGTGGCTCAGCAGTTGAGCGCCTGCCTTCGGCCCGGGGTGTGGTCCTGGAGACCCAGGAGCAAGTCCCATGTCAGGCTTCCTGCATGGAGCCTGCTTCTCCCTCTGCCTGTGTCTCTGCCTCTCTCTCTCTCTCTCTCTCTCTCATGGGTAAATAAATAAAATCTTTAAAAATAAAATAAAATAAATGTTTGGTAGAATTTGCCTATAAACCCATCTGGTCCTGGACTTTTGTATTTTGGGAGTTTTTTTATTACTGATTCAATTTCATTGCTGGTTATTGGTCTGTTCAAATTTTCTATTTTTCTGTTTCTTCTTGTTTCAGTTTTGGTAATTTATGTTTCTAGGTATTTACCTATTTCTTCTAGATTGTCCAGTTTGTTGGCATATAGTTTTTTTATAATCTCTTATAATTGTTTGTATTTCTGTGATGTTAGTTATTATTCTCTCTCATTTGTGATTTTATTTACTTGAGTCCTTCCTCTTTTCTTTTTGGTAAGTCTGAGGTTACTAGAGGTTTATCAGTTTTATTAATTTTTTCAAAGAACTAGCTCCTGGTTTCATTGATCTGTTCTAATGCTTTTTTTAGTTTCTATATAATTTATTTCTTCTCTAATCTTTATTATTTCCTTCCTTCTGCTGACTTTAAGCTTCATTTGTTCTTTTGCTAGTTTCTTTAGGTGTAAGGTTAAGTCGTTGGAGATTTTTCTTGCTTCTTGCTTTTTCTTGCTTTCTTGCTGTATTGCTATATACTTCCCTCTTAGAACCACTTTGCTGCATCCCAAAGGTTTTGGACCATTGTGTTTTCATTTTCATTTGTTTCCATGTACTTTTTTCATTCTTTTATTTCCTGGTTGACCTATTCGTTGTTTAGTAGCATGTTATTTAACCTCCACATATTTGTGATCTTTCCAGATTTTCTCTTATGGCTGACTTCTAGTTTAATAGCATTGTGATCAGAAAAAGTATGTAGTGTGACTTCATTCTTTTTTTTTTTTTTTTTTGAAGACTGTTTTGTGACCAAATATATGATCTATTCTGTGTTCCATGTGCATTTGAAAAGAATATATTCTGCTATTCTAGGATGGAATGTTCTGAATATATCTGTTAAGTCTATCTGATCCAGTGTGTCATTCAAAGCCATTGTTTCCTTGTTGATTTTCTGCTTAGATCTTCCATTGATGTAAGTAGGTTATTAAAGTCCCCTACTATTTTTGTGGAGTTTTTTTTTTTTTAAGATTTTATTTACTTAAGAAAGCGTAAGTACACAAGCAGTGGGGAAGGGACAGAGGGAGAGTGAGAAACACTGCTGAGCAGGGAGCCCAACACAGGGCTCAATCCCAGGTCCCTGAGATCATGACCTGAGCCAAAGGCAGATGCTCAACCAAGTGAGCCACCCAGGTTACCCCTATTTTTGTGTTATTATCAGTTAGTTCTTTTATGTTTGTTATTAATTGTTTTATATATTTGGGCACTCCCATGTTGGGTGCATAAATATTTACAATTGTTATATCTTCTTGTTGGATTGTCCTCTTTATTATTATATAGTGTCTCCTTTGTCTCCTGTTACAGTCTTTGTCTTAAAGTCTAGTTTGTCTGATAGAAGTATTGCTATTCCGACTTGACGTCCATTTGTGTGACAGATGTTTCTCCACCCCCTCACTTTCAATCTGCAGGTGCCTTTCGGTCTAAAATGAGTCTCTTGTAAGCAGCATATAGATGGGTCTTGGTTTTTTTATCCATTCTGATACCATATGTCTTTTAATTGGAGCATTTAGCCCGTTTATATTCAAAGTAATTATTAATAGATAAGTATTTATTGCCAGTTTATTACTTGCTTTATGGTTGTTTCTGGAGATTTTCTCTGATCTTATCTTTTACATTTTGCTGATTTTTTTTTTTTTTTTTTTTTTAGTGATATATTTGGATCTCTTTCTTTTTATTCCTTGCATGTTTTTTAGCGGTTTTTGGTCTATCTTTACCATTAGGTTTGTATATAGCCTCTTCTGCCTATAGCAATCTATGTGAAGTTGATATTAATTTTTAAGTTTGAACCCATTCTTTTCTCCTCTCCTCCTCATTATTTATATATATTATTATATTTTATATCCATGTATGTGTGTGTGAGAGAGAGAGTTCCTTGACTCATTTTCAACTTCTGGGATATTTAAGACAATTGGATAGTTGTTTAGTTGTATTCATGGGACCAGGTAAGCATGAAGTCCTCCTAATCCTCTGCCATCTTCCTGTTTCCCAACCTGTTTTCTTCTTGATGAAGTTAATTCTGACTTCATATCTCACATGTAGTCAGAACATTTTTCCTGATCCATCAGACCAAGTCATGTTTTCCTGTTAAATGTTTTGATAATATCCTATACTTTTCCTTCCCAGCCTATGTATAAAATACGTTTGTTTGGTTTTTTTGAGGAAAAATAATAACCATCTTTTATGTGAGTTGGCTCAAGGTTATACTTCACTTTGCTGCTGCTTTATTCTATATGAAATACTGTGAATAGTAGTTTTGAATGATATGGTTGATTAGTCAGAGCTAATTTTTAGTAATATACCAAAGGCTTTTAATTCTCCCTTTATTTTCCCTTCTTAAGCTAATTACTGCAGTGGTAATGAAGAACTGGAAAGAAATTGTTGAGTCTTGTGACCTTAAAAATTGGAGAGAGGCTTTAGCTGCAGTATTGACTTATGCTAAACCAGATGAGTTTTCAGCCCTTTGTGGTAAGAAAATGAGGCTTATATTTATATTATGTTAATGGCATAGTATATTTTAAATAAAATTACTGACAGCATTAGAAATTTTTGCAAACCAACTAATCACAGATAAGAAAAAGAAGTTCTCGGGTTGCCTGGATGGCAGTTGAGCCATCTGCCTTCAGCTCAGGACATGATCCCAGAGTTCCAGGATTGAGTCCTGCATCGGGCTCCTGCATTGAGCCTGCAGTTGAGCCATCTGCCTTCAGCTCAGGACGTGATCCCAGAGTTCCAGGATTGAGTCCTGCATCGGGCTCCTGCATTGAGCCTGCTTCTCCTCCCTCTGCATATGTTTCTGCCTCTCTCTGTTTCTCTCATGAATAAATAAATGAATAAATCTATAAATGAATCTATAAATAAATAAATAAATAAATGTTTAATAAAATTAGTAATTATAGCATTTGAATGGAAATTACAAATTATCATTAAAGGCCATGACTAGACTGGCTAAGGAATTATACTCCTTATTTGTAACAACAGAATCTTTAGGCCACAAGTATAAAAACAACCAACCATTTGCTACCTTGAAAATATTATGAGAATATGAAAGTTATAAGGTATTAATTTTATCATCATAAGTAATTTATAGTAGTCCTGCCTACCATGTTCATTCCAAATATGCCATATTTTAGTCTACTACTTACACAAACATCAGATATGATGAAGTGGAATTAAATGTTCATTAGGATTTTTCTGCTCAAATATTATTCCCATTTATTATTTTTTAATATAATTAATGGAAATTCTGTAGCTAGTTATATAGAATCTTGTGAAGTCATTTTTTATATACATTTAGTCATTTCCATTCTTTTAACAAATAAATATTTACTGAGCATTTATAAAACAGTGGTTTTTCTCTCTGCTACTCATTGGTTGTGAAGTTTAATTCATACTTCTGTAAATACTATTGGCCTACTTACAACTTCATATATAGATTGCTTTAATCTTATAATAAGTATAAGTATATATAAGTATATAAGTATAATCTTATTTTGTTTTCCTCCTGATCTCTAGATCTTTTGGGAACCAGGCTTGAAAGTGAAGGTGATAGCCTCCTGCAGACTCAGGCATGTCTCTGCTATATTTGTGCAGGGAATGTAGAGAAACTAGTTGCATGTTGGACTAAAGCTCAAGATGGAAGCAATCCATTGTCCCTTCAGGTTAGTATCTTTGAAACAAAATGTGTTTCTTTTCTAGTGTTGTCTTTCACCTTACTTATATTCTAGGAATTGGTTTGTTCCAGAAGTTCACTGCTTTTACCATAGTTCTCTATGTTTTAGAAGTTCTTTTGCTGGGTTATTTATGTGTCTTGGTAGCTATGTAAACAGAGAGGCAAAGTATGAGATGATGGTATAGTGGGTCATAACTGTTTGTGAAATCAGTTTGTGAATAATTTGTTAGTTTACTGGGGGAAGTAGGTAGCAAGAACATGAAGACAGCCCTAGGGGCAGCCCCAGTGGCTTAGCCGTTTGGCGCCGCCTTCAGCCCAGGGCGTGATCCTGGACACCAGGGATCAAGTTCCACGTCGGACTCCCTGCATGGAGCCTGCTTATCCCTCTGCCCGTGTCTCTGCCCTCCCCCCCAATAAATAAATAAATTAATTAATTAAAAAAAAAAACAGCCCTAGAATTTACTTCTTTTTCCTCGTGCTTCTCTTTTGCTGCCCCTGGTGATCCTATCTGCCTTGGGTAAGGAAAGAAGCAATATGGGGTAAATGAATGAGAGGCATCCCCAGTACCAATAGAGGATAGATTAAGATATTCACGGTTAAAGGAAAAGGAAAGTAGAGGTAAATAGAAGCCCATGTAGCACTAAAACTTGGGCAAGAGAGGAAGTAAAGAAATACGGGGACTCCTTTCAAGTACTGAGTAACTATATATTTAGGGTTTTTTTTAAGCATTTAATCAGCAGAGTCTCATTTCATTCGAGTGTATTTCTTTTTCTCTCTGGAAAGAAATTTTCTCAGTAGAGTAGTAACTTTAAAGATCACTCCACTGAAATTAAAAATCTGGTAGGAAATCAAGGCTTTCCTTCTAAGCGCTTGTGAGAAAAAACATTTGTTTCACACTTCTGGATCTATGTACCTCTGAAGGGCAGATAGGTAGAATATTCTTGTGTTTAGTACTTTAAGCTCCCCATTGTTGAAATAATTGGTATTGAAGAGCAATATGAGAAACTTTGGGTTGAAATAGTAAGCTCATTAGAGGTGACCTCATAGTACCTACTGTTTTTATAGTGTAAGTAGTATGATGCTTTTAGTCACAGTTCGTTTTATACATACTGGAACCTAGCCTCTGCCTTCAGATGATCTGCCTATCACTTGCACTTTTGATATTTGCCTACTTCAGCTCACAAGACAAGTATCTGGAAGTTTAAGGACATTTAGGAGAAGGTGGTAACCTATGCGCTATCCATGAGTAAGAGACCTTCTCCTCCTTACTTTTTCAGTTTACCTAAATCATGGTGAGCTGTTGCAGATGTTTTTTAAAAAGAGGATAATATGATGTACTTTTGATAGGTTTTAGAAACCTTAGTATAACTCTTTATATTTTCCTGTTTTCTTTTATACACATTTTGATATCTGTCTGGTTCTCCTTTTCTCTTTCTTTTTCTCATTTAGGATCTTATTGAGAAAGTTGTCATCCTGCGAAAAGCTGTGCAACTCACCCAAGCTATGGACACCAATACTGTAGGTGTTCTTTTGGCTGAGAAGATGAGTCAGTATGCCAATTTGTTGGCAGCCCAAGGCAGTATTGCTGCAGCCTTGGCTTTTCTTCCTGAAAACACCAACCAGGTAATTAGAATTGACCATTTTTCTTCTTTTAATGTGTGAATAAGGTGATTCTGATAGGTAGCACTCAGTAT
Source organism: Canis lupus dingo (assembly GCF_003254725.2). Lineage (NCBI taxonomy): Eukaryota > Metazoa > Chordata > Mammalia > Carnivora > Canidae > Canis > Canis lupus. Next base: position 6,813,577 of record NC_064274.1, on the reverse strand, counting down.
TAAACATAAACATATGGTAGGCAAAATGTTTTGGAACAGTTGAATTTCTGTCCTATGACTATAGGTGAATGTTGCTGACAATTAATTGTTCAAGGATCAGTTTAGGTGTAGCCAGACTGTATCAGAAAAATAGGATACTCTTGTTAGTATGATAGATCCCTCAGTATTAAGGGTCATAGTATTTGAGGAAAATAAATGAGAAAAGGACCAGCTTTTTGTTTCTTAAGTCAAATGCTGATTCTTCGTACAAGATTTTTTGTAGGAATGTTCTGTGTTGAAAAGCTATAAATATTAATACTTAACCAAACAAAGGGCTTGTTTTAAAATGTCATGCTAAACATAGATGTTAGTGAAGAAGTTCATTCTATACCATTCCAGTCTCATATTGTGTGTGTGTGTGTGTGTGTGTGTGTGTGTGTGTGTGTGTGTGTGTTAGGGGAAAGAATGGGCAGGGAGGGGCAGAGGGAGAGAGGAAGAGAATCTTAAGCAGGCTCCATGTCCGGTGTGGAGCCTGACATGGGGCTCCGTCCCACAACTCTTAAGATTATGACCTGAGCTGAAATCAAGAGTCAGACACTTAACCAACTGAGCCACCCAGGAGCCCTGGGACAAGTATATTTTTAAAGTACTCAAAGCAGAGAGAATTATATTTCTAATTTAGTATCCTTATTTAGTGTCCATTAAAATGGCTTTTTCAATGCAATGGAATTCAGTAAGTGACTGACTATACAGTGATGCACACAATTGCCAGTATTCTTTTCCTGAGGGAGTTTGAATACAGACAAGTAAACATAGGATTCCAAAAGTGCTACATACTGTGATAGAGTAGGGCTGTGGCAGCACAGAAGAGGGCAACCTAAATTTAATAAGGGGTATGGGTGGAAATCAGGGTGGGATTTGAGGACGATTTTCCACAAGTAGGGTATTTATATCTGTATTGTGTATCTGACAGAGCTTAATATTGAGCCTTGAAGATACTTTCTTATTTCTGTACTTGTTATTATAAATTTTATTTTGTTTTTAATGAATTTTTTTAGTTAATTGTTTTCAGTATTTTGTCTGTTCTAGGGAATTATCAATAAATTTCCTTTAGTAATTTCATTGAGTAAAAATACTTCTATCTGTGTTCCAGGATTATGGAGGTATGACTCTCTAGTTGGTTTTGAACATACTTATATGTCATATCTTTCTAAATTGTTTATGAGAATATTAGGTAGAATAGAAACATAGACTTTATGATGACTTTAGCATAATAGTTTTATTCTGTTTTACTTAAGACTCTGTTGAGTTATAAGACCCCTTATGTTAAGAGTAACTTAATCTAAAACCTTTAGATCTTCTAGCCTTAGGATTAAACTCTTCATTTTCAATACTTTATAGCCATGTACTTTTTCTATACAGTATTCTTCATGTTTCTTTGGACTTTTTTTTTTTTAATTCATTCATGAAAGACACAGAGAGAGAAGCAGAGACATAGGGAGAGGGAGAAGCAGGCTCCCTGTGGTGAGCCTGATGCGGGACTCCATCCCAGGACCCCAGGATCACGACCTGAGCCAAAGGCAGACACTCAACCACTGAGCCACCCAGGCATCCCTTCTTTGGACTTTTAAAGAACATTCCTTAAATGTTTAAGTGAAGTTGCTGTCTTTTATGTATCTCAGTAGACCCTTACTTAGTATTTTCTAGGGAGTATGTTCTGACATTTTGTGATATCATTATAATATCTAATCTTCCTCCCTAATAGACAATAAAGTATACCTAAAAGTTTAAATGACAGCTTTAAACCTATAATAAAATTGTTTTTTTTTTTAATTTTTTAAAATTTTTTATTTATTTATGATAGTCACAGAGAGAGAGACAGAGACATAGGCAGAGGGAGAAGCAGGCTCCATGCACCGGGAGCCCAACATGGGATTCAATCCCGGGTCTCCAGGATTGCGCCCTGGGCCAAAGGCAGGCGCCAAACCGCTGCGCCACCCAGGGTTCCCTAAAATTGTTTTTTTTTTAAGATTTTTACCCATTTATTCATAGAGACACACAGAGAGAAGTGGAGACACAGGCAGAGGGAGAAGTAGGCTCCATGCAGGGAGCCTGATGTGGGACCCTCAGGCCCTGGGCTGAAGGCGGCGCTAAACCACTGAGCCACCCGGGGTCCCCATAAACCTATAGTAAATTTTTAGAAATGTATGATTTTTAAAGATATTAAAATCTATTCTTTCCAAAATATTTTAACATTACTTTTTTTTGTTTGTTAATACCTAGAACATGTATGTGGTCAACTCACACTTATTGATCTGTATAATGATAGATCTCTTTTTTTTTTTTTTTTTTTTTTAATTTTCCTTTCCTCTTCAGATTGCCATTTTCCCATCGCCATCTTTAGCAGTTGATTCCTTTGGGGAGCCTTTTTTCTCTATAAAGAAACAAAGTTGTATTTTTAAACTATTTTTATGATTTATAAGCATTACTCGACTACCTAAAAACAGAAAAGAGCAGAGATGTTAAGTAACATTGATCTTGTGTATTACTATGTGGTGGGCATAATTCAAATTCCTGCCTCAGTTAAATGACAAGTGTAACTGTGTATCATGGACCTTTGGTATCAATCTTGAATATCAGAAACTGATGTGCCAGGGTCTATTATAAAGGACATAGCATATGAACAAGGAGCATATGACTGATTAAGCTTACTTGAAGAAAAGCAACATGCTGTCATATAGTTGGGTGAATTCTAACATTTTGCTTTATTTTCTTCCATTGCTTGTTATAGCCAAATATTGTACAGCTTCGTGACAGGCTTTGTAGAGCACAAGGACAACCTGTACCAGGACAGGAATCACCCAAAATTCCTTATGAGAGGCAGCAGCTGCCCAAGGGCAGGCCTGGACCAATGGCTGGCCACACACAGATGCCAAGAGTTCCAGCTCAACAATATTATCCCCATGTGAGTGATATGGTCCAGATTAAGTAGGAATATTTGTATATTTCTATTCAGATTGGTAGTTTTAGTTATATGGGGTAAGAGACCTTAATCTGCTATAATAAAACTAGATAACATATTGTTTTATTAGTTTCTCTTTATATTCTTGGAAGTGGTATTTATGATCTATTTTTTTTTAATCATCACTTTAATCTGGTCAAAAAGATTATATTTTAAATATAAATTAATTTAAACTCTCTATGGAGATTTCTCCTTATTTCTCATTACTCAAACTTCCCTTACACATGTACATCTATTCTTGAAACTACTACAATTTGATTCATCCAACAAACTGTAACTAAAGTAGTGGGAACAACTTTTTGGGTGATTTGGTTAATATTATAAAACATTCTTAGAAAAAGTACTCTTTTTTTTAATATTCTATTCCGAATCATTATTCTAGGTTTACTGTGTCTTCTATCCGCACAATAAAGAGTGTTCAGAATACAATTTATTTGGACAACTTAGATATTAGAGGATGACCAAAGGTATATGAAGTTGTAGGTCATGGGGACTGTGAAGATAATTAAATATTTTTATTATTTAATTTAATTAAAATTACTAAATGTTTAGTGACATAAAATGTGACATCTTACTGTCTTTTACTATTTCATGTAGAAACTTAAATATCTGGATCCCCAGATAGCCATCATGTTCTTAAGTAAAAAGTCCATTTTCATAAGTAATCAGTGGTCTTCACTGATAACAAAGTTAACCCATTTTTAAATACAACCAAAGCTGTTTAAATACAACAAAGTTAGCCCATTTTAAAATACAACAGGTTATTTTAAAAGTGAATTAATTAAATACAACAGATTACTGATAAAATTGACAAGGCCTTTTTTATTTTTCACTGCAGCAAGAGTAAATATAAAATCATAAAACTAAAAAAAAATCAGTATGTATGCTTTTGTCTCTTGTACTTTTGATTAATACTTAATCAGAATAGATTGCGTTTGAATTTAACTGTTCTCTTTTTTTCCTTTGACAATTGTTTATTGGGAATTTACCAGGAGTGCCTGTCTTTATTCTACGTATTTGTTTATTGGTAAACAGAACAGATTAAGTTCCCTACTCTTGTGGAGTTTCCACTACTTTTAAAAAGTCTGTGACATAGGGCAAAGCAGGCAATGGCTAGAAAAACTGAGAAGCAGAGAGGTCAAGTGACAAGCCAGAGTTTTAAGACTTAGAGCTTGAATTTCTTAGAATTACATGACTAGTTAATGGCCAACATGGTGTTAGAACTCTGAAGCACCTTTTTAATTCAAGCATGCTGTCTCTCAGGGTACTGAAGTGGGACACCCTCTACATCGGGAAAAGAGAATAGTTATTCTTTATGTCCTTGGGTTGATCTCTCTTTCTGGGAAGATGTAAAAACATTGAAAGACTTTTGTTACACTTTGATCTAGCAGTCTGCTGCTTTAAGAAAAGAAAAACAAATTCAGTAACAAATTAAGGAGTGATTTTTCTTCATTAAAGCTTATCTTATGTTATGTATCTTATGTTGACTGGGGACAGTGGCTTGTACTTTTTTTTTTTTTAATATTTTATTTATTTATTCATGAGAGAGACAGAGAGAGAGAGGCAGAGACACAGGCAGAGGGAGAAGCAGGTTCCATGCCAGGAGTCCGACATGGGACTCGATCCTGGGTCTCCAGGATCGCACCCTGGGCTGAAGGTGGCACTAAACTGCTGAGCCACCCGGGCTGCCCAGTGGCTTGCAGTTTTAAAGGAATATTTACAGGTAGGAGTAAAGGGGTGAAAGGGAGACCAGATTAGTAGGAATTCCACTTGGAGTTTCTATGAAAATTCACTTGACAAAAAAAGCCATTTTTGATGGCTTAAAATTTTTTTTTGAAAATCTCAGGACTCCAGGGTAAGCAACATGATGTAGTATAGCAAACACTGGCCTAGGAATTAGGAGGCCTGATTCAGCCCTAACAGAGTCACCAGCTAGTTATATGGACCTCAGCAAGCTGCTTTATTTCTCTGGGTTGGTTTTCTCAATGGTAAAAGGTGGGAATTAGACTGGTTGGTCTCTAATATTCTCTGATTATATGTTTCTAAGCCTCATATGGGACTAATATGATTTTTGTGGCTCTATTAAAATCTAGAAAGGGGAGCTTCTAGCAATGTTTATAGATCTAATAGTAGCATGAATACTATTAATGCTTCAAAATCACTTATTTACCCAATTACCTTTTGTCCCCCCCCCAATGTCTTCTTTCCTTACCTACTTACAGGAACTAGCCCTTTCCCCTTAATTCTTGACACTTGAATGGCATTTTTTTTTTATGCTTTGAGTTAGGTTTTCATATTGATTTTTCTCCTGCCTCCCTCCCTGTTTTGTTGTGAATGTGTGTTTTTCTTTTAAAATCCCAGCTACACTTGAAAACAATTGCCTGACTAACATGTAGTTTCTTGCTGCTTTTATTTTTTGCTTTGCATCTGGCTATTAATGCCTCTTGGGTTTTTTTTTTCTTCTTCTAACATTTTTATTTTTTATTTTCTGTGATTGGTATTTCTTTGTTCAATTCAGGTTAGAATTGCCCCTACTGTCACTACCTGGAGTAACAAAACTCCTACCGCCCTTCCCAGCCATCCACCTGCAGCCTCTCCCTCTGACACACAGGTATATCCTTCATTATTCATCTTTGAGCAAAATTCCGCTCACCTAAATATATATAGTTAAAAATTCTCTACCCCCCCCCTTTTTTTAAGTTCCCCTCTCCCCATCTGTCTGCCTGCTTATTGCATTTTTTAATGCTTTAGGATGCAAGAAGCAGGTTTTAGGACAATTCATTTATTTTCTTATCCCTCTCCTTTTGCAGTTTTAAATTGACTTCTGCTAGAAAAATACCAACTGAAGTTCTAACAAAGGTTTAAATCTGATTTCACTGAAGATTTTCTTTTTTCTTTCTTCTTTGTTTTTGAGCATTTGCAGAAATTGAAGAGAAGCGAAAGCTCCCTTGTGGCATTTATGCTTATATTTCCAAAGTGTGGAGTAGTGGATGGAATTTAGTAGAGATGGAAAATCCTGGTGACTTATTATAAATAACACTGACACTATTTTATGAAGTTATTAGCATCCGTTGCTTTTCATTACAGTTATTACATTGGACCTGTTCAATCTCTAAATCACTTAGACTATGTTGCTCAGATGTGTTCTAAAGAGGATAGAATGCAAAATGCAGTATTTCTTACACAATAAAGTTTTTAAAAGAAACATAATTCCATTTCAGGGATTATAAAACCATCTGGAAAGATTATTGGTTCCAAATGTAATCCTCCTTTTTATCATATTCTCATTCTCTAGGGAGAAAATCCTCCACCTCCAGGTTTTATAATGCATGGAAATGTTAACCCAAATACTGCCACAGCTCAACTTCCCACATCTCCAGGTCATATGCACACCCAGGTACCACCTTATCCACAGCCACAGCGTAAGTAGTGCAACCCTGAAGTCCTTGTGCAGCAGCATGTCTTATCCTAATGTCGAAACTGTTCACTTTAGAGCTCCAAAACCATGATCCAATCAGTTTTAACAAGTAAAGAAAGAACCATTCTGTGTTAGGACTTGAGAGAAAGAAAGATGGTTTCCTTAGGAAGCATCCTGAATCAACATGCCAGGAAAGAGCTCCTGTGTCAGTCCATTCAAAACAGTTGGCTCCTGTTCCTGAGCAATTACTAAGGATAGTGAATTGTCCCATGACTTAGGTATAAAAAAATAGAATTTTTGAAATGATTGGTTGCATATTCTTTTCCTTTAAGCAAGATGACACAAACTATTTTTGGAAAAATGGTTCCAAGGGAATTTGTTTTTGTTGTTTTCCACTTATATTATCTTTTTAAGAAATATAGGCTTTATTTCAGAGCAGTTTTAGATGGCAAGTTTGAGTGGAGAGTAAGAAAGTTCCAGTATCTTTCCTGCCCCCATGCACAACCTCCTCCAGTGTCAACAGTCTGCACCCCAGTGGTACATTTGTTACAGTTAATGAACCTACAGTGACACATCATTATCACCCACAATTCATAGTTTACTTTAGGGTTCACTGTTGGTATTGAACATTCTATGAATTTTGACAAGTGTGTAATAGTGACATGTCCCCGCCATTGGCTTTTGTTTTTCAGAAAATATTTGCACTTAGAGAATATCGCCACTTTTTTAAAATTTAATTGAGAAAAAAATCTCCAAGGGGAAAATTATGTGACTTAACAACTATTGCAAAAGCAAGAGGTCACTGCCTAGTAAGAACTAATCCGAATAAGCACATTCTGTGCTAAAATGAATGTTCCATTCATACTTAACATGAATACACATTTGACACAACTTTTCACTCATGAAAGTGCTCTCTTCAGAGAAAAATAAGTACAGTTTCTAGTAGATTTATTCTGTAGAAGTCCATACCTACCCCGGGTCATGAAGAATATGATAGTATTCTATAATCTGGGCTCAGATTTTTGCATCAAAATGTTAACTGACTGCCTGAAAACTTACTAACCAACAATGTACAGTATATAAATTATTATATAGTAATTGTTTTGTCTGACTCTCTGAATTGGCTATTAATCTGGAACTATGCTCAAAGTCACAATTTGAGTAGCTGATGATATTGCCAGATGTTGGAGAAGGTATTTGATTCATAACAATAGTGCTCACCCTACAATTCTTATAGTGGGGGAGATGTTGAGTTGCCACCAAAGCCCCTGTAATTTACTGTAAGTGGAAGTACTTTGAATGTGTAATTCCTGCATTGTTCCATCTGGTGGCTAGTAGGTGTCACTGCAGCCTTTTCCCAGAACAGGAAGTCTCAGCAAAGGATCAGTCTTGCAATTCTTGGGCCTAATGATTCAAAGATTTTGGGTTTTTTTAAAGATTTTATTTATTCATTTGAGAAAGAGAGAGAAAGGATGAGTTGGGGGGGGAGGGGAAGAGAGAGGGAGAAACAGACTCCCTGTTGAGCAGGGAGCCCGATGCAGGGCTCTATCCCAGGACACTTGGGATCATGACCTGATCCAAAGGCAAATGCTCAACTGCCTGAGCCACCCAGGTGCCCCTCAAAGATTTTCATGCCAAAAGCAGTCTGAAGATGGCAGGTTTCAAATATTGGATCCAATGACTTTTAGTATTATTTAAGGATATCCAGGGTATTAAAAGCAAAACATGTAAGTGTTAATGTTTGGTTGTAGCTTATTGTTAGAAAAATAATGATGAAAAAAAATAATAATAATAATGATGAAAATAATTCCCATAGAATGAAATAACTTTGGGGTTTTTTATTGCTATCTGAATAGTCCTAAAACTAATTAAAATTTCTGTTTCTTCTCCTTGGTGTAGCTTATCAACCAGCCCAGCAGTATTCCTTCGGAACAGGGGGGTCAACAATGTATCGACCTCAGCAGCCTGTTGCTCCTTCTGCTTCAAATGCTTACCCTAACACCCCTTACATATCTCCCGCTTCTTCCTATTCTGGGCAGTCTCAGTTGTATGCAACACAGCACCAGGCCTCTCCAGCTACCTCCAGCTCTGCTGCTGCTTTCCCTCCTCCCCCTTCCTCTGGAGCATCCTTCCAGCATGGCGGACCAGGAGCTCCACCATCATCTTCAGCTTACGCACTGCCTTCTGGAACAACAGGTACACTGCCTGCTGCCAGCGAGCTGCCTGCGTCGCAAAGAACAGGTCTGCGCTTGAAAGGGATTTGGTTTGGCTCCCTCCTTTATTTTTTCATGAACACGTGGGTGGATGGAAGGGTATTATGTCTAACTCTTTGTGAACTGAGTAATCTGAGGTGTTGATTGAGTTTTTATAACAAATTCTAAAACGATTTCTAAAAGTGTGATCGTCCCATAATGAACTTTAGTTACGAAACGAGGAAAGCTTTAGAACTCCAAAAGGGTAAGAGTATATAATCTGCCACTGACTTTAAGGTAAATATAAGAAATTAATTGGCAAGATAAGTGGTAGTCAGAACTAGATTTAATTGAAATTAATTTCTTTATAGCAGAACTTTGTTCTGTTTTTACTGAAAAGTTTTCAATTTTTAAAATTATTCTGTGCCTTAAATTCTCTCGTGGAGATTAAATAGTATAGCATCTTAATGAGAGTGTACATAATTTTATGTTTATTTCTAAAAATGAGGCATCTTGATATGCTTATCTAAAGGAAAAAAGTGAGAGAACACAACTCTGACAGAGAGGATCCCTAAGATGGTAGAAGGTCAGTGCATAGTAGTGCAGCAGTTCTTCATTAAGACAATACCATCCAGACATCTTGGGAATTTCAAGGATTAGATTGATAGATAGTCTAACAGTATAGTTGTACCTAAAATTTTCTAATTAAATCATTATTTTGAATTATTTTTATGGTGAAATAATTTTGTAAATTCTTTTTATATCATATTACAATAAAAGCATTTAATTGATTTTTTTATGGGTAGGTTATATTATCTGATTTTCATTCGGGGATAGTAATAGGGGCCTCAAAAGCATGTGGTATAAAAAGGGATCAATGAATCAGGGTAAAGAACCACTAACCATATTGGTTAAGAATGCAGGCTTTGAAATTTGACTTCTGGGTTTGTAATCCAGCTTCACTTAGTTACTTAAACTTCTTCAAGCCTCCATTTCCTCAGAATAATAACAATACCTATTCATAAGCTTATGAAGAAGATTAAATGGATTAATATATTAAAACATTTGAGAATAGTGACTGTAAAATTTGCTGTGATTACACAAAACCTGACTCAGAATTAGAGCTCTGTGCCTGTTGGTATTTGAAAATAGTTTCCCTTTTAGATTATAACTGATATTTTTGAACTAGAGGGGCAAAGAGATGAATGAATCTTTCTTTGCTTCTAATACTGAAGTTGCTTTTGGGGAATCAAGTATATATATATATTCTTTTAAGCAATAGCTGTAATTACTGATAACACTTATCATAAAATAGGATCTATTGAGGAAGTATTCTTTTCTAACAAAGTCTTATGGATCCAGGATTATATACCTATCTCCTCTCTTCTCTAATACATAAAATAAACTCCAAGTACCAGAAATCACTTACACACACACACAATATCCATATCATCCTTTGCTGCACAAATAAAATTTAATGTTCAATATAAACAGTTAAATAGGTTGATATTTTAGAGAGGAGTGCTAATTCAATTGTAGAGGTCAAAAAATTACCTTCTAAAACCTCAATGAGTGAGAACAAAATCCATTCTGAATAGTTGGACAGTAGAGTTCTTGATTGAAAGATTGGGGTTCAAAAAAAAAAAAAGAAAGATTGGGGTTCCAGAAAATCCCCACTTAAAAGTGATGCAGGGAAATAGGGAGATGAATTATCACTTATTGAACATACGTTGGACATGTACCATCATTTGCCATATATTTTCTTATTTAATTCTCAGAACCATGAGAAACAAATATATATATTTTTTTAATTGATGTGAAAAAACTTAGTTTCCTAGGAGTTAAACTCATGGTTGCATGGTAAGAGTCTCCAAGTTGAGATACAAACTCGGGTCCCTCAGTCTTCAAAGCCTGAGTTCATTCTTTACCAGATGGTGTAGTCCTGACTGACGTAAACAATAGAAGTACTTAGTTATCAGTTTGGAATTACAAAAATCATATAACAACTCTGTTTTAGGCATTTGTCACTTTTTCATCATCTAAGTTAAATATTTGCATGGGTATTTTTTTTCTCCTTAAGCAAAAGTGTATTTGGCCTCGAAATACTTTGCATGGGTATTTTTTTTCTCCTTAAGCAAAAGTGTATTTGACCTCGAAATACTTTGCTTATATACAAAGTAACAGAATGTTCTAACCTGGCTGAGAAACAGTTACTAATAGGAAGAAGAAGCAAACATTTTTCAGTATTCAGCATGTACTAAGCCAGCTGCTTTGTTACCCTCTTGCATGTTAATAGTCTCTTGTATTTTAATTAATAGTTAATTTAAGCTTTACCATATTTTATTTTTTTATTTTCTAAAAATTTTGTTTATGGTATACAAATAATTGTGACTGAAAATTTTATCTTTATCCTTATGTGTCTTAGTTCGTATCATGGTTCTCTACAGGATTTGGAAATTCCATTTGTCCAGTGAATAATTCTTGACAGACACTAGGATTTGCAAGGCCTATAACTATTAGTGAACCACAAAATTACATGCCTGAGGCTCAGGGAAACTAATGTTGCAATCATCAAAACATTCATTCAGTAAATTCTTAATGAGTACTTGTTTGGTCTATAATCAGAATTACTCATGGCAGAGTAGGGAAGCAGAAAAGGATGGTATGTTTCTAGTGAACAGCACATAGCTTTGTTATAAGTTGGAACATAAAATTTATATATATATATATATATTTTTTTTAAAGATTTTATTTATTCATGAGAGACACAGAGAGAGAGAGAGAGAAAGGCAGAGACACAGGCAGAGGGAGAAGCAGGCTCCATGCAGGGAGCCCGACATGGGACTTGATCCCGGGTCTCCAGGGCCATGCCCTGGGCTGAAGGTGGCACTAAACTGCTGAGCCACCTAGGCTGCCCCTAAAATTTATATTTAAGCCAAATTTTGGAAAGCCTTAAATGCCAGGGCAAGATGTTTATAAATTCATAGATTAAGATAGAAGGGTTTTTATGAAGGGATTTGAACTGCTGAAAGGCATGATATAAGTGGTACTTGAAGGGAGGTTAATCTGGAGGTGGTGGTCCTACAAAATAGATTGTGGGGGACCCCTGGGTGGCTTAGCGGTTTAGCGCCTGCCTTCAGCCCAGGGCGTGATCCTGGAGTCCCGGGATCGAGTCCCACATCGGGCTCCCTGCATGGAGCCTGCTTCTCCCTCTGCGTATGTCTCTGCCTCTGTGTGTGTGTGTGTGTCTCTCATGAATAAATAAATAAAATCTTAAAAAAAAAAAAAGATTGTAGGCAGCATGGTAGAATCAGAAGCAAGAAAATGAGGCCTCTCTCATTTCTAGACATAAAGTAACAACAGCCTAAGTTAGGATAGTACAGTGTCCTTTCAATGGTGCAACACTTTGACAAAGCAGGAAGTTTTCTCTGTTTTACTCTCTTACTATAATTAGGATACTGCCTGTCAACTCCCCCCCCCCCCCCCGCTCCTGAGTTAATGTAGGCTTATTACTAAGGGAGAGCACTTTCATATATGAAGGCCTTAGGATTTTACTAAAAACATTGTTGGGGTGCCTGGGTGACTAAGCCGATGAAGCATCTGCCTTTGATTCATGTCATGATCCCAAGTCGGGCTCCCTGCTCATCCAGGAGCCTGCTTCTCCCTCCGCTCCGCTTGTGTTCTCTGTTGCTATCTCTGTCTCTGTCTCTCAAATTAATAAAAAAAATTTTTTTTAATTGTTTTCTGGTAAAATGGCCTTCATGCTGTCATGAAATTGTCTTTGAACATTATTGATTTTGTTAAACAATTGGAAAATTTAATTTAGGTATGTAGTCTTGTGCTTTGTCAAATACAGTAGTCTTGAAGGGACATAATGTTACATATTTTCACAAAACAGTGTCCTGAAAAAAATCTTTTTAAATTTTCATAAACACTCCTTACTCAAATTATAAGTACTTGGTTTTAACCTTTTAAGTAAATGGAAGGAACAAGATAACCTCTCATTACTTTTCTTTAGGTAATTGAGTTTTATCTTGTATCATTGGAAGATGACCTCAAGGATTCATGTATTTCTAAACTTAAATTTTTAATTCTGTGATCCTTTTGTTTTTTAAACATTTTATTTATTCCTTTGAGAGAGAGTATATGAGCAAGGAGGGGGAGCGGCGTAAGGAGAGAATCTGAAGCTGACTCCACATTGAGCTGGAGTCCGTTGCAGGGCTTGATCCCATGACTACCGTGAGATCATGGCCCGAGCTGAACCAAGAGTCTGATGCTTAACTGGCTCTGCCACCCTGGCGCCCTAACCCCTTTTGTTTTTAATGTGACATGCTAGGCTTATAGAGGACAGGGGAGATACAGAAGGATGGTCTGTTCTCTCTGTCTCAAATTGTCTTCTAGCCAAAGTCTCCATACCACTAATAATTTTCTATGAATCCACTGAGAAGTATATTAGCCAAAGTATAGATCCCACATTATGCTTCTGAAAGAATACCTAAGAAGGTTCTCAATAAGAGGTGGAATTCAAATAAAGATAGTATGTAACTCCACTCCTATAGGTAAAACCAAATAGTTCCCTCTTTTTTTTCCCAAAGACACTGTGGAGAATTGATCCCTACACTAAGGTGGATAAGGGTCTCCAATACCATGCTGTGTTCAGTTGTTTTTTTTTTTAAAGATTTTATTTATTTATTCATGAGAGACACAGAGAGAGAGAAGGGCAGAGACACAGGCAGAGGGAGAAGCAGGCTCCATGCAGAGAGCCTGACGTGGGACTCGACCCAGGGTCTCCAGGATCACGCCCTGGGCTGCAGGCGGCGCTAAACCTCTGCACTACCGGGGCTGCCCTGTATTCAGTTTTTAAATTAATTTTTCCTTGAGTTTTATTCATTTTTCACTATAGGATTTTTTTTTTTTTAGGATTTTTAAAGAATAAAATTTTAATTACCTATAATTCTACCACCCAAATATAAGCACTAATATAGGCTTATTTATTCCCTTCATATACCTATATACATACCTATATGTATGTCTGTATGCATATATTAAAAATATTTTTGATGTGGTAAAACATACTAACATAATTTTTAAATATATACTTCAGTGACGTTAAGTACATTCACATTGCTGAAAAACCGTAACCACTATCTATGTCTAGGACATTTTTGTCGTCCCACACTGAAACTATGTACTCCCTACTCCGCCAGCCCCTGGTAATCACTCTTCTACTCTGTCTCTGTAAATTTAACTACTCTAGGTATCTTGTATAATTAGAATCACAATATTTGTACTTTTGTAATGGCTTACTTCACTCTCTCCAAAATTCATCCATATTGTAGCATGTATCAGAATTTCTTTCCTTTAAAGCTGAATAATATTTCACTGTATGTATATACCACATTTTGTTTATCCGTTTATCTGCACATGGGCATTTTAGCTATTGTGAATAATGCTACTTGAACATGGGTATACAAATATCTGTTCAAGTCTTTGCTTTCAGTTCTTTTGGGTATGTAACCAGAAATTGAATTGCTGGATCAAATTCAATATTTAGTTCAGTATTTAACTTTTTGAGGAACTGTTATACTGTTTTCCACATCTACACCAACATTTGCTGTTTTCTGTTTTTTTGTTGTTTTTTTTTTATTCTGAAAAATTGAAATCATGATATTAATTCCTTTGAGAGAGAGAGTATACAAGCAGAGAGGCGGAGAGGGGGAAGGAGAAAGAATCTGAAGCAGACTCTTCTACAAACACATACCATTTTACATCTTAGAGTTGTTGTGATTTTTTTTTTTTTTTCTAGAGAGTGAATGCAAGAGAGCATAAGCCGAGGAGGAGGGGTGGAGGGAGAAGGAGAGAATCTTAAACAGGCTCCATGCCCAGCTCAGATATCAATATGAGGCTCAATCTCATGACCAAGATGACCTGAGCCAAAATCAAGAGCAGACATTAACCAACTGAGCTGCTTAGGTGTCCCCTTATAGTTTCTTAGCCTTATACCGTGAACCATTTTTCATGCCCTTTAGAGTCATATCATATATTAAAAAGTGTTAAGAGATTTATCATCTTTTTTCAAGAAGTAAAAAATATCATCTTTTCAGTTTTATGAGAGAATTATGTCCAAGATTAGACTATGCTGTATTGATTTTTCTAAATGAGTACACTGTGTTGGTTTTTTAAAATGTTGACCAGGAGTCTGATTTTGCATGTCAATAATACTGTTTCCTAGTGATACTTACAGTGTTCATGTAGCTTGCTTTATCTAATGTGGCTATTAAAGTGTATTTATAGAGGTCAATTTAATTATGTTTTTAAAAAGTCATATTTAAACAGTCAATTTAAAGACATAAAAGCAAAAAGATGGAAAAGGGTTAGAGTTCTAGCTGAGACAAAACTGCACTGAAGTGATAAGAGATTTGAATGAGGATTATCTGGGCTGAAATAAAGCATATGGATAAATATATTGCATAGTTTGAGGTTGGGAGGATTTAGACATACTTTGAGGGAGGATTTTGATTATTGTACAACTGTTACTTCCTATTCAACAAGACATCTGCACCTCAAGTTATGTGAGCTAGCCCATTGGCTATCCATTCCTGTTGCAAGGCTTTTTGTTTCTAATTTTGATGAAGTGTCATTCCTAATTTTGAATTTGATTTAATTTCATTATAAATTTGGAGTCATTTTACCAAGGAGTCCTATGAAGTTGCTCCCCAAACTTTTTTGTGCTAGTAAGTTTGTGAATTTTCAGGATACCCTCCCAGGGTTTGAGTCACTGCCATGAGAAGTTAGAGGGGAAACTGCTATCATCTCCTCTTGCCTCTCATGGGGCAGGAGAGGAAGACATACTGTTGAAACTACTTTCTGATTAGAAAAGGGTCAAGGCCAAGGTATTTCTGGTACTTTAGGTTTGTAATATACGGACTTCCTCCACCCAGAAGTAGAAGTCATATGCTAGAGAGTACATCTGTAGTTGTGTATCAGGTCAGTCCTCTGTAATAATGCACACACAGTGACTCCCAGGGCTTTACTGTCTGTAGTGCTATGAAGTTATATCTTGCCTGAGGAGTTAGGTTGTAAAATTGTCACATAAGGCAAAAATGGAAAATCATTTATAAAAAATAGGAAGTCTTTGATCACTTCTTTCTTTAGGTAAGCCTTTTTTTTTTTTTTTTTTTTTTTTTTTTAGTTAAGCTTTTATGAAGAAGTTGGCTTGCATTAGGAGCCATATTTTATAGAAAACATCTGTTCAAAACTCCACACAGATTTCAAGCTAGGGATTACCTCTCCCACCTCACAATTTCTCTGAGGCATGTGCTGCTTGATAGAGCTCAAACTAAATTGGACTCTGTAATTAATTGCTGTATTCTTTTGGTTCCTCTATCCCTAGGGGAAGAGAGGTGAATTTCCGTAGTTATAGATATGTGAATATAATCTACCTCCACTGCATACTTTTGATTTGAGATTGGGCCTGGCCTGACCCTGAATATCTGACCATTTTGGCATTGCTGTGTTAGTTTTCAGCCTTTTTTCCTCTTGTCCACTGCCAGAAACTTCAGTTCTCCTAAGTGGTTTTTGGAAGACCTGTACTAAACAGTCTGCAAATCCATATATTCTTACAGAAAAGACCATATAAAATGGTTACATATTTACTGGCCTATTGTCATTTATCTTCATATTCATAGTTTGACATGAATTCCATAAAATTACAGTTTCATCAGGATGCGGCTGCCCCCAGTTGCCTCCCAAATCTGGCAGTAAAGTGGCACTACCTTGCTAAGATTGTCTGATATTCTTTTCTTTAATAAGTACAGTGCTGAAGTCTGGCAGGACAGTGTAGAAAGCCTCCCATCGTTATTTAAATCCCTACTAAAAGAGGGCTTTGCCCAGCAAAGCATTGGCATTACTTGGGAGCTACCTGGAACAATAGAATCTCAGGCCTTTCCCTATACCTGGTGAATTAGAATCTGCATTTTAACAAGATCCTCAGTTGATTTTGATTGACAGCTTTAAGTAGTACAAAATGCTCTCCACCACACACACACACCCCCAGTGGTATTATTGATCAAATAGTAGGGGGAAAAAAATCCATGCAGACAGGGAAATATTATTTTAAATAGGCAGGAACAAAATTTTTTCTTAAACAAGTACCACAGCAAGAGTGATGTTTAAGAGTTAATTGAGAGTTAATTGAATCTGACACAACCTAAATGAATTCAATTTACCCAAAAACTGATTATTTTCTTAGGTATTTTTTGTGACTTGATAAAAAGAAATTTTTTTTCCTTATAAAATTCATTTGTTCTTTTTCGGGTTGATGGAGAAGAAGCAATTACAAAATGAGGAGTTTAGAATGTTTTTGATGCTAGTACTGTTTAAATGACTTCTACATTTTGTCTACAGAAAATCAGTATATGCAAGACCAGGCACCTATGTTGGAAGGTGAATTGGTTATAAAATATGTCTTTGGAAATTATGCAATCATTGAATATAGTTAATGAATGGACATTCACAATAATGCATGTGAAACTCAAAGTTGATATTCTAAATCTGATCAATCATTTTTTAATTTGACTTCCTAATCAAATCAAATCTTAGAGCTGATTGATTTAACATGGTGACCTAGTAGCTTCAAATCATTAAGATCTTCTATTTTATATGATCATAAAGACAATGACTATATCAAGATTGTCTTAAATAGGAGTAAGATTAGAAGGTGATGAGAGAGATTTGAATGATTTTCTGTGTATTACCAGAACCTTAAGAATTTAAGCAGATAGCAGCATATAGTTTAATATTTTGTGATTAGTTCTTGAGTGTTTTGAGGCTTATTTGGCTTTCTGTCTCCTAGTAAACTTGTAGAAAATTAATTCCATTTTTAATATCAAGACAAATGAAGGACGCCTGGCTGGCTCAGTCAGAACATGTGACTCTTGATCTCAGAGTCTTGAGTTTAAGCCACATGTTGGGTATTGAGATTACTAAAAAAATAAAATAAATTTCAAAAAAAGTAAGGCAAATGAGTGTATGGTGGTTAGAAGATACTGTTTTTTTAAAAAAATTTCTGTGGCATTATGTATGGATCACAGGTTTTTTGATCTGCTAAGCAATTTTGTTGTGATTTAATATCATGGATATCAATAAAACAAGTAAAAGGTAAAATACTGAAAGAATGTTTAATTTGTTGTAAGAAGAGTAATTTTTTGTCTTTAAACATACAAAAATCAATGAGATGTAAAATGATCACATTTTGATTTTAAAACTATCCTATTTCTGGCATGTTTTCTTTAAAGATACTGGCATTAAAGTACTTAATGAATGCTGCTACTGATGTCTGTTTTTCATTTTGAAATGAAGGTTTTGGGGGGTTTTTTAGGGGAAATTTACTAAAGTTGACTAAAGTTTAATTTTGTATTTGCTGCCAACCTGGAATTTGTTTTGTGGCATTAAAAAAGTCGTATCACAGATATTTAAGTACTTTCTATTGTATAAATTTCTAAGGCAAATATGATAAAAATTGCAGTGTAGTTGGGACTTTTTTTTAACAATGTTTCTACTATATGGATGATTTGCTTATATTGAATTGCTCCCTCGGGAAATAGGAAATTGTTACTTTTATTCTTTTCTGTATGTTGAATATAGCAAAAGCATTTTTTATTCTTTATTTTTTAGCAGACTCAAGTTATTTATTTTTTCTTTATTAGGAGAAAATTCCTAACTGATCTTGAAGGTTATACATCAATGTAGACTTTAATAAAGACTTCACTATCCCTAAATTTAGTACAGTTCTTTCACTTTAAATGAAATAATACCAAATTACCTTGCCTACTAATCCAAGGCCTGTAAATATTTGGAGGAATGAGTTTGAGAATCCAGGGCCACAGGGTGATCCCCAGAGCTCAGCTGGTAAAACTTTTGTGATAGTTATCTTTGGGGTTAAGGCAGAATTTTTAATGTAAGATGGATATAATTGAGTTTTCTTCTTTTCAGAATTCTAAAGGAAAATGCCCTTTATTATCTGTTATAGGTCCTCAGAATGGTTGGAATGATCCTCCAGCTTTGAACAGAGTACCCAAGAAGAAGAAGGTACTAGAAAAAGATGTCCATCCAGTTGCCTGCAGATGTTCTGTTGATCACATAGCCATCTGGAACACATCACTTTTTTCACTAATCCTTTTAAAAGCAAAGCTTACTGACTGAGAGGTTTAGAGTGTATTTTAGCTTGCATCTTCTCCATGAAGGGAAGGAAAGGAAAGAAAAAACCAAACAAAACAAAACAACCAATATGGTGGTGTGAATTTAACTCCCATTAGAAGACCAGATGTAAATTCCTGACAAGTCTCTTACAAAGAATAGGAAACAAAATTTTCCAATGATTTTTTTTTTCTCTTTGGGTTACTTTGGTCTTTGGTTTCCAGCAATAGTCATGAATTTGGTAATTATATTTTGGACTATTTTGTCTATCACATATAGTATGAGTGAAGAAATAATCTTGTAGCTGAACACTGTTTAAATGTCAGTAACTGTTGAGAGCTGATGGACACAAGAAAAGATTAAGATTCTTCTTTCCTCAAACATTTCTACTTTTCTTTTTTCTTTTTTTACTTCTGGCAGTCTTTCCTTAAATATAGTAATGAGAGGTCATAACAATAAAATTGGGAGGCACTAAATGAACAAAAATCCCTAAAATTTAGGTTCGTGATAATCAGAAGTTTAATCTGCTACTTTTAATATGATTGAATTGACAGGTAATATCAACTTAGTGATCTAGGAAAAGGGGTATTACATCCTGATCACATTAAATACAAACATACATTTGGCATATCTGATTTCACTATTGCTAGATATAATTCTCTAGACTTTGACATCCTCTTTCAAAACAGCATGTTTTGGCTCTCCATATGAGAAGAAGTGTGGAAGACAAAGAGGAAACTGAGAAGTCCAGTTTTTGAGCTCTCCACCCCTCTTAGCCAGATCGCCTCTGCTTTTAGGTTTACTCTAGAATTGCATAAAAGTTCATTTGAAAAAAGTATTCTATTTTTTAAAAAACTTTTAAACCTTATTTAAAGGTGAGGAAATAATTCTTTTTCTTATACTTAGTGTCTTTTATTTCTGTCTTTTAAAAGATGCCTGAAAACTTTATGCCTCCTGTTCCCATCACATCACCAATCATGAACCCTTTGGGTGATCCCCAGTCACAGATGCTGCCGCAACAGCCTTCAGCTCCCGTACCTCTGTCGAGCCAAGCTTCGTTTCCACAGCCACATCTTGCAGGTGGCCAGACATTCCATGGCATACAGCAACCCCTTGGTCAACCAGGCATGCCATCATCTTTCTCCAAGCCCAATATTGAAGGTGCCCCAGGGGCTCCTATTGGAAATACCATACAGGTAACAGTGAATCTGCGAAGGTGGAATGTAGAGATGGCTCTATTTAGTTCTTTTTTTTTTTAATGTGTTAACTTCCTTTATTAATGAACATCTAAATTTGGTTTCAATTAAGACAACCTAAATAAAAAATAGTAACCCTTCTTTTAAGATTGATCATGCATGGGTATTATTTTTCACTTACATGGCCATAAACTTTGGCTCATATATTTGCTTATGTATGTTCACACTAACTTGACAGTTGCAGTATTTCATTTGACCTAATCAGGAGCCACAATTTAAGATCAATTGAATTCCGTATTTTCAGCCAAGCTTGCTAAACAGAAGCTATTTTCAAAGGTATTTCCCTTTAAAATATAAAATAAAAATGTAATGAGTTGTATTTTTTCTTGTGTAAGAGCTGGTAATATACAGCCTATCTTCAGGTGGAGCTATAAATTTGTACCTGCTTTTCACAGATAAGCAACTAGTCAGCTGGCAGGGTTCTAGACAATGAAAAATCACATATAACTGATTTAGACATATAAAGATAAACATTTTGATTTGTTCATGAAAAGTGAAGAGCTTGGGTCAAAGTTAACATAAGAAGAGGAAACAAATCCTTGTCCAGAGTGTAAAACTAGTTCTATTTTTGTCTTTGATTCATTGAAGTCAAATTTATAAAGTTATATCTCTATCACAAGGGTATACTTTACTATTAAGAGAGAGTTCTGCCTAAGGAACTTCTAAATATTAAAAGTTGCATTATAAAAACCAGTGTTTTGATGGAGGTAGGAGGACTGACTTCTTTCCACAGGAATATAAATTATAAAGATCCATTGCTAATTTTTTTTAAATGATTACAAGTCTATGCTATTTTAGGAAGCTACCCAGCCATTCACTTTTGTTTAGACATGGGGTTCCCATGCTGTACTCATTTAGACCAGAACCTCAGTTACCATCAGAAGGGAAAGCTGCACAGGGAATGCTTGTTTAGCCAGGCCATTATATACTTGGCTACCTGGATGTCTCTGAGGCACCTCACACTCAACATTTCTAAAACCCTATTCATAGTCATCCTCCCAAACCCAGTCCTTAAAACTTGGTGTTTCTTGTTTCTGTGAACTGCACTGTAATCCTTTCTATTTAATCTGGCCAAAAACCTGGGCATTGTCTTTATACTCTTTTTCCTTCAATCCCTCTTTCAAATCTATCCCTAAGTTGTATTGATAGCATTTTAAAATTTTTCTCAAATCCCTGGTCTATACTAAAGTCTGGGCTATGCCGCCTTCATCTCAGGTCTTCAGCAGTGCAGGAGCCTCTAACTGGTCTGCCTTTGACTGATCTATCTGGTCTTGTTTCTGCTTTGCTTAAAACATTGCTCTCCAGATAAAGACCAAAATATTTTACATTGCCGGGAAGCTATCAGTTTCATACTTCTCCTTGCTGTCTCTCTGCCCCAGCTACACTAGCCTCCTTTTAGTCCCCTTGTCATGATGTCATGATCCTTCCTTTATACAAGTTCTTCCTTTGACTGGAAGGCTTCTCCTTTCCCATTTAACTGGTTAACTCTTACTTGTCCTTCTGATAAAATTTCCTGAAGAGAGCTTTCCCCTCAGTTCAATTCCAGTTATAATGTCTGTTGGTTCCTTAACATTAACTTCTTAACATTAAATAAGCAATTAAATAGCAATACAGTTGCTATTTTAAGTGTATTAATGTAATGTATTAAGTGTATTTTAAGTGTATTAATGACATTCTATTTTTTAACTTTTTTCAAGTAACATCTTCATTAAGATATAAATGTCTGTAAAGTTTTTGTTTTATGACACTTTAAAACGTTCTTTTTCTTTATTAGCCTATAAACTGCCAGAGAGCTGAGATCACTTCTGAATTGGCTTGCAAATACATAGCCAGTGCCTGGCACATAATTGCCTAATATTTTTTGAATGAATGAACTAATAAATCAGAACTTTAAAAACTTAAACATGCCTTCTTTGTTTTTCCAGCTATGCATTCAGTAACATGGTGGTCTCTTCAATTCCAACTTTTGACTTAATCTTGCAGTTTGATGATAGCCCAGTTACCAACCTCCAAAAGTAAACCAAAGACTAGAAGAATGCCAAGATAAATGAGCCAACAAGCAGAGCAAGCAGCCACTCTAACTAGCCAAACTTTTTAAATGCCTGTTCTTTTTATTTCCTACTGGCTGTCTACTTTGCACCAGATACATACTGTAGTGATCAGCATATGTTCTATAATTGATCAGATACTTTATATCCAGTTCTGTTTTTGAAAATCAAAGCTGTAGAAGCCTGTACCTTCTACTGAATATGTGATTTTCATTTTACTTATCCCAAGGGATTTCACATGTTAATTTGTCATTTGATTTTAACAGCCTATCTACAAGGTAGTTAGTTGGTTTCTCTTTGTCACACTTTTAGGGCTTTGTGTATAGGTAGTTTCTGGTCATTTCTGGTCATTTTATGATATTATTTCTTCCAGCATGTGCAGTCTTTGCCAACAGAAAAAATTACCAAAAAACCTATTCCAGATGAGCACCTCATTCTGAAGACCACATTTGAGGATCTTATTCAGCGCTGTCTCTCTTCAGCCACAGATCCCGTATGTATTTTTTTCTCATATTTTGCTTATTTAAAATAATCTCATTTATGGAGCTCTTCTGTAATTGCACAGAGTCTTACAAGATACACTTTAGAAGTTTGTACAATAGTAGTAAAACTAGCATTTATATAGTTTGCTTTACATATAAAGATGTATTATAATTTCTATTATATATAAATAATTTAATCCTCACAATAACCCCAGGGTTATTTGTCATCTTTATTTTATAGATGACCAAATTAAGGCAAAAAAGCAGTTAAGTAATACCCAAGGTCAGAGCCAGAATTCAAACACAGTTTGGGTCCAGAATTTATGCTCTCAGCCACTATCCTGTATTGCCTCTCATCAGCAAACCTCATGTTTGGCACTTAAATAGAACAGAATGGTGGTGTGTAAGAAATTCAAGTTTGAAAAAAAAAAAAATTCAAGTTTGGGCTTTCTGAGTTTAGATCAAAGTTTTTAAAAGTAGATAGATAATCTTATGTATAACTTTGCAAAAATCTTGGGACACCTAGGTGGCTCAGTGGTTGAGCGTCTGCCTTCGGCCCAGGGCATGATCCTGGAGTCCCAGAATTGAGTCCCACATCAGGCTTCCTGCATAGAGCCTGCTTCTCCCTTTGCCTTTGTCTGTCTGTCTGTCTGTGTCTCTCTCTCTCTCTCTCTCTCTCTCTGTCTCTCATGAATAAATAAAATCTTTAAAAAAAAAAAAACTTAAAAAAATTGTTTTAGGTATTAGAGTCGTATTCATAGTTAAAGCAACTGGTTTTATTAGTTTACCTAGAGGATGCCTGTGTATTGGCAACAACAAAAATCCTACAAAGCTGGTCTTGTTTTAGATGAAATTTCAATTTTCTGCCAACAAACATTGAATATATTTATCCACTGGCCACTTGTCTGCTTGAAAAACAGCTTCTGGAATTTGTTGTTTCATAAAACATTGAGTATTAACATGTGCAGCTTTCTTCTGGTCTTTTGGAAGGCTATTCCCTGTGTTAAATGTGTCAGGAAAGCAGAAGCAGGGAAAGGTTAACATAAACCTTCGTGCCTAGCATTCTGGAAGTGATGGAAGCACTAAGCAAGGAACAACGAGCAGATGAAGCAGTCTAGCATACACTGTCCCCTGTGAACACCTCCAAACAGGGCACATTCAAAAATAGAAGAGTCCTAATAAAAATGAAGGAAAACTCCAGCCCTCCTTCAGACATGAGTCAGTATAGAGCGGTTGATAAGACACCTAGTACACAACCCAGCTCAATAAATTTTTGTTGAGTTTAAACTCCTCTGTGTCAGCATATCATCTTCATTCTGGGTCCAAAGGAGCCTTGGGCAGAAGAGAACCACAAAAGACAAACTGTTCCTATAATTCCTATAAATAGGGGAGAAGTCCTAATAGCCTGTTCTGTCCAGCTGACTCTGCCACTGGGGTAGGGCTTCTTCAGGTAGGTAGATGAGATTAGCTTTGAGCAGGGACTGTCAGGGTTCCCCTCCATACAAATCCTTTTAATCACTAGCTGGAATCATTTTTGTGATATGGCTTTATTCCTCTTTTTACTTATGTCCAGACACCACCATAATTTTACAGCATGACTTAGTTTGTAATGTTATCCTTGATAGTGTCATCTCTTCCTCTCTCCTTTTTTTTTTTTAATTCATTCTAGGTGTATAATATATTGATTCAACAATTCTGTGCATTACTCAGTGCTCATCATGATAAGTGTACTCATTATCCTGATCACCTATTTCACCCATCCCACCCACCTTCCCTGTGGGAAATGGAAAACATCATATTATTTTCTATAGTTTAGAGTCTGTTCCTTGGTTTGTCTCTGTCTCTCTCTCTCTCTTTTCCCTTTGGTAGTTTATTCTGTTTCTTAAATTCCACATATGAGTGAAATCATATATTTGTCTTTCTCTGAATGACTTATTTGATTTAGCATTGTACCCTCTAAGCTCCATTCATGTTATTGCAAATAGCAAGATTTCATTCTTTTTATGACTGAATGATATTCTGTTGTATATATATACCACATCTTCTTTATCCATTCATCTATTGATAGACATTTGGGTTGCTTCCACAATTTGGCTATTGTAAATAATGCTACAGTAAACATAGGGGTTCATGTATCCCTTTGAATTGGCATTTTGTATTTTGGGGGTAAATATCCAATAATGCACTTGCTAAATCATAGGGTAGTTCTGTTTTTAACTTTTTGAGGAACCTCCAGACTGTTTTTCAGAGTGGCTGCACCAGTTTGCATTCCTACTAATAGTGAAAGAGGATTTCTTTTTCTCTACATCTTCAACAACACTATGTTCTTTCTTGTGTTTCTGATTCTAGCCATTCTGACAGGTGTGAGGTGCTATCTCACTATAGCTTTGATTTGTATTTCCCTGATGATCAGTGATGTTGAGCATCCTTTCATGTGTATGTTGACCACCTATGTCTTCTTTGAAGAAATATCATTCATGTCTTCTGCCCATTTTTTAACTGGATTTTTTTTTTAAGATTTTATTTATTCATGAGAGACACAGAGAGAGGGAGAAACATAGGCAGAAAGAGAAGCAGGCTCTTTGCAGGGAGCCCGACAGGGACTCGATCCTTTCATGCCCTGAGCCAAAGGCAGAAGCTGAACTGCTGAGCCACCCAGGCATCCCTTAATTGGATTATTTTTGAGGGAGTGTTGAGTTATATCAGTTCTTTATATATTTTGGATACTAACCCTTTATCAGATATGTCATTTGCAAATATCCCATTCAGTAGGCTATTGGCTGCTGGTTTTGTTTATTGTTTCTTTCACTGTGCAGAAGCTTTTTATTTTGACGTCCCAATAGTTTATTTTTGTTTTTATTTCCCTTGCCTGAGGAGACATGTCTAGAAAAATGTTGCTCTGGCTGATGTCAGAGAAATTACTGCCTGTGCTCTCTCCTAAGATTTTTATGGTTTCAAGTCTCACATGTAGGTCCTTAATCCATTTTGAGTTTACTTTTGTTTATGGTTTGAGAAAATGGTCCAGTTTCATTCTTTTGCATGTAGCTGTCTAGTTTCCCCAGCACCATTTGTTGAAAAGACTGTTTTTTCCAATTGCATATTCTTGCCTCCTTTGTAGAAGACTAATTGACCATGTAATACATGTGGAATTTTTCTGGATTTTCTATTCCGTTTCATTGATCTGTATGTATTTTTGTGCCAGTACCATTCTGTCTTGATTACTACAGCTTTGTAATGTAACTTGAAGTCCAGAATTGTGACACCTTCAGCTTTGCTGTTCTTTTTCAAGATTGCTTTTGCTATTTGGGGCCTTTTGTGGTTCTATACAAATTTTAGGATTATTCTGGTTCTGTGAAAAATGGTGTTGGTAAGTTGATACAGCAAAATAAAAAAAAAAATCTTTCATGGGTGGCTCAGTCATGTGAGCATCCAACTCCTGATTTTGGCTTAGGTCATGATCTCAGGGTCATGATATCAAGCCCCAAGTCAGGCTCCATGCTCAGTGCAGAGTCTGCTCGAGATTTTTTTCCTTCTCCCTCTGCCCCTCCCTGCCTTCTCACACACATGCTCTCTCTCTCTCAAATAAATAAATCTTTTAAAAAAATCATTCACCAAAAAACAAAAAAATCATTCACCACAATCAAGTAGGATTTATTCCCTAGATGCAAGGGTTGTTCAGTATTCATAAATCAATCATTGCTCATTTCGGCAGCACATATACTAAAATTGGACCAATAGAAAGATTAGCATGGCCCCTGCACGAGGATGACATAGAAATTCATGAATATTCATAGACCAATCAATGTGATGCATCACATCCACAAGAGAAAGGATAAAAACTACACAGTCATTTTCATAGATGCAGAAAAAGCATTTGAGGGATCCCTGGGTGGCGCAGCGGTTTAGCGCCTGCCTTTGGCCCCGGGCGCAATCCTGGAGAACCGGGATCGAATCCCACATTGGGCTCCCGGTGCATGGAGCCTGCTTCTCCCTCTGCCTATGTCTCCGCCTCTCTCTCTCTCTCAATGTGTGACTATCATAAATAAATAAAAATTTTAAAAAATAAAATAAAAAATAAAATCCCCCATGTCTTTAAAAAAAAAAGAAAAAGCATTTGACAAAGTACAAAATCCATTCATGATAAAAGCCCTCAACAAAGTTGATGTTAGAGGAAACATACCTCAACATAATAAAAACCTTAAATGAAAACCCACAGTTAGCATCATACTCAGTGGGCAAAAACTCAGGAACTTTTTCCTTTCCCCTCGTGTCTGACACATTGACATTCCTTCCTCCAACATACCAAGAGCATGTCAGCATGGACAACTTTGTACTTGCTGCTCCTTCTTTTTTTTTTTTTTTTTAGATGGGTTCCTTTTTTTTTTTTTTTTTTTTAAGATTTTATTTATCCATTCATAGAGACACAGAGAGAGAGAGAAGCAGAGACACAGGCAGAGGGAGAAGCAGGCTCCATGCAGGGAGCCTGACATGGGACTCGATCCCGGGACTCCAGGATCATGCCCTGGGCTGAAGGCAGCGCTAAACCACTGAGCCACCCGAGCTGCCCCTTGCTGCTCCTTCTGCCTGGAATTCTTCCCTCACATAACTGTATTACTCACTCCACATGTGCTGTAGGCTTCTGCTCAAATGTCTCAGTAGCTATCTGGCCTTTCTTTACCACCTCACACTCCCAACACGTCTAGCCCCTCACTCTATTAAACTTTTTTTCATGGCATTCGTCATCATCTCATATACAGCATATTGTTTATTTTGTATCTTTTTCCCACCCAATAGAATTTGAGGTCCATGAGACATAAGCATTAATATTAAATATTAATATTTATTAATATTGAAGAACAATGTCACTTCTAAGGCTGTTGCATAATGTACATCATTAGATTAATCACATTGTAATTGAAACCTTTAATTTTAGTTTTAGAGTAGTTTTCTCTCACTATACTTCTAGTATGAGGAGTGGGAGGTAGGAGGACTCTGATTTAAGAACTCATTTTACTACTTTGCTCTTAGTAATCTTAAGCCACCAGAAGGTAATTTTCTTTGTGTTTTAAAAGCTCAGCAAGAGGGGCACCTGGGTGGCTCAGTTGGTTAAGAGTCTAATTTGTAATCTTAACTTAGGTCTTAATCTTGGGGGTCATGAGTTCAAGCCCCAAGTTGGGCTACATGCTGGGCATGGAGCCTACTTTAAAAAAAAAAAAAAAAAAAAAGCTCAGGAAGAAGCAAGATTAAACATGCCACATATGACTAATTATATAAGTAATATTTTTGAAAGGTTAAAATAAGATTCCAGTTCACCTCTATGTTTGCCTGCTAGCACCCATATTTTACAGTAACTCCTTAGATGATTTTTTTTGTTGTTTTTTTTTTCATTTTTTTATTTTTTATTTTTTTTAATCTTTTTTTGTAATACAGTAACTCACTACTGCTTCCAGATGGCCCTTCTTGTTGCTTGTAGATAATGTAGTTATACATGCACACACCTTGTCAGCAGGCTTACAGTCCACATGAAATCCAACCACTACTCCATTTTATACTCCAGAAGGAAGCCCCTTATGCTCCTACCCTTCCCCCATTAATAGATTACTGAACTTTGTCTATTCAAGTTTCTGAATCATAGTTGCCTCCATTTCTTTATAATATGAAGCTGTTCAGCATCATGAGTGTAAGGGTTAGTGAAATGAGATAGGATGAGGTCTTTGGATAAAAGTTAAATATTCAAATATAACACATCTGTTTTTCCTCTCCCACAGCAAACCAAGAGGAAACTAGATGATGCCAGCAAACGCTTGGAGTTTCTGTATGATAAACTTAGGGAACAGACAGTAAGTTTGTGGGGAAAAAGTAGGATTTATGATAATCATTTATTCCTAGTTGCTAGTAAATAAGCATGTCATAAGCACTCATATGTAATATATTTGGAGGCAAAATTGTGATGACAGTTACAGAATGGGCTCTCTCTAGCTGAATCATAAATATCATTTATTGGGAATGTGTGTGTGTTTGTGAGGTAGGGGTGCAATTTTAACTCTTCTTCTAACAAAAGAGCACAGCCTGGGTGGCTCAGTGGTTTAGCGCTGCCTTCAGCCCAGGGCGTGATACTGGAGACCCAGGATCAAGTCCCATGTCGAGCTCCCTGCATGGACCTGCTTCTCCCTCTGCCTGTGTCTCTGCCTCTCTGCCTCTCTGTGTCTTTCATGAATTAATAATAAAACCTTAAAAAATAATAATATAAAATATTATTCATGAATGAATAATAAAATCTTAAAAAAAAAAAAAAACAGTAGAAATAAGGGCAGCCCGGGTGGCTCAGCGGTTTAGCGCCGCCTTCAGCCCAAGGCCTGATCCTGGAGACCAGGGATCGAGTCCCACGTCAGTCTCCCTGCATGGAGCCTACTTCTCCCTCTGCCTGTGTCTCTGCCTCCCTCTCTCTCTCTCTCTCTCTCTCTCTGTCTCTCTCTGTCTCTCATGAATAAATAAATAATAAAATCTTTAAAAAAAAAAAAAAGAAGAGTAGAAATAATAATCTGGCTTGTATTGACCCTAAAGTAACTGGCCTTTTGTTCACTTTAATTGCATTTCAACATTCTTCTTCTCCATTCCTTACATGAATCTCATCAGATAAAAATAACCATTTATCTCATGAGAACCAAACCAAAGAAAATTGTAACAGTGGAAGTGGTGTGGTCCATGGACTGATCCAAAATAAGTTCTTCCCTCAAAAGTTTGGGCATATAACCCAAGTAAGGACATGGGGCAGGGGTGAACAAACAGCTATAGCTTTTATGGTTTTAAGAGATGGTAAGATTACAAAAAGCAGTTAAAAATTGATAAATTCAGTACTGATGGAGGGCTGTTGCGCTACAAATACAGGTAGACTACAAGTTCAGTATCTCTATTTAGACACTGTATTAAAATAAATTGGGCCCTTACTTTGAGATAAGTGATTAAGAACCTTTTTTTTTTTTAAATTTTTTTTTTAATTTATTTATGATAGTCACACAGAGAGAGAGAGAGAGGCAGAGACACAGGCAGAGGGAGAAGCAGGCTCCATGCACCGGGAGCCCGATGTGGGATTCGATCCCGGGTCTCCAGGATCACGCCCTGGGCCAAAGGCAGGCGCTAAACCGCTGCGCCACCCAGGGATCCCGATTAAGAACCTTTAAATTGGGACGCCTGGGTGGCTTGGCGGTTGAGCGTCTGCCTTTGGCTCAGGGCATGATCCTGGTCCCAGGATCGGGTCCTGTGTTGGGCTCCCCTTGAGGAGCCTGATTCTCTCTGCCTGTGTCTCTGCCTCTCTCTCTCTGTGTCTCTCATGAATAAATAAATAAAATCTTTTAAAAAAGAGGGATCCCTGGGTGGCGCAGCGGTTTGGCGCCTGCCTTTGGCCCAGGGCGCGATCCTGGAGACCCGGGATCGAATCCCACATCGGGCTCCCGGTGCATGGAGCCTGCTTCTCCCTCTGCCTGTGTCTCTGCGCCTCTCTCTCTCTCTGTGACTATCATAAATAAATAAACAAAATTAAAAAAAAAAATTTAAAAAAAAAAATCTTTTAAAAAAGAAAGAAAGAAAAGAACCTTTAAATTCATATGCATGGGAAAAGTTTTAAAAGGTGTGAGGCTGTATCTAAAATATTTGAAGAATTAAAGCTCTTAAGTGGAGAAAGACATTAGTATTTCAGCCTGGGGGAGGAAAGCTTGGCTTCTTTTCTATAGAAAAATACCTGATTCATACATGTTCATAATTCATAATAATTTACTTACATAAATCATTTGTCATGGTTCTACCTTATACCTTAAAGAGTTGCTTGGTCCAAGAAACTATTTCTAGAAAAGCTAAATGGTTTATTTGCTTTTTTATATTTGTTTCAATCTCCTTTTAAATATAAGGGCTTATGGGACATTATTCCTTAATCTACTAATTTTTCCTCTTGATTCTACCTTTATTTCAGCTTTCACCCACAATCATCAATGGTCTACACAGCATTGCGAGAAGCATTGAATCGCGAAACTACTCAGAAGGATTGACTATCCATACCCACATCGTTAGCACCAGCAACTTCAGTGAGACCTCAGCTTTCATGCCAGTTCTCAAAGTCGTTCTCACCCAGGCCAATAAGCTGGGTGTCTAAAAGGACATCTTTACTCCCAGCCCAGCCATTTTTCCAAAGAAACATATTTTAAAAAATGTTAAGATATGGACCAATCCTCATTAGCATGTTTCCATAGCAGCCAGTCAAGAGCATTTACACTATTTCTGCAGATAATACTTACTTTAGAACTGCTCAAAACCCAGGTGCTTTCTTTTGTTTTAATCTTTTATTGCTCATGATGATTTTCATATTCTGCAAATAGTGTATTTCCTGGATTACACATAGTGTGTTTTCCTGAAGTATTCTGATAAAATGTGGTTTTTAAAACCTCAGTATACTTTTTGGAAAAGGAGCATCTGGTTATGCATAAAACAGAGCTAAAACCTAAGTTTCTTTCGTGTCCTCCCTACTTCCTCCATGTCAATCAGATTAAAGTATGTAATCCTATTTTATGTGTATGTAGTCTTTTTTTTTAAACAACTGCTCACAGTTTAGTTTAATCCCTATTTTTTGTGTCTTTGGCTTCACTCCGGTTCTGAACAAATAACTAAATCTAGAGGTTTACATAGATTTTAGCAAAGATTAATGAAGAGTGGGATCACTAGCTTTAAATATCCAATGGAAAAGACTGATTTTTTTGTTCTGTGGAATACATTGGACTTTTTTCTATTAATGTTTTCAATATTCTGCTTGAGTTTTAAGATTGAATTATCTCCATTTTATATTTAGAATTTGTTCATCCATTTTTTTAAAAGTCACACAGAGCCCTGGTGTTTAAGTTTAGAAGGAAAACTTTAATTTCTGTCACCTCCTGAATCAAAGGCAGCTATTTTTCAGGCAGTTTTTCTGTCAAGTGATTTTTTTATAATTTGTCTTAACAGTATGGTAAACAAAAGATAATGGTCCCCATAAAGTCTTGAGAATTAGATACTAATAATTCTTCATTGTTACATTATGTAATTCTACCTAAGTAGGTTGGAAAACTAGAAAATAAACATTCTGACTACCATGGAGATAGAGTTGCTGTTTCAAGGAGTAAGAGTAGTGAGTAAGAGTGTTCCTCAGGTTTTGTACATTCTGGGTGAAGTAGTTTGCAAGAACCTCTCACTTTGTTTTGCTGGGATTCCCCACTTACCAAATAAAACCTCTCTTTTAAAAATTAATCACTCAATGTTTAGCTCAGAATAGTTTTATAACTAAAAAAAGGTGGATCTTGATAGCGTGTGTAAACATTGGAACCTCAGGACTGGGG
Organism: Canis lupus dingo; assembly: GCF_003254725.2. Taxonomy (NCBI): domain Eukaryota; kingdom Metazoa; phylum Chordata; class Mammalia; order Carnivora; family Canidae; genus Canis; species Canis lupus. Next base: position 6,781,624 of record NC_064274.1, on the reverse strand, counting down.
TGATCTCTCAGCACCCTGCCTTCTGTCTCCTGGGAGTATATAGTAGTCTTAGTTCTGTGACTCACTGACTAAAGTGGCAGCTTGGTCTTCTACAGCTAACCCTCAATTATGGGGTCAGCCCAAGACTCCATCAGAACAGCAGGCTAGCCTCTTGTAATTTTTTTCATCCATTGCCCTTATAGTTAGAATTTGTGTTATGTTTACCCTGAAATGATAATGGCATAATTGGCAGCATTTTACAAAAAGAACAAATTCCCAAAAGATGAGAAACAAGAGTAGGTGGCAGTAGAGCCCTGGCCAACTCCAAAGATTTTACAAGTATAAGTGTAAAAAATAATTTGTCACTGACATCTAAGCAGCCATTATCTTTCCTTTTTCAATACAGCATTGTGATATTTTTTTCTCCCTACTGTGGAGACATTTTTCCACATGGCTTGTAACCTTGAGAAATTCCACATAAATGGACAGTGTGGTAAGACGAGCTGAACCCAAAATATTGTGTTGTCTCTGAAGTATGAAGATAAAAGAAGATTATGGAAAGAGTGTAGTTTGTTTTCATGAAGAAAACAGAACAACTTTCAAAAAGTTTGTGTTCTAGAGAAAAATTTTCAACTTGATTTTGTAAATGAGCCTGTTTTTAACGTTTTCAATTCCAAAGACATTGCATTGTATACCTGGATAATTCAGGCACCTCTGTATAAAGTTAGTCTTACACAAAGTTGTAGTGGATCTGTTGTTTAGTTTGGGAAGATTATAGCTGTACCCTTGCCATTACTTCATGCATAGTGATGAGTCATTCTTTCTGAATCCCAAATTTGTTCAGTTTTGCCCTTTGTTGGGTGCTTTTTATTTCTTTAACCTACTGAATTTTGAAACAAAGGGGTGAGAGGGAACCTGATAGGTGGGCCTGGGTGTCAGCCAGGAGGTGTGTCAGATCTCTGGGAGATGCTTTTCTATATCGCACCTCCTCTTCTCTATTCTTCTTCATGCGGCCCTTTGTGCTGAGTGGGATGGATGTATTCTTAGGCCCCACTGGAGAATCTGTATGTAATGGGAAACATAGCTGATAGAGGTAGTTGTGCATTTGAATAGTGTGGCAGCAGGAAGAAGTTGAGAACAACTGCTTTAAACTTGACTGAGAGCCCAATGAGCCTATATATTACTTTGGATTCAGAAAACTCCCATGTACTCAGGAGGACAGAAAGATACAGTAGAGTTCCTGGCAACCAGATGTACCCTGATTAACACCCACCTAGAAGGCAAAGGGAGGGATGGTAACTGGTTAACACTTTTCTTGATAACTATTTGTCTCCTGAGCCAGATTTGGGTTCACCCAAGAGTGACTGCAAGGTCAACTGTTGACTCTTCTGCTGGTGGAGACATCATTTGGAACTGTCCTGAAGATTCAGCAAATAGTGTATGCATACATACATAAGTATGCATGCGCCGCTCTTGATTCTGTTCCACCTCTATAATGGCAGCATTCCCATGGAACTGCTGACAGATCTGTGGGTGTTCACCAAATGCTGAGGATGTCGCAGGTAGCATCTCAATAAGAGGGACTATCTATGCACAGAAAATCTTAACTATTTAGTCTTACAGATAAATATGCCAAATCTGGGCAGCCCCAGTGGCCCAGTGGTTTAGCACCACCTTCGGCCCAGGGCGTGATCCTGGGGACCCAGTATCGAGTCCCACATTGGGCTCCCTGCATGAAGCCTGCTTCTCCCTCTGCCTGTGTCTCTGCCTTTCTGCCTCTCTCTCTAACCAGCATGTAGAGCTTGTTTGGTGAATCTTCATCCTCATTACGTTTTCTGGACAACCGCACATGGATACGGTATGGAACATTCCTTATTCCTTTGGCCCAGACAGCTTTGTTGAGCTGGTGTCAATGGGCACATCTGGAGTTCCCATCTCCTTCATGGCAAATTTCCGGATCTCTTTGAGTGCCCGAGGGGCACGCTTCTTGAAACCCACTCCATGGATATGTTTTTGAATGTTGATGGTGTATTCTCTGGTCACTACCTCGTTGATGGCAGAACGGCCCTTCTTCTTCTCGCCACCCTTCTTTGCGGGAGCCATTCTGCCAGGCCCTAGTTGGAAAGGAAGGGGATGTGTGAGTTTTAACGTGGTTGGTGTAGATCTTGAAAAAAGCTAATAAAATCCAGCAAAAGGAAATAGACTTTTTTATTTGAGAGAGTGTGCACATTCATAGGGGGAGGGGCAGAGGGAGAAAGAGAAAGAATTTCCAGCAGACTTCCCTGCTGAGCAGGAGCCAGACATGGGGCCTGAGTCAGACCTCACACCCTGAGATTGTGATCTGAACTGAAATCAAGAGTCAGATGCCCAACCAACTAAGCCACTCAGGCACCCCGAAAATAGACTTTGGTATAACTATGTTACATGTTTTTTGCATTCTGGACTCATGTTTCCAGAGATCTGCTAACGTATTTATTTAGCAAGCAATGTTGTTAGTCTGAAACACCTAGAATGACTTTGTATAAACATCATTACCCAGTAATGTCTGAAGTCTTTATTTTAATGGAGATGCACTCCCTGTTGAATTTGAATTCAATTTTTGCCTGACATTCCATAGACCTATAAGGCTATTGTTCATCAGGTAGGCCTGTTCCTGCTTTTATTGCTGTGCCTTATAATAATTTCCCAGTCCATGACCTTTCTAAAACCACCTTTTGTGAATTAGTGGGTTCATGCTGTGCAAATGTGGGGTCAGAGCAGGGATGGCTTCAGAAGCCTTGCGAAGTACAGGAAACTTTCTACTTCAAAAAAATACAAGAGTTTGTCGGAATTTTAGTGTATATGAAGTAAATCCTAATGAAATTTTTGTCTCAAACATCTTCCTTTATCTCTTTTATACCTTTATTTTTTAAGATTTTATTTATTTATTCATGATAGACATAGAGAGAGAGAGGCAGAGACACAGGCAGAGGGAGAAGCAGGCTCCATGCAGGGAGCCCGACGTGGGACTCGATCCCGGGACTCCAGGATCACACCCTGGACCAAAGGCAGGCGCCAAACCGCTGAGCCACCCAGGGATCCCTCTTTTATACCTTTAAAGGCATTTTCACTTCTCAGCTCTAGAGAGTAGCACTTTAGTGCTGTTATTAACTTGTTTGTTGTTTTTTTTAATATTTTGTTTATTTATTTGAAAGAGAGAGAAGGAGTAGGAGGAGGGGCAGAAGCAGAGGGAGAAGCAGACTCCCCACTGAGCAAGGAGCCCCACATGGGGCTTGATCCTAAGACTCTAGGATCATGACCTGAGCCAAAGGCAGATGCTTAACCGACTGAGCCACCCAGGCGCCCCATTAACTTGGTTTCTTTACTTCAGTAGGTATTTATAACAGGTTTCATACAGTTCTGTAGGAAAACTTGATGTCCAAACATTTCCAAGTAGGCGACGTAAAAATGAACCAGCTGGGAGTTTACTATAGGAACAGAATGGATTCAAATTTGATTAGAAAGGAAAGTTCCAGACTGTTTTTTCTGGTAAGTAAAAGGGTAGTAATTCAAGGAAACCATTAAGGCTGGCCAACAAGTATGATTTGGTTAATGATGAGAAATCATTTCATTTCATTTCGCTCAGTAAAGGAACCTCACACTCTAGGAGGACTAGAATGTGTGGTGGAATGGAATATCAAAACAGACTTCAATAGCGTAGAAGGAAAGCAACCATCTCCTAAAAGTGACCAAAGTTCATTTTAACTTCTTGTCCCTCTGACTATTTCCAAGTAACTGATAACCTTCCTGACCACCTTTTTTGCCCAAAGGAGTCTTCAGGAGAGATCAGGTCCACAGAGTCCTCTACTGAGAGGTGCTGCTTGAACACCCTGAAGGGACCTCAGCTTTCCTGGTGCAACTGGTAAGCAGTAGAATCTGAATTCAACCCCAGACCTCAGCCTAGTAAGCATATTGCTTCCACAAAACCACATTTTATTCAAAATAACTGCTGCTGCAACAAAAATGAGTTCTGCTAATTTCGCTCTTTTCCCTCCTATTAGTCTGCAGAGACCTGGCATTTCCCACAAACAAGGAATATGGTTATAATAAGTGGATAAAGTTACTGAGCATTGCGTGTTGGCTTTTTTAAAGCAGGTTCTCTATGTGCTAGGGAAAAGGGCGCCTGGCAGTCCAAAGCCTACATCTCCATGGCTTGTGATATACCAAGGGGAGAGGAAACCTCTCACAGTACCCTAAAACTGATCACAAAGACAATTCCAGTTGCTTCCTCCTGGGTCTCATGCTCACTACCTAATTGAGTTCTGTGCCCAGAGAGATAGGATACCAGAACTGGCTGGCCCACATATAGGATGAGCACAGTGATTTGAAGCTCCCACCAGAACCCCCATGGGACAGTTTCCCAAAGGAAAGGGTGCAATTTAGAGAAAAGCAGGGAGAGAGTAGACCAAAACAACCCTTACCTACTGGAGGGAAGCCCTGGATGGTCACAGTAAAAAGTTGCATAGGGGGTAGTGTAGAAGAGCACCTGTCTGAGAGTCAAAAAACAGTTTGAGTGTCTTCTCTGCCACTCATTGTCAGTCAAATGCCACCACTTCTGCCTCCCATTTGTAAAATGAGAGGTAGGACTAGATGATCTCTAATTTCACTTCCAGCTCTGGAAGTCTGTTTTCCATCTATCTTTCCTACAGCATCTTTGTATATTAACTTTGTATTTTCCCTCAAAGGGAATGGAAAACAAATTTGGATAAGCACCAAAGCTTTGAAGAAAGATGACAGAGCTCAGGCCTATTTATATTTGGATACCTTTTTTTCCTTTTGTAGAATTAATTTCACTGCTAATTTGGAGAAAAATCAATGCAGCACTTTCCTTGGTTGGAAATAAGTATGCAGGCAATAAAAAAAAAATGTTTCTAATTTGAGGACTTGGAATAAATACATTTGCTCGGCCTTGAGGTCCTTAAGTAGTGAGTTCCCCTCTGTAATGATCTATATTACCATGAAATTAACCCTTCTACACACCTGTTCCCCACATCAAGAATAGGCCACGTTTGATTACATACGACAGATACTCAACAATGAACGAGTTTTTTCTCTGGTGCTGCAAATCTGGGTCACCCTTTTGACATTCCTGAACTCTATTTACAAATGCCCCCTTCCCACCTGAGAACAACAGGGGCCTTTGCCTTTTAAGAGCAGCCTGTGGTCATTGACACAGCAGGGAGAGAAAGAGGTCATTGAAACAGAAACAATCACGCTGCTAATACTGAAAAGTAAATAAGAACTTCTCTACGTTTATCTGCCCTTGGAAACCAAAATAAGGATCCTAAAAGAAAATGGGGCAGATGTTTGTGGGTGAAGGGGAACTGGAGAGCTGGAAGAGATGTGGGTGAAAACCTTGTCAATACTGTCTTTCTTCTGTCACAATAATAAGGATTATTCATTTATTTCAGAGAGCTGGGATTTCACAGCAGGGGGAGAGAGAGACATGGGGGGGGGGATTTGCTTTGGTTTGTGCACCTTGGTTTCAGCCACGTGTTGATCAAAGGGGAATGTAGTGTAGGTATTCACAAATGTTACCTTGCCATAACCAGGTCTTTAAAAGATGATCAGTGATCCTTCCACAGCATCTGTTAGAGTTTGTGTTGTAGTCTTCTTATAGTGAGTATTTGATTGCTATCTGGCTTCCCTACTGGACCATAAGCATAGCCATATACTCCTCTGTCCATGCAGCTGAGCTTATGCTTGGCTTCTAGAAGAGGCTCAATAAATAGATATTGAATGAAAGAATGTTACGAGATTCAAACTGAAGATGACTCGGGAAGATGCCAAGAGCAGCAGATGAGACAGGTTTTGATTGGTTTCAGTATTCCAGTGCATTTTTTATCAAGTAGACACTCTTAACTAAAAATTAGGAAGTAAAGGCCTTTAAATCTGGCCATCTCCCATGCCTGGTTTCGTGCTGCCAAATTGTAGCACTTTATTAAGGGTGGTCAGGAAATGTGGGAAGTTTTAAGTAATAAAGCTAGGCTTTTGTTAAAAAAAAAAAAAAATACTCCCCACTCTCTTCACATCCAAAGCAATAGAATCATTCATTTTACAGCAACAAGTTCCCCTCTCATCCACTGCTATAAAATCTCAATGAGAAATGTTTCCAATCCATTTAATACAGAAAAAGGGACCGACCCTTCTGTGACTAGAAGAAGCTGAGAAGACTAATTTTCTATTAAGCCCATAGTGTTACTGCCTCTCAAAACCAATCTAGTAATCTTGGATGCTAACTTCCCAACTTTATGCTACTCTGAAATTAACCTAAAGCCTATGAGTGTTTCTTTCACCCCGAGGTGCACAAAGATTGTTTACATTTGAAGTTGTTGTCCATGGATCTCATCCAAAAGGCAGCGTCCCCTGCCTCCTTGTTTAATTCCACAAGAACTTCAGATGTAGCCCTTCCTGGTGCTAAGGGAGTTGCCTTAAATGGTTACCTCTGATAGAGCAGGTGATTTTATTTCACAGTTCCCTGCTGCAGCTACAATTTGTTCTTTGAAGGTCTGAATCCCTCCAACCTACCCAGTTATGCTTCTTTTCCCAGTCTGGACCCCTCAAATGCACCCTGGCTTCTAGATCAGGCAGGTTTTATAACTGCAGCAAGTCCATCTCTCCAGCGTGATTAAAAAATAATGAAATACCCACATGATCTTGACAATTGAAAGCTGTTACTTGGTCTTGTGAAGGAAGCCTCCCCTCAAACCATTGGGCACCTGGCTCACAGTCTTCTTCAGCTAAATTTGGGCACCCATCATGTGTGATTTCAAACTCTTGGGAAGGTCTTGTCCAGTAAATATCAACCTCCTCAGCACCAGTGTTCCTTTGACCTTCTCATCTCCAAAACAGCCACTCCTGGGACGCCTGGAAAGCTCAGCGGTTAAGCGCCTGCCTTCAGATCAGGGCATGATTCTGGAGACCTGGGATCGAGTCCCACGTCGGGCTCCCTGTGTGGAGCCTGCTTCTCCCTCTGCCTAATTCTCTGCCTCTCTCTCTCTCTCTCTCTCTTTGTCTCTCATGAATAAATAAATAAAATCTTAAAAAAAAAAAAAAAAACAGCCACTCCTATTATAATCCTGTAGCTTCACCTTGGAGTGGATCATTGGAAACTCTTCTACCACTAGAGATCTTAAGTCCCAAATCTTACTCTTGGAGCACATTGACCATTAGTAACTTTATTCTCATTCCCTAACAAAGAAATCTGCTCATCAACTTTTTTCAAAATATTGATGCCTTTGATTCCTCTACTGTATATGAGTTTTTAGCCTCCTTCTGATCACATCTCCTTTCCCCAGCCTGGGCTCTGCACAAACTTCTCTCACCAACACCTTGATTACCTGGCTCTCCTGTCCTCCCATCAAATCCCTATACCTACTTCAATTTGGATATTGCATCAGACTGCTGAATGAGGCTGTGTAACTGTAACTGTGCAGACTGATGCCATTATAAGCTTGGAGCACCCATTCTGAGTTGGGCCCTTAATTTGGCTCAACAACTTTTAAAGAGTCCTTGGTCAGCTTCCCCTTTCATTCTGCTCAACAGCTCTTGGAAGCCTTCATCACTTTTTCCAGCTCTCTACCAAATTCCTACTCTGCTTACACCACAGATGACCTGACCTACCCTGTGTTAGGTTTTTTCCAAAATGAATGGGGAGAAATTAAAAAAAAAAAAAAAAAAAAAAACAGCAGAGCCAGGCAATAGGTTCAAGAGTGCTTTCAATGGGGAGCACTCCTGGGCGAGGTTCGTGACTCAGAGAGGTGGCCCGAGTCAGGGAAGTTGCACCGGAGTTGGGGAGTGTGAGGGTTTTTAAGCCTTATTGGTTCCGGGTCTGGATCCGGGTGGGTCCCTTGCCTAACACCTTGTCCCTAGGTGATTGGCTGGGGGTAGGGATAGTACAGACGATGGGAGGTGGTCCCTGGCTGGAAAGTCCAGGATGGAAAGTTTCGGTTTCCTGTCTAGGCTTTGATTTACTGGAGATGATGTGGTGGTCATGGCTGCTTTGGCGGGAAGATCAGCCATTTTGGCCCAATTTGAGATGTCCACCATTTTGGGTGCCCCTGTCTCTCAGCCAGCCCAACACCCTGCAAAAGAAACAGGCTATCGTGGCACCCTCCCTCTCTTTACTGACTCCAGAAGCTCTATCTGCCCTCAGTCTCATTTCCTTCCAGTCTCTAAGAATAAGCTGTTCCTCTGTTCAAAATGCAACCATCTGATCACCTGATCATCTTACCTAACCCCCTCCCTAACCCTAGAAAACTAGCTCCATCAAGCATCCTCTTCCTCCTGTTTTTGACCTTTGACCTTTCATGATCTTTCCACTAGCCAACAACTGTGCTGGAATTCCTCTTATCTGAACCCTTAGACACACACTCAGTTTTGCTTCTCCATCCTTCCTCACTGCCAAGCTTCTTGAAACCATGATTTATATATATATGCTATGCTTGTCTCCTCCTCCTTATTCTTAAATTTCTGTGTAAAGTCTGTTCCTATAACTCACTGAAAAGGCCTTGGCAAAGGTCAGCAATGACCTTTGTATGTAGTGAGCTCCTCATTTTCCCTCCTTGATAGCATTTCTGTAACATTTAATTTTGTGAATCCTCTCCCACATTTTGCTGATTCTCCTACCTTTTTCGTCTTCTCAGTCTACACCAGGGGCTTCTCTTTCTTTACCATTCTCATGAATAGTAGTAGTTCACAAGAATTCCACCCAGACTTTTTCTACCTTCCAGGGCAACTACTTCTATCGCCATGTATTTTACTATTGAACTATGACTAAATTCTCTTCCAGCCTTGACCTGAACACATCTACTTGGATGTCTGATAAAGCAAGACTTCTTTTCCTTTTTTAACTTGCTCTTGTTTCTTTGGTCCCAGTCTCCAAAATGATAATTTGAATGATTATGGTGACAATAATGATTAATATTTATGGGCTCCTTACTACATGCCAGACTCTGTGCTAACCTTTAGTTGCCACAAAAATACTATAAAGTAGTTATTATTATCCCCATTTTACAAAGATGCTAATAAGCACAGATTTAGTATCCCAGTAAGTGACACTTTCACTTGAATACCAAATCCAGAGAGCCAAAAAGAATCTTCTATTCTTTTTTCTTCCTCTTTCATGTTCAATCAAACATGAAGTCCTGTTGGTTCTTCTTTTAGTTTCTTTGGATTTATCCCTCTTCTCCAGAATCTGTGACTTTGCCTTACTTCTGACCCTCTTCTTCACTTGATCAGACTCTTTAAATAGTGCCCTAACCGGTCCTCTTGCCTTCAGTCTTTCCTCTCTCTACCTCCAATCCAGTCATTTTCTATACCTCCTCTAGAGTGGTCTTTCTGTCATACAAATTTGATTAGCTTATTATGCTGCATAAAGCCTTTCCATGGCTCCCCTCACCTACCACATAGCTCTTTCTGCATGACATTCATGAGACCCACCTACCTTCATGTGCTGCCCACTACATGACATTTCAGCTTCATCTCCCACTGTTTCCCTACTTTCACTTTAGATATTCCAGATACCTCCCTAAATGCCAAATGCAACAGCTTTTGCTTGCACTACTTTCTCTGCTGGAATGTCCTCTGCCATTTATTTGTCTAATAAACTACACATCCTTCAAAACTGTGCTCTCCAATATGGTAGCCAGGAGCCACACGGGGCTATTAAGCACTTGCTATAGGGCTAACCTGAATTTTAAGATGTGCTTTGCCATAACTATAAACAATTGATTTTGAAGGTACAGTGTGGGGAAAAAAGTATAGAAGTCTTAATAATTTTATATTGATCACACATTGAAAAGATAATATTTTGGATAGATTGGGTTAAAGAAACTATCAAAATTTATTCTCTACTTTTTCAATGTGGCTACTAGAAAATTTAAATTTATACACGTGGCTTAAATTTGTGATGTGCATTATATTTCTATTAGATAGCTTCCTTGAAAGTCCTCACTTGACAAATTTAACCAAGGAGACAAAAGACTTGTACACTGAAAACTACAAATGTTGCTGAGAAAAATTAAAGAAGACACATAGGAAGACATCTCATGTTTATGGACTGGAGACTTAATATTGTTAAGATGTCAATACTAGCCAAAGTGATCTTCAGATGTATGGCAATCTCTATCAAAATCCCAATGAAAATTTTTTGCAGAAATAGAAAAATCTATCCTAAATTCATATGGAATCTCAATGGATCCCAAAAGGCCAAAATAATCTTAAAAAAGAACAAAGTTGGTGGTCTTATACTTCTTGATTTCAAAATGTATCACAAAGCTACAGCAATCAAAACAATGTGGGGCACTGGCATAAAGACAGACATACAGACCAATGGAATAGAAGATAAAATCCAGAAATAAACCCTCAAGTATATGGTCAAATGCTCTCCAAAACCATTCAATAGAGAAAGGAGAGTCTCTTCAACAAATGGTGTTTGGAAAACTGAATATCTACAGGCAAAAGAATGAAGTTAAACCCTCATCTTACACTAGATCTAAAGATGAACTCCAAATGGATCAAAGATCTAAACATAAGAATTAAAACTAAAAAAGTCTTTGAAGAAAATGAGAAAATTTTCATGGTACTGGATTTCACAATGATTTCTTAGATACAATACCAAGAACACAGGTAACAAAAGTAAAAATGAGTAAATTGGACTACATCAAAATTTAAAAATTCTATGCATCAAAGGGCACAAACAACAGTAAAAAGGCAACCTTTGGAATGGGAGAAAATATTTCCAAACAATTTATCTATATAAGAGGTTAATATCCAGAGTACATAAAGAACTCTTATAACTGAACAATGACAACAAATCCGATTAAAAAATGGGAACAGGGGGGTGCCTGGGGGGCTTAGTAGGGTGAGAGTCTGCCTTTGGCTCAGGTCATGATCTCCGGATTCTGGGAGTGAGCCCCAGATAGGCTCCCCACTCAGTGGGGGTGGAGTCTGCTTCTCCCTCTCCCTCCTCCTGCTTGTGTGCTCTCTCTCTGAAATAAATAATAAATAAAATCTTTTAAAAAATAATTTTAAAAAATGGGAAAAGGACTAAAATAGATGCTTCTCTAACAATGACATACAAACAGCCAACAAGACCATGAAAAGATGCTCAGTATCACTAACTATTACGGAAATGCAAATAAAAACCACAATATGATATCACCTCACATCAATTACCATGGCTGTAATCTAAAAAAAAAAAAAAAAAAAAAAAAATCCAAAAAACAAAACAAAAAACCCCGACAAAAATAACAAGCGTTAGCGAGGATGTGGAGAAAATGGAACTCTCGCACACTGTTAGTGGGAATGTAAATGGTGTTGCTCCTGCTATGGGAAGGAGTTCCCCCAAAAAATTAAAAATAAAATTACCATAAATCCATCAATACTACTTCTGGGTATAGACCCAAAAGCATTGAAAGCAGAGTTTCAAATAGTTGTATCCCTATATTCATAGGAGCATTAGTCATAATAGCTAAAAGATGGAAGGGACCCAAATGTCCATTGTAGGATTAATAGGTAAGAAAAATGTGGCAATACATACAATGGGATATTATTTGGCCTTGAAAAGGAAGGAAATTCTTTTTTTTTTTTAAAGGATTTTATTTATTTATGAGAGGCACAGGGAGAGGCAGAGACACAGGCAGAGGGAGAAGCAGGCTCCCCACAAGGAGCCCAATGTGGGACTCGATCCCGGATCCCAAGATCACGCCCTGAGCCAAAGGCAGACGCTCATCCACTGAGCCACCCAGGCATCCCAGGAAGGAAATTCTGACACATAATACAACATGGATGAACCTTGAAGACATTGTGCTAAGTGAAATAATCCAGTCATACAAAAAGACAAACACTGTATGATTCCACTTATATCAGGTATCTAGAGTAGTCAAAGTCATGGAAATAGAAAGTACAATGACAGTTGTCCGGCTAGGGAGAGGGAGAGATAGGGGATTATTGTTTAATGTGCATAGAGTTTCAGTTTTGCAAGTTGAAAAAGGTGTGGAGATTTATATATTTATTATTTAATAGTTAACACTATTGAACTGAACGTTTAAAAATGGTTAAGATTTATGCACATTTTACCACAAATAAAAAAAAACTTTAAAAAATCAAGTTAAAAAAAAGCTACTCGGATATTACCCCTCCTCCTCCCTCCTTCTGTAACCATTCCTTCCTTTGTTCCTCTACTTTATCTTGTATATATTACTATTAGGGCTCTTAACCACATTTTTGGTAAGTATTTATTTGACAGGATAAGGTTTACTCTCCCAATTGCCCCCATTAAGGAGTAAGTGGAACACTCATTCACTTCTGGGTTCTAGACCAAAGCTAAGAAAATATACTAAGGTCTTTTAGAAAGACCTTAGATGGGAAGAGACAGTAGCCCTGATGGCATAATATGCTACAGGGGACAGTCACTATCAACAAAAGTATATTTTGTATCTGTAGAGACTTCACTTTGAGATTAGATCTGGAAAAATCATTTTCCTTCAATTATCCTTTTGTGGGCAGGGTCTGAAAGACCTAAAGAGCACTTCCCCCCACCCCCAACACCTACAAACATCCCCTCCTCCATCCTGAGTCCAACCTGCTCAAATGATTGGCCAATGCAGTCTGACTCAATGGAGGGAGGAGAGGAAGATATTCATTCAAGATAGATTCAAGACGGAGTAGTTTATCCAATAGACAATGTACCCAGGGGTCAAGTAAAGAACTGTTTTGCTGTCTCCCTTGGACTCTTGGGATCTATGCTTGATGTATAATAATTTTTTTTTCTGATAATGGACTATACCTTCCTATCCTTCCAAAGTCATAGCCAAGAAGTTACATTTGTTTGAATCTCTTCCCTCCCTTGTGAGGAGCTCCTTTAGGGGCAGGGACCAAAACTTATTCATCCTTGCATCCCCAGTGTTCACTACTCCTGGCATATAGCAGGTGCCCAATAAATCCCAAATAAATGACTGAATGGTTAGAGTGAGTGTGAGGAGAGTCATTATAATACCCAGAGATTTTTGGCTAAGTAACTAGCCCATCTCTGAGAGAAAGGGCAGTCTGAACTAAAGACCTGCAGGCAGCATGTGGGTCTGGTAGGAATGGGAAGGAGAGGGCTGGTGTGAAGAAAAAGTGGTTCATTATAAAGCCCAGGTTGAGCAGGCTAATGAAATTGACATCCTTTAGTTTCATGTTCCCTTGTCTCACTAGTCATTATTCAGTACCAATATTTATCCAGCTGGTCACCAGGCAAATTTCCTTTCATTCTATAATTTCAGCTCCATCTGAAGTGCCACTGTAACACTGCCTCAGTGGCCCCAATTCCACAGCCACATTAAATCAGACATTATTTTAATGTAGCTGATTGGACTGGTTCAGGTCTGCTAACAGTAAGATACTCATGTATGGCCCTTTTATGCAGTCAGTTCTAATTTTTCCCCCTTTCCCAGAAACCTGGAAAGGATTCCTAACAATGGGTAACCCAAACATCAGCTTTATTTGTCAACATAATGGTGCTCCTTCAAACTCACATTCATAGACTTTTGCAAGTTGGGAGAAAAGAGTAAAAATTAGTTCTGTTCCCCCCATAAGGAAATTTGTGTCTGGAGGGCAAAGCTGGGTCACATTGACTTAGAACTAGAACTCAGAGCCCCGGACTTCCAGTCCTAAGGCCTTTTTCTTCTGCACCAGCCTTAGGTGCAACCATGCCTGCTTGGGACAGGACCAGCTCACCCCTCCTAGCACTTCTGTGCAATTAGGGCCCCCTCTTCACAGCTCTAAATTATCTGCAAAGAGAAGAGTGCACACACACACATTTTTCACGGGTTAATTTTCCTTGAAACATTCTGGGTGATTTTTCTAAAGCCCCATTCACAATGGTGCTGAATTTACAATATTCCATCAACTGAGAACGAAGGAGATAGTCCAGAAGTGCGTTGGTTAGCCCAGAATAGGCCGGAAGCAGAGCTGCGCAGATCTGGGGCTGCGCGGTGGGCAGGCAGGGCACTGTGGGCTGATACACCGTGTGTGCGTCCTCTGATAGGCACGAACTGAACTGAGCACCTCCTGGGCATCTGGCTGCAGCTGCCTAATTAAAAGTTGAGCAGCTGCCTCCATCCCTCCATCCCTCCATCCCTCCATCCCTCCACCGGCAGAGACACTTGGACTTCTCATTCTCATCTCGGATACGGATTCGGCCTTCACTTGTGTTGCGACTCCAGACAGGTCATTTTAAATTTTCCAATACTAGTGGACTTTGCCTTCAAAAGAAAAAAAAAAAAAAAAAAAAAAAAAAAGACCTTCCAAAAGGGAAAGGTATTTTTGGAGCTGGAGAAGCACACAAAAACGACAAAAGTTGTGTGAGCTCCGGGTCAGGGGAGCCCCATCCCACCGCCCGCCCGGAGGGCTCACGGTGCGGGGCCGCGGAGCCCGGCAGCCCAGCCAGGCCAGGAGGGCGCCTTCCTCTTTAAGAGTCCACAGGCGATCCTGATTGGCTGTGGCTCTGCAGGGCCTGCCTCCCCGCTCCCCCGGGACCCGCTCCCGCTGCCCCTCCCGCTCCCCCTCCGCCCCCCCCCCCCCCCCCCGCGCTCCCGCTCCCGCCCCGGCGCTCGCCTCCCCTTCCTCGCAGCCGAGCCCGGCCTGCAGCCGCGCGGGAGGCTCGCCAGCAGCAGACGCCGCGCGCCGGGACCTGCATCCTCAGTGCGCGCTGAACGGCCGAAGAAGAGGGAGGGAACCGGAGAGGGCCACCTCCCCCCGCCGCCCCCGGAGGGCTCCGCCGGCCGGGACCCGCCCGCTGTGGCCGCCGCCGCCCACCGCTCCCAGCCATGCCGGGCCCGGCCGCCGACGGGGGGCAGGTCCCCTTCCGCGGCGCCAAGGAGGAGATCCGGCCGAGGGTCGAAGGCCCCGGGGACGGCGGCGGCCCGCGGCACGGCGTCGTCTGGAGGAACGTGGTCCTGATGAGCCTGCTCCACTTGGCGGCCCTGTACTCCCTGGCGCTGATCCCCGCGGCCCAGCCGCTCACCCTGCTCTGGGGTAAGTCCCGCCGGCGCCCCCGGGCCCGGGCCCGAGCCCCGAGCCCGAGCCCCGAGCCCCGAGCCAGGCCAGGCCGCCCCCAGCCCTGCGCTCGCTTCTGCCACGCGCCCCGCCCCGCGCGGGACCTGCAGTGGCCGCTCCTTCGGGGCCGCTGGCGTTTCTCTCTGTCCAGGGATTTGCAGCTTCGGCCTCCCGCGCCCTCTGGCCCGGTGGGCGCCTTGGCCGGCTCCCGGCGGGAGAGCGGGAGGGACTTGGGGTCCAGAGGGCAAACTGCGCGTCGCGGGAGGGACGGCAGGAGGGACGGCAGGAGGGACGGCAGGCGGGACGGCAGGCGGGACGGCAGGCGGGACGGCAGCGGGACGGCAGGGGGGACGGCAGAAGGGACGGCAGGGGGGACGGCAGGAGGGACGCAGGGAGGACGGCAGGCGGGACGGCAGGGGGGACGGCAGGCGGGACGGCAGGGGGGACGGCAGGCGGGACGGCAGCGGGACGGCAGGGGGGACGGCAGTGGGGACGGCAGGGGGGACGGCAGGCGGGACGGCAGCGGGACGGCAGGCGGGACGGCAGGCGGGACGGCAGGGGGGACGGCAGGGGGGGCGGCAGGGGGGGCCGGCAGGCGGGACGGCAGGCGGGACGGCAGCGGGACGGCAGGGGGGACGGCAGGCGGGACGGCAGGGGGGACGGCAGGCGGGACGGCAGGCGGGACGGCAGGGAGGACGGCAGGGGGGACGGCAGGCGGGACGGCAGGGGGGACGGCAGGCGGGACGGCAGGCGGGACGGCAGGGGGGACGGCAGGCGGGACGGCAGGGGGGACGGCAGGCGGGACGGCAGGCGGGACGGCAGGGAGGACGGCAGGCGGGACGGCAGGCGGGACCGCAGGCGGGACGGCAGGGGGGGCGGCAGGGGGGGACGGCAGGAGGGACGGCAGGCGGGACGGCAGCAGGGACGGCAGCAGGGACGGCAGGAGGGACGGTTGTCGCCAGTGCGGGCCGCGGCGGGCTTCCCGTCTGCCGCCGCTCAGGGTCGCCGCCTCCTCCGCGGGCCGAGGTAAGGATGAGAAAAGGAGCGGAGCAAGGTGGAAAGACCCGCACAGAATCAGTCTTGATTTTCATGCATGAGATGGAAGAAGCCAGTTTCCCTGCTACCCCACGGGCCCTGTCGCTGCCGCCCTGCACGTCCCTGCCCCCCGCTGTGTCCAGTTGCGCTTACACCGTCCGGGAAGTTTCTCAGCGAGCAAACCCAGGCCCCGGCGAGCGCGCTCCGACCGCAGCACAAAGCTGTAGCTGTGGCCGTGGAGCCTCCTCCAGGCCCTGCCCTTCTCTGGCCAGCGCGGGTCTGCCGGGTCCCCGCCGCACCCGTGGCTCTCCCGCCACCCTCCTTGCTGGCAGGGGAGGGAGCCCAGGAGAGGCCCATCGCACCCACCCACTCCCCCATTTCCTGGGCCCCAGGGGTTCAGCGGCTGCCCTGCAGCACTCCGGTGGCTGGTCTCTGAACCACCTGGCAGGTCCCCCTGGCCCCAGGAACTGCTTTTGGTTTCAGTTGCCAGGGCCAAAGGCACAGGCACTGATATCCTGGGCTGAGAATTTGATGAGGTAATCCAAGAAGCCCTTTTAGCTCTCCATTCCGGGATCTCCAAGGAATGGGGGCAGGAGAAACACAACCTACTTTTGTTTCCAGACGGGAAAAGGAAGAAAATAAGAGGACTTCTTTCTATAGAGCTTATTTGGTAAAGTGCCAGCTTCAAATGCCTAGGTAGATCAAGAGCCACTGGGGTTGCCTTGACAGCCTTCCCTTGAAACCCTACAGCCCCTCTGTATTGGAAGCAAATCCATCCAGAGCCTGATAACTCTTAGGGGGGGTGTGGCTGAGAGAGACTGGGGCGTTGAAGGATGGTGAGAGGGTCCAGAGTCTTTGGGAATCCATGGCACCATTTTCCCCCCTTCACGTGAGCTCCACGCCCAGCTCCAGAGCTGGAACTCAGAACCCCAATATCAAGAGTCACCTGCTCCTCTGAGCCAGCCAGGTGCCCCGGCCGTGAAGCCTTTTTTAAGTCCCCTAAAAGCTCTTGGCAGCCCCCTGCTTGTGCCTCCCCCATTCAGTGCGCCACCTCAATTCTGGGTTCTTTTCACCATCATCTTTGTGATTATGTATTGATCTCTTTTTTTTAAAGATTTTATCTGGGGATCCCAGCAGTTTAGCACCTGCCTTTGGCCCAGGGCGCGATCCTGGAGACCCGGGATCGAATCCCACATCGGGCTCCTGGTGCATGGAGCCTGCTTCTCCCTCTGCCTATGTCTCTGTCTGTCTGTCTGTCTCTCTCTCTCTCTGTGTGTGACTATCATAAATAAGTAAATAAAATAAAGATTTTATTTATTTATTCATGAGAGACATAGAGAGGCAGAGACATAAGCAGAGACATAGGATGCGGACCTGGACCCGGACCCGGGATCACAACCTGAGTCAAAGATAGATGCTCAACCCCTGAGCCACCCAGGTGCCCTTACGTATTGGTTTAACTCTGTCTTCCTTCTTCGTTTATCTCCAAATGACTAGATTCTAAGATGTTCAGCCAGTGCCTCACGGACACATCCCTTTAACTAGACATGCCAGCTGAAGCCCTTGCAGCCTCAGAGCCTCCGCGGAGCTCTGACCTCCCTTTCCTGGGCTGGGACCGTACCTTTGAACTTCAGAGCCCACCTGCCTCTAGGGAATTGGGGCTTAGCCTTAATAGGGCAGGGCCATCCAAGGTTCAGGGAGAAGTGGGCACATAAAACATTCCCACATTTCTGTACTTGCCTGGAGTGCCACAGGGCTCACAGGCTTCACTCCCTACAGCCCCCAAACCCTGTTGACCCCGGCACTCCACCGGGAGCCACAAGAACAAGGCTTCTTCTCCAGGCTGGCCAAGTCGGCTCTGCCCTTTCCAGGCTGTTTCCTGCGGTGAAGACAGAATCTTTGTTTCTGAAAGACCTTGGCCAGAGGACACCTCCCTCAGCCCCAGACTCTTACAGCTTCCCCGGAGAAGCCCACACACTGCAGGAATCTGCTTTCCCTTTGTGGGTGATGCTGCTGAAGCCTAGTCTTATACCTCCCTGGAGAGTCTTCTCTCTTAACTACCTTCTATCGGCTCCGTTTTCTGAATCTTGATTCTCTCCCTACCTGTGCTTCATTGTATCATGAGGGGGGGAAAAAGAAAGGAAGAAAAGAGAGGAAGAGGAAAAAAAGAAAAGAACAGTGGTGACTGTTGTCCTTTCAGAGTCCAAAATTTCGACTTCGATACATTCTAAACAAATGAATGTCATCCGATGGACTTCTTGTGAGGGAGGAAAGAGACAGAGACTAGTTGAGATTGGTTGTGCTGATTGCTAGGATATATAGGGTTATTTTCAGTGGAAGCCCTGGGGTCTTAACTCACACAATTTCCCCCACTGGATGCCCTGTTTCACTACCTCTGCCACTGGTTCTATCTAGCTTTATTTTCTTATTTTTATTTTTTTAAGATTTTATTTATTTATTCATAGAGACACACAGAGAGAGGGGGGCAGAGGCACAGGCAGAGGGAGAAGCAGGCTCCATGCAGGAAGCCCGATGTGGGACTCGATCCAGGGTCCCCAGGATCACACCCCGGGCTGCAGGCGGCGCTACACCGCTGTGCCACTGGGGCTGCCCTCTACCTAGCTTTAGGGCTGAGTTCATGCACTAATGGGCTGCTTCACCCACTTTAGAGACATAGGTTCTCAAAGACATAGGCTTAGCCCTTCCCTTGCTGGCCACCCTTCAGCCCTAGGTGAGGTTGCTCTGGAAACAAGAGGCATCAATTAAGTGCGCCCAGCAGAGACTGTGTTAGGTGTGCAGCACAGAGAGAGTAATGTGTGGAGTGGTAGAATGTCACCTGTGAAAGATCCATCAAGTTGTTCAGTCCAGCCTCCTCCACTGCCTAGTCCCTCCACCTTTTGCTGACTCTCCTTGGGGCCAGAGCAAGTTGTTTCCCCTCCTTGTATTTGCCCTTTTCTGAGTGGGCGGCCCTGTCAGAACAGAATGCTCTTGGCGCCCACAGGTCCTGAGGGATGAGTTTATGTGTTTCAAGGACAGAAAAACATAAACTCTGACTGGAAGAAACATCTTCACCTGAAGGCTTGAGCTCACAAAAGTGCCTACGTGAAGAGTTTTTGGCCAAAGGCACGGTTAGCCCATGCCCTGAATCCCAAAATGAGTGGAACAGAAGAGCGAGTAGCAGCAGTCATGGTGTGAAGAGTCCTGGGCTCCTTTCCAGTGAGCTTGGCCTCGCCTGTCTCCAGGCATTCTGGCTATTGGTTTTCAGAAATGTCAGGGACTTTTCCGGAGTCTAAGTGTCATCTGAGTCCCCTGATTATGTCCCATGGTGACATCATGGCTTTTTTCCCCCCCTCTTGGGATGACGTCATTGGAAGTATGAGGCAGGAAAAGCAGTAATTTGCCCTGCTCCCTTCCTCTATCTTGCCTGGGGACAAATAGGGTTTGGGTTTAAAGCTGAGAGGAGGCAGGGGTTAACCAAGCCGTCTGGGGGATGGGAGCATCAGGAGAGGCTGGGATTTGGAGAGTGCTGGTCCACCAATCAGATTCTTTTTTTTTTTTAAGATTTTATTTATTTATTCATGGAAGACACAGAGAGAGGCAGAGACACAGGCAGAGGGAGAAGCAGGCTCCATGCTGAGAGCCCAATGTAGGACTTGATCCCGGGACTCCAGGATTACACCCTGGGCCGAAGGCAGGTGCCCAACCGCTGAGCCACCCAGGTGTCCCCATCAATCAGATTCTGTGCAATTCTGAGAGTTGACTGAAGATGAGCTATCTCTTGTCAGGCACCGAGTTTACCTGCCTCCATGACCTGGGTTGGTCTTGATGCCTTTAGTGGGTTGTGCTGCTGTTTTTTTGTTTGTTTGTTTTTTTTTATCAAGTCCCTAAAATTGTTGAGGAACCCCAAGAAGATGTAGCCTCAGACTTCTGCCTTGCCTCTAGGTTTTTTCTAGGGTGAGCGTGGCTCAGGAGAGAGATGTATCTGAACACGAATCCCTGCTCTCTAACTTGTCAGCCACATGACTTTGGACAAGCTAACATCTCTAAACTTCAGCTTTCTCACCTGTAAAATGGGTGTATTAATACCTCTTGCTTAGAAAGTTGTGAGAACTAAATTTGAGATTATGTGTAAATCACAGCACAGTACCCAGCCCTTGGTTGGTGTTCAGTAATTATCAGCTGCCGTTATTATAGGTCCTGATACTGGCTCTTTTTCTTCAGTAGAAGGGAAAAAGGCCTTCCTGCAGCACAACAAATTCTACGAAGCTGACACAGAACTTGGCTTTGTTGACTCTCTTGAATGGAAAAGATTGCTTTGGCTTTGGAAACTAAAAGGTTCCTTCTCAAAGTTCCCACAGAGAAATAAACATGAATCCCTCTTAGTCCTTCCTCCCTCCACCCCTTCCCTTCTCTTGGATTCTACCTTTTTCCTATTTTCCTCCCAAAGGTGACTAGTTTGTAGATAAGTATCTTTTTGTTTAGCTGACAACTCACCTGGTCTTTAGTGTTTTCTTTAGGGTTTTTTGAGCACAGCCCAGTTAGCATTGCTGTAGAAACCGGGCTCACTCATTTCTCTGAATCTCTTTGGGTCTTAATTTTGACTTGGTTTTCCCCCTCATCCCTGTCTTCTTGAGTAGTGTTTAAAACAAATGAACCAACACTTTAACGCCCAAACTCCTTAAAAAACCAAAAAACAAAAATGAATCTTCCCTTTAAGCCCTGTAATTCCCAGGCCATTGTTGCAACTCTTGCATTTTTAATAAATGGGCAAGCACCAAATGCCTCACTGAGGCTGGAGAGCAGCAGAACCGGAGAACAGAGTACACTCTTGCTAGCTTAATAGTCCCAACAACTATAAATATAGGTTTGAGGTTAACATTATTAACTCAGTTTTTTCTAAAACCAGTCAAGGTCACTGCAGACAGTACTGTGATCTTGAAATGAGCAGTGCTGCTGAGTAGAAACCAGGGCTGGAATCCCGGTGCTGCCACTTGATTCAACTTCATACAAAGTCCCCTTCCAGGTTGTGAGCCTCGGCCTTCTCATCTGTGAAAGGGAGACAGTAACATGGAGCTGAAAGTTGTTTTGAGAACTGGGGCACGTGTGAGAGTGCCTGCCAGGGGGTAGACACTCAGTGCGTCTGTTGTCATTACCTCCCACAATGGGGGCCTACGTCTTGAACCCAGCCCTGGCTTCATCGTCTGTCTGGGGCTTGGAGCACTTGTGGCTCAAATATAAGGCCCAGCCTTTAAATCTAAATGTTCAATCATGACCTTGCTGTAACATTTTTGGTTTTGCCTTTTAACTAGGTTTTGGATAGTATAAAATGATAATAATTGCCAGGAAAAGCCATTGATCAATTTACAAAAGGCGACACAGCCATGATGGTTTTTTAAGATTTTGTAAAACAGAACCATATCTTTGGGTGACATGATACTCGAGTGTTTATTTTGACATGCTGTAGTTTCAGGCCTGTGGTCTACCTGTCCCTGCTATGACGTGTACTGTCTCTTCACCCCGAGGTTAAGAGGATGGGCTTTGGAGTGAGGGTCGGGGATCAAAAACCACCCCCCCAAGTTTGGCCTTGGGCAGATCACTCACCCCCCTAACCTTCCCCAAGTGCACAATGAGGATAATTAACAGTATAACATCTGGAGTGAAATGAAACAACATAGTAAAGAACTTGGCCTGACTTGTGGTGAGCACAGGGTGAGAGGTACCCAAGTGCTGAATCACTATACTGTACACTTGAAACTGACAGGACACTGTATGTTAACTATACCGGAATTTAAAAAGAAAAAAAAAAAAGAACTTAGCCTGGAAGCCAGCACAGAGGAAGTGTGAGCCCTGTGCCATTCGTATCCTGCTTCCCTTCTCTCCTTCCCTTTGTTTAGCTCATCTTTTGGAGGCTGAGCCTTATTCCAGCCTGCCAGCTCGTGAAAGCCCCGGTCATGCGGTCAAGGCAGTTGTCTCTGATTTTATTTCCTCTGCTAATGAGATGGTGGCCGCAACAATAGGTACCAGCTGTCCTTCCTCTTCAGTGCCTATCCTTTGTTCATTATGTGTGAGTGGCCCTGAGAGAGGTCCTCACGGTTGCACATGCAGTCACGTATTCATCCATCCACAAATTCATTCCTTTTTTTCCATTCCAGTGACTGTCAAAACTGATTGCACATCAAAATCACTTGGGAATCCTTTACAATTTTTGGAAGCCTTGGCCCTCACCTAGACCTACTAAATTGGAATCTCTAAGAGTGATGCCCTGGCTGCTGCTGCTGCTTTTTCTTCTTACTATTATTTTATTATTATTATTATTTCTTACCACTCGCATATTTCTGATGCACAACGGGCTGAGAACCATTATTTAATTCACTTGTTTAGTAATATTTACTACTCACCCATTACCTGCCAGGTGGCAGCACAATCCCTGACTTGATGGCACTCAGAGGTCAGTTGGAGAGACAGACAGATACACCAGTGGTAAGGCTGAGGCGGCCTTGGTTACAGCACGCAGGCCTGGGGAAGTTGGGGAGGCTCCCTGCAGGAGGAGGCAGCTGTGCTGAGCCTGGCAGGAGGCCTGTGCCTGGCCTGCTCGGGGTTTGGGTGACATGGTATTGTGGCCACAGGCAAGAGTGGAGGCGGAGGGGGGTGGGGGGGAGACAGAGCAGAAACCTGATGGTCCAGCAAGGCTGGAGGTGGTCAGGGACCAAATCCATGGCAGGGAAAAGCAGGGCCAGGAGGAGATTGGGCTTGCAGGAAGCCTGCCCTTCCACCTCTACCTAACTTTCTCCTCCTCTCAGCCCATCGCACACACCAATTCCTGCTACGATGAGGTGGTCTGGAGCAAAATTTTTAGACTAGACACTTTAGACTAAAACTAGTCTAAAGTTTTCCAGGAAAGATCCTGGGGCACACACCTGGAGCAGGTGGCCACTGGGCCATCTCCTTCAGGCTGTCCGCATCTGAGGGGAGGCCAAGAGTAACATCTCAGTTGGGTATTTGATTTCACAGACTCAAAGGTACTGTCCTGAGACTAAACACTAAAACGCCCAGAAGTATTAGAGTACCAGACCCTGAGTGCCATCCTCCACCCATTTTCCCCCGTTCTCTACTCTTCCTGGTCTCTAAAAGGTACCTGTGTGTCCACACAAGGGGGCTTGTCCTTACCTCTCTTCCTCCCTTGAGCCCAAGTTTAAGTAGCTGGTTCTCACCAGTCCTCATTTCAGGCCTGCTGAGTCGTCCTTCCTCTATCATGCTTCCCTTGTTGCAGCTTCCTAGGATGAGTTAGAGGGCTCTGTGGATCCTGGCAGGCTGTGGTCCATGGACCAGCAGCATCGAAGTCGCCTGGGAGCTTGTTAGAAAAAGAGATGTTCAGACCCCATCCTGAATCGGGACCTGCATTTTCATAAGATCTCCAGGTGATTCATCTGTATGCTAAAGTTAGAGATGCACTCCCTTAAGTCCAGCCACAGGCTGGCAGTTCAGAGAAGCTGGACATGAGTGGGATCTGGCAATCCTTCCTTCTTCCTTTTAATGGCCTCCTCCCCTTTGCCTCCACTTCCTACCCTTCTGCCTTCTTGCGGCTTATTTTAGAACATGTCAGGATCTTGCTTCTCTTGCCAACAAAAGGCTGTTGCTAAAATCTTTCAGCCGGCAGCAGCAATGTTTAATTCATGGGCTAGAAAATTAATTTTATTTTCATGAATAGAGCTGGGGAAAAAATAACAGGAAGGCTCTGTGCATGGCCCTTGGGAATTCAGCTTGTCTATTTAACAGATGAACTGGAAGAGGTGAGGAGGCCTCAGGGGAGGGCTGTCTTCCACAAAATCATGAAGTAAATCATATCAGTTAGGATGCTTTTGTCCACAGATAGCACAAAACTCAATTTAAGTGGCTTAAATGGTAAGGAAATTTTCTAATTTCAACTGATATAAATCCCAAGGTCCGGGGCACTCTTGTCACCAAAGAGCAGATTTTATTTCTGCCATGGCTGTCCTGTCGAATTTAATTTTCCTCATGGTTACAAAATGGTTGCCAGAATGTCAGGCAGCACAGTGGAGCTACAGCAATGTCCTAGAGAAGAAGAGAGAGGATGCCCCTTCCTGATGGCTCATCAGAGAGAAAATCTTCCTGGCCACCTCACAGCTTAGGTCTCCTCCAGTCTCCCTTGCAGGATTATCTCCCCAGTGCCTTGTTAAATCAGGCCTTGGCAAAGGATTGAACACTAATGTTGGCCAGTAAGCCACACATGGTAGGAGTAGAAGGAGTGGAGATTAAGAGGCAAACAAAACCCAGGCTCTGCTCAAATGAAGAAGATGGCTTGGCTGCTCAGACAGCTAACACGTCCACCCCAGGGGCTTCCTTCACTCCCTGTCCTGACTTTCCCTTTTTGGTGTCACCTCCATCCCCTGAAAGGGCTCTGGTTTCATGTTGTAGCGTACTCTCCCTACTTTCCATCACCCGCACTTCTCTCAAATCCTGCTGTCATTACAGTGAGTTGTAAAGGTTCATCTTTTCCATGAGGCCCTGTGGCACTCCTACCTCCCAGGACCTGGCACATAGCCTCTGCTCAACTTATCAGTGTTGGGTGAATGGATGAAGGAATAAATGAATGAGTGAGTTTAATCACTGTGTGGCCTTTCTTTCTAAGGGATGAAAACGTTTTATTCTTTAACTTTAAAAAAAATGTTTTTTCCCCTGTTAGAGAACTTCCCATGTGATTTTGGGGGAAGGATTGGGGAGCGAGAAGCCTTTCTCAATGCCCCCGAAACCCACATGCCCCTCTGACCATGCATCCATCCATCCTGACCTCACTGGGGATGCTTACAGGGCTCCCTGTTGCTCTGCTGGGTTTTTATGGGCTGAGGTGGGGCAGGAGAGGTTTGCTAAATCTGCTGTGGGAGAGCTGAATTAAAAAGAACATGG
This sequence comes from Canis lupus dingo, assembly GCF_003254725.2. Taxonomy (NCBI): domain Eukaryota; kingdom Metazoa; phylum Chordata; class Mammalia; order Carnivora; family Canidae; genus Canis; species Canis lupus. Next base: position 6,756,604 of record NC_064274.1, on the reverse strand, counting down.
AAATCGAGTGACTTAGAATGTTTTTTTAACCAGGGTTTTCCGTGGTGACACACCTGCCCCAGGCTGATAGTTTTCTTGGAGTGTCTTCATCCTTCAGATGACACAGAATCTCAGTGATGAAGCCATGTCCAGATTTCTGTTCTCTTGCTTCGAATTTTACTTAGTAGGGTATTTAGAAGTCCACTTCACCTCACCTAGCAGGTACCTTTTATTTGCACAAACAACCTACAAAAAGCCATCTCACACTCGGGGAAATTGCTAGCTACAGGATCAAGGAAACAAAGCCACAGCTTTTGGCTAGAGATTTTGGAATGTTTTAAAGGCAGACATGGAGAGAATGTCTAGAGAAGGCTTGTCACGTGGCCATTGTATAAAACCTTCCAGTCAAACACTGCGTGTGAAGTGCCTACTTAAGGGAAGTGCTTCATCGATGGCCTGCGGTGGTTGTTGGATGCCATAGAGGCTGATCATTCCTCTTCATACATGTATGCGACACTGTGGTGGGAATCCAGGTCTTGTGGGATTGTGGAAGTTTCCTGAGATTGCCCTTAAAATAGGGAAGAAAAAACCCAATACCAATGGACTTTGAAATGAAATGAGACCAGAAAAGAGTTTGGAACTCAGGTTTAAATTTTATTTTCTTCCTGTCATCATACACTCGCAATTTGATTTTGTGTTGATTTTCAAGAGACAGTGACTTATAAATGTTACCTGTGACTGGCACAGACCAGTACTGGGAGGCGTGTAACCCCTCCCCAGGGGCTGAACACCCTGCCACAGGCAACTGTACCGGAAAAATAAGTAAGTACTACACAAGGTCTGCCATCGTGTTCATCTGCCAGGAAAAGACAGCTGTCTTATATTAAATACAATAATTGCTACGGGAGAAAAAAAAAAAGTACCCTGTGACCTGAATGGGCAAGGTCATTCCCCTTAGCATTCTCTACCTCAGCACCAAAAAGTATTGATCAAGCAAGCAGTTAATTACTTCTGGTCTTGAATCAGGCACTGTGTAAAAAAAACAAAAAACAAAAAAACAAAAAACAAAAAACAAAACAAAGACCAGGTCTCTACCCTCATACTTTTTATAACTCAAAGGAACAGCTGTGATTTTTCCCAGTAGAGTAACCAACTTAATGTTCTCTCAGCGTGGGAAGATGATAGAACATACCCTTACTTCTTCAAAAGTCCCGTGCATGAAATTAGAAATAAATTTCTAAAACTTAACTGTTTCATGGAGTAGTTTGTTACCCACTCCTCTAATAAATACATTTATGAGAAGGTTTTGCAGATGGTTACAATGTAGCTCGTTTCTATTCTCAGCCTATGACTCACTGGAGTGTCCCCAAAAGCATTTGTTTTGCCCTGAAGTCACTATAAGCAAAAGGAGGTATTTATTAGTGAGTGTGAACAATATCCACATGTTTCCCTTCTCTATCTCTAACCCCCAAATCCATTGTGTTTGGCTCAGCAGCTCTTGAAAAGTGGGTGAGTCATTAACATTTTTAAAAAGATTTAAATTATTTATTTGAGAGAGAGAGAGAGCTCGCACATGAGTGGTGGGGTGGGGCGGGGGTGGGGAAGGAGGGGGCAGCAGACTCCCCACTGAGCAGGGAGCCTGACACCAGGCTCTATCCCAGGACCCTGAGATCATGACCTGAGCTGAAGGGAGATGCTTAACCCAGACACTTACCCGACTGAGCCACCCTGGCACTCCAAGTCATTAACATTTTTGAGCTGTACTCAGATTACTCTGGGGTCTTAACTCTATGTGGATCTCTGGGAAGAGTGAAGTCACCACCCTCTGAGTATAGACTGGATATGAACCTAAATTTGGCATAGCTCCCATGAGCATCGGAATAGACCACAGCTATTAGAGCTAATATTCCTTTGTGTACAGAGCTGGTGTTCAATAAGTGTATACATTACTGAGTAGCTGGTGCCTTCCGTGGTACTGGAATTTCCAACAATCCGGGAGCTTAAGGGTCAATGCCAGGCCCAGCTGCAGGACTTATATCTACATCCGTTCTGATTGGTTTTGATTGGCTGGTGCCCTGGTCAAAGATTTTTAATATTACCTCTGCATATGCATCCTCTTGTTATATATCATATGATCCATTTAATCTCTTGCTTCTATTCTAATTGAATGAGAACCTAAAAAAAAAAAAAAGAAATCCATCTGTCCTTTCAGCTTAAATTTATATCCCCAAAACCATGTAAGGAAAGGTGTTAAAGCCCAGTGTAAACTCTGGAGTTTTATTTTTTTTTTATTTTTTATTTTTTAAAGATTTTATTTATTTATTCATGATAGTCACACAGAGAGAGAGACAGAGAGGCAGAGACACAGGCAGAGGGAGAAGCAGGCTCCATGCAGGGAGCCTGACGTGGGACTCGATCCCGGGTCTCCAGGATCGCGCCCTGGGCCAAAGGCAGGCGCCAAACCACTGCGCCACCCAGGGATCCCAACTCTGGAGTTTTAAATAACTCCCCTAATAAAAAATCTTTTGTGATAGGGGCAATGTGTGTCTGAAAGGCATTTTTTTTTTCTGGCTTATAACTGCTTCTATGTAAGACTTCTCTACTAAAATATTGATATTAATTGTACCATCAGAAAAAAGTAACATTGCAAAAGTCAGATTGTAAAGTTATTTCCTTTCAGTGTTGAGGGTTGGGAGGACAAGATGTGCAAGGTGGCACCACAGATTGAGGTGGCACTCCCAGCTCACACCTCATTGGCCATAATGTTGTAAACGGTGTGAGGCTCTCTGGCTGGTCCAGGGTTGGTGCCTCTGGCGCCAGACCCAGGGCCTGGCACAGGGAATTGTCTTCATGGTAGAAAATTTCAGATACATACTGAGGGAAAGAGAGTGGAGTCTACTCACTGACACCCCCTACCGGCCTGGGATTTTTTTCCTTGTAACTTTCTACTTTGTAATTTCAGGCACATCAAAGAGTTCTAAGAATAGTGTGGGGAACTCCTTTATGCTCTATGCAGACTCAACAGTTTATATCTTGTCCCCTTCACTCGATCATATTCTGTATGGGTATGTGTACACATCTATGTGTGTATTATTTTTCTGAGCTGTTTGAGAAACTCTGCAGACATCGCGCCCTTTATCTCTCAATACTTTAGCATGTATTTCCTGAGAATAAGAATATAATCACAATACAGTTATCAACACCAGGAATTTAACCTTGATATGATCTCATCCGCGGTGAAAAGACAGAGGTCATTAGATTAGGTCTCCTAGTAATATCTCAGAGCTTTCTTTTTTCCTTTGGACCGGGTTGAAGCAAATTTCAGACACTTGGATCTGTAAATATCCAAGTATTGAGGATTAGTTGGGGTAATTCTGACTATGTTGTCTGCATGGAAATGGAGGGGACCACTGTTCCCCTACTACCTTGCCTTCAGCTCCTTGGGGGAAAACAGCATTGAGAGGCTGAAAAATAAGAAGCAGGCATAGGTAATGGGCCTGTCTGTTCTTCTCCGTTTGGTCTGTGGACTGTCTGAATTGGGGTCATCGGGGTTTTACCCAGACCTACAAAACCAGAGCCTTTGGGAGCGGGCCCCTGGGATCTGCCTTTACAGGCACCGAAGGTCGCTCTTAGACCCTTTGGGTCCGAGGTGCTGTCCCAGGGGGCAGGTGGCCTGGGAGTGACCCTGCGTTCCCTGCAGTTTAACATCACATGCTCCCAGCTCAGATTGTCCTATGGTTCCCTCTTGTATTGCTTGAAATTCCACCAGCCCAAGATTCCTTAGGTTGATAAGAGGCAGCATTTTAGGAATGTGAGTAGCTTGCAGGCACCTCCCCTTAGAAATCCACATGTTCCTGCGAATTGCTTTCAACACACACCTTCCTTTTTTTTTTTTTTTTTTTTCAACAACACACATCTTCTAACACGGGTCTGACAGCGTGTTCGATTGTGGTTTCTCTGCAGGGAGGAGAGTAGAGAGGAAAGAAGACGGGATATCGGACCTGGAAGGCTTGGTAGTGGGAGCGAGGATAGCTGTTTGGATTAGATGCCTGGGGTAGAAGCTATTTGAAAGAGATAAAAACCAAAACAAGACAAAACAAAAAAACCTCTAGAGAAAGCCTCCATCAGCCCTACGTAGACACCCTCACCTGCAAGGGAGAGTGCCCAAGCCTCCTTTCGTGGGCACTGCTGTGAGGACTCATTTTGGTGCAACAGCTGCCTGCCCAGCGTCAGTACCCTACATTCCCATCTCCACCCCATGCACCAGTCCACCATCGCTCCCAGAACCAACAGGGACATCGAGGCTAGAAATCCGTTGGAAAGTTACGTCTGGTCTAGCACAGTCGTTCATTCCACATACAGAGGCTGCTAGAGCCCCTGCTCCAAGGCCCCTTTCACCTCTGAGGGTCAGTGGCTTTACTGTCATCTCCATTTCCCGAAGAGCACACACTTCTCATGATGCCCCTGCTCCTCAGGGTTGGAAGTGCATCTGTCCTGGGGCAAGACATTTTGGGGGACATCTGGGACCCAAGCTCCTCTGCCCCCCTGAGATAAATGCCCTTTATAAACATTTCTGACATACCAACAAATGAGAAGAATGGGAAGCCACTGGGCTCGAGATATTAACAGCACACCTGAAGGGACTGAGAATTAATCCTAACCTGCATCCTATAAACAAGGCTGCATGCCCTGGGTGGTCTTACTGGCCTGGCTGGGCCGCCGTAGGGGTGTGTGTTATGACAAGAGCCAGTGACCACCCTCACCGAGGACAATAATCCAGGTGGCTACATCAGTTCCTCCTCCATGGAGTCTTCCCTTTCCCCTCTCTTAGAAAGGAGAGGCACTTTCCAAAATCTTTTAGTGTGTTTCTCAGGCTATAGCCTGTGTTTGTTTACCTCAGGGCTCATTCAGCCTTCCATAGGGGGGCCCCCTGGGTTTCTCACATGCAGTGATGCCAGTGCAAAGAGGCAGGCAGAGAGCCTTCGAAACTCTGCTGGCCCTGCTTCTAAAGACTGGAGTCTTCATAGGGAAGAAATACAAAACACTAAAAGCAAAGCTGTCCTTGGCTCTGTGCCCAGAGAGCACCTGATGTATGGCAGTGACCACTGGGGGAACAGAGGCCCAGGCTGGCTTCCCAGGCCTCCTGGGGCTGCCAGATGCTTTTGCAGTCTAAAGGTTGGAGGGAAGATTTTGGACTCAAATGAAATAAATTTTAGCTAAAGGGCTAATCTCCCTTAAGTGTCCCCGCCCAGGGCCATTCTTAGTGGATATTAATTGGGTTTTTGAAAAAAAGTATTTTGAAGTGCAAAAGTGGTTCTCCAGGCACCCTTGTGGTGATGCTGAATATGTACATTGGTGGGGCTTTTTTTAAAGATTTTATTTATTCATGAGACACACAGAGGCAGAGACATAGGCAGAGGGAGAAGCAGGCTCCCCACAGGGACCTCGATGCGGAACTCGATCCCAGGACCCCGGAATCACAACCTGAACCAAAGACAGATGCTCAACTGCTAAGCCACCCAGGTGTCCCTACTTTGGTGTTTTTATCGGTGCTCAAATTTAGGAGCCGTGAGGGAGCACTTTTGGGATGCCCTTCTCTGTACCTGCTTGGAGACAGGAAGGTTGAGAGATGTTAGATATCGAGTTAAATTCTACTTTCCACACATGTGGGGATGTGTGCCTAGGGTGGGCCAGGTGCTATAGGAATATACAAGTGAGCCAGGTAGAAGGTAGAAGCAGACCTCCGCTGGGCAGGGAGCCTGACTCGGGGCTCGATCCCCAGACTCCGGGATCATGACCTGAATGGAAGGCAGAAGCTTCACTGACTGAGCCACCCAGATACCTCATTATTTCACAACTAATTTAGAGAGAAAACTTGACCCAATGAATTCATTTGGTGGCAAAATCTTACCTAAACTATTTAGTGTGAATATTCATATTCATGTATTTGATGACAGAACCATTATGTGCCTTTGTACTCTATTACTTTTCAAAAATCTGAAAAATTCTGAATTTTGAAGCATATGATTTGATGAGACTGTGGTTGTGGCCTGGTATCATCTGTATTTTGTATTTGAGGAAGTAAAATGTAGGGAGGACTCATTTGCTCAAGATCACAGAGTTGGTAAGGAGTGGTCAGGGCTTGCATGGAGGTCCGTCTGACACCTGTGTCCTGCTGGCCACCCCCAGGGCACACACCCTTGAGGGCCAGTGACTTCCTACACAGCTGTGATTTGGACACCAGACATGTGCACAGCTCTGGAGTGGGAATGGGTTGGGATAGCATTGCGCACGGGTACACCCCTGGTGGTGGAGATCTGCCCTCTAGGTGACGGTGACAGGGATACGAGTGTTGACCTCTCCCTTTGGCCTGGGCTCAGCCACCTTCACTCTGGTGGTAGTCAGGTACTATTTAACAGGACATGATGATTTTGTGCCTCTCTGTCTATAAGAGCGCTCTTGCTTGTCAAAAAGCTACCCCCTGGTTATTTCTTATAGCTCCTTTCCCCAATTCTTCATCCTTTTCTCATCTTATTCCCATCACTGGCCTCTGGTCTGTAATCCCTAAGGTCTCTTAGACCAGCAGGAAAGATGGAAAGATACTTATCAATGATTCTGGAGTTTTGTAGGTCAGAGTTAGAGTCTGTCTAATGTGTAGGCAGTAAGTAGGTAGCCAATGGTGAGAAATGATTTTAAGGACACAGGCCTTAAGTGGCCCTCAGATTACCTTCCTCAGCTGTCCTAGCAATTGGAGCAGAGTTCTGGGCTGGGGCTGGATGGTTCAGGGGTTTCATGAGCCTCTAAAATAGATTTTGTGCATGTTGGTATTTTTCTTCCGTTGGATTCCTAGGAGAGCCTGTGACTATAAAAAGGATAAGTGCTGCTGGTCCAGAGTGAGCCACATTAAACGTGCCAGCATTTTCTAAAAGGATAAACAATAAATGAATATTTATTTATATATCATCATCCATTATCCCCTAGTGTATCTATAGGCAATATAATCATTTTTGTGCTTTTTTTTAAATAAATAAGATCATTAAGCTTTGATAGGATGAAGGGAAAACTTGGGAGCTTCTGGGTTAAGTTGGTCTTTATGGGGTAGGTCTTAATGGAGTTCCTCCCATATGAGCGATCCACTTGGGTTGTGGGACAGCCTGAGGACAAAAAGTGAAGGATGTTTTTAATCTTTTTATGTAATTCACAATTTTGCCATAGTGTCCTCATTGTGAGGGGAGTAGTGATGGCACTGCTGAGGGCCTCTCTCTGCCTCTGCTTAGCTCTGCTTGTTCAAAACACTCTGGTGATAAAAATCCTCAGGAGCCAGTGGATTAGTTCCTCATGGCTGCTGTAACACATTATTGCAAAGTTAACAACTTAGAGTAACACAAAATTTATTATCTTATCGTTCTGTAGATTAGTGGTCTGATGCAGGCCTTACTGGGCTAAAATCAAGGTGTCCACAGGGCTACATTCCTTTCAGAAGCCTGTGGGGGAGAATCTGTGTCCTTGCCTTTCCTGGCTTCTAGGCTGCCTGCATGCCTTGGCTCGTAGCCCCTTGCTCCACCTTCAAAGCCAGCCTTTATCCTTGACTCAGCAGCTTGAGTCCTTCTCACATAGAAGCACCCTGACCTGCTTCTCTTCCACTTTTGGGGACCCTTGTAATTACTTTGGACCTACTTGGATAATCCAGGATAATCTTGTCATCTTTAAAGTCAGCTGATTAGTAACCTTAATTCCACCTGCAACCTTACTTCCGCTTTACTATGTAATGTAACATATTCACAGGTACCAGGAAGCCATTATTCTGCCTACCACTCCCAGACACCAAAGAAAACTAACCTGGGTTAATTTCTATGATTATTATAGGCACCACCTGGACAGAAATTGTATTTGACCTTCCTTTGAGGAGGACTTGTCCTTTGATGGGCATATCAAAGGGTCATTGAAGTTCACGTTCTCTCCTTATCCTCCCCTTCCTGTGGATGGTCTGGCTATCTCACAGATTACGGCCCACTTGCCAAGAACAGCTCAGGGCGTGTAACCCTTCTAGGGACCTTCCAAAGGACATCTGCCAATGCTAACATTTGACCATCCAGCCCCAGTCCCTGGGGTGACATACGTTAGTAAAAATTGGCTGGAGCCAGTTTAGGGTCTTTTATTTTTTTTAAAGATTTTATTTTATTTTTCAATTATTCACGAGAGACACACAGAGAGAGGCAGAGACATAGGCAGAGAGAGACACAGGCTCCATGCAGGAGCTTGATGTGGGACTTGAATCCAGGACCCCTGGATCATGCCCTGAGCCAAAGGCAGACGCTCAACCGCTAAGCCACCCAGGCATCCCCAGTTTAGGGTCTTAAAACCATCAGCTTAAAAAAAAAAAATTGGTGGCTCGGCGGTTTAGTGCTGTCTTCAGCCCAGGGTGTGATCCTGGAGACCCAGGATCGAGTCCCACGTGGGGCTCCCTGCATGGAGCCTGCTTCTCCCTCTGCCCCTCTCTCATTCTCTCTCTCTCTCTCTCCTCTCTGTGTTTCTCTTGAATAAAATCTTAAAAAAAAAATTGGTGGTGTGGGTACAGAGATTCTTGACCTGCCTGGAATATTCTTTATGATTGTGTGTACAGTATATATGAAGAGGTGAGAGGACAGAGATGGGAAAACAGCACACCCAACAAAGACAAGAGCAGCAGAAACAGGTGCAAAATTATGCCAGAAAATACAGAGAGGAAAAGAGCCCCTGGTAATTTTATCTGTGAGTCACATAAAAATGATAGTAAGACCTTGGGAGAGGTAGTGAGTTTCAAGGGAACAAGTGTCAGCTTTGGTGGGAGGTGGGGAGGAGACATTATTGGCTAATTGCATGGATTAGGGGCTTTTATTTATTTTGTTTTGGGTTGGTTTCAAACACTTGCTGAGAAAGCATCCCTTACTGTGAACCTTCATGAAGCACTGAGTTTGGGGATGGGGAAGATAGGGAGAGGTGACCGGGAAGTTTTCCCAGAAGCAGGACCAGCTACATAATTTACAGGGTGCTGTGTAAAATGAAAATACAAGGGCCCACGTTCAATACTTATTAAGAATTTTAAGGGATCCCTAGGTGGCGCAGCGGTTTGGCGCCTGCCTTTGGCCCAGGGCGCGATCCTGGAGACCCGAGATCGAATCCCACGTCGGGCTCCCTGCATGGAGCCTGCTTCTCCCTCTGCCTGTGTCTCTGCCTCTCTCTCTCTCTCTCTCTGTGTGACTGTCATAAATTTTTAAAAAATTAAAAATTAAAAAGAAAAAAAGAATTTTAAGATGGAAATGGCCAAGTATTTTTTTTAATTTTTTTATTTATTTATGATAAATAAATATCCCTGCAAGGCAGATCCCAGCCAGGTCCAAGGGACTCAGGGAGTGGACAGGGGAGAGAAGCCATGGGAGAGGAAAAACAGATGACCCCAGGCCAGTGGATTTGGAGGATGGCCACAAACTCATCCCTACCAGTGCTTGCCACCCCTTTCCCAGCAGTCAGTTTACTGGCAGTGCTGGCAGGAGGCAGAAACAATTGCTTTGTCTCTCATCTCTTCTGCCCGCCGTGGCCTCGCTGAGCCTGAGATGCTAATGAACAGTCAAGAGACAGGCTGTAGGTGAGAAGGAAGGAACCAAGGATCCAGACTCTTTGGCCTTGAGAATTTGGAATGTGCCAAAGGAAATATTGGCTGCTGCGGAGAGCTGGCCCACCATGAGCCCAGGTGACCAGGCCACACCAGGGGTATTTAGGACATGGGTTTAGTGACCCCACCCACACCCCCCGCACTAGCCATCTGTAAAGCTGTGCCTACACTTGAATGACAAATTCTTCTTCTCACTATTAATTGGAATTCTGGGAGGACAGAGTAGGTAGAGAAGTGGGCAGGGTAGGAGAGAAGCAAAATAAGAAGACTGGGTCTAGTTGAGAGTCTCCTCAAGCAATACATTTCTTTTTATTATTATTATTATTATTATTATTATTATTTTACTTATTTATTCATGAGAGACACACAGAGAGAGAGAGGCAGAAACACAGGTAGAGGGAGAAGTAGGCTCCATGCAGGGAGCCCGATGTGGGATTCGATCCTGGGTCTCCAGGATGATGCCCTGGGCTGAAGGCAGGCGCTAAACCGTTGAGCCATCCAGGCTGCCTGCAATAGTTTCTTTTATCTACTAGGAGAAGCAAAGGGTAGAGGGAGTGCCTGAGACCACTCTTTTTCTCTCCAAAGAATTTTCTTTTACATCTCATAAATTAGGTAGTATTTGTTCATTCTAGATAGCCTAGGAAATACAAAAATGCAAAAGAAAAAAAGTCACCCGTATCTCCCCATTTTAGAGATGCCTACTGTGAACATTTTGGACTGTATCCTTCCAGACTTTTTTTTTTTTTATCTTTGATAGTCACAGAGAGAGAGAGAGAGAGAGGCAGACGCTGGCAGAGGGAGAAGCAGGCTCCATGCACCGGGAGCCCGACGTGGGATTCGATCCCAGGTCTCCAGGATTGCGCCCTGGGTCAAAGGCAGGCGCCAAACTGCTGCGCCACCCAGGGATCCCTAGACTTTTTTTTCTCAATGCAGAACTGTAGTCTCACTCTGCAGTTATACTATAATCCTCTTTTGTTACCAGCTTCTTTCACTTGTTGACAGGCCATAGACATATTTTGTGCCTGTAGATGTGGATCACAGATCGTTTTAAATGGCATATGATATTCTGAAGTTTGGATGTACTTATCTCCCCTATGTTGGAAAATTAGGTAATCCTCTTGGTGAAGTTGTTCCTCTTATCAACAACTTCATGTACATCCCCAATTTCCTCAGAATAAAACTCCACATGGATTTCCATAGGTTCCATTTCTGTGTGCATTTTTAAGGTTGTAGACCAGTGGATCTCAATCAGGGTGACCCCTCCTTCACAGGGGGGCTTTTAGTAATGTCTAGAGACATTGTTGGATGTCATAGCCAGAGGGGAGGTTGCCACTATAATCTAGTAGGTGGAAACGGGGTACTACAATTACAGGACAGTCTCCCACAAAAGAATTATCGAGTCCAAAATGTGAGTTAGCACCCAGGTTGAGAAACTCTGCTTTAGACACATTATTTCCCCCAGCTCTACTGAGATACAACGGCTACATAATATTGTATAAGTTTAAGGTATACAGTGTTGATCTGATACATTTATATATTGCAGAATGATTATCACCGTAGCATTAGCTAACACTTCCATCCTGTTACCTAGTTGCTATTTCTTTTTGTGGGGGGAGAACGCTGGAGATCTGTTCTCAGCAATTTTGAAGTATATTGATACAGTCTTATTGACTATAATCACTGTAGGTACATTAGATCTCCAGAACTTACTAATGTTATAATAACTGAAAGTATGTGCCTTTTGACCAATATCTCCCCGTTCCCCTAAGCTCCAGCTCCTGGTAACACCACTTTAGTGTCTGTTTTTCTGAGCTCTGACTTATTTCACTTAGCATCATGCTCTGAAGGTCCATCCAATTTGTCTCAAACAGCGGGATTTTCTCCTTTGTCATGGCTGAGTAATCTTCCATCACACACACAGATATGTTTATTCTTGGTAATATTTGTGGTGCTGGAGTATCTAAGTCTTGAAAGAAAATGAGGTCTAGGTATTCAGTTTAACTGGCGCTCAACCAAAGTCAGCCCAGCCCCATCCTGTCTTTCACTTGGAGAAGGGCTTGAGTGCTTAAGCTGTTTAGAGTTGAGAAGTGACTAATATGAGCCACTTGGAGCCTGGCCTTGCATCCAAGAGAGAAGGAGGGGCACCCTGAGAGGAGGTGTAGAACAGACAGAAAAGCAGAAAGGGAAGAAATGGGGTAGGGGTGGTGCAGTGCTGGACAATGCAATCCTTGTTGCAATGAAAAGAGAATTGTATGCAGCTCTTTAGGGACCTGAAGGCACTAAGGACCCAGGGAGAACACAGGCCTTTGCAGAGGGCGGAAGGAGGGCGCAGCTCAGAGAGTCTATTGTCTCGCCTGAAGCAAGTCTAGGGAGTGTGAGGTCTTGTGTCCAGGGGATGCTGACCATGACCAGGGCCCCACCTCATCAGAAATGAAACACATCAGTGCCCCGCACACCGTATGTTATAGAGCTGTGAGATCCGAAATGTTGCCCTATCTTTGAAGTCCCTTTTTCAGGTAAATCTATGACACTTACTGACACTGGCTACTTCATTTATTCATCTTTGGAAAGTGTTACAGTCATTCATTCATATACAAATATTTGCCAAGCACTTACTAGATGTCGGTTCCAGGAGAGGCGATGAATGAGATAGACACAGTCCCTGCCCTCATGGAGCATAGAACCTCGAGCAATTTGTACCAAGCAGGACAAATGTTCTGAAGAGGAACCTACAGGGTGCTGTGGAGCACAGAGTGGGAGCACCTCATCCAATTGAGGTATGGGAAAGGGTGGAAGGGGCTGATGTCAGGAAAACTCCTCAGTCAGGAACTGAAGGCCAATTGGAGTTGGCCCAAAGCAGAGCAATATAGACTTTTATCTGGAAATCTTTGAAAACACAAAATGTTCCGGCCTCCCCAAGGCCATTACAATGTGGTCCTCCAGGAAAGAATGCAATTGGACTAAATATGCCTTCAAAATATCAAAGTCCTTTCCAGGCATCTTTTTATCAGTATGAATACCTCCATCCTATAGAAAAGTGAGTAGAATAATACAGCAAATACCTTTCCTGCCAATGCCCTGGTCCAAGGCACCCTGGCTGATTGTCCTGCAAGACCTGTCCACTATTGCGCTCACCCCTTTCAGCCTCTTCTTGACATGACATCCAGAGTGGCCCTGTTACAATGTAACTCTGATCTTGTCTCTTCTCTGCTCAAAACCCTCCTACTGCTGCCATCTCCCTCAGCCTTGGGCTGGTCCTACCTGATGCCCCTCCCTGCCTGTGCCTCTCAGGATTCTGATCTGCCTCATCCCACTGACCTTGCTGGTGTCCTGTAGGCACACTGGGTGCAGCCCCCATAAAGCCTATTTCCTCTGCCTGGGACACGCCTCTTCTGGGTAGTGACAAGGCTTGCTTCTTTCCCACGTTGAAGTTTTGACTCAACTGTCACCTTCTCAGTGAGGTCTTTCTGGAAGACCGTGGAGGTAGGCAGAAAAATGCCCTCCCTCTCATGTCCACATCCTAATCCCCGGGATCTGTGACTATGTTCCCTTGCAGAGCCAATGGCACTTTGCAGATGTGGCTAAGTTGAGGGTCTTGAGATGAAGAGACTATCCTGGATTGTGTGGGTGGATCCAGTGTGGTCACACAGGTCCTTAAAAGTGAAAGAGAGAGAGAGATTCAATATGAGAAGGATTCAACCTGTTGGTGCTGGCTTTTAAGATGGAGGAAGGACTATGGCAACCTCAAGAAGCTGGAAAGGGGGCAGCCCGGGTGGCTCAGTGGTTTAGCACCGCCTTCAGCCCAGGGCCTGATCCTGGAGACCTGGGATCCAGTCCCACGTCAGGCTCCCACATGGAGCTGCTTTTGCCTTTGCCTGTGTCTCTGCCACTTTCTGTCTCTCTCTCTCTCTCTCTCTCTGTGTGTGTGTGTGTGTGTGTGTGTGTGTGTGTGTCTCTCATGAATAAATTCATGATTCTCCCCTAGAGACTCCAGGAGGCACACAATCCTACCAGCACACTGACTGTAACTCAGTGAGACCATGTTGGACTCTAACCTACAGAAATATAAGATAATACATCTGTGTTGTTTTATTTTTATTTTTTAAAAAAAGATTTTATTTATTTATTCATGAGAGACACAGAGAGAGAGGCACAGACACAGGCAGAGGGAGAAGCAGGCTCCATGCAGGGAGCCGGATGTGGGACTCGATCCCAGGTCTCCAGGATCACACCCTGGACTGAAGGTGCGCTAAACCGCTGAGCCACCCGGGCTGCCCTCTGTGTTGTTTTAAACCACTATTTTGTGGCAACAACAGGAAACTGTTGTAATCATTGTATTTAAAGTTGTACCCCAGTCTGCACCCCATCATCTCTTATCCCCTATCATTGCTTTATTTTTCTCCCTAGCACTTTTTACCAGTGAGCCTATACTTATTTTGTTTGTTTTTTAATTTTTTTAAATTTATTTATGATAGGCACACAGTGAGAGAGAGAGAGAGAGAGAGAGGCAGAGACACAGGCAGAGGGAGAAGCAGGCTCCATGCACCGGGAGCCCGACGTGGGATTCGATCCCGGGTCTCCAGGATTGCGCCCTGGGCCAAAGGCAGGCGCCAAACCGCTGCGCCACCCAGGGATCCCTATTTTGTTTATTGTTTATCCTACTACCTCCACTTTTAAGAATGTAAGCTCCATGAGGGCAAGAGTTTCTCTCTCTTTTGTTTACTATTGAGTTCTAGAATAGTGCCTAGCACACAGGTGTTCAATAACAATTTGCTGAATGAATTAATCCTTTATTTAAAAAGATTTTATTTATTTATTCATGGAAGACACAGAGAGGGAGAGGCAGAGACACAGGCAGAGGGAGAAGCAGGCTCCATGCAGGGAGCCCGACGTGGGACTCAATCCTGGGTCTCCAGGATCGCGCCCTGGGCCGAAGGCGGCGCTAAACTGCTGAGCCACCCGGGCTGCCCTGAATGAATCCTTATACCCAACACTGAGTTTTGTCATGCCTTCATTTCTTAATTCAACCAGCTTTGCTCATGACAGGAACATGATGGGAACTAAGAGGTAGTCAAGATAGATCCTTGCCTGTGAGAGGATAACTTGGGAGAGAGACAGACACACAAATGTCCATAATAAAAGATAGTAAGTGTTATAGTTGAGTGACCTACTGCCTACTGGCAGTCTCTAGAAGCAAGTTCAACCGATTGTTTCCAGAACAGTGGAGGAAAGGCACAGGGAACACCTGACGGTGGGTTCATGAAGAAAGGACCAGCATTCCAGATATGAGGAATGGCATGAGGAGAGGCGTGGTGGTGAGAAGGCTTCGTGGGTTTAGGCAGTGATGAGTGGTTCAGTTTGGTTCTGGGGAAGAGGTGTGGTGTAAAGTGGAACTGGAAAAGTAGAGCACATCACGCTAAAGAATTTGGATCTGATCTTAAGAACGGGATCCTTGATGCTGTGAAGAATGAGAACCACTGAAGGAGTTTAAGCAGTGGAGACATATGATAAGATTAACAAAGATAGGTATGGTGCTAATGTGGAAGAGGACCATACAGCGGATGGAAAGTGGAAGGAGGAATACTAGCTAGGAGTTGTGCTGAATATCTTCTGTTTGTCCCTCTAGATCTGCTCTCCATCCTTCCCCACCCTGCTTTAAGCCCTGGAGACTGACTTGGATGGACTGTAGCAGGGGTTCCTTGGCCCTTGGGCTTCTGCTACATCCGTGCAATTTCAGAGACCCAGAGGGAAGGAAAGGAGGCAGGGTACTTATTCCTGTGGCTCCCTCTCTGCTGAACTGCAGGATGGCTGAGGCCATGGCCCTTCTTGTAAGACGACAGCCCCCATCAGGCAGCTCCTCTCCTGGGCTACATAGCCCATGCCCTTTGTTAGGCTGCAGTGGCTTCCTGCCTTGCTAGTCCTTATGGTGCTTCAGCACTCTCTTTGGCTTTCCTGGCCCTGCCCACACCTTTGTCATTTTAGTCACCCCTCTTTTTTTTTTTTTTTTTTTAAAGATTTTGTTTATTTATTCATGAAAGACAGAGAGAGAGAGAGGCTCAGGCAAAGACAAGCTCCTCAAAGAGCAGGGAACCTGATACAGGGCTCCATCCCAGGACCCTGGGATCATGACCTGAGCTTAAGGCAGATGCCCAGCTGACTGAGCCACCCAGGCACCCCTTAGTCACCGCTTTAAAGTGCACCCTATGTTTCCTGCTGGGAAACTGACTGGCTTACAAGTCTGATTCAACAATCCAAGCAGGAGATCAATAGAGCCAGAGGAATTGCAATGGTAACGAGAGTGGGGAAGAGGAAGGACTTCAAAATTCCAGCTTCCTTTTGTTGAACACCTACCATGTCCTGGGTACTGTTCTAAGTGTTTTACATATTAACTCTTTAGCCCTTACAAAATGCCTTTGATGTTGGTTGCCATATATCAGCCCTATTTTACAGATAAGGAAACTGAGACCCAGAGAGGTTGAAAAAGTCGCCTAAGTTTAAATAGGACAGATCGGCTGTAGCACCCTTCATCTTTCTACTGGTCGCTCTTTGGTCCTGTTCATTCTTTCTGTTCAGGAATGATAGAAGAAGAGAAGATGGGTCTGAGGTTCTCAGTTTAGGCAGTTGGAGGATGGTCAGGCTATGAACTGAGAAAAGAATGACAGGAAAGGGAAGAGCTTTGGTCAGGAGACTTGAGTTCTGAAGTATGAAGATGATATTTTCCACTGAAGTGGAAGATGCCTCCTTTGAGACATCCTGACCTGAGGGAATTGTTTTGACTTTGCTGGCAAAATTGAACCAAGCTCATAAAGGAGGCCCAGCAAATCCCCTGAGGTCAGAGAATTGGGGATAGCTGACCTTTATGCTCCTCACGTCACCCATTCACTGCCTGCTTCCACACCAGAAAGTACACCTCATCCCATAGGCTACATGACAGAGGCTGGGCTTCCCTTAGAGCAGGACAAGTCACCCAGGGTTACTGGTCTTCTATTATAAGTCCGGAGTGGCTTGTCTCCTTGGGGCTACCTTGCATGGTTTGGGGTTTGCCTTCAGGGAGAAGGAGAGATTAGCCATCTGCTCCATGGGAACCTTCAACTTTATAGCCTGAAGCCAAGATCTGTAAAGTGATTGTTTTTATCAAGTCTGAATCTAGACCTTCTGTCCACCTTCACTGGGCCTCATTTGACAAGTGCTCCAAGATGAATACTGGGAGCCCTGAGACACCTGAGATGGTGTCTTGAAGAGCTTGCCTCAGGAGAACAGCCTTAGGGAAGAAAGGTTGGGGAAGGCACTTGCCTTCATCAGAAGCAACTGAAGGAAGGTGGTTGAATTAGACTATTTCCATGATAAGTAACGAAACCAAAACAAAACAAACAAAAAAAAAAATGTTAGCAGAAAGGCATGTATTTGCTCAAGTAGCTGGGAAGGTGTCATAGGAGAGATGGAATAGCTTTAGGAACCAAGACTTAGAACCCTGGAACTCCAGCCTTGAGGCCGCCAAGCCCCCTAACATCTCACAGCTTTGGTTGTTTCTGCTTGATTTCATCCTGCAGGCAGGTACTCTCTGTGTGGTGGGAAAGATGGCCCCAGCTTGCATCTGCTTATCAATATAAGCACAAAGTGAAATCATTCTCTCAGAGGTTATGTTTCATTCCCAGGGAAGGGCTCTGATTGCCATTGTAGGGTCATGTGGTTGAATGAAAAAAAAAAATTGGCCACAACATGTTGCACTCATCCCACTGAGAATTAAGAGTCTATTTCTCTACCTCTTACGTCTGGCCATGGCCATGTGACTTGCTTTGGCCAATTGGTAATATGTATGACACAAGCAGAGGTTTGAAAAGTGTTTATGCATTGGAATTAGGCTTTCATTATTGGGAGCCTCTCTGCCTCCATGTGAGGAAGCAGTCTAGCCTGTTAAAAAATGAGACTTCACATGGAGAGAGAGACCTAGACATCCACAGACATCTGTGCCTGCAGAGAAACAGGCAGAGGGAGAAACAGGCTCCATGCAGGGAGCCCGATGTGGGACTCGATCCCAGGACTCCAAGATCATGTCCTGAGCCGAAGGCAGGTGCTAAACCACTGAGCCACCCAGGGATCCCGAGTGGTGGCATTCTAAACCATCTAAGACCAAGAAGACCCACCCAGACACCCCCCAGAATTGTGAGAAATGATAAATTGTTGTTTTAAGCTGCCGAGTTTTGGGGAGGATGGCCTGTTAAGCTATCAAAGCTGATACAGGTGAGAGACTTGCTCAGGTATTCTTGATGAAAGTGTGTGTGTGGAGGGGGGTGGGGCAGCAGTTGGTCAGGCTTGGGTCAAGAACCTATGGCCAAGAAACTGCCCTGGCACCAAAGACAGATTGTGGGAAAGCTTGCCAGGCAGACTCAGAGGATGCCTGCCACTGTCCACTATAGTGATGCGTGAACTGAAAAGGCCACAGTGTCCTCCTTTTTTTTTTTTTTTAAGATTTTATTTATTTATTCATGAGAGACACAGAGAGAGAGAGAGGCAGAGACACAGGCAGAGGGAGAAACAGGCTCCATGCAGGAAGCCCGACGTGGGACTTGATCCTGGGCCTCCAGGATCACACCCTGGGCTGAAGGCGGTGCTAAACCGCTGAGCCACCTGGGCTGCCCGCCTCAGTGTCTTCCAACCTGTTTTTTCTTCTGTATTCTCAGTCTTGGTTAACAGTACCATCATCCACCCGGACACTCAAGCCAAAACTCTGGGTATCACCCTAGACTCCTACCCTTCCCTCAACTTTCACCTTTGGTCACTACATTCTGCTGATTTTACCATTCAAATATCTTTTGATTGTATCCCTGGAAATTCTTGCATTCCTCAAGACTCAGATTGGACTTTACCTTCCTAGGAAACTTTCCTAAAACCCCAAGTGGGGCTAAGTAACCTTCCCCAATGCATACTTGTGCTTTATATCTTAACTCCTTAGGTGGCTGCTGTTTATTATGGGCAGTCTGCCTCTCTGGACTGGAAGCTTTCTGAGGCTAGGAACTGTGTCCCACTCATAGGATGTGGCAGGATGTGGTAGTGAGCATGCAATACAACTCCAGTGTGGAACTGAACCGAAATGCTCTGATGCAGCCTTTTTTTTTTTTTTTTTCTTATGTATTGACTTACTCAGACTCCAGAAAGAAGAATGACCTCAAAACTTTTTGTCTTTGAGGGGAGAAGCTGATCAGTAGTGGGCTGCCAATTAATGAAGAAATTCAGGAAGCATAATGTTGAGGCAGGCATGGGTGTCTTGCAGTCCGATGGGTGTAGGTTTGAAAATTAGCTCCTCTCCAGCCTCCCCAAACTGTGTAATTTGGAGCAAGACGTTTACTTTTCTGAGCCACTTGTCCCCATATCCACAAAAATTGGGTAATTATATTTTTCTTATGGGGTTGCTATGAAAGTCAAACAAGGTAACAGCTGAACATCCAAAACATAGCTATACCTCTGTTATACTTTAGTGAAGCTTAGTTTATTTTCTTTCCCTCTTGAAATGGCACCTGCCATTGCAGTGTGCTCCCCAGAAGCTGAGACTGAAAGAAGAATCTGAGTTGCAAGTAGTTTATTTGGGAAGAAAACCCAAGGATGGGAGGTAAGTGAGATAGGAATGAGAAAGGAGTTAACCCAGGGTATATTAATAAATTGACTACCACTGTGCGTGGCTGGGGGTCAGCCTTTCCGGGGACATTTGGGAGATTGTGTAGATTAGAACATGCTTGAGAGGGAGAAGAAGTGGGGCATATTTATCCTCCAAACTGTCCATCACTGACTGAGGGGCGCTTTCAGGGACATTAATTCCCAGCACATCTGTTCAGCTTGCTGCACTGGGGAAAGCTCTCAGGTAGAGCATTGGAGGAGTTTGCAGTAAGAAGCCATGGGCACCCATGTGAATGGTGAGAACCAAGGGAGCACCAACCACGTCAGCTATACTACCTTTTCTCTGAAAGAATATTCTTAATTCTCATAATTCTCATATTTTTTCTCATCCTTGCTTAAACTTAGCAAATATTTTACTGAATAAGGAGGCCTGGCATTCAAATACAAGTGGCCTGCTTTCTATAATCAGTATGGATGGGTGAGATCTTTCAAAATTCAATAATTTCCTTACTATACTTTGGAAGTGTATGAGAGCAGCAGAAGAGGTGGGGTTAAGCAGACTCTCAGTTGCAAGTCTTCAGCCTATAGGGCTCTCTGGCATTCTTGCTCCAGCAGAGTAAGCGAGGACAAAAGGGGATGGGAAGAGAAAATTATGTATGGGAAAATGTCACAGATACTCTCTTTTATATTTGGATATGTCAGGAAGTTTACAATAAGGCCTTTGAGGGAAAGAGGTGCATTTTCAGTCAGGTATTGTTTTGAGCATTTTGGTTTTGTAACTTTTGTTATTTATTTATTGCTATGATATAATTTTAAACTTGCATAAAGTTGCAAGAATAGTACAAAGAACTCTTGTATGCCTTTCACCCAGATTAACCATGTTTATGTTTTGTCTCCCTTCCCTTTCCCCCTGTAATACATGTGTATCAATACGTATTTTTTAAACCATTCATGAGTAAGTGAGAGACATTAGGCCCCTTCACTATTAAATACTTCCACATGTATGTCCTAAGAACAAGGTTGTTCTCTTATATAACCAGAATCAATTATTTCTATTTTTAATCACTTTTGCAGTATTTTTAAGTGACTTCCTACCACAGGAAATCCTCAACAAAAAACAAACAAACAAACAAAACAAAACAAAACAAAAACAACCAAAACCCATGCACCAAAATGGTTTGAATTGGTGCATATTTCAGGTTTTACTCAGTGAGTTACGGAAACACAGGTTAGGGCTCACAGACCTTCTAAATTCTATTGATTTTATTTCATTCTGAAAAAAATCTGATCTATAAAGTAATGGAATATTTATGGGCCTTGGAAAACACTGCCTACTTGGTTAATATCCTTTTCCCTTAATAGTCTGCTGCAATGCAAAGGCATCTTATTAATTTATTAACCATCACATTCCTATTAAGAGGCAGTGTTAGAGCCAGTAGGGATCTTAGAGATTCTTCTAGCTCTGCTTTACAGTTAATCAAAATTGGGACCAGAAGGACATTGCCTTGACAGTCTCAGGGTGGTGGTTGGAACTGGAACCCGGGGATGCACACTGTAGTCTTGGAAGGCCCTTCAGACAGAAGGGGAGCCCATGGGCTCTTTGAAATCAGTCAGGATCCTAAGGGTGATTGGTGAGCAGGATGACCAAGATCACAGCCCTCAACCTACAGCTTCCATCAGATGGCTTGGTTTTCTCTTCTGTTTTGTGTATTGAGCTTCTGCATAAAATTTCTTGTGAAAAAGGGGCCTTCCTACTTAAAAAAAAATAGGCCTAATGAGGTTTAAACATGGACTCATTATTAGCCAGCAAGTTGATTCATAGCTGGGGTGAGGACCTGACCCTTCCACCTCTGTCCAGGATATGTTCAGCTCCATCTACACATTGCTGAGCCTCCTCTCGTTAATCTTGCTTGACTTCTTCTTTTCAAAGGAAAAAAAATCATTGCCCAGAGAAACTAGGAGCAAAACTCATTTTAAAAAAAGGATTCATCTTATCAAAGGAGGACTTCATTTTTCCAAAACCCCCTCTACACCGTTCATTCTTCTTCCATATGTACCTTTATTCTTGCACTTACCGAGATTCCCATGACATGCTTCTTGAGCCAGGACCCTAATCCTATACCTCCCAGATTATTGCAGTGTCTTCATAAACATACATTTCATTACAAATAATTCACATAACTACTGCTCTGATTTATAAAGTCAGAACACTAAACTTTGGAAGCCTTACCTTCCTCCTTCACTAAAGAGCTTTACAAAAGATGACACCTTATTTTTTATTACATTATTCTTTCTAATTATTGGTCAGAGTTTTCTTCTTTATCTAATAGAGAATATCATTCCTTATTTGACTTGTTATTCTTTTTTTTAAGATTTTATTTATTTATTTATGAGATACACAGAGAGAGAGAGAGAGGCAGAGACACAGGCAGAGGGAGAAGCAGGCTCCATGCAGGGAGCCTGACGTGGGACTCTATCCTGGGTCTCCAGGATCACACCCTGGGCTGAAGGTGGTGCTAAACTTCTGAGCCACCCGGGCTGCCCTGACTTGTTATTCTAATAGTTATTTTAGACCAAAGTTAATTTTCCTTTGTAAGATGATAGTGTTTTCAATTTGCAACACCACTACCACATACAATGGGCTTTAGCGTCAAACAGATTTTAGATTCACAGATCTACCATAAACTACCACATGTCTCTTGGCCAGTCTTAAGTTTTTCTTGTGTGCAATTTAGAGTGATAGTTGTACTATTTATTTTATATGATTGCTATATTAAATTACAATCCATAAAGTACTAATAAGAATATCTGGTATGTAATGAGTATCTATAATGTAATGGTATGTATTCACTAATTATTATTTTTATATAGGAGCAATTTTTCATTAATCTCAGCCAAATAAGTGAGAAAGATCTAATCTTTAAAATATGGGGCATTTTTTGTTGTCAGATTGGTACTTGAATCATATAATATACTAGAATAACTTTTCCTTTCAAAAAGTGGATTTATGGTAGAATGCTTATGCAGCTTGCTGTGGGTAACTGGTGGAACTAGAGGGTCCTCTGTAGCATGCCAGTGGAGTTGACAGCCTGATTGTTGCTGCTAACATTCCTTTTGGTAAATTCTGCCATTATCTTGTGATATGGGATTTCAGAGTGATACCACCTTCCATGTGTTGTTAGTTTTTAGTACCCACCAAAGAATGAAGAGGAAAAGATAATGTATCAAAGACTATTTTTACAAGAATAGAAAGAGGTAAGGAAGAAGAGAAAAAGACAGATACAAGACAAAGATATGTAGAAACATGGTACCCAGAAAATCCTCTGGGAGAGAATGAATGTGTTAAGACTTCTGCTTCCAGTCAAGATGGAGTAACAGGAATTGGATTTATCCTCCTGACTGAAACTGCAAAACCAGAAAAAAAAAAGTCTCAAAGAACAGTTTTCAGCAATTGGGCATCAGGAGGCACAGGACAATGATCCCTGAGAAGGATACACACATGAGGTGAGCTCTACACTTGCTTTGGCTTACTGCTAGAGAGAATTTTCAGGCTGCAGAGCAGGGAGTGGGAACACAAGTGAAGCCTACCCACCTCCTTGAGTTGAGGATACGAAGGTAGGAATTCAGGGAGGCCAATGTGGCCGGAGTTCACAGAAAAGAGTACCAGAGAGAAGAGAGTTTCACAGAGGGAAGGAGAGCTCTGGAGATGTCAGGAAGTCCTCTCCAAGTGTTCTTTTTTTTTTTTTTTAATTTTATTTAAATTCAATTTACCAAATACAGTAAAATACCCAGTACAAGTGTTCTAACTAAGTACTGATCAGTGTATGCATGTGAGGAAACTGCCTGAGGTCAGAGAAGGACCTCCCAAAAGGAGCAGAAGGAACAATCCTCAGAGCTCACATGGAGCTGGGAATAGTTAGTTGTATTCCCACCAGCCACAGTGGGAAGTCACATAATTCATGGGTCATTCAGTGCATTGCTTAGAGATATTGCCTCTTTGGTGGGGTAAAATTAGCCTTAGCCTAAAGAAAAGCTACTCTAATTCCACCTACCAAAACCAAAAAAAAAAAAAAAAGTAAGCCTTCAGGCATAGTGTTCCAGTTTTACAAAATGAAAAGAGTCCTGGGGACTGGTTGCACAACAGTGAGAGTATACTTAATACTACTGAACTATTATTAAGATGGTAAATTTTATGTTATTATGTTTTATGTGTATTTCAGCACAATTAAAGGTAAAGTAGCCCACATGAAAAAGGAAGCCTCAAAAGGACCAAAGTGTTTCCAAATAACTCAAGAATGTTTATAGGAACACAAAAGTATCTAGTACCCAACAGGCAATATTTGAAATGTCAGACCTCCAATAAAAAATTAGAAGGCATGAAAGAAGAAGGAAAATAAAACCCATAATGAGAAAAGGTAATCAAAAGAAACAAACCCTGAATGACACTTCTGATAGAATTAGTGGACAAGAACACTAAAACTATATCACATGTTAAAGAAGTTAAAGGGGCACCTGGGTGGCTCAGTGGTTGAGTGTCTGCCTTCAGCTCACGTTGTGATCCCGGGATCCCTGGGATCGAGTCCTGCACTAGGCTCCAGACAGGGAGCCTGCTTCTCCCTCTGCCTGTGTCTCTGCTCTCTGTCTGTGTCTCTCATGAATAAATAAATAAAATCTTAAAAAAAAAATAAGAGGAAAGATTGAGCATGAAATGTAGAGACATGGAAGATATTTTAAAAAGACATTTCTAGAGATAAAAAATATAATATGTGCAATGAAAAATACATTAGGTGGGATTTATGACAAAATAGATACTACAGAAGAAAAGATTAGTGAATCTGAAGACATGACAACAGAAACTATTCAAAATAAAGCATAGAGAAAATAAACTGAAAGAAAAAAAGAACAGCATCAGTGAGCTATAAGACAACCTCAAGTTGCCTAATATTAAGTGTAATTGGGATCCATAAGGTGGGAATGGAAAAGAAACATATTTGAAGAAATACTAGCCAAAATTTTCAAATTTGATTGAAATGAAAAATCCACTGATTTAAGTTCAACACAAGCTCAAAAAATATGAAAAAATCTCCACATAGACTTCAAAGTGAAAAGTTTTAAAACCATAATAATAAGAAAATCTTAAAAATATCCAGTGGAAATATATCACCTAGCTAGGAACAAAGACAAGAAAAACAGAAGACTTCTTGTTGGAAACAATGCAGGACCAAAGGCAGTTGAACATGTTTAAAGTCCTGAAAGAAAAAAAGTATCAACTGAGAATTCTGCATCTGGAAAAAATATCTTTGAAACATGAGAATAAAATACTTTTACAGACATATAAAAACCAAGAGAATTTATCACTAGCAGACCTGCACTACAAGAAATGTTAATGGAAGTTCTTCAGTTAGATGAACAATCTACCAGTGTGAAATCTTGATCAACATAAAGGAATACAACATCAATATGGTAAATATATGGATAAATACAAAAGCCTTCTTTCTTATTTAAAAAATATTTTTAAAAGATAATGACTGTTGAAAGCAAAAAATAATCACAATGTTTCTGGGGTTTAAAATATCTGTAGAAGTAATTGCATAAAGGCCAAGAAGAGGCAATACAATAGATTGTTCTAAGATTCTTCTATAATATGTGAAGTGGTTAATATTACTTGAAGGTAGATGATAAATTAAAGATGTATGCAATGAACACTAAAAGGAAAAAGGCAAAGAGTATTACTAACAAGCCTACAAAGGAGATAAAATGGAATAAAATGGAATCAGGAAAAATATTCAATTGATTCAAAGTGGTCAGGAAAAGATTAACGAGGGGCACCTGGGTGGCTCAGATGGTTGAGCTCTTGCCTTCTGCTCGGGTCATGATCTCCCAAGTCCTGGAATCAAGCCCCACATTGGTCTCCCTGCTCAGCAGGGAGTCTACTTCTCCCTCTCCCTCTGCCTCTCCTCCTGCTTGCACTCTCTCTCTTTCTCAAATGAATAAATTTAAAAATCTTAAAAAAAAAAAGAAAGAAAACGATTAATGAGAGAACAAAAAGCAGTTGGGGGTTCCTGGGCGGCTCAGTTGCTTAAGTGTCTACCTTTGGCTTAGGTCACGATCTTGGGGTCCTGGGTTCAAGCTCCGCATTGGGTGGGTGGGGGGGGGTCCCTGCTCAGCAGGGAGTCTGCTTCTCCCTCTGCCCTCCCCACCCCCACTTGTGCTCTTTCTATCTTTCTCAAATAAATAAAATCTTTTTTAAAAAGGCATTTGGATAAATGGAAAATAGCAAGATGGTAGATTTAACCAACCATATTAATAATCTCACCAAAGGTAAATGGTCTAGAGCAGGCTGTCTGATAGAACTTCTTGTAATAATGGAATGTTCTTTATCTCTGCTCTTTAATACCTAGTCACATGTGGCTACTGAGCACTTGAAATATGACTCATGAGCTGAATTTTAAATTTTATTAAATGTTAATTAATTTAAAATATCTACATGTGGTTAGTGGCCTATCAGAGAGCATAACTCTAAATACCTCAATGAAGAGGTAGACATTGTCAGATGGGTTAAAAAGCAAAGCCCAACTACGTGTTGGCAAAAGAAACTCTTTAAATATAAAGACAAATAGGGGTGCCTGGGTGGCTCAATGTTTGAGTGCCTGCCTTTGGCCCGGGGCGTGATCCTGGAGTCCCGGGATCGAGTCCCACGTCGGGCTCCCTGCGTGGAGCCTGCTTCTCCTTCTGCCTATGTCTCTGTCTCTCAGGAATAAATAAATAAAATCTTTTAAAAAATATATGAAGACAAATAGAGTAAAAGTCAGAGGATGGAAAAGATATCATGCAAACATTAATCAATAAAGGTTGATATATTAATATCAAAGTAGATATCAAGAAGATATAACTCCTCTGAAGACAGAAGTTTTGTTTAGCCATCCTTAGCATTACGTTGGTGCTATAGGGGCAGCTGGAGAAAGAAGGGGAGTGCATTAGTTTGCTAGGGGTTCTCTAACAAAATACCACGGACTGGGTGGCTTAAATGACAGAAATTTATTTTCTCACAGTTTTGGAGGCTAGAAGTCTAAGATCAGCGTGCCAGAAGGGTTGGTTTCTCCTGAGGCCTCTCTCCTTGGCTTGCAGGTGGCCACCCTCTTTCTGCCTCTTCACATGGTCATCCTTCTATGCATATGCACATCTGATGTCTCTCTGTGTGTCCAAATTTCCTCTTCTTACAAGGACACCAGTCAGATTATATTAGGGCCTGCCATAACAACCTCATTTCACTTAATCACTTCTTTAAAGGCCCTGTCTCCATATACAGTCATATTCTAAAGTACTGGGGTTAGGGCTTCATATAAGTTTTTTGGATGGGGACACAATTCAACCCGTAACAGCTAAGGACATTGTTTATCATAACTGTCCTTACAAGAACAGTGTCTTTGGGCTTCCACGGTGCAGTACAAGTGTCCAGAGAAGAGAGTGCCCTCCTGGTCTTACGATGACTATGAGGTAAGAATCAACTCAGAAGGGAAGGAGCCAAAGTTGTAGGGGTGTGGTTCACCTCTCAAGGGAGTAATGGAGGATGATAAAATGGGGAGGAAGAGAATCATGATGTCTGCCCAGAATCTTGTGCTGCCTCTGCTGATTCTCTTGAACCTTCGAACAACAAATTGTGCCTCTGAGCTGCATATTTTTTTATTAAAAGTACTATATATCTTTTCCTCCCAAATTAATGAAAGGAAAACATCAAGTAAACAATGTTTCTCCTGACACGCAGAAGAGCAGCTGATAATGCTGACCCTTCCATGAGCCCACCAACTCTCCCATCCACAACGAGCTGCCTCCTGTTGCCATGACAACATTCATTCTCTGCTAGCATGGAGATGCTAGTTCTGGCTTCACTTTGTTATATGTTAGGAGACTGGAGCTAGCTCATCAATTCAGCTCTGGAGGTAAGAGGTTTCTAGATGAGACTTGAAATTTGAAAGAAAGAGGAGGCCGTAGAAAGGTTCTGTGGGAGAGAAGGCTCCGGGGGCCTTGAGCTACATGATCTGTAAAAGAAGTTAGAGCAAGTCTATAGAACAATTTAAAAACAGATGGTTTTCCTGAAACCGCCATTGTGTTTCCATGGCAGCATCTCAGCTGGCTCTTGTCAGTTACTCTAAAGTGTTCTCTCTCTGTGTGGACAGAGCCTTGGGGTCAGTTGGAAGGAGGGGACCCAAGGCAGAAAAATCAGATTAATCTTAGAAAAGAGTACACAAAATTTGGGTTAGCTATTTGGGCCCCAGTAAGATCATCCTTAGAGTCAGGCCTCAAGCCATCATGGGGGATGCCAGCAGTCCCCTCCTCTCATGATCTTTAGGGGAATGGTGACAGTAGTTTTTTTTTTTTGTTTTTTGTTTTTTGTTGGAATGGCAGTGCAGCTTCCTTCCTGCCTCCAGGCTTTGATAGCAAGAGGACACGTGCTGATCTATAATTTATTCATTTGATAAAATATTTATAGATAAAATATTTACCTTGCATCGAATTCTACCCAAAGCATCCATCACTCTGGTGAAATGCATGACTGTCGTGATGCATGCCGATTGCTTACATTTCCTGTGTAGACCTGCGGCAAATAAAGGCTAATATTTCTAATCTTCCAAACGGGCAATTGCTTTTTTCACCCACACTCGTGTGTGTGTGTGTTTGTGTGTGTGTTTGCACTGTGCTTAGAGCACTGTGTTAGGTATTGAAATCAGGAAAAGGAATGAAACCAGACAAAGGTCCTGCCCTTGGGAGGCTTGCAGTCTGAGTGGGATGATGAATATTGGCATGACAAGAATAAATGATAATGCAAGGTGGCATGTGCTCCAGATCATTGGTGCAGACAATAAACTCCATGGGAACTCAAAAGAGCAGGTTTCCTGCCAGGGCTGGGGGAATCAGGGAGAAGCCCAGGGATGGGGTAGGAGCTTGAACTGTCTTGAATGCAGGGCAGGGCTGGGGTCACGGGGAATAAGGACAGTTGCGGGAGAAGTATTGAGACAGGCATGAAGGTGTGTGTCTGTTTGGGGAAAGGAGCAGACTTACTTGAGGAGAGTCGGAAAATAAAATTGACAAAGCAGAGTCAGGGCTCAGGTTGTCAGGATTCTCAGGGGCACGGCAGCTTAGACCTCAAGAGTGGGAAGGATTGTCCGAGGTTTTAGAGCAAGGGGGCTGTCGTTTGCAAAGTAATGCTGTGGGATTCTTAACCCGGGAGCCCTGTGTGGGATGGTTTGAAGGAGGGAAAAAAGAGGCAGAAAGATTGGGTAGGAAACCTCTTCAGGGGTTAGCATGGAGTTTGTGGGAATGGAAAAAAGGGATGAGTAGATGCATGGATCCACTGGATGGGCCCCAGAGATACGTAGATTTGGACCTACGGCATGTAGCAGAGCAGGCAGGGGGACGTGTCAAGGTTTGAGCCTGGGTTAGTAGGAAGGGAGCCTGTAGCGTTAAAAGAAATGATGCTCCCCAAGCCCTCTGTTAATCACAAAGGGGGAAAATCTTGCCCTCAAGTAGCTCACAGCCTAGTAGGAAAAGACAAGTGTGATTTAGGCTTTGGGGTAGAAGCATGTACGAAGTACCGTGAGGGGTTTACGGGAAGGAGTGGTCAGTCCCGGGGAGGAGGAAGGACAGGGGTGTCTTCACCAGAGATGGTCTTGAGCTGAATGGAGGGGCAGTTTAAAGAGGAAGTACAAGATATATTTAACCTCACAGTTCCCTTTGAGGTGAAGCAGAACCTGTAAGTGGGAAGCATCCATTCACTGGTTCATTGCTATGGAGGGACCCCCACATGAGGCAGGAACCCTAGCAAAAAAGAGGTGAATAAGGCTTTCTCCCTGCCTCTAAGAAACTGTGCATCTAGTGGGGGAAAAGACTGTTTATACCAACATTTAGATTTCTCTTTGTGTGTGTGTGTGTGTGTGTTTTTTAAGACTATATATGAGAGACACAGAGAGAGGCAGAGACATAGGCAGAGGGAGAAGCAGGCTCCCTGTGGGGAGCTTGATTGGGGACTCCATCCCAGGACCCTGGGATCATGCCCTGAGCCGAAGGCAGACGCTCAACCACTGAGCCGCCCACTGCCCCCCAACATTTAGATTTCATGTGTCGAGACCCGACAAGGTGCTACTGCGGGTGCTGGGAACGCAGGAGGGAACAGAACAGACTAAATTCCCCCTCCTCCCGGAGCCACACTCTAGTTCAGAACTGACTCAGAGCAAGCAGTATTAGACCAAGTCGTGAAAGATGGGTTCAAGGAAAGTGGGGAAAAAGAGCAGGGTTCCGATGGGGCATCGCTGAGAGGCCTGTGCTGCCGGGAAGTGAGAGGTGAATGACAGTCTCATTAAGCAGCAGTTGGAGAGGTCAGTCCGGAGGCAGGGTCAGGTCGGGCTGCAGACTGAATGCGGCGTGGCTGTGTGCCCCGTGATGATGAGGTGAGGCGCTTGTGGTTTCACCAGGGAGGCATCTTCGTAGCTGTGGCAGCTAAAACCAGCCATGGGCGACCCTGCGTGTTCTGTGTCCCCCCCACCCCCGGAATCCCTCTCGGTGAGGCTCCAGGCTTTACAGGTGCTGCTGCTTCTCACTGTGTTTCCTCGAATGCTGACAGAAACCAGCAAAGAGGGCCCACCCACCAAGAAGTGTCCCCGGCACGGTCACCCAAGTGCTGTCACACTGACCCAAGGCTTACTTACTGGCATTTACAGAGCGGTCTCTGGAAAGAAAGTGGGTATTATGGATTGGAGGCCTGGACCCCGCCCCTGCCCCGTACCTGAGAATGGGACTGTATTTGAGATGGGGTCTTCACAAGGTAATCAAATTAAAATGAAGTTCATTACGGTGGACCTTCATTGAGTACAACTGATGTCCTTATGAAAAGAGGACATTTGGACACACAGGGAGAATGCCATGTGAAGACGAAGGCAGAGATCGAGGATGATGTTTCTATAGATTGTAGGCAAACCACCAGAAGCTAGGGGACAGTCATGAGACACAGTGTCCCTCGGCGTCCTCAGCAGAACCGATCCTGCCGACACCTTGATTTGGGCCACCTAGCTTCCAGAACTGTGAGACAGTAAATTTCTGTTGGTGAAGCCCGCAAGTCTGTGGTACTTGCTTGGCAGCCCTAGCAAACCAACACAGTGAGTCAGTAACTCTGAAGTCTTTCAATCGGGAGTCCCGGGGGCCTGTTCCCACTGCTGACCTATGCCACCATCATAGTCTGTGAGGTCCTTTCCCTGATGTTTTTTTTTCTCCCTTCTTCCTATGTATTTATTAAATTTAAGTATTACAAAAATGAAATTAAATGTTAGGTTGATTCAGTCAAAATAGTCCAGCTGGTTCAGTTATCCAGGCCCAGGGGTGTTGGTCTGGAGGGAGTTTGATGACCATCAAGTGCAGCATTTGTGCTTTTGGCTTCTTTAAAGGACTTTATTCTTTAGAGCAGTTTTAAGGTCACAGCAAAGCTGAGCAAAATTTGCAGATCTCCCGTGTACTCCCTGCCCCACACGGGCATAATCTACCCCATTATCAACATCCTCTACCAGAGCAGTCCATTTGTTACAAATGAACCTACACTGACACATCATTGTCACCCAAAGTCTACAGTTAACATGAGGGTTGCCTCTTGGTGTTGTGCATTCCCTAAATTTGGACAAATGCAAATGTATGATAGCATGTATCCATCATTATGGTATCTTTTTTTTTTTTTTGCCATCAATAAGAAATTTACTTGTTTTTAAAAAATCTAAATTCTGGCATTGTCCAGAAAATTTTAACAGGTTTATTCATAATTGTTATAAAGTTGAACTGCTGAAACGTGATCACTGAAACATTTTGACTTGCATTAATGCTTTATGTCCCTGCATTTATATTAAAAATTCACACACAAATTAAAATGAAAAAAAAACTGCCAATATCTGATTTCTGTCCCCTATTTTTCCACTTGCAATCATATACTTAGATACCTTTTGACCCCATGGGAAAAAAATATCTAACGTTCAGAACTACCAATAATAGGAAAAAGAGAAAAAAAATTTTAAAGAATGAAATGTTTTCCATCATAATGGATTCTTAAGCACATTCTCCACATATGCGGTGTGCTAGCTGGATGTCTTTTGGCATAATTGTGACACGTTTGGCATGGATAGCACACAGGTTGGTGTCTTCAAAGAGGCCCACCAGATAGGCCTCACTTGTCTCTTGCAAAGCACCAATAGCTGCACTCTGGAAGTGCAGATCTGTTTTGAAGTCCTGCGCAATTTCTTGCACCAGACCCTGGAAAGGAAATTTGCGGATCAGTTCAGTGGACTTCTGAGGACGTCTAATTTCACGGAGTGCCACAGTAGGAAAAGACAAGTGTGTTTTGCAGGTTCCCAGCACCCGCAGTAGCACCTGTTGGGTCTTGACACATGAAATCTAAACGTTGCGGGGCACCTGGATGGCTCAGTGGTTGAGCGTCTGCCTTTGACTCAGGTCGTGATCCCAGGGTCCTGGGATCGAGTCCTGAATCAAGCTCCCCACAGGGAGCCTTCTTCTCCCTCTTTCTGTGTCTCTCATGAATAAATAACAAAGTCTTAAAAAAAAAAATCTAAATCTACAGTACCAGGCCTGTAATGATGAGGTTTCTTCACCTGTGCAGTAGAGGGCACAGTCTTACGAGCAGCTTTTGTAGCCAGTTGCCTCCTGGTGCATTACCACCGGGTGATTTGCTTTGAAGGAGCCACGGTCCAGAGACCTCCTTGCTGACCCCCCTTCTTTGGCTGGGGCTCAGCGAGTGACGGCGGCAAGGCGGCTGCCAACACCCATCATTATGGTAGCTTTCAGACTTTTTTGTACTGCCATGTCTTTTCTTTTTTTTTTTTTAATTTTTTTAAATTTTTTTATTTATGATAGTCACACAGAGAGAGAGAGAGAGAGGCAGAGACACAGGTAGAGGGAGAAGCAGGCTCCATGCACTGGGAGCCCGACGTGGGATTCGATCCCGGGTCTCCAGGATCGCGCCCTGGGCCAAAGGCAGGCGCCAAACCGCTGCGCCACCCAGGAACCCCTGCCATGTCTTTTCATGGCTTGAGAGCTCATTTTTTTTTTAGAGCTAAATAGCATTCCATTGCCTGGCTGGACCACAGTTTACTTATTCATTCACTGACTGAAGGACGTTCTGGTTGCTTCCAAGCTTTGGCAATTAAGAATAGAGACACTATAAACATCCATATGCAGGATTTTGTGCGGACATAAGTTTTCAACTTCTTTGGGTAAATACCGAGGAGCATGATTGCTAGATTGTATGGTAAGAGTATGTTTAGTTTTGGGTTGTTTGTTTTTTTGTTGTTGTTGTTTGTTTGTTTGTTTGTATTTTTTTGATTGGAGTTCGATTTGCCGACATAGAGTGTAACTCCCTGATGTTGTCGAAATCAGTGTTTTCAGTATGGTCACTGAGAGTCTCAGTCAAAAGTTTAATTGTGACTGACTGGCCTTCAGCTCCTTCAGACAATTGGGCCACATACGTGTGTCCCTGTTCCCAGCTCTTTGCTTTTCTGAGGATTCTCATTACTAAAAGTGGTACAACCTCAAGATACACTCTGCCAGATGAGTGGTAGATTTGTGAGAAGGTTGGTTCCTGGTGGTGTTTGGCAGGTTTGACAAGGGGATATATAGCATTTTAATGAGCCGTGAGGGTTTTCACTTAAATTCCTGGCAGAAAGGGCAGAGAATCATCTCCAATTACCATCAGTAGCGGCTGACTCTGCTGGAGCTGAAGGGCAAGGAAGTTATGGAAACAGAGATTATTAGTTAAGCAGATCCTCTGGACAAAGTTCAGATCAATAAGCTGTTGTTGGAAAGAACTTTGGCAAAGTCTAATTCTGAGGAGTTGATCTCTAGAGACTGGCAGGGAGGGTCTAGGGTTCTGTCGACTGCTGTACCCCCTCCACTCCCCTCCACCACCCACTACTCTCTGGCTTCTGCAAGGAGTAAGTAGCTTGCTCTGGATCCACTGTCATCCTCCAGAATGTCTCCACTTGCTCCTCACAGGGATGCTGTCATTAACCAGTCTCTGAGCAATGGGACTCTTACCCCACCTGCTGACTCAACTATTTTCTCTTGTTTACTATGTTCTTTTGTTTTTTGAAGTTTCAGAAGCAGCCAAATGAACATCATATCCAAGATTATCTTGCCATATCCATTAATGAGTTCTGCACCACAAAAATGTTTGAAGCTGGTGGCTGTATCTTTTTTTTTTTTTAATTTGCACCCTGTTGGTATTTTTATTTGTCAAGACGTTGCTGCCCTGAGGTTTATATGTGTGCTTAGGGTGTGCCAGATACCAAGTTAAGGACTATATGTTCATTGTGTTCAGTCTTCATGTTATTGCTGTGAAGGAGATACTAACACATTGTCATTTTCCAGATGAGGCTCTACAAGGTAAATGATTTGACCAAAGTCACGTAGCCAGTGTACATGATGGTGCCAGGGTATATGCCCAGCACTCTGGCTCCAGAGTCCATGCTTTTAACTGGCACATATCATAATAGCCAGTTTGGATTTGGATGGACATGCTGAAGGTATAAAGGTGCTTGAGAGGAGTCCCACCCTCAAGCTCCAGAGAGTTGCAGTATGACTTGGTAGATATGAAACAGGAGAAATGCACCAGGCTTTGGGAATCCAGAATGAGGAGTTTGCCCAGGTTTGGGTTCTGGAACGGCTGTCTGAAAGAAATGATGACTAGGCCAGATTGCTCCACAGAGCAATAACACAGACAAAGGTGTGGAGGCTCAAGACATCAAGATTGGGGTTGAATGTCGTCAGCTCGATGTAACTAGGGTGGAAGGCAAGGTGATGGGAGAGAAGGTGGGGAGGGTCAGGATGGGGAAGATGCCTCACATGACACATTAAGAAATTTGGATATCCCCCCCTGTGGAGGGCAAGGAGCCATTGAAGGGTTTTGAGAATGAGAGTGAAATGTGGGCTTCATGTTGTAGAAAGATCAATGTGGTAGTTCTGTGGAGGATAGTTTGAGGGGGCAAGAGGACAGACACTTAGAGATGAGAGACCAGGAGGAAGGTGTTGTGTGAGTCTAGGTGAGAGGTGATAAGGGCTTCAGGTAGGAAAGAGTGTGGGGAGGGAGAGGATCTTGAATTTGACAGGTCATGCATATTGAGTGGATGTGGGCTCAAGGAACAGGATATCATAGTCAATACCAAGTGCTTGATATATGCAGGGTATGGTTCTAGATGTATGACCTATTTTAACTCATTTACCCCCACAATGACGTTAAAGGTTTTACAGTTGAGGAAGGCGACACACAGGGAGGCCAAGTACTTGGCCCAAGGGCACTGTCATGGCCAAGAAGAGACAAACTGAGACTTCAGCTCTCTCCATCACCATGATGCACCACTCCTGAGTGAGCTTGGGGAGAGGGGGCAGGGGAAGGCATCTAGATGAGCCACCAACACCACTGCCATTGCCTCCACTGCCATGTGACCAAATGGATGGCGGTGCCATTGACCAAGGATTCCAGAAGGCGGCTGAGAAGGAACTGGACCTCATGTTACATGTGTTTAGTGTGAAGTGCCCGTGGAGCTCCCAGTCAAGAAATCCAGCTCTGGCCCTTTCTCCTGGAGCCTCTCTTCATTGAGCCATGGGGCCTAAATCATTATTATTCTTCTTTCCATTTACATGACAAGTTAATAAGAAAAAAAAAGTTGGTGGTACAAGGTCTAAAATCTCTCCTAAGCTGATGTGATTTCTCTCTGATTCCAGTCTACTGACTGGATGACAGATTAAAATGTGAAGATTTGAAAAAAAAAAATGTAGCTGTGCCAACCTTCAGTGTCTTAGGCATATAATTAAGTTTAACATTGTATTACTCGTTTAAAGGCTTGTCACTGTAAGGCTGGCCAGACAAATATGATTTAGAGGGTTAGGTTTTGAGAAATGAATAGGAGAAATAAAATATGGAATAAAATAATTGTAGAGATGACACATTTTAAAAACCAGATCTGATGGTGTGAAGCAATCCTTTTCGATCACACTGTTTCATACTGCCTTCTTTTTTTCTTTTTCTTTGCCTGTTTGATCAAGGAACTCTGATGTGTTGGACTGGTTCTTTTACCGAAATCTGGACAGTCAGGGACCCCCATCCCCATCCCCTGAATATTCCTTTCATCTCTTTCACTTCTAATTCTCTCTACATCTATGAGTTTTCTCCTCTTTAATCTGTGCAACCCCCACCCCAATTTTCTTGTTGGCTGTGCAGTTCATTCTGGTTGTGGACTAATTTCCAGCTGTGAAGTTAAAGCTGACATCTGGTTCTTTCTCTCTGGTCTACCTGAGTGCACCCCATACTCAGACCCTCCATCTCCATCTGCTTTCATCCCATTCTCTGTCCATGCTGGGGTTTGGGTGTCTTACTCCTCCTACTCCTCTATGCACAGCCCTCCAGGGGCGGCTGCTGGGTTCCGTGTCCTGGCCTCCAAGGCTTGTCATTTCCGTCAATGTGAGAAGTGAAATATAGGTCAATCCAGTGCTAAAAATAAAGGTTTCATCCCTGGGCTCTGTGGGTTTGTAGATGGGCAGGGGTTCCCCTCTCCCCACTACCCCCACTTCTAAATGACTTCTTGGAGCTTGGTTGATGCTACCCTTCACGTAAGACAGAACCTGAAAATAGAAGAGGAACTGAAATTATCTCCTGTAGCTGACTCCATCCACAAATGTGACGATGGCCTAAATGGAAGTCATAGGTAGAAGCACAGAGCAGGTTTCCCCCCTGTTGTGGGAGTGAGGAGAGAGGGGGGCAATGCTAGCTGCTTCAGTCCCATTTTCTGGGAAAGTGGGTCTGGAATGGAGCCCTAAAGGAGCCCCTCTCCCTCCCCGGACTGCCCAGCATGCGGTTCCAGCAGCAGCCACGTCACCAGGCATTCCAGGGGAATCTCTCTACATTTTGCCAAAAGGACCTGTGATCTCACCTTTCTCATTCCTCATGCTTGCATTAGAGCTATCTCAGAAGCACAGCCCTTTTTCTATGACATCAAAATTCAGAAAGTGAAAAGCAGAGCCTATGATATATTTCTAATAACTGCACATTTCTCTCCCCCTGAACTCTTTTGTTCTTTTCCTCCTCTCCTCCCTCTCTCTCCTTCTATTCTGAGTTTTCCATGTAAGTCCTTTTGCCTTCATCCATCTTGCCCTTCTAGATCCTGTGAAACTCGGAGACAAGCTTTCTTCCACATGAAAAGCCCTGGGTCTCTGAGAGTTTGAATTTGAAGAGATGCCTCACGCCTGCCATCTTCTCAGGTCTCATTTTTCAGGCTCATCTGTGCTTAGCAAGGACTCACATTCTCTGTGGGATGATCCTAAGGAGCAAAGATACTTTGCCATTTGGGCTTTCCATAAACCATCTCTGATGCCTCAGCAAATCTCATAACCAGCTTTTTTGCCTTCTACCCACAGGTGGTAGTAACACTTCCTTTTTTTTTTTTTTTTTTTTTCTTTTGTCGAAGCTCATCTGTTTTGTTTGCATGTTTGCAGGCACCAGTGGAAGCCTTTTCCCAGGGCTTCAAGGAAGTGGAATATACCTTGTCTTGTCTTTTAATTCATCTGAGTTGAATTTTCTCAGAGATTTCCGTCAGGGTGATGTGTGCTGGCTCTTTTACCTATAGACAGGAAGGAGGGGAAAGAGCAAGCCAGCTGAGAGGGAGGCCTCTCACACGCACGCACGCGGTGGGTAACATAGAAATGTAATAGTTCTGTGGTTTTCTTTTTTTTTTTTTTAAGATTTTATTTATTTATTCATGAGAGACACAAAGAGAGAGAGACACCGGCAGAGGGAGAAGCAGGCTCCACGCAGGGAGCCCGATGTGGGACTCGATCCCGGGTCTCCAGGATCACGCCCTGGGCAGAAGGCGGCGCTAAACCGCTGAGCCACCCGGGCTGCCCCGGTTCTTTGGTTTTCTAAAGTCATACTCCAGGCCAGAGTAAATGAGTTCTCTGACAGTAGAGGAGGGCTCAAAAGAGAGTAATGTGGCTGACTGTCTATGAATGGAGCCTTCTCCACAGGCCTCTCGGCCCAGGGAAAGCCAGCTCCCGAGGGCGAGGGCGCGGGGAAGCAGACACTCCCACTGTGGGGGTCCATTCTCTTGAGGAGCCCTAGAGCCCATTGCTTCGTGGCTTTGAATTCAGCCTCCCACTAGCCTACCTGGTGACTTTGGCCTCTCTGCAATTCCGTGTCTTCCTCTGTGAAATGGGAGAATTGGACAGGAGCACTGACACCCAGTTCCAGCTGCACAGCGGAACCTCTGGGAGCCTTGACACCAGCTCCTGCCGTTGCTGATGAATTTGCTCGCAGGTGAGGAGGCCTGGTTGGGTAGCTTTTGAAGCTCCCCAGGTGATTCTCAGGTGCAGCCGGGCCTGAGAAGTGCTGCCCAGCCCAGTGGCTCTCACATTGGACTGTGTTCGGGAGTCACATGGGATCCTGTTCCATGCACACTCCGATTCTGCGGCTTCCAGTGGGGCCAGAGGTTCTGCCCTTCTAGCAGGCTCCTGGGTGACATGGCAGGTGCTCATCCTCCATCCACCCTCTGGGTGGTAAAGGCCGGGCTGGACTTCAAGTTCTTTGCAGCTCTGACAGTATAAGGTTCCTTATTTTTTTGGTGGGGAGAAGGCAGGGAATCAGTGAAAGAGACATTTTGATGGTAGCGGGGATGAGTTCCCTTTTGTCACTGGGGCAAAGTGACATCGTCTTTGGGAAAATGTGATTCAATATTTGGTGAGTAAGGGTCAGTCGTATCCGTTTTCAACATTGGAGCAGGGGTATTTAGGGAGGAAAAGGAAGACAGAGGTGGCTCTGTGCTTGTGTGGGTGTATGTGTGCAAGAGAGAGAGAGAGAGAGAGATGTAGGAGTGCTCATGGGCTGAATATTCTGTGTTGAATGAATCTTAGGGGTTGGGAAGATCAAAGGGCGACAGATGTATAGGTTTCTCCCAGTCCAGTTATGGTGAAGAGATGAGAAGAGGCAGTTTTTACTCAGCTGGGATTTCAGGTGCAGCTCTGGCTTCCCAGAACAACTCAAAACCCAGAAGAGTCCATCTCCTCAGCCCTGTCTTTTTCCTGTGCTAAGCAACCATTTGCTCCAATTATTTTTGAATTATAGTGACAGCTTTTGGTTTATGCAGGGCTTCAAATCATCTGAACCTAGGAGCAGAAATAAAATCATGCCATTCTTGGTCAGAACATTTCAGCTAGGGCAGCCCGGGTGGCTCAGCGGTGTAGCGCCGCCTCCAGCCCAGGGCGTGATCCTGGAGACCCGGGATCGAGTCCCACATCGGGCTCCCTGCATGGAGCCTGCTTCTCCCTCTGCCTGTGTCTCTGCCTCTCTCTCTCTCTCTGTGTCTCTCATGAATAAATAAATAAAATCTTAAAAAAAAAAAAAAAAGAACATTTCAGTTGGCTGCTTTTAAAAGACTTTCTCCAGGGATCCCAGGGGGGCTCAACGGTTTAGTGCCTGCCTTTGTCCCAGGGCGTGATCCTGGAGTCCCAGGATCAAGTCCTGCATTGGGCTCCCTGCATGGAGCCTGTTTCTCCCTCTGCCTGTGTCTCTGTGTCTCTCATGAATAAATAAATAAAGCCTTTAAAAAAAAATAAAATAAGAGGCTCTCTCCTTTGCATGTCTTCCACGTCCATGCCCCTCCAGCCTTGCTGTGAACCACAGACACCATTTTGGAGTTGCAAGATTTTGCTTAACCTCTGCACAATTATATATTTTTTAAAAAGATTTTTATTTATTCATTCATGAGAGACACAGGGGGAGAGAGAGAGAGAGAGAGAGAGAGAGAGAGAGGCAGAGACACAGGCAGAGGGAGAAGCAGGCTCCACGCAGGGAGCCTGACATGGGACTCGATCCCAGGTCTCCAAGATCAGGCCCTGGGCTGAAGGCGGCATTAAACCGTTGAGCCACCCGGACTGCCCAACATATATATATATATATTTTTTTAAAGATTTTATTTATTTAGTCATGAGAATACACAGAGAGGAGAGAGAGAGGCAGAGACACAGGCAGAGGGAGAAGTAGGCTCCACGCAGAGAGCCGGACATGAGACTCGATCCCGGGACTCCAGGATCACGCCCTGGGCTGTAGGCGGCGCTAAACCGCTGAGCCACCAGGGCTGCTATATATATATATATATATATATATATATAATTTTTTTTTTAAGTCGAAGTCAGCCTTAAAGATGTTGCTTGCATTCTGCCTTCTGTTTTTTCTGATCTTTATAGAACTACCAATTCTGTACAGGAACAAATTCTCTGGGTTTAAAATTACATTTAATTAAGATTGGATACTTCAGACCTATGGTAGCAATTCTCCTCCCCATGTAATTATGGGGATTTCTTTTGCTTTAGAACAAGTCTCTAACATCGAAGTTTATTTCTTGGTAAAATCCACAGTGCAGGATTTTGTCGCTGTCCTATTTTCAGCAGTTCCTCCAGCTTGTAGTTTAGAGACAAATGGTTCTCTAGTGAAGACATTTTCCAATCTGGAGAAATAAGTGGGAATTAGCCAGGCAGAGGGAACACAGTAGTGAGAGAACATGTGATTTCAGCAAGCTGAAAATAGTTTGGATAGTTTTTATGGGAACCAAGCAATCAATAATGCAATTTCTCCCAAGAAGTATTGTCTGTCATGTGGTATGAGTGATTTTCTGACCTGTTGTGGCAGGATGGGTATTCTAAATTATTCTTTCCGATAGAGTAAAGGATTTGCCTCCTATCCCATCCCCATTGAGTTGACTGTGTAGAGCTAGGCATTCACTGATGGCTTAGAACCTCAGAGCTTCCAGGGTTTGGTGGGGGTGAGCTTATGGTCACATTAGCCCAGTGCTGTGTCCAACTAAGAAAACTAAGGCTCCTCGTGTTGTTCACCGTGACCTTAGAATGTGGAATTTGCAAAAGTAGTCCTTTGTAGCAGTTTTTATATAGATTACAGAATCAGTAGGCTGCAAATAGCATTTTAGGAAATGAAATAGAAGAGAAAATCGGAATACATCATACAAATAAGGGTTAGTATTATTTAGTGAATCTTGTGTCTCTTTGATGTGAATGCCTTTTTAAGAGCTTTGGAATGTATACTTGTAGGCCAAGGAGACAAAGATATTTCATCTTGTATTTCAACGTTAATTGATTTGTAGTGGCTGGCCAGGATACTGTATTGAAAACAATTCAGAAGCAGTGTCTAGACTCAGAGAGAAAGTGCCATCATGGATTAACAATGTTTAACATGGGCTTACAGCAGGGGCATGGGGTCACACTGTCTCTGTATTTGCCATCCCTGTGGAAAACACTACGCAAGCAATAAAAGTAGCTACCAGTAGGTGAAGTACTTGGCCTGGTTATAGCCCAGGCAGGCTGGGTTTTACTGGGTGTGACTAACTCTAGGAAATGGGAAATATGCATATGCGTGTTTGTGTAGGTATGCCTCTCTATGTATGCATGTATACGTGTACACACACACACACACGTCCTTTATTAGGATTTTTCCATTAATAAGAAACCTCATTATAATAAAAAGCATAAATAGTTATCATTTGCTAATGAGGTTATTTAAATGAGACTTCGACCTATTACATGATTTTTTATTTTTTTATTTTTTTTTTAAATTTATTTATGATAGTCACAGAGAGAGAAAGAGAGAGAGAGGCAGAGACACAGGCAGAGGGAGAAGCAGGCTCCATGCACCGGGAGCCCGATGTGGGATTCAATCCCGGGTCTCCAGGATCGCGCCCTGGGCCAAAGGCAGGCGCCAAACCGCTGCGCCACCCAGGGATCCCATACATGATTTTTTAAAAATATTTTATTTATTTACTTGAGAGCTAGCAAGAGCAAGAGAGAGAGAGAACAACTGCATGC
This sequence comes from Canis lupus dingo, assembly GCF_003254725.2. NCBI lineage: Eukaryota > Metazoa > Chordata > Mammalia > Carnivora > Canidae > Canis > Canis lupus. Next base: position 6,715,455 of record NC_064274.1, on the reverse strand, counting down.
AAGCAGAGAGTGGGAGAGGGAGAAGCAGCCTCCCCACTGAGCAGGGAGCCGGATGTAGGATGTAGGACTCAGTACCAGGACCCTGGGACCATGACCTAAGCCCAAGGCAGATGCTTAACCAACTGAGCCACCCAGGCACCCCTAAATGGTTTTGAAAGATGCTTTTTGGCTAATCTAGTTGGTTTCCTTTTAGAAAGTAGAAATTGAAAAGATTTACTTGGTTAAGCCCTCTGCTCTGAGACAGACATTCGTAACTTGAAAATTGCATATAGAGAGAAGTTACCTCCCTAAGTAATGCTCATAGAATCTGGTTTTTCTCAGTCCTGGGAGACCCAGAGATTTTGTGAGATAGAATGGAAATATTTAAAGCAATATCAATAATTAGGCCCAAAGTCCATGTCCGTGTGAGGACTAGAAAGCAGGTGTTCAGTCCTCAAGCTACTGCTCTCCTTGACACATTTGTTCACCTGCTTAGGCATTTATTCCACAGATATTTATTGCAGGATTTTTATCTGCTTTATGCTATGCTTACACAGCTCTTTGCTAAGCAGTTGAGATACGATGGAAAACAAAAATAGACTCTGGTCCCTGTTCTCATGAAGTTTGAAGAATGGCACAGGAGACAAACAGTGGCTGAGATGAGTTAGTATGTGCAGTAGGAGGAGGGACCAGAGAGCTGCAGGACCTGGACCTGCCATCCCTGCATGATTTACTAAGCTGGGGGACTCTGGGGCAGGCATCTGCTCTGGTATTTACTGCAGAGCTTTAGAGGAACTCCTACCACGGAGCCCTGGGCAAATGTGTAAGGTGTAACGTGGGCTTCCAAACTTCCCCACCTGTCCACCCGCCCCCCACCCCAGACCTTTTTATCAGAGCTTCTCTCTTTGCCTGCCATACTTTTTCTTAAAACAGACTTAATTAACAGCCTTTTGATTTCACAGCTCCTTTGCTACAAATGGTTCTCTGGCAGTGGGCAGAAATAAAGCTGTATTCTCTGAGACTCAGGGGCTCTTCATGACTTCCCTGGATCTTTAGGAATGCTTATTCCAGAATTAATTTTATTGAATGCTCTCACCCATTGTGCCCATCACATTATTAATCTTCACAAAGTGTGCTTGTTTGCTTCCAATTTCAAATTTCTTTTTATCACCTTTTGTGTATATGATCCAGTAATTTTTTAAAAAGATTTTGTTTATTTATTTGACGCAGAGAGAGAGAGGGAGAGAGCATAAGCAGGGGGAGTGGCAGAGAGGGAGAAGCAGGCTCTTTGCAGAGCAGGGAGCCCAATGTGGGGCTGGGTCCCAGGACCCTGGGATCATGATCTGAGCCGAAGGCAGACGCTTAACCAACTGAGCCACCCAGGGGCCCATGAACCGATAATTTTTAAGCAGATATATTGGATAGAGTATTTCCTCATGTGTTACTCCCTCAAACGGTTACTTGCCTCCTCCTGTCTCTGTGCATGCCCCTGCCTTTAAACACAGAGAACGGGGAGGTGGGGCTGAGTGGCATCAGTATGGGATCTGTGGTTGTGCAGGGGCCATTGCACACCAACTCTGGCTCTCAGCCACCTTGGTTGCACACGGCAATGAAAGCAAACATTTTGGTGGGCTGACCATGTGCCATGCACTGAGCTGCCTACCTTAAGGACTGTTTTATGTAATCCTCCTGTGACTATATGAGGCAAATCCTATGGTTATTCCACTGACAGACAAGGAAACCAAGGCTGGGAGAAGTAACTTGCCACACTCACAGCTAATAAGTGTAGAACTGGGATTTGAGCCCAGGAAGCCTGATTCCAGAGTCTTGACTCTGAAGCTATTCTACTTGTTGCCTGCCTAAATAGATATAAGATATGCTTAGGCTTTAGAGCCTAATGTCATATTTTTAAAGATTTTATTTATTTGCAAGAGAGAGAGTGAACAAGAGTGAGAGTAAGAGGGGAGGGGCAGAGGGAGAGGGAGAAGCAGGCGAGGCTCTCCGCTGAGCATGGAGGTTCCTGATTCTGCAACCCCAGGATCAAGACCTGAGCCAGAGGCAGATTCTTAACTGATGGAGCCACCCAGGCAGGCACCACACCTAATGTCATTTTAAATGAGTAACTCCCAAATCAGCATGAGGCTAAAATGGACGATTTTTCAACAGCACATCAGGCCGTTGTTTAAGGAGATCCAGAGCAGGGGTTCCTCACATTGTAACATCCCAGCTCTCCTTTAAACAGGGTCTGTGCGCAGTTGGATGACTTAGAATGACGTTGTATCATGTTGGCATTTGGGGCTTTTCCTGTGAGTCTCGCATCAACCTGAGGCTTATAACCAGCAAGGTGGATATCTGCTTTTGTAACATGAAGATACTCAGCAGCTTCTGAGAATTGTTCCTTACTTTTCTGTTTCTGTGCATGCTTTGTTTGCTTAGATGGATTGTAAGCTTCTTGAGAACAGTGTCCTTCGAACACACACACACACACACACACACACACTGTTGTGAATAATGCTTATTGCCAATGGTGCCGATAACAACAGAAATTGCTGCCTCCCCTGCCTCTGCCCTCTGCCACTGAACAGGGTTGTTCACTCCACACCTGCCTGGCTGACCACTACTCAGCCCAGTTTTGCAGTCTACGGTTAAAGTTAGCACACTCAATTCTTTTTTAAGATTTTATTTATTCATGAGAGAGAGGCAGAGACACAGGCAGAGGGAGAAGCAGGCTCCATGCAGGGAGCCTGACGTGGGACTGGATCCCTCCCGGGTCTCCAGGATCACGCCCTGGGGCTGAAGGCGGTGCTAAACTGCTGAGCCCCCCGGGCTGCCCTACCACACTCAATTCTTTCTGTTTCTTCCTGTTTTGGGTGTTTTTTTTGTTTTGTTTTGTTTTGTTTTTAGATTTTATTTATTTATGAGAGACACAGGTGCCCTTCTTCCCGTTTTTGTTTTTTTTCTTCTTCTTCCACTAACCTCTGTAAATTCACTTGCACTGTTTCTTGGGTACAGTACAGTAAAGGTTGCTCAGGACCCTCTATGACAGGGTTCATAGAATATATTATATCCAACCGCCTGCAGATTCAATGATATATTTATAAATTCCACATTGCTGGGATAATAGAGATGCCTTGCAACTGTTTTGCAGCAGATGTGTTAATTCTCAGCCAGCAGGTGTTTAAAATGAATGCCGTTTCCTGTTAATGATTTAAACTTAAATTTAAAATCCTGGCATCCTTGGCCTGGCAAAGCAGAAATGAACGCAGCTGAATCTGACGTCCTCAGCTAGCTGATTTCCAGCCCCCCTCAAAAAGAGTGGAAACAATGATGGTTCGTGTTTGTGCCCTCTTACCTCCACCTCTCTCCATTCCCTGTGCTTGCTGAGTCAAATTAGCCTTTAAATCTGAGCCTGGGCGATTCTCCCATGGGCAAGTATTTTCCTTTTGGTTTCTGGAAAGTGAGTGAGTTCCTCATCTTTTCTCTTCCCCTAGTTTGATTCTGTCTAAATTCTGTTTCCCATTTAAGACTTTGGAAATTAAATCTTTATTTAGGTTAAAATGGGCTCAAGAAACTGATTAAATTCTTCCCGACCCTAATCCTTTACTTCTTCTGTGGGACTGCTGCTTCACACAGTAACATGAGCAAAAGCTTCCACTCAAATCCCTAAGTAATTTGTTTTCCCCTAGCAGTAATCTTCTTGCGTTCCACAGTTTATTGAATTTGTCCTTTAGGAGACTAGTCCCACGGTGGTCTCACACGGCAGCTCTTCCTTTCTCTCTTCCTGATGCCAGAGGCCTGAACCATAAAACCTTTCAGATGGGTGTGGGGTTCCTGGTTTTACCCTGCTGCTCCCCGCTTTTGCCCTCATTGCTGTCTTGTTTCCTCCTAGTGCCAATGGCAGGAACAAGGTGCCATGGGAAATGCCTGTAATAGAGAGAGGGGTCCAAAGGCAGTTGGCCAAATGTCACATTGTTGGCTGGTCTGGTCTACTGATCATCTATATTTAATGTTTGCAATTACAGGCAGTCTTGCAAGGGCTGGCATAGCAATAATGATAATTGGCATCTATTTGAACATTTACTATGTGCCAGCCACTATGTTAAATACTTGAATAAACATCTCATTTAATTTTCACAAAATCCTGGGAGGAAGCTGGTGTTATCACCCCCATTTTCTGTAAGAGGAAATTAAGCGAGGATTGGAGAAGTTGAGTAGCTTGTAAGTGGTACAGCTGAAATGCAGACCCAGGGGGTCTAGTTCTAAAACCCTTGCAGCAGTGGGTAAGTGAAAGGCCGGAGTCAGGGAGTTCAAGTCTGAATACTGCTCTATCATGTGCCTGCATTGAGCCTCAGATGGTCCTCGACCTTCTCCTTACCTGTAGTTGTAAATAGCATCATTTACCTTTCACAGTCATTGGGAAAATATGGTTAGTGGATTATGAAGTGCTTAGCATGGTGCTTGGCACATAGTAGGCTCTCAATCTATGGTAAATATTGTAACTATTCTTACTTCTATTTGGACAGTGTTAATTCTTCCCACTAGTAAATGGGAACATATCTTCTTCAAAGATATGTTTTCTTCTTGAAATATAGTTTAGTCTCTTGCCTCTGCCTTATCGGTCACCTTCTGTTTATCTAGATTCCTGTGGAATGTGGAAAAAATATATGAAAGAAGGACTGGTATAGAGTGGAACAATCAATTGGTGTAGCTGATACTCTTAAAAACGGAGATGAGAATTCTGATTCTGTGCCCTGAACCTTGACAAAAATCTTCCAGGTCCATGCTGTGACGTTTCTTGTAGGATAGCCCACAAAGTTTCTCCCAGGGGTGGTGATTAACAACACTGAGCATCGTGTAAACTTCCAAGGCACTGAGGACCATATGTTCCATGGTCGGAAAGAGGGCTCAGCCCCCCTTTATTCATCAGTACATCTAAGAGAGGAAATTCAAGTTCAAGTTTAAATTTCAACTTGATCTGGCAACCCCCGTGGCTCAGCGGTTTAGCGCCACCTTCAGTCCGGGGTGTGATCCGGGAGACCTGGGATCTAGTCCCACGTCGGGCTCCCTGCATGGAGCCTGCTTCTCCCTCTGCCTGTGTCTCTGCCCCTCTCTCTCTCTCTGTCATGAATAAATAAATAAAATCTTTTAAAAAAATTTTGACCTTGATCCATTCTAGTGGACCAAAATATGTCAATTCGTGGTCTCAGATGAAAGCCAAGAGGAAAGTGTACATGAGAGAATGAGAGTTCTCTCCAGGAAAAAGATATTTATAGCATCTCCTTGCAACAAAAGCACTTTCATCTTAATTCACTGAAAAGTACTCCTCAGCTTCGGAGAGCCCTAGCCTGGTCATCTGGGATATCCTTTTGGATAATTTCCTCGAGTTCTCATTTTCCTGCAATTGGTATTGCTTCCATAATTTTCTAATTCAAATACAATGGAAACCACTCATCCCCCCCATTTCTCTCATGTACTGCTCAGCATGCCTGACTCCAGTTGTCATAGGAACTCGTTTCTGGTCTCTCAGCTGGTGGGCAACAGTTTCACAGGGCAATTCTTACTAATAATGAAAACTCATATAGCATTAGCAGCCAGGCATAGCTCTATGCCCTCTGTAGGTATTAAGCCATTTAATTTTCACAATACCTTTAGGAGGGAGATATTATTACCATTTCCATTTTGCAAACAAACTGAAGCATAGATTCAGTGACTTGCCTAGGGTTGTATGACTGGTATTTGATCCTATGTAGCCTGCATTTAGCATCTGTCCTCTTAACCACTGTTGTATACTGCCTCTTACCTACCTCAGTTACATGCAAAACTCTGATATTTTCTATTCTATTTTATGTTTCATTATTTTAGTTTTTAAAATGGTGTCTGGGAGTGGCTCACGAAATGCTTTCAGAATTCTTTTTTTTAAGATTGTATTTATTTATTCATGAGAGACACAGGGCGGGGGGCAGAGACACAGGCAGAGGGAGAAGCAGGCTCCATGCAGGGAGCCCGACTCGGGACTCCATCCCAGAACCCTGGGATCACGCCCTGGGCCAAAAGCAGATGCTCAACCACTGAGCCACCTGGGTGTCCCAGTGCTTTCATAATTCTAATGGGCACCAACATGATGTTTGAAAAAACCCTTGGCTAGACCTCCTCAGTTGTGAGATGGACACATCAGCCTGTTTCAGCTGGATGCTTGAACATTCCATTCATGTCTCCCCTGTTTCTGGTGTCATGCTCACCCAGCAACCCAAGCGCTTAGGATTTGGTTCTCCACAGAGGTCTGCCTGCTGGGAAAGAATGCATGGGGTATGTGGACTTTGAGTATCTTTGTGAATTAGTACACCTGTCTCTCTGGTTGAAGCTGTGAGACTGGATAATGCAAATCTGCCCCCAAAATGTGGGTCTTGAGAAATGGAGTCATAGATCAGAGTCAGTGCTGGTGAGGCTGAAGGCTGTGCCCTGAACCTTGACAAAAATCTTCCAGGTCCATGCTGTGACATTTCTTGTAGGATAGCCCACAAAGTTTCTCCCAGGGGTGGTGATTAACAACACTGAACATCGTTTAAACTTCCAAGGCACTGAGCACCATGTGTTCCACAGTAGGAAAGAGGGCCCAGCCCCCTTTTCTTCATCAGTACATGTCCTCGTTGACTCACATGTCTGTGAGAAAAGAAACATGCTGCTTTCCCACCTGAGCTCTATTACACTACATGAATAAATGCGGTGCTTCCTCTGCAAATAATTGATTGAAACGTGATCCTGTCCCTCTCAACGCAGCCAGTCTCCCTCCTAAGCTGATGGTACCCAATGGGGCCATGTCTTCACGCATTATGCATCTATGTGATTATGCATTAATTTCTTGAGAAATTGATGCCTAAATTTTTCAAGCATGTTTTGTTATGCTAAATAATTGATTGCATCTTTTATTTATAAAAATTTACTTGCTGGAAGTTCTGACATAAGTTCTGCCAACCCATTGTCTCTACTGGAATTCAACTTCCCGGCACGAAGTCCGAAAACTCACCTACGGGTTTCAGTCTTTGAAAGCTTTTGGGCAAGAAGCCAGATGAAGTCCTGCATGCCCGACAAGTGAGACCGGCCCTGAGCCAACGACACCTGTACTGACCCTTCCCACGGTCCTGGGGTGAGGTTTGCCAAGGTCTTAAGCACCCGGAGAGACCTCTTTCCAGGTTTGTAGCCTCAGGGGTTGCTCTGTCCTAACCAAGGAGCAGCTAGATGCTTTCTGGGCATGGATAAATATAATCACACGGTGAGATAAGGTAGAAACTCACCTAGTTTGCACGAGTAGGAGGATAATGTGAGCAAAGAGAAATACACTGGGGTCACTGGGGAAAATAGGACTGCACAAAGATAATTTTGTCTCTTGGGAACTGTATTCCCGAGAAATGGTGAATAGACAAAGTAAATGTAACTGGCATATCTGATAAACACAATTAGCAATGCAATCAGAATATTTCTTTCCCCCTCCCCTCCCTTGCCCTTTTCAATTTTATTTAATAGGGGAAAGTTGATGTGAAAACTCAGCAGGCTTATGACTTTTCAACTCAGTCTTAGGAAATAGTACTTGTATTGTTCTAAGTTGAACTGTGTCTCAAGTCAGAAATCAGAATGTCCAGCCCAAGATGAGGATCAAAACTTTGAACCTGATTTAATGTCAATACCCCCATTCCTTCCCCATCTGAAGCCTGCATCAGGCAGGGCGGGGGAGGGGGGGAGCCCTGGGAAGGGTTGATGGGTAGTTGACGGCCTCTGTGCCGTCTTTGCCTTATACTTATACTCCTGCCTGCCATTCTGTCTGAGAGCTAGTTTCTGAACCCCCAAGACTGGGTGATAGGTAGGGAGTTAGGGACAAGGGAGTTAGCAAGGTAAGTTCACCACCCTCTGTGCCTGGCTAGTGTTTCATGTGGACCCTTTCCCTTGATGAGTGTCGTGGTGTGGTTCTTTAGAAACTCCCATTATTGGCTATCCCTCTCCTACAGTTCTCAGGGCTGATGCATATTTATTCTAGGAAGTCCCTCTGGATTTCTTCCTAAGACCCGGCAATCCAGTGCCCACCTCCAGCTTATGGCTGCTGGGGTCTCTCTGTCCTTCTAGGTGGTTCTGTGAGATGGCACCCAAACTGACCACACACCAGCTCTTCTCTCCTGAATGAATATATTTGGTCCATAGGATACACCTTACCTGAGAAACCCCACAGAACTATATCAGTCTCCCATGCCCCTCTGACTATCACAGCCCACTCTGGGTGCCACAGGTACAAAGCTAGGACCTATTATGTGTGCTATTTCCCGTCTGTATTTCAAAATACTCCAAGTGGTCTGCATAAGCCTGCTTCCCTGGGCTTGAGATGAGGGAGATACAGTGATAGCCCTTCTTTCCTTGGGATGTTAAGGGGACATGCACAGCTCATTAACAGCTCTTTCCAAAAAAAGCTCTTTGCCTGTCTCTCCCCACCACACCATGCCCTGACCACTCCAAGAGTGAAGGAGCCAGGTCTCAAAATTTCCTTTGTGAATTCCGTATAAGGGGGCCTGTTCCCCATTCCTGTGGGTATCTGATACCTATCATATCGATGCCTTAGCCAAAACAGAAGCAGAAAGAATCCTTCCCATTCTAGGATTCTTATTCCATAACCAATAGAGAAAAAGGTAAGAGTGTGCATTTCAGTTGTCTAGTGCTGCTTAACACCATGAAACCGAATGGCTTAAAACAACATCCATATATCATTGTCCATGTTCCTGTGGGCCAGCTGGGTCACTCCTCTGCTGGTTTCACCAGGGCATGCTCCAGTGCCTGCACTGAGCAGGAGGGTCAGCCATCGCTCACACAGCTGGCATCTAGTGCTGACTGGTGACTGGGTGCGTCAGTCCTCATTCTCATGACTTCTCATTGTCTGGTAGGCTAACCCAGCTTCCTTTCCTGGTGATCTGGGCAACATTTCAAGAGACCGGAGCAGAAGCTATAAGGCTTCTTGAGGCCTTGGCTCTGGAAATCACACAGAATCACTTATCCTACATTTTTTTGGCCAAAGTAAAACCACAACACCAGCCGAGACTCAACAGGTTGGGGGAAAAAAGACTCTGCCTTTAGCATTTACAGTCTTTGGCTCTCCCCAACTCACTACAGGGATTTCTGCCTCTGCCAACTGGGGCAGATGTAAGTGGAGGGTTAGGGGAGGGATTAAAATGAGTCTCTGTTGGTTTGATGGGCTTATATGTGGAAAGGTAGAAAGTAAGGGAAGAGAAAAGTGCCAAGAGAAGAAGCAGAGCCAGCCAAGGCGGCTTTGGGGAAGCATTCTGGGGGAATGGACCACAGGCTGGGAACTAGAATCCCTTATTGTAGAGAACAGGCCACACTGGCTCTTCCATTCATGAAGGTAGGAGCAGACATATCTCTGTGTGAATTGGGGCAGGGGAGACCTTCTGGAGCTTATTGTGAAAAGAGACTTGACCATAGACTGGATTCCTCTTCTCCCACCTGCCCCTTGGATGCGTTTCCTACCCCCATCCTTTTCCTTCTCTGATGTGCTCCCAGGGAAGGGGAGTCCCAGGAGAGGTGCGAGGTACTGGCAGACAACTCCATTCTCAGGTGTGAGGTTTCTGGAAGAGGTGAGTGGGAGAAGCTAGGGGACCCAGGCAGCTGTCAGCTCCGTTGCTCTGCTGTGGGCTGCAGATTCAATGCTCAGGATTTCCATTTTTAAAAACCATTTCTAAAGCCTTGAAATGTGAATGTATTATGTGGGTTGACTTAGAGTCTAAGTTGAAAGGGCCTGTGTTTCCCATCAGATGCCACCGGAGGAAGGGAGCAGAGACTGAGACATTGGAAGGGCAGGTCACTTTGTTGAGAAATAAAGTGCTCAGGGCTTGTTTTCAGCTGCAAAGACTCACACAGCAGATTGTTGACACTGATAAGCCCTTTTGGGGGAAGCGCAGACCCTTTACCTGCCTTATATTTTACACGAACACACAAAATCTATAGGATTTATTTTTCACTTTCAGAGAATAGATATATGCCTGATTTAGGAGAATATTCCATGCTTTTTAAATATTTTTTATTATTTTTTTTTAAAGATTTTATTTATTTATTCATGAGAGAGAGAGAGAGAGGCAGAGACACAGGCAGAGGGAGAAGCAGGCTCCATGCCGGGAGCCTGATGTTGGGACTGGATCCCCAGACTCCAGGATCACGCCCTGGGCTGAAGGCGGCACTAAACTGCTGAGCCACCCGGGCTACCCCATGCTTTTTTTTTTTAAGGCATTTTATAAATTGTGGCTTTTCATTTTCAAAAAAGCTAAGCTCAAACTTTGACAGCTGGCCCTGGCCTCTACCACCTGACTGCCTCCTAAATTATTCTGTAATCCGCCTGTCCTCTTTAAAACCTTTGCTCATCTGAATCTTAAGCACATTTCTTTCAGCAAACACAGGGCGGTATATACTTTAGAGCAGAGCTGGGTGAGTTCAGAGTGTGCCTGCATCGCTCCCCCCTCGCTGCCCTCCCCCACAGTCCCCACAGCAGGACACCCCCCCCCCCCAAAGGGGAGGCAGGCTAGAGTGTTGAGCCCGTGACCATGGCCTCATTGCCCAGAGGCTGCCGGTAGGGGGTGTTGTGTCTACACCTGTGGCTCGAGTATGCTGACACCACTGGGTGGTGGTTAAATTGTTAGAAATTTGTAACTGAAGAGGACATTAGAACCCATGTCACCTGGGGGTTTCCTTTGCCCATGAGGAACTTCTGGTCTAGAGAGATGAGTCAGTGGTAGAAGTTGGACCAACACAGGAATCTTGACTTTCACACTGGAATCCCTACCCTCCTGTGGTCTTCCTCCTCCTCCTCCCTCTTCCCCTCCACTTCCTCCCCCTCCCCTCCCTTTCTCCCTCCCTCCTCTTCCTCCTCCTCTTGGCCCATCCCCACTTCCAGCCCTTGTGTGGTCTCAGATACCTTACTAGTGTTGAGAGGAACATGACTGGCATGTGGAACTATTACGAAAGAACAGAACATAGTAAGGTGCTTGCTGCTGTTTGCCTGGGAAAGCACAGTTTGGGGCGTTTTGCATTTGTCCTAGGAATAGTCAACTCTTAACTAGCAGGGATGAAATTAAACTGTGTGGAGTTTTGTTTTGTTTTTTGATAGTTAAAGATAGCACACTTCTGGCAAAAGTTACAATTTATTACAAATCAAAATAGGGGCAGCCCCCGTGGCGCAGTGGTTTAGCGCTGCCTGCAGCCTGGGTGTGATCCTGGAGTCCCGGGATCCAGTCCCACGTCGGGCTCCCTGCATGGAGCCTGCTTCTCCCTCTGCCTGTGTCTCTGCCTCTCTGTCTCTATAAATAAATAAATAAATAAATAAATAAATAAATAAATAAATAAATAAAACCTTTTTAAAAACCATCAAAATATTCACCCATTCTACCAGCTGGTGTTATCACCACCTTGGCCAGGTTTGTAAATGTCACTTTGTCTCATCTGTAAAATGGGATAAGAGTGTGGGTGAAGATTAAACGAGATAAGACATTTAAGTGCTTATCTTAGATCACAGCATATTCTAAGTGCTCAATAAATATTAATAATAATAATAGTAATAATAATAATAATGGCAATTCTTGGGCACGTATAACTTGGAACTACAATGTAGTTGTGTCTACAAGGGAGAAATGCCCCTTCTCTCCACTAGTTAGATATGTAGCTCTGCAGAGGAGCTTGTCTACCATCTTCCAGGTTCCTTTCCAGAGACCCAAAGTTGTGGCCAGGAGTTAGCCAGGTTGAGGGAGTGGGAAGGGAGTATGGAGTGGTAGAAGGCGTGAGTGAGTAGCTACATAATGTAAGCTTGTGATGAGAAAGAACTGAATGAGGGAAGAAGCATGCAGGATGCCTCCTTCCCCAACTTGGGATCATTCTTATAGGCAAAAAACAACCCCCCAAAACCCCAAGGGATGGATAACAACTTTAAAGAAAATAAATATCTTTTGGTCATTTTAATCAAATAATTTGTGCGATGTTTAGCATTTCTTATAGTTCTTAATTTTTGTTGTTGTTTTACAATTTTGTGTGATGCCCGCCAAATATATTTCTAGATGGCATATATCCTTCGAACCAATTAAATTGGCCTTATGTCCATTCCATCACGTATTTCAAATACTTAAGTTTTGTTTTGATTTAATTTAATCTTGTCTTGTCCCTGACCTAGTTTTCCTCCCGGCCGTCCTACTGCAGTATGCCACAGATATCATCTTGACTTTGGTTCTTCCTCCTCTCTTCAGAATCTGATCCAGTAGGCACAGAATGCTTCTGGATCACATTATGTAAATGATACCCATCCAGAAAGGCACCCCATAAATCAGAGATGCCCAGAAAGGCAGACATGAAAATAGTTTCCCTGATTTTTTTTTTCTAGTAGCACATGATGCAACATTGAATCATTGCTGGGTATACTTGACGGATTGGGAACCGATGTTAGGGAGCTGGGGAGCTTAAAAATCAGGCTGCCTTCAGGAAAATTTATGAGGGGATTACAGTGTGCAGCCACCAGTAAATAGGACACCAAGAACCTCTCCTGAATTGATGATCTTCTGCCTGACTGAGGCCTGCATGGACCCAGTAAAACTTGCTTGAATCAAAGTGACTTAGGGGGGCAATTGTTTGTAATAAATAGAATGGATGGAAGAAATGAACTTCCAGAATCTCTAGAGAATGAAGCCAAACCCACAAGGGCAATACTCTTTCTATTGCATTCACAGTAAAAAAAATGTGTGTCTTTCACACAAGGGGCAAAGCAAAGAGAAAACAAACGTGAGGAAAAAGGATTCAACCTCCCTAGTAATTATAGGAACTTAAAGCACAAAGTCATGCAATGCCAGTTAAACTGGTAAAAGCAAATTATAATTACAAAATAAAAATTTGGCAAGGTTTTATTCTCATAGTAACATAAATTAGTACAATATTTCTGGAAAGCAACACGGCAAAGTGTAATGAGCCATGAAATAACACATCCTTGGGTCTGGTAAACATATGCTTGGGACTGTATTCTGAATAAATAACTCAAAAGAAGAAAAATAGTTGGTGCGGGTTGAAACACACAAAAAGAATAAAAATGGGAAAAAAATATCTAAAACTGATGAAATAAGAGCATACCATGGTATAAAATGAGATATCATCTTATTAAGAATGTTATGTTTGTGTATTATGAAAACATAGAAATGCATATATAAAATAATGCTCGGGACGCCTGCGTGGCTCAGGAGTTGAGCGTCTGCCTTTGGCTCAGGGCATGATCCTGGGCTCCCTCCATGGAGCCATCTTCTCCCTTTGCCTTTGTCTCTGCCTCTCTCTGTGTGTCTCTCTATGAATAGATAAATAAAATATTTTTTAAATGGTTAAATGAAAAAGTTAAACCCAAATTTTGTGAATATCGACTATAGATATATTTTAAAAAAAACAATAAAACTAACAAGAGATTATTCAGTTTTGTCACATGAAAGGGTGAGAAGTGAATTTGATTTTTCTGTTGCTTTGACATTTGTGTTTCTCTCTCTCAAAACACAATTTTAAAGGCTGCTTTCTATGTAATTTATATGTAATATGAATATATAATTTAATACATAATTTATCAAGGACAGAAATGTGATAAATTCTTAGCCCTTCGTCATGTGGTTTCTGACAGCTGCCCAGATCTTAAAAATGCAGCACAGAAGCTGCATCTCCGGGGGATCCCTGGGTGGCTCAGCGGTTTAGCGCCTGCCTTCGGCCCAGGGCATGATCCTGGAGTCCCGGGATCGAGTCCCACGTCAGGCTCCCTGCCTGGAGCCTGCTTCTCCCTCTGCCTGTGTCTCTGTCTCTCTCTGTCTCTCTCTTTCTCTTGTCTCTCATGAATAAATAAAACCTTTTAAAAAAGAAGAAGAAGAAGAAGAAGAAGAAGAAGAAGAAGAAGAAGAAGCTGCATCTCCTTGCTGCATAGATGCCGTGCTGATTATGCAGAGGGGATGTGTGATCGCTGGGAGTCTTGAGTGATGGTAGGAGAAAATCATGTTGAATTAGCTAATTGGCTCATCTGATGCCAGAGCTTTATCTACTGGTACCTGGTGCTTGGATCATTTGGGCATTTCTGGAAGAGAAGCAGCCCAGTATGGGAGAGAGGAAGGAGGCAAAGTGTTGGTTCCTTTCTCCACTTGGAAAAATCTCTCCCTTAATTAAGTCCATACATTTTGGCATCATAGGCTTCCTTTGCCTTCGGGCCCCATTCTTCTTGCCCCGCAAGCTTGGCGTCCTCTGATGGTTATTATTGCTATCTTACCCACCTCTGAGAGTGACAACAAGCCTAATAAACAAGCATCACACGTTTCCTTTCAAGTGGCTAGATGTTCTTAAGGGTGTAGACACAAACTAGCCGTCTTATTGACTCATGGCCATGTTTCTTTTTGTCCTTGCTGCAGTGTAAGCAGGGCACTGAATCTCACAGGTCTCACCTTACTTGCTTCTGTGGAGAGCAAACGTCCACGAGTCTCTGTGCTTTGACATGGAATTCTGCTTATGCCAGGCAGTTCTCAAAGTCAGAGGTGATGGTCCTGGGTCAACACCATCTGCTTTCACAGAAAGATTAAATCTGTGCCTGAGCCCCAGAATAAAGAGACTCACATTTCCTTCCTCAGGTGTGCACAAAGTGCTTCATTAGCATGCCCACTTCCTGTAGAGGGGAGAAAGGGCAGGGCCCCCGGGTGAGTTTTTACCTGAGAAGTTGTCACAGAATTCTCAGGCTGCTGTTCCTAGATTCTTTTTTCCCCCCTCTCTTCTTCCTATATTTTTCTTCCTTACCCCCACCACCTACAAATTAGAAAGCTTCAAGATAATAAGGTGACATTGATTGAGTGTGTGCTATGTGTCAGGCACACTTCTGTATAGTAACCTATTTAATCTTTACAACTGCCCTATGAGGTAGATGGGTACAGTTGTCTTCATTTTACAACCAAGGAAACAGGCCCCTTGTTAGTTGTCCAAGTTTACAGAATGGAAGAACCAAGCTTCAACCCCAAGTGATTGGCCCAAGTGCAGGCTCTTGGCCACTGAGCTGTACTGCCTCATGACAGTGAGCCAGGCCGAGCTTGCCCTTGCTCTGGGAGGAAGACACCAAAGCCAAGTGAGGAGTGAGGTGAAGGAGCAAGTGTGTGTGCGTGGCGGGGGGAGGGGGGTGTAGAGGCTGACCTGTCATTCTATCATTTACTCTGTGATTACACCAACTCGCCTAACCCTCTGTTTCCAGTTTTCTTATTTGTAAAATTGCAAGAATATAAATGGTACTTAACTCCTCAGAGGGCTCTTGTGATGCTTCAGTGTGTTACTAAAATCCTTAGGGATCCCTGGGTGGCGCAGCGGTTTGGCGCCTGCTTTAAGCCCAGGGTGCGATCCTGGAGACCCAGGATCGAATCCCACGTCAGGCTCCCGGTGCATGGAGCCTGCTTCTCCCTCTGCCTGTGTCTCTGCCTCTCTCTCTCTCTGTGTGACTTTCATAAATAAATAAAAATTTAAAAAAAAAAAAAAAGAACAGTGGCTGGTGCAGGGTCACCGTGCTTAACCAACATCGACCATTGTCATTACCATCACCATTGTTTGTGTGGATGTGCAGGAACCACCGCCCTGACTGGCGGTGATGGTTAGTGTTTCTATCAAGTTCCTGGGGCCGCCGCTGCTTCTTGTCTGGGAACCACACCGAGAACCACTGATAAAGAGGATCCAGAAGCTCCCCCTTTCCCAGCGAACAGAGTTCCATTTCTCTTCCTGAGCTCTGTCCCTGGGGTCCTTGTACTTCCTGACTTGGCCTGGAGTGGGAGGGACCCTGGGAGAGGAGAGACAAGAATCTTCCTTCTGAGAAGAGATCCTTCAAGCAAAGATGGAGATGAGGAAGGTAAATGAAGAAAGGAGGGAGAGAGACCCTAATTTACAACATTTATGGTTGGAATTGTAGAGTTTGTAAGAAGGAAAAACTAGAGGCACCTTGGTCTGATCCAGGGTGATGACAGCTCACCTTTTTCCAAAGTCAGAGTAGCCTGGTATACATGAGAAGAAGGTGGGAATTGTAGTCATGATGCTACCAGGAGAGGGAAAGAGAGTGAGGAGTAGCTTGGCCGGTTTGGGGGCCTTATATCTGTGTGGCTCTGAGGTCTGACTTCTCTTCAGCTCACTCTATCTTGGTGGACAGAGTGTGACAGCACTCCCCATGAGGGACTCCAGACTCTCATGGAACTGATCTGCCTGCAAGCACCTGGAAGGCTCTGCATGGGACACAGAACAGCTTTGAAAATAGGGCTTCCACTTCTAGGCTGCAAGGCCAGAGCTGGGAAGTGACTCCAAGTCCAGGACCACGTGCCCCCCTGGATATGTTCTGTGCCAGCTGTGCTGGCAGCTGCTCTGGGCTCTCACAGCCCCAAGCCCTGTCCTGGAGTGGCTCACAGCAAGTCTCATGGTGCTGAGGTTGAAAGGCTTTGAAAAAGTCACCTCTGGATTAGAACAAGGTCAGAGGAGGCAGCTGGTGCTCTCTCCAGTTGAGTGGCTCTGGGCTCACTCACAGGCCCTGCGGGCTCCTCAGAGTGACCCACTTCAGGCCTTGACCCACTCCAGGCCTCAGCCCAGCAGCTGCGTCCCACACCTTGGATTCCTGACGGAGGCAAAATAATTGCTGCTGCCAGCTACAACCAGCTGGCCAGCAAGAGAAGTCACCCAGAAGAAACCCGCTGTATCCTCCATACCCCATCCTGGATTTTGCACTCAAGAATGTAGGCTTGGTGGATCCTCTGCATATCTATCACAGAGCTGAAAATGAAACAAAAGGCTTGTAAAGCAGTGAGATATCTGGATGGGCTGAACATCCCAGGTTGGTAGTGGGTCTGGAGGCCTCCTTGCATCCCAGGCAGGAAGGTGAGACTTGCTTTGAGGAACCTTCCCTAGAAGTATTTCAGGAGAGAAAGCAAGTCGTGTACAAAAAGATGGTGGTATATTTAAAATTATTTCTCTCACACACATCCCTTCTGTCCTTCCCACTTCCGCTGATTCCAAGGAATATTTACTATTCCACTGGCAAAGTTTTCTTTACTTAGACCTGTCAGATGCACAGCTGTGTGCTGGTGCTCCTGGAGGTGAAGGGGCATCCAGAGCTGCGGCTCTCAGGGAGCTCCCAGGGGACCTTGTCAGACGAGGCATAGATGCGAGGAAAGGTGCCTGTCCACGACCTTCGGTAGTCCTAACCTGGGGTTCAACAGCCACCTACCCAACCTCCAACTTGGCCCAATCTCCGTGCTCCCCAAAATGGCTTTCTTGGTTGTCTTCACCTGCTGAGGTACAGCTCCTCCTCTCTTCCAGGAAACCCTCTTCCCAGGAAACCCTGCTTCACCTTTCCAGCCTCAAGCAAATCCCCCTGGCTCCTGAGCAGCAACTTGCTCATCTTCACAGAGTTGGCTGCTTATCACTCCTTTGGGATGGATACCTCTTGGTGGCTTGGATTCTTTAATTTCAGTATGGCAGTTTCAGTTTTCAGAAGCCCAAAGCTGTTTTTGCCACTTGCAGGGGCTGGTAAGATCTGGCTGACAGAGCTATGTCTCCCTTGGTCCTTCTCCAAGCACTTCTATGCTTTCTCCCTTCCCTCTGCCTGGGAAATTCCCATTCGTTCTCAAACACCCAGGTCAGAAACCACATCCTCTCTGCAGCCTCCTCACTCCTCCAGACAGAGGGACTTAGCTACTGCCTATAGCTTGTCATCATCATTTTGGTTTGCCATCTTAATCCTGGAGCCCTTAGGGTCTCACTCGCAGAGATGAAATCCCCCTCAGTATTGCTTCCCCGGGGCCAGAGCTTCCGGCACTGGTGGGCAAATTAGGTCCCCCGGGGTCCCCTCCCATTTGTGTTGTGCTAGGCAATACGGGTTTTGGCTTAAAAGACTGTTTCTCAGAGAAGCAAATTTTAGCTTGAGATGTGACCTTTGCAAGACCTCTGTTTTTTTTTTTTTTTTTTTTGCAAGTGACCTTTTTGGACTGTGGGGATGGAAATAATCTTCACTCTGGAAGTTGAAGCTTCTGTTCTACTGGTGAGAGGAGTGTCTTGAATATGGAAACGTGTTGTAAATGGGAATAATAAACAGTGGTTCTCAACCTTGCCTACACTTTGTAATCACTTGGAGAACTTTAAAAATATCACAGCTGGGGGTGGCTGTGCAGTCAGTGGAGCATCTGACTCTTAGTTTCAGCTCAAATCATGATCTCGTGGATGATGGGATTGAGCCCCACTCAGTGGCAAGTCTACTTGAAGATTCTCTCCCTCTGCCTCTCCCCCTAGTCATGTGCCTGCTCTCTCTCTCTCTCTTTCTCTAAAATAAATAAATCTTTTAAAAGTAAAAAAAAAAAAAAAAATCACGGCTGGGCCCCACCCGTAGGTCCTGATTTAACTGGTCTGAGGTGTAGCCTGGGCTCTAGGGACTTTTGAAAGGTCTCTAGGTGATTCTGATGTGCCACCCAGGTTGAGAACAGCTGCCAACCAAGCTACCTGGTGACTATCTGCAGGAAGAGGAGACCCTTAATTAGTATCTCTGGGGGACCTGCTATGCCAGGGAAGAATTGTGAGAATTAAAATATGTTCATTAAAAAATGGGGGAAAGGGACAGGTAGGCCGAACAAGACCTGCATAAATAAAATCAGGATGATTCTTCTTCTTCTTCTTCTTCTTCTTCTTCTTCTTCTTCTTCTTCTTCTTCCCCTTCTTTTTGTCTCTATACCCAATGTGGGGCTTGCACTTATGACCCAAAGAGCAAGAGTCCCATGCTCTACCCACTGAGCCAGCCAGGTGCCCCTGGGATGACGATTTAAATGCCCTCTTCTACTGGATTAGCTGAAGATGGAAAAGATGCAGAGGAGTCAAAGGAGATAGATAGTTTTGCTCACTGAAAACATCAAGGTGAAAAAAGGGAAGCGCAAGGGAAGCTGGACCTTCCCAGACGTAAGACAACACCGGTTGGTAAGGGATTTACCTATAAAACCAGAACAGTTTTGACTGGCTGTCCATGGGGATGTCCAAGGGGCAGACAGGAAAACCCATTACTTCTCAAAAGAATCAAAAGGGAACCAAAGCCTGGAGCTGCCCCTGCCTCTGGGAAGTGAAAGAAAAACTATTCACAGAGGCCGGAGGTACATGGAGGGACAATATACCCTGATTTGGGAGAGACCATAACCCAGGGGTGAGGCCTGTGCCACAAAGAGAGTGAAGACAAATGCCTCAGAACATTGGAAATATATTCTACCCCCCGGACCAGTGGCCAGGGTCCACATCTCCAAAGGTGCCGTTCTCATTGTACTCTACATGGATGGCATCTCTTTGTGGAATATTCCGGAGACATTGCAGATTGTACCTTTGGCAGTTGGGCAGCAGTTGGCCTTGTCCACTGCATGCCATGGTTATACCCAAATGCCCACATTTCATAGCAGAGCTTGGAGTTTCACTTGGATCCAAGGATGAGGAGTTCAGAATCTGATGGGCCTGCTTGATGGGGAAATCTCTCCCCCTTGCATGTGAGCCCGAGAGCCTAAAGATATGAGATGGGGTGAGCCTAACACACCCCTGTGTAATCTGTGATGACTGAAGAAAAATCGACCCCACTCCATTAGAAATGGGATAGTCTCGGGACACCTGGGTGGCTCAGTGGTTGAGCCTTTGGCTCAGGGCGTGATCCCGGAATGCCTGGATCGAGTCCCACATCGGGCTCCCAGTGAGGAGCCTGCTTCTCCCTCTGCTTATGTCTCTGCCTCTCTCTGTGTGTGTCTCTCATGAATAAATAAATAAAATCTTTAAGAAAAAAAAAAAAGAAATGGGATAGTCTCCACCTTATAGGATGAGCCTGGCAGCAATGATGGATGTCCTTCAGAACTTTACAAATGCAGTGGGAAAAGAAAAACTGTCCTTTTTTTCCTGGCCAATCAAACTTGATTTGCAGCAGCTCCTGGGGAAAGGAGCAGGATGAGGAGGGTTATGTATGTGACAGGAATGTGTGGAGAAGCATGGGCTTCATTCAGCTCAGTATTTCAAACTGCAGACTATAACCTATTAGTGGGTGTGAAACACTGTAGTCTGTGTTGTGACTGACATTAGAGTGTAAAAAAATAGAAAGTATCAGTGCATGGCATAAGGTAAGGATTAAGGATGTTTTTTTTATTTTTTTTAAATTTATGATACACACAGAGAGAGAGAGAGAGAGAGAGGCAGAGACACAGGCAGAGGGAGAAGCAGGCTCCATGCACCGGGAGCCCGACGTGGGACCCTATCCCGGGTCTTCAGGATCGCGCCCTGGGCCAAAGGCAGGCGCTAAACTGCTGCGCCACCCAGGGATCCCTATGAAAATTATATGTGTTCTATTTGTGCGTTTTCTAGGTTGCAGTGTATATGATATTTTACTGCAAGTCTCTATTAAAAAACAAACTGAACAGCTGCTTCCTTAACAAGTGAAGTAGTAACTCTTCTTTTTTCTTTTTTCAGATTTGTTTATTTATTTGAGAAAAAGATAGAGAGCACACAAGCTTGGGGGATGGGCAGAGAGAGAGAAGGAGAGAATCTCAAGTAGACTCCCCCTCTCCCCCCCCACCCCCCCACCGAGTGAGAAGCCCAATGTGGGGCTTGATCTTATAACTCCAAGACCATGGCCTGAGCCAAAATCAAGAGTTGGTTGCTTAACTGAGCCACCCAGGCACCCCAGTAACTTGTCTTTCAATCTTGGGGTCCACATAACTCGTTTGCCCAGTTGGGAAAATCCTATTAGCCTTATGAAAAAATTCCAAGGTTGTTTTGTTTTGTTTTGTTTTTCATTACAAACATGCTGGTAACAGAAAGTAGTTGCTCCTGCCTCTGCTGAAGAGCCTTCAGGAAGGAGGCTGTCTCCACTTTACTGACGCAGGGCCTCCCGAGCCTCAGAAGCATAGAGACCATCCAGGTTTTTCACTTCTTTTCTGTGACTCTCCTTGTCACTTGAATTTCTACTCCCCTTTGATTTGGGTCAAAATCAAGTGTTTCATAAGGTAGCATGTCTTAGAATTTTCATGGATGAGCAAAGGTGTCACAGTAACAAATGGGGTGGGGGGGAAGCAGGCCTATGCCACCACCCAAAGCTGTCATTTTTGTTGGTTTGGAGAGACAAAAAGGTGCCATTGAGGTACAGGGAGTAGTTGATGGTGAAATGAGAATAAAACCCAGATTTTACCTTCAGGAAGTTTATGCTGGCTGACAGGAGTGAAAGCCTTCTTGGGGTTTGAATTGAATTTATGTACTGGGTTTTATTTTAAATATCAAAAGCCTTTGCCCCTTGAGCCTCTTCAGCTCTGAGGAAAGCCTCTTAACACCATCTACCCTGCATGTGAAATAGAAACATCTATTTATTCGTAAAGCTCAGGGAAGTTATTTATTTCAAGCATTAAAATATTCCAAGGTCTTGACATAGATTACAGGAAAGCTTTGGCCTCCTTATTGTGGAGCTATTCTGCCTTGATTTTCCTTTTTTTTTTTTTTTGCTGTATTAAGCCTTCAAGAAATGGTTCTTGAATTTTTCCTGATTATTATCCTAAATACAAGGCATAACCTGAAATGTAAAGCAAGATGTGTCCACTGTTGTGTTTGTACGGCAAGTAGTTACCTTTATTGTACTAGAAAAAATGCCCTGTGTTCAGAGGTAGTTACAGCGCAGGACAGGCTGGAGGTGGGCTCCAGGGCCAGAAAGTCTGGCTTAGCTTTCTGCTGCCCCTGGGGACTCCCACCGCCCCGTCCCAGCGACAGCGTTAGAAGGACATTGATCACCTGTGTACTGTGTGTCAGGCCCTTGACATTCCTCATCTTTAATCCCAGAAACAATCCCCATATTTGGTTTGTTCTCTCCGTTTTACAGATGGGACAGAAGCAGAAGGGATCAGAGAAGAGCTAAACATAGCCACATGCATATTTTTTTTACTTTTCTTTTCTTTTCTTTTTTTTGTCTGACTTCATCTTTCCTGCTTATTTTAGAGCTTCTTCTTTTTTTTTTTTTTTTTGTAGGCAGAGAGGAGAAGAATGTTTATATTTAACTGTAATCACTTTAGTATCATAAAGCCAGCACAAGGCAAGGTTTAACCCACAGATTCTCCTGCTGGCCCTCTGTGCTCTGATCCTCAAGTTTGGTCTGTGTATTAATGTGTGATGTAAAAGAAGCTGATTTAGCACCTGTGTGTTAACTCTCAGTGACATTTGTTTTCCCCAAACGCTTAATACGAACATTTTCAAACACAGGTGATATTTTTAAAGATTGTGTTTAATTATTTGGGGGGGGGGAGGAGCATGAGCTGGGGGAGTTAGAGGGGAGGGGCAGGAGGAGAGGGAGAAGCAGACTCCCCACTGAGCGGAGGAGCCTGGTGTTTGGGCTCGATCCCAGAACCCTGAGATCATAACCTGAGCCAAGATGAAGGTAGACGCTCAACCGACTGAGCCACCCAGTTACCCCAAACACAGAGGATTTTAAAAAAATACTACAGTGGGCACCTGCATGTCTACTACTAGATTTAACAGTTATTAACATTTTACCACATTAGTTCTACTTTTTATTTATTTATTTATATATTTTTTAAAGATTTGATTTATTGATTCATGAGAGACACACACAGAGAGAGAGAGGCAGAGGGAGAAGCAGGTTCCATGCAGGGAGCCCGATGCGGGACTCGATCCCAGAACTCCACGATCACGCCCTGGGCCAAAGGCGGGTGCTAAACTGCTGAGCCACCCAGGGATCCCTGTTCTACTTTTTAAAGATTTTATTTATTTGAGAGAGAGAGAGAGAGAAAGCATGAGCGGGGGTAGGGGCAGAGGAAGAAGCAGGCTCCCCTCTGCACAGGGAGTCCAATGTGGGGCTCCATCCTAGGACCTCATATCATGACCTGAGCCGAAAGCAGACGCTCAACCAACTGAGCCACTGATTTGTTTTAATCTATCTGTAATTTTTTCTCAATCATTTAAAAGTAATTTGCTGTTGTTATGGCCCTTTATCCCTAAATAATTCTACACACATCCCCTATGATTATTATCATAACTTAATAATAATCCATTATCTGGTTTATATTCAAATTTCTCCAGTTTTTGTTAAAATACCTTTTATAATAGGTTTTTTGGGAACCAGGATTCAGTCATGCTTATTGCATTGCATTTAAATTTTATTTGTGCTCACTGTCTTTAGAACAGACCTTCCACCTCTGACATTGACTTTTTGAAGAGACTAGGTCAGTTTTCAGTAGAATGTTTCACATTTTGGATTGTCTGATTGTTTCCTTTTTTTCCTTTTGTTTCTTGTAAACTGGGAGCATATTTATATTAAAGCTAAGCATATTTGGTGAGAATGCCTTTAGGGTGATGCTGTGTGCTTCATATTTATCACATCAAATGGCACCTGGTGCTGAGTTCTTCCATGGTTACTGACGCTGTTACATCTCTTGGTAAAGTGCCAGATTCCTCCATGGTAAAATGTGATTTCCCCCTTGACTGTTAGTAAACAATCTGGAGGATGCTGCTTTGACACCATAGGAATATCCTGCTTCCTGCTTCCTGGCAATCCTTTGACCTAATGACTTCAGCATGTTTGTTAGTTTGCAGGGGCTGCTGTCATGAGGTACCACAGACCTGGGGGCTTAACCGACAGGAATTTATTGGCTCACAGTTCTGGATGGTAGCAGCCTGAAATCAAGGCGTCGGCAGGGCTGTGAGGGCAGGCTCCGTTCCAGGCCGGCCCCTCTCTCCTTGGCTTGTAGATGGCAGTTAGCTCCGGTAGCAAGTGGCCATACAAGAAAGTGAGGTGGCCTGGTATTGTTACATGTTTCCATTTGTAAAGAGAAGCCAGAAATAGAGATTTTTTAATTTTTTAAATTGTTTATTTTTCATTGTTGGCTCAGTTTAAAAAAAACAATAATCCATGGGCTGATTGTGGCTAGAGGGCTGTCACTCTGAGGAGCTGGTTAGCCATGAGCCTCCCTGGGGAGAGATGCTGACCATGACCGTACTCAATACCTTGCAGAAAACCTGGTACATGGGAGGTACTTAGACATGTTTGCTCAGAAACAAATGAATGGATAATTACATTTTGCTAAGGCAACCTATTAGAATTAGGTTGGATTTTAATCCAATTTTGGTTGCATCAAAACCAAGGAAGATCAGAAAACCAGGTCCTGGATTGTGCTGCAAAATTTAAAAATCTGCTTTGGGTTATTCACAGCAACTTACAGAGACTTGGCAGGAATAAAAATGTGTGAAGAAAACCCTTGAAACTAGAGTTCATGAACTAGGTCAGGCTGTCTCAACGGTGCAGTCACTAACCAGACAATCAAAGGGGATTTCTTGGTATCTTGAGAGAATGCTGTATAATTAAATTTTTAAATTTTTTGTCCTACAAAAATGTAAGGCAGACACATTATTGTGGTAAAAAAAATCTTGCAAAGACTGTGTCTTGTCATTTTTCCCTTTGCGATCACCAAGTACACCTTACCACCAAACGTTTTTCATCTGTGTCTGGCCTCTAGTTGCTAGATGGGGAAGTTGGATCAAAATCCACTGTGTTCATGCTAAGCCCCAGGGAGGACATTTCTGTGGTCAGAAGAGATTGTGAGGAGAATGAGGAGATCCTTGAGGAGAAATGGGGACAGAAAGCCTCCCACGGGGCTTTCCATCAACTTAAACTTTAATCACCAGCTCTTTTGACTCAGACACAAGGCAACAGAGAGGTCCTGGGCTTCTCTTGCCAGAACTTTTCGTCAAAATGCTCATTCAAAGCTCAGCCTTCTGAGAGTCTGGGTCTCCCAGTCTTCATGCTTCATTGCTGAGAAGGTGCCTGCTAACTCCGGCCCAAACTTCTGGGGCCTGGGCTCCAACCACTAGCTGTCTTGATCTCCTTACAGAAATTGCTTGTTAAAAAAAAAGAGGGAGAGGAGGACCTGTAATAATTCAGATAATTTAGACAATGAGGGCAGAAATGATCCTTTTTTTGCCACTTCCCTCAAATGGATAGTTTGGGTCATGATGTTAATTTTAGTCTTCCTTCAAGGCACCAACATTTTTTTAAAAGGATTTATTTATTTATTTTTAGAGTGAGAGAAAGAGAGAATGAGGAGGGAGAGGGGCCGGGGGAGAGGTAGATAGAGAATCTTAAGCTGAGTCCACAAGCCCAACTCAGGGCTTGATCTCACGACCCTGAGATCATGACCTGAACCGAAATTAAGAGTCAGATGCTTAACTGACTGAGCCATCCACGGGGCCTGAGGGACCAACATTTTTGACATTGTAGTTTCTCATTTATGTCCAGAGACATTCATGAGCATGTAATGTACGTAGCTATAGCAAAATGTACCTATGCACACCTCCCTCCCTCCCTCTCTCTCTCACCTACTGCCCAAGAGAAAATTAGAACCAAATACTTAATGAAAAAGTAAATCCATAGTGTAGTAAATTATTCTCTTTGGGCTCTGTTATCTCTAATTCTAATTTCAGTAGTTGTGTTTGATTTTGATTGGTTAACAGAGAGAGATGGATGATGGGAGTTATCCTGAGTCATAAACTCTGAGTGAGTTTGCTTTTCCTAAATTCACCTCAGAGAACCTGGGAGGGCTGAGGAAGGGTAGGAAAAAGGGTCCCTGCTGGACCTGGTGCCCCCTTTCCCCCTGAAGGCCCTGCTTCCTGGTCACCCACCCTCAATCTTGCAAAGGTTGCCTGGTGATAAGAATAATGGAGTTTTCAGTAATGTTTATTGAGATATTACTATTTGCTAACTCCCTTATGTACATTTTCATTTGTCTCAAAGTTATTCGAGATAGTGTTGTTTTTGGTTGATTTGTTTGCTTCACAGATAAGAGAACTGAGACTAAGAAAGAGTATGATGCCCCTGTCCACCCCCCACTCCCAGGTAGGAAATGGCAGGTGGGCAATATGGTTACCTGTGTGCCCCCTCACTTTCTGAAAGGAGCCTGCATCCTCCATGACTTGTTCCAGCGAGGTCTGATTTCCTTGCCTAATTTTCCTCATCCCCCAAGAGAAGCTTTGTGTCATTTGAGGGAGAGGAAGAGACTTTGAAGAAGAGAATAAGAAGACATAAGGGAAACACAGAATAGAGGAAAGATCCAAGTCAAAACTAGCTTGTGTTCTAGAACAGTTGTCTTTCAAGGATTTGCTTTGGTGTCATACTGAACAGATACTAACAGATAACAAAATAATACAGTAACTTTGATTTTTTTTAAAGATTTTATTTATTTATTCATGAGAGACACAGAGAGAGAGAGAGAGAGTTAGAGACACAGGCAGAGGGAGAAGCAGGCTCCATGCAGGGAGCCCCACGTGGGACTTGATCCCTGGTCTTCAGGATCATGTCCTGGGCCGAAGGTGGCGCTAAACCGCTGAGCCACCTGGGCTGCCCCAGTAACTTTGATTTTTGTTTGTTTTTTGCATTTTTAGTAAAATGTTAAGCAATTGACAACTCTGAATATAACTTTTCTTACGCTTGTGTGGCACTTACCAAATGCCAAACATTTTCAAAAGTGGACTGGAAGCAGAAGAGTACTGGTCTCTGACATTTTCTTAAGAACAGAAGAAAATAACTCTACCCTTCCCTTCCCCCAATCTTTCACTTTGGTCAACTTGTTTTACATATTTTCCTACAGGAGAAAGGTTGTCAACACCATTCCATGATGATTAAGAGCCCTTAACATTCTGTTCAACACATTTTTTTTTTAAGTTGTCTCCACACCCAGCAGGGAGCCCAACACGGGGCTTGAACTCCTGAACCTGAGATCAAGACCTGAGCTGAGATTAGAAGTTGGATACTTAACAGACTGAGCCACCTAGATGCCCCATCTGTTTAACAAATTCTTATTTGATCAAGGGATATTTTTGCTTTAATGAGACCCTTTCCCACACCGAGGTATGAAGGTGGAACTGTAAGGCGTAAATGATCTTTATTTAGCCTTGGTTCTTTTAGCAGCTCAGTTCTTGTGTTTTTATATTATAGAACTGTTTTTGTGATGCTTTGAAGGCAGTCCTTGTCTCATCTTCTGAATTTTAAAATCTGCCTTAAGTACACTTTATCCACTCTGTACCTGGGAAAAGAAAACAAGCAGAAAAGAAGGAAGTCAGAATGAATGTAAGGCAGAGGGTGGGGAGATAAGACTTCTATCTTGGGCTTCTGTCACTAAAAAAACCCTTTTGCCTGAATCACTAAGCCAAGAGAGAAGCTAGGTTTCCTTGGTCCTAAATGAGTCTCTGCAGTGATTGCCCTGGCCTTGCAACTCAACATGGGGTCCTCGCGACAGCGGCAGTGGTGCGACCTGGTGGCTTGGTGGACACACAGCATCTCTGGCCCTACCCAGACCTACCCAAGTTGTAGCTGCAGCTTTACTAGATCCTCAGATGATTTGTGGGCACATTTGTTTGAGAAGCACTGTCTTTGTCCATCACTCCCGTAGTAGGCTGTGTCACAGGATCACTTGGAGGCCCTAGAGTTGCCTGGTCAGTGTAAGGCCCTAGAATATATGTAGAGAGTTTAAAGCTGCTTGGGCACCTGGGTGGTTCAGTGGTTGAGTGTCTGCCTTTGGCTCGGGTCGTGATCCCAGGGTCCTGGGATCGAGTCCCGCATCAAGCTTCTCACAGGGAGCCTGCTTCTCTCTCTGACTATGTCTCTGCTCTCTCTGTGTGTCTCTCATGAATAAATAAATAAAATATAAATAAGTAAATAAGTAAATAAGTAAGTAAGTAAGTAAATAAATAAATAAAGCTGCTCAAGTAATCTGGCGCAGCTATCGCCCAGTACCCTGCCCAGTACCCCGTATAGAGGCCAGCCTCCCAGGGCGGAGGGCAGCGTGAGAGGGGAGGGATGTCTGCAGTGGCACATGGAGAATTTCCAGCACAGCTTCTCCACCTTCACCCTCTAGACTGTCTTCCACAGTGCTTCCACGTCTGCCGTTCTAAATCTGGTCATGGGAAATTCTTCCTGGGTACCTTACCGTGGTCACGATCAAATATACCCTATCTCTCCGCATCATATTTAAATCCCTTCTGATCAGGTCCCTGTCCGATCTTCTCATTTCATTTTACTCCCCCAACCACCTTCCCCCCAGAAGCCAAACCAAATCACTCGCCACTGCTTGAATGCACAAAGCCTTCACAACTGTCGCCCCACATGCTTCTCCCCATGCCATTCCTCCTATCCTTCAGATACTTCACAGTGCAGGTGCCTCTCCTTCACTGTTCCCATCACCCACGTGATGACAGGTTCGGTATGCCTCTAGAGACATGACGGAAGGGACAAGCTTTGTCTTGTCAGGACCTGGGCAAAAGCAGTTCGGACTGGGAATGGACATGAGGGAAGAGGCACAGAAACCTGGTGGACTTAGGAGAGAGCGGGAAGTGAACAACTTCCTGCTATTAAGAGACAATCCTGCAGAAAGCTTTGCTGTGAAGGGGAACAGGAAAATGGAATAGGATCTAGGTGGAGACGTGGGGTCGAAAGAAGTTCTTTAATGTTTTTAACAGGAGGGAAATAGTGTGGTTGCAGGTGGGTGGGAATCATATAGTGGGAGGGTATTGAGGACAGAGAGAGGAGAGGAGAGTTGCAGAGCAACGGGAGAGGATAGCAACGGGTAAGATGCACAAGGAGGACCAGCCTTAAAGGGAGTATGGACTGGCCCTCTCTAGTAATGGAGAAATCTAAGGTACACAGGCATGGATGCTGGAGGGTGGGGACAGGTGGTAGAGCCTGAGGAGTTCTGCTATTCTCAATGAAATCGAAAACAAAGTTATCGGATGAGGGGGGATGGAGGTGTAGGGGACGAGGGGGTTGGAGCAGGTGTGAAAGTGATGTCTAGGAGAGAGAGAGCTCATGTGGACCAAGGAGATATAATGATGTTGTTGGGTAATATTACATCCAAATGAAGCTAATTGCCATGAATTTTAAAGTGAGACCTATCAGCATGGATGTATATTTTTCTCTTAGTTGCATAGGTATCAGTAGGGAACACATGGAAAGATGGACATATGACCTCCACCCTCCTGGAGATTCTGTTTTCAAAGGGAGGATGGCATTAGATCGATAAAAATTCCTTATTTATTACAATGTGATCATTGCCATACTGAAAAACAGGGCAAGAGAGCCTCCAACATGGCTGCCTGACTTAGCCTGAGTGTCTGAAATGAGCCTTGTATACATGGAATGAGGTTCTAGAAATAGCATTTGCTTAGAACTTTAGAGCACTCCAACTGGACCTAAGTGAAGGCAGGAAGGACACTCGAGGAAAACGTGCAGTATATGTAAAATGCATGAAATATATTTTTTTTCTCTCTTATTCCATCTTTATCTGTTCAATCTTCCTAGAAGATGCAGGCGGTTGCCTAAAGATTCATGCCATGGGAAGAGAGAACATATCTTCTTGCAGCCCACGTACAGCACAAGGGAAGATGGTTAGTGGAGGGAGGCAGGAATTGTAAAGAGAGGCTGGTGGTTATTGTGAGTATAGTAGAAGTTTGCAGGTTTCAACAGTAAAGAGAAACCCTTTGCTTTTCAGCAGGAGGTGAAAATGTTCCACTTTTGAGGGAATTGTTGAAATAGTACCTGGAAATAAATTGTGTCAGACTCTCGAAACTTATAAACCCAACTTTAAAGGGCATTCGTAATGATATGTGATATGTGCTCACTGCTCCCCAGGCGTGACTTGCATTTTGCATGCTTACCTCCTTTAATCTTTATAACAGGTTTGTCATAAAGCAGGTACTATTTTCCCCCACTTTATGAGTGAAGAAACCAAGATTTAGAGATTGTCAAGCTAATAAGTGATAGACCAGGGATTCAATCCCAGGTTCATTTCAACCATTATGCTGTGATGACAATCATATATAAATATGTGTATCTGTATCTTTTTTTAAAAAAAGATTTTATTTATTTATTCATGAGATACACATAGAGATAAGCAGAGACATAAGCAGAGGGAGAAGCAGGCTCCATGCAGGGAGCCCGATGTGGGACTTGATGAATTTGCCTCTTCTAGGTACCTTGTGTAAGCGGTATCATACTATACTTGTCCTTTTGTGTCTGGTTGATTTCACTTAGCATAATGTTTTCAAAGTTCATCCATGTTCTGTAGCATGGGTCAGAATTCTATTCCACTTGATGGTCAATGAACATTCCATTGTATGTACATCACATTTCGTATATCCATCCATCTGTTCATAAACATTTAGGGTGTTTTCACCCTTTGACTATGTGAATGATGCTGCAATTAACATGAATGAACAAGTATTTGTTTGAGTCCTTGTTTTCAATTCTTTGGGTGTATATACCCAGAAGTGGAATTGCTGGATCATATGGTAATTCTATGTTTAACTTTTTGAGGAACCACCAAACTTTGCCACGGTGGCTGCATCATTTTTCACTCCCACTGTCAATTCATAAGGGTTCCAATTTCTCCACATCCATGCCAACATTTGTTATTTTCTGTTTTTGTTTTGTTCTAGTAGCACTCTGAGTGGGTGTAAGGTGGTCAGATACAGGTTTTTTATCAGCTCTCCTTCTCCAGCCCAGGTCTTTTCACACGTGGGTCCCTCTGCCTGAATCTTGCCTCCTCCTCATCCTTTAGGGGTTAGCTTAATTCTCACTCCCACTAGTTTAGTTTAGTCCCCCAAACTAAATTATCCCCCTTTTATTTATTTATTTTTTTTAGCAATCTCTACACCCAGTGTTGGGCTTGGTCTCATGATCCTGAGATCAAGAGTTACACGTTCTTCCAACTGAGCCAGCCAGATGCCCCTAAATTATCCCCCTTTTAATCTCTCTTATATTATTCTGTTTGTCTCCTCTGCAGCACTTGCTGTAATTTATAATTATATATTAAGTAATTTACTTTTCAAACTCCTATCAACTCAGAGACCAAGACCCATGTTCACACGGTCAACTTGCAGACCCAGTGCTAAGCTGAGTGTATGGTCTATAATAAGAGCTCAATAAACTATCTCATGAATCCTTGGGTTGTCTGGTGCTCCCAAGGCAAGCTGTGGCTGAATTGAATGCAGAATGATGGTGATGGCATTCTTGGAAGTGAACTTGCCAGTTGGTGAACTTTGCCAAAGGCAAAACAGAAAACAAGGGTCTTGACTTCCAGCTTATGTTTTGAGCTGACTAAAAGGACATGATACATTTAGGCTCCTCCCATTAGAATTAAGGCAACCCCAAGAGGTCAAGCAGCCTGCAGGGGTATTATTGAGTGTGGGCTCTTCCTGCCTTAGATTGCAACCTGGTTGCATCACTTCATGTCAAATTGCCTTCATATGTAAAATGGAGATCATATTACCCACCCCTAGACTTGAAGTGAGTATTCTAAGAGTTACTATGTATAAATTGTTTATTTTTCTCAAGACTTATTTAGAGAGGGAGGGAGAGAACATGATTGGGGAGGGGGGGACAGAGGGAGAAGGAAGAGAGAATCTCAAGCCGACTCTGCCAAGCGAGAAGCCAGACACAGGACTCAGTCCCATGACCCATGAGATCATGACCTGAGCCAAAATCATGAGTCAGATGTTTAACCAACTGAGCCACTCAGGCTCATCTGTATAAATTGTTTAGAATAGGGCCTGGCACATAGAGAGTTCTGGGTCAATAGTAGCTATCATTATTATTTAGTAGCTTTCACTCTGGTGCTAGAGGGAAATAGACAATACACACAGTTAAGACTTCTGCCAATTGCTTCTGTCGGGTGCTCACAGATGGATCTCGAAGGGAGCTGTCCGTCTCTCCCTCTGATCAGGTCCAGAATTAAGGGAGTTTAAATTTTTGATCCTTAACATCTCTCCAGGACTGTTCTCTGGTTGTGTGGTCCAGAGGGTTTCACTATAATAATTCTCTAAACATTGCTCCAGTTGAGGACTCAGAATAGATGGGAGGCTCTGCCTTCCATCTTGAAAACCAAAGGGACTGTGGATTCTTCCTCTTTTGTTGCTGGCAGTAAGAGCTGGGCTTGTGATCTACACATGGACAAATCAGTGCTTCTTCTTTGGAATCTTGGGCCTTGACAGATTCAGGCATAGGCGAAGGGTCAAATGAGACTCTTTTTGGCAGCCATGGAAGATTTAAGGGGCCACAGTATGACATGAGTGTCCAGTGGTGCCAAGTATCCAGGGGTGATGATGCCTACGGTGGCATCCTAGGCAAGTGGTTGATTTTTGTCTGTTTTGTTCTGTTTTGTTTTGTGACATGTCTATTTTATTTTACATTGAGAAAATATACATAATAACAAAGTCTAATAGGAATAATGACTACTTTATTGAGTCATAACTCATTATAATTCATCTATTTGACGTATATAATTCATTGGTTTTTAGTATATTCGTGGAATTGTACAAACATTACCAAAATCAGTTCTAGAATATTTTTATCACCCTTCACACCAAATCTTTGTACCTGTTAGCAGTCACTTCCCACTCCCCTTCCTACCCTCCCAACCCCTTGCAAGACAAATCTACTTTCTGTACCTAGAGATAGCAAACTCTTCTTAAACCAAGACTCTAACTATACCTTCCTTCCCTTAAGGGTAAAGTTCCTCCTTAGGTCTTGCATTTGTTAACTATTGCTGAAGAACAAATTAACCCAAAATTTAGCAGCTTAAGTCAACATACATTTATTTTCTCACAGTTTTTGTGGAGTAGGAATGCAGGTACTACTGGACCTGGGTCCTCAGCTCCAGGATCTCTCACAAGGCAACAGTGTTGGCCTGGGCTGCTGTCTTTTTTTTTTTTTATAATAAATTTATTTTTTATTGGTGTTCAATTTGTCAACTTACAGAATAACACCCAGTGCTCATCCCATCAAGTGCCCCCCTCAGTGCCCGTCACCCATTCACCCCACCCCCGCCCTCCTCCCCTTCCACCACCCCTAGTTCGTTTCCCAGAGTTAGGAGTCTTTATGTTCTGTCTCCCTTTCTGATATTTCCCACACACTTCTTCTCCCTTCCCTTATATTCCCTTTCACTATTATTTATATTCCCCAAATGAATGAGAACATATAATGTTTGTCCTTCTCCGACTGACTTACTTCACTCAGCATAATACCCTCCAGTTCCATCCACGTTGAAGCAAATGGTGGGTATTTGTCATTTCTAATGGCTGAGGAATATTCCATTGTATACATAAACCACATCTTCTTTATCCATTCATCTTTCGATGGACACCGAGGCCCCTTCCACAGTTTGGCTATTGTGGACATTGCTGCTAGAAACATCGGGGTGCAGGTGTCCTGGCATTTCATTGCATCTGTATCTTTGGGGTAAATCCCCAACAGTGCAATTGCTGGGTCGTAGGGCAGGTCTATTTTTAACTCTTTGAGGAACCTCCACACAGTTTCCCAGAGTGGCTACACTAGTTCACATTCCCACCAACAGTGTAAGAGGGTTCCCTTTTCTCCGCATCCTCTTCAACATTTGTGGTTTCCTGCCTTGTTAATTTTCCCCATTCTCACTGGTGTGAGGTGGTATCTCATTGTGGTTTTGATTTGTATTTCCCTGATGGCAAGTGATGCAGAGCATTTTCTCATGTGCATGTTGGCCATGTCTATGTCTTCCTCTGTGAGATTTCTCTTCATATCTTTTGCCCATTTCATGATTGGATTGTTTGTTTCTTTGGTGTTGAGTTTAAGAAGTTCTTTATAGATCTTGGAAACTAGCCCTTTATCTGATACGTCATTTGCAAATATCTTCTCCTATTCTGTAGGTTGTCTTTTGGTTTTGTTGACTGTATCCTTTGCAGAAGCTTCTTATCTTGATGAAGTCCCAATAGTTCATTTTTGCTTTTGTTTCGTTTGCCTTCGTGGATGTATCTTGCAAGAAGTTACTGTGGCTGAGTTCAAAAAGGGTGTTGCCTGTGTTCTCCTCTAGGATTTTGATGGACTCTTGTCTCACATTTAGATCTTTCATCCATTTTGAGTTTATCTTTGTGTCTGGTGCAAGAGAGTGGTCTAGTTTCATTCTTCTGCATGTGGATGTCCAATTTTCCCAGCACCATTTATTGAAGAGACTGTCTTTCTTCCAGTGGATAGTCTTTCCTCCTTTATCGAATATTAGTTGACCATAAAGTTCAGGGTCCACTTCTGGGTTCTCTATTCTGTTCCATTGATCTATGTATCTGTTTTTGTGCCAGTACCACACTGTCTTGATGACCACAGCTTTGTAGTACAACCTGAAATCTGGCATTGTGATGCCCCCAGCTATGGTTTTCTGTTTTAAAATTCCCCTGGCTATTCGGGGTCTTTTCTGATTCCACACAAATCTTAAAATAATTTGTTCTAACTCTCTGAAGAAAGTCCATGGTATTTTGATAGGGATTGCATTAAACGTGTAAATTGCCCTGGGTAACATTGACATTTTCACAATATTAATTCTGCCAATCCATGAGCATGGAATATTTTTCCATCTCTTTGTGTCTTCCTCAATTTCTTTCAGAAGTGTTCCATAGTTTTTAGTGTATAGATCCTTTACCTCTTTGGTTAGGTTTATTCCTAGGTATCTTATGCTTTTGGGTGCAATTGTAAATGGGATTGACTCCTTAATTTCTCTTTCTTCAGTCTCATTGTTAGTGTATAGAAATGCCACTGATTTCTGGGCATTGATTTTGTATCCTGCCATGCTACCAGTGGGCTGCTATCTTATCTGAAAGCTTAACTGGGGAAGGATCTGCTTCCTATCCAAATAGGAAAACTGAGTCCTATTAATAGAACAGCCTCATACTCAGGCCAGGGTTTTTGTAGTTTGTTCTCATTTGGATGATGGCTAGAAGTTTGCTTTCTTCTTTAAAGATTCTACAGAATTTTAGTAGCAGAAATCCAGAGCAAACCAACTTCAGCAAGAAAAAGGAATTTGAAAAAAAAAAGAAAAGAAAAGGGAATTTGCTGGCTCACATAACTAGGAGAAGTACCATGTGGCTCACAGGATTAAAGGAGCTGTAGAACTATAGGGGCTACAACCAGTGGCTCAGAGCAGGGAGCTCTCCTTCTAGGTCTTCTTGGCATCACCACCATCTTCATGCCTCTCACTTTCTTGGTCTCATTCTCTACTGCTGTAATCATACCTTGGTATGTGACCTTTAGTCTTTGAGCCAGAATAGAGAGCATTGGGTAGGTGTTTACTCCCAGAGCTAAGAAGATAGAGTACTACACTAGGCCATCTGTGGATTACATGGCCACATTCCTGTTGCCAGAAGAAAGACCATGAAAAACCAACAGCTTCTATTGTCCATGGCAGACCAACTATGTAAGTGACTCCTGAAATACTGGAGATCCCAAATAGGATAAGACAATGCCATCATCTATGATAAGGCCCTGTCTGGGAACTGTGCATTGAACAGATTTTTTTTTTTGCCAATGTTTTTTATGAGTCTTGGGATTTATTTTATTTTAGCCAAGGTCCAGTGTCTTAATCTGCTGGAAAAATAGGGTCACACTGAATTTTTCCATTACAGATTTCACTTGTTCCATGACTCCTTGACAGTTGGGGAAAAAATTTTTTGGTAGAGACATGAAGGCCAGGGATGACATGGAAAATAGCTGTCCATTTCATTGTCTTATGACCAAAGTTAAATTATAATAACAAAAGATACCAGAGCTTTTTATATACTGTTACTTTCTGTGATTTATGAGCAGATTGTTTTTTAACATCTCAAGTAAGGAATGATTTGTCAAGTTCATGAAAACCACATGTATTCAGAGACTCATTAATTTTAGTACCAGAGGCATGTCTTGCTTTTAGACCCATATAAATATGGATTGAGATCAAGATCTGTCAGACTTGACTTTTGGGAGATGTAATATGGTTCTCCCCTAAATATATATATTGACACTGCAGTTACCCTAGTGATTCTTCTAAAGAAGTGCTATAGTGAGCTCTCTAAAAACTCATTCTGTCCTGGTACAATTCACAATTGTTCAAGGATGTACTCACAGCTGATCACTTGTTCTTTGCCAGTTCTTTCTGTAGGGCCCTGTATGTTCTAAGTGCTAGAAGCAATAGCAAGATAATCTGCCTGAGCCTGCCTACTTAGAGCTTGGTTTTGAGTTCTCCCCCTAAGTAAGGAAGCAGCTCACTTTTAAATTTAGATTAGGACCCAATATTAAGGATGATAGTGGGGTGTAGAGAAGTACAGATAAAACCTACCTGGTATCACCCAAAGGCATAGTGCTTAGGAACTCAATTCTTGGTTCTGACACACTAGAGTTTGGCTCTTAGCAAAGACACCTCCTAGCTTTGTGACACTGGGAAATTAGTTAACTTCTTTAAGCCTTGATTTTCTCATTTATAAAATGGGGCTAATAATAATAATCTAAACCCATATGATTGTTTGAAGTGTTTTTAATAAGGTAATCCAAGCAAGGCATTTAACATTGTGTGAGCATATTGCTGTGAAAACACTAGAGTAGTTGTAATAATCTCAGGAATCGTAATTTTTTTGGGTGGTCCCTGTGTGTCTCCTTTACACCATGTTTTATAACCTCTCCCAAGTCTTTATACAAAGAGCAATCCACTGGCACCACGTGGGGGGCAGCATGGGGTCTTTGGCAGAGACCAGGCTGACTTGGGTTTATATACAGGATTTAACTCTCAGAGTTCCAATTTCTCAACTGCAAAGTGAGCTAATACTACCTGCTCTGAGGCTTAAAAATAATATATTTAAGTGTTGGCAGATAATAAGCTCCACTTAGAGTGGGTTTAAAAATTTCACCACTTGGCCATCTCTGCCATCCCAGGTCATAGTGATGGTGTAAGTGGGGATCTTGAGGAGGCAAATCTCAGTTGTCTCTGCCATTAGTTTTATTTTCATTCTTACTAGTACTGAGCCACACTTCACTGCTTTTAGGTCTGGCCTGATTTTGTTCAAACCAAGGCCTATGGAGCCATGATAAGGGCACTGCCTTTTAGAAATATGGCCTTCGTATAACACTCTTCCTGGCGTGGGTGCCAGCAACAGGCAACACAGAGATCAATCTCAGCTCCACAGAGTGGGCATGTAAGACTGAGTGACAAATACACACTAATGTGATTATGACTTTGCATCAAAACTGTCATGGAGCATTAGCAAATAAAAGATTTGTTCGATAGAGAAAAAATGACATTCAAAGGTCAAAGTTCCTTGAGGAAAGTTCTCTCCACATCTGCCTGGTATGGGAAAGCTGCAAATCAACAAAAAGGCTGCATTTCCCCCAAGTTATCAATTCTTCCTTCACATTGCAGATTCTTCTCCTCCCACCGTTTCCCATGGGTCCCTATGCAGAAAAGAAAAAAAGCATGGGGGATGTGTCGAAGCTTGGAGACATTTGTTGACATTCTCCCTACTTGTGTCTTGCAGCCTACTTCTGCTTCCTCCTGACTGCTCTGGGTGTCACAGCTGGTGCCCATCGCCTGTGGAGCCACAGATCCTACAAGGCCAAGCTGCCTCTGAGGATATTCCTGGCTGCTGCCAACTCCATGGCTTTCCAGGTGGAGATGGAGGGTCCTGTCTGCCTTAGGGCCCCAGCACAGAGGGCACCACAGGAGAAGGCATAGACCTGCCCCCTGTGGGGCAGTCATTCCTCTAGCCCCATGCCTGCCTCACTGCTCAGGTTCCCAAGCGTCTGTGGTCTGTCCTAAGTGTTTGTCTCCTTATAGCTTTAGATATGGTAAAATGTCCCATCGGGGCTTTGCATCCTTAGGAATACTAAACCACTTAGGATGAAGGAGATACCTCCACCCAAAGCCCATGCCCTGAAACCCTCCACATTTGTCCGGCTCTAACCGGGTCCAAGTTCTGTGCTGAGCATGCTCTCTGCACATTGCATTTGACCCTCACGTAACCCCATGAACTTGGTGTTATATATGTCCTCGTTTTACAGGTGGGGGACCAAAGTTTAATGACATTAAAGAACTTGACAGATTATATGGCTAAAAGTGATACATCCAGGATAGGCAAATGTAGGTATGACTCTAAAGCCACTGCTCCTAGAAAACATCCCTGAGGTCACCCTATAAGTTTGTGGTAGAGAGAGGTCTATTGAATATGGTCCTGGATCATTAGCTCTACTTGATGTTATATTATTATGTAAGCATTTGGTTTGTTCACCTTTATATCCTCATTCCTAAAACTCCATTAGCACACAATAGTGTTGGCTCGAGTATAATGCATATATGAATGAAATTTTAAATACAAAATATTTTAAACTCAAAAAAAATATGATGCTGGAAGACAGGATTTGAGTCTCACTCTGATGATTGCTGGCTGCTGTGAATTACTTCCTCATTTCCAGTTTCTTCATCTGTAAAAATCAGAATATGACTTCTCTTCCAGAGTCGTTATAAAATCATTGAAAATTGCAGGGAACTCTAAAAGCGTAACAGAGGATCATTGCTGCGCTAGGATTGGGCCAAATCCATTAGGACTATTCCAATAGTAGATCATTCCCCGCCACCTTTGGGACTATCTGAGCTGCTGGAGTTTGAGTTGATTATGGATTTCTGTTTTCCTAGTTCCTCATCTGATCCAGGTAAGGTGGGTGGGAACAACTTACTTTCAAAGTTTCTGCTGAGACATGAATGCAGATAATTCTGGGCCCCATGCATTTTCACCCATCGGGAAGAGATGGCAATTCTCAAAACTGCTTCAGGGTCCAGGGAAGCAGGCAACCCCAGAGCCTGTCTGTGACCTTCAGATGTGCAAGTCACGTGGCCACCTCTGCAGGGGGCCTCCCACCCCTACAAGATGGCCTGACCCTGAGTGTTTCCTCAAGTTTTTCTTATGTCTAAGGATTATTTCCCTGTTTTCCTCCCACAGTTTGAGCCTTTATGAGGCACATGGGCTGTAACACAATAGATTGCTCAGGGAACACAGTTCATATAATGGGTATCTACTGGTTATAATTCAAGCACAGTTGGGAATTAGTACCAAGGTTCTAGGGAAAAAGCTATTGTGCACGAAGGAGTAGCTGGCAGCTTCTTGGTTGTATGTTCTTTTCTTCACCGTTGGTAGTACAAGTGAGAGCATGGTTTATTTTGACTTCAACCATCTTAGTTCAATTCTGTGCTTTGTTTATCACAACAATGAGTTATGATAATGATAATTTAGAAACTCTTTTGACTTGGGTCTAGAATGCTATTTAGGACTTAACTTGGTAATTTTCATGTGTTTTGTTTGAGCAATTTTTTATTTCTAGCCTTCAAGTACTCACTTTTGATGTGGTTTTAAAGCACCTCTATTATTAAATTTTTTCCCCACATAAGTAACTTGCAATTGAGAACATAAAATTCTTCTCTTTTCCCCATGAAACTATTTATTTACAACTCAATTTCTGATAAGCTAAGTTTCCTTAACGTAGTATCATAGCAGAACATCATAGCACATCTGTTCATAGCAGAACATCACACTGTGATTTTAACTTTACTCTGGGGAGATAGTACATCACAGAGGGAAGTACCCAGGTCCTGGAATAAA
Source organism: Canis lupus dingo (assembly GCF_003254725.2). Lineage (NCBI taxonomy): Eukaryota > Metazoa > Chordata > Mammalia > Carnivora > Canidae > Canis > Canis lupus. The sequence goes on along the minus strand of NC_064274.1, from coordinate 6,675,963 downwards.
TTCTTGGCTTTGCCATTTGCCAGATGTGGGTCTTTGTGCAAGCCTCTCTTCCCTTATATGCAAAGGCGGGGGGGTGGGGGAAAGTAATATTTACCTCACAGGATTGCTAGAAGGATGATATCATGAATAAAAAGTGCCCAACTTATAGCTATACTCGGTAAATACTGGTCCCCTTCTTCTTTATGAGAATCAGCATACTGTCTCATTCATTTTTGTGTTTTGGTCCCTATCATATAGAAGGCTTACTCAATGACAGCTTGCTAAAAAAAATGAGAAATGAATGAATTATTTTAAAAAGTATTTTTAGAAATCAACAAATTTGAATGATGCATACTTTGTCCAGGCCCACATGTATGCTGGAATTTTTTTCATTCATTTAACAAATGTTTACAGAGCACCTACTCTATGCCAAGCACTGAGCTAGGCACAGTGGACATAATGATTAGCAAACATAGTCACGATCCTTGCCTTCATACAGCCTTCCATCTAGTGGAATATTAAAATTCTTACAGTTTTCCATTGGAAATGTCAGTACTTCATGGGTCTGAGGTTTATAACAGTGTCACTTAGAACTAGGTGAGAGGTTCGAGACCCCAGGTGGCTCAGTTGGTTAGGCATCTGCCTTTGGCTCAGATCATGATCCCAGGGTCCTGGGGTAGTGTCCCATATCAGACTTTCTGCTGGGCGGGGAGCCTGCTTCTCCTTCTCTCTCTGCCCCTGCTTGTGTTCTCTCTCTGTGTCAAATAAATAAATAAAATCTTAAAAAGAAGAAGAAGAAGAAGAAGAAGAAGAAGAAGAAGAAGAAGAAGAAGAAGAAGAAGAAGAAGAAGAAGAAGAAGAAGAGAAGGAGAAGGAGAAGAAAAAGTAAAAGAAGAACTAGATGGGAAGTATGTAAGATTAGCATTGGGCCAGCTTCCATACAGTGCATATCTGTGTCAGTGGGACAGAATACAGTCGATCCCGACCACTTAACCCTGGGCAGAGAACAACCTGGGAAAGTAAAAATGTGCTGTGATCTGTCCATCTAGGGTGCTGACCTGCAACCTTGATTTAATGCAGAGTCATTGATTTAGTTTCCCTTTGATGTCCTCGTGGGTTTTTAAAGATAATTTCAAGGATTCTCCTGTGCTTTCTTCGATCAGAGTGGTCATGCCTCTGGCCAAAATGGACAGTCAATGCCATGGTTCTGTATTTGAAGATGAGCAGGGCTTTTGCTAGAAGCTGAATGAGATCTTCAAGAACAACTTACTTAACACAGGAACTTAAACATTTGAAATTCTCTCTTCTGTTTCTTCTGCAAAGGATGTATGTACATGGGGCAGGGGTAATAGTGGGAAAGGTGGAAGTTTAGTCTGAAAAGATGACGATGGGCCAGGAATGCAAGACAAGGGGCTCTGGTAATCCTCTGAACCTTATATTCAGCAGAGACTCCCTGAGTTCCTCTCTGGACCATTCTCCTTCCTGATCAGTAGGATACAATTCAGCCTAAATATGATTTGCAAATTCCTTATCATTTTCTGCTAGTCAAATATAGACCCAAGTGAGATATTCCTGCCATCCAGTAGTCTCCAAGAGTTCAGTTTTTGCAAGCAGTAGCCAGACTTTGGGTTTGTGTTTTCATACTCATGCACACACCCCTTCTGGCTACAGGTAGGTCTCTCATGAACTCAGTCCAAGAGCACCTGATAGATGCTGCAATTTCCTCTCTGCCTGCCCAGACTTCTCATCAGATCCTAGTACAGAGGCTTTGTATTTTGAACTGGAAGAGAGGTTAAGGGATTTGGTCTAAATCCTCTTATTTTGCAATAAAGGGCAAGAAGAAGGGTAAAGAGAGGCCCAGAGAATGTCAGTGACTTGTGAAAGGTCACACAGCTGGTGGGTGGATAGACCAGACCGCATCCTGTCTCCTGACCCTCAGGCCAGGGAGCCTTAGGCTCACCCATGGATGTTCTTGGGTGATGGCCAACAATGTGATCAGTGAATAGCTCATAGTTGGCTCTTGTTTTTGTTTTTGTTTTGTTTTGTTTTAATCCACTGTGACATCCTGTCTTTTATTTTTTATTTTTAAGATTGTATTTATTTATTCATTAGAGACACACAGAGAGAGAGAAAGGGAGAGAGGCAGAGACACAAGCTGTGGGAAAAGCAGGCTCCATGCAGGGAGCCCAACGTGAGACTCGATCCCGGGTCTCCACGATCACGCTCTGAGCTGAAGGCAGGCACTAAACCACTGAGCCACCCAGGGATCCCCGACATCCTGTCTTTTAATTGGTGTGTTTAAACTATTTACACTTAAAATGATTACTGATGTAGTTGGATTAATATCCACCGTGTTTCTGTTTGCTATTCATTGGCTTTGTTCTTTGTACCTTTTTTGTCTTCCCTGGTTTTAACTGCTCATTTACATGATTCTATTTTCTCTCCCCTTTTAGCATATCAACTATACTTCTTTACAAGTGTGTAGTGCTTGCTCTAGAGTTTGTAATATACATTTAGAACTAATCCAAATCCACTTTCAAATAACATTATAGCACTTCCCAGTACTACAGCAACCTTGTAACAGAGCATTCCCAATTCCTCCTCCCTGCCATTAAGGGACATCCCTGTCATTAAGCTATGATCAAATACATTGTTGCTATTATTATTTCAAACAAACTACCACCTGTTAGATGGATTAAGAATAAGAAAAATTGAAGGGGGCACCTGGGTGACTCAGTCTGTTAAGTGTCTGACTCTTGGTTTTGGCTCAGGTTATGATCTCAGGGATGAGAGATTGAGGACTGGGTCAGGCTCCCTGCTCCATGCAGAGTCTGCTTGAGATTCTCTGCCTCTGCCTCTCTTCTCCTTCTCCCCCCACAGTTCATGCATGCGCATGCTAGCATTCTCTCTCAAATAAATAAAGTCTTTAAAAAAAAAAGAATAAAAATTGAAGGTTTTATTTTACTTTCATTTATTCATTCTCTAAAGCTCTTCTTTCTTTATGTAGACCTGGGTTTCTAACGATTCCCATTTTCCTTCTCTCTAAAAAACTATCATTTCTTGCAAGGCAAGTCTATTGGTAACAAATTTCCTTTAGTTTTTGTTTTTCTGAGAGTCTTTATTTCTCTTTCACTTTTGGTAAATAACTTTGTTGGGTGTGGAATTCTAGGTTTTGAGAGTTTTCTTTCAGCACATTAAATAATTTACTTCATTTTCTTCTTACTTGCATGTTGCTCCTTTATAAGGATTTCTTACCTTGCCCCTCTGGGTTCTTTCATTATTTTCTCTTTGCCTTTGGGTCTCTGCAGTTTGAATATGATATGTGTAAGTAGAGATTTTTGTGTGTGTGATTTACCCTGCTTGATGCTCTCTGGGCTTCCCAGATCTGTGGTTTGGTGTCTGTAATTAATTTTGGAAAAATTCCAGCCATTATTACTTCAAATATTTCTACTGCTATTTGTTTTTTCTTTTCTCTCTATTTCTTTTTCTGCTATTCCAGTTAAACATTTGTTACACCTGTTGTAATAGTCCTATGGTTCCTCAAGACACTGTTCTATCTCTGGTCCTGGCCCCTGCTGTTTTTAACTCTCCATGTCTTCTTTTTGCATTTCAGTTTGGGAAGTTGCTATTTATATATCTTCAAGATCACTGTTTCTTTCCTTAGCCATGTCCAGTCTTTTTGTTTGTTTGTTTGTTTTTTTGCCATATCCAGTCTTACTGGTGAACCCAACAAAGACATTCTTCATTTGTTACAGCTTTTCTGATTTCTAGCATTTTTCTTTCATCTTTTCTTTGAGTTGCCATTTCCACTTATATTATCCATCTGTTCTTGCATGTTGTCCATTTTTTCTTTTAAAGCTCATAGCATACCCATAGCAGTTGTTTTACATTTTCAGTCTGATAATTCCAACATCACTGCCATATCCGCATCTAGTTCTGATGCTTGCTTTTTCTTCTTAGATGGCATTTTCTGCCTTTTTAGCATACTTTGTAATCTTTTGTCGAAAGCTGGACACGATGTCCTGGGTAAAAGGAACTGAGGAAAGAGGGCTTTAGTATGAGGTTTTGTGTTTATCTGGTTAGGAATTAGGCTGTGTGCTTACCGTCTGCTGTAGCTATGGTGTCAAGGGCTTAACTTTCCTCTAGTGTCCTTGTTTTTTCTCTCTCCCCTTATCTTTGAGTCTTCCTAGAGATTTTTTTTTCTTAAATGACATTGAAGGCTTTTAGTTCTTTCCTTTGAAATTCTGTCATTATACAGGAGCACTATTGATATGGAGATGTGAGGGGCTTTCTATAGCCTTGTAATTAGGTCTCAGTTTGTGAGCCTGAGGTATTTCCCTTCCCTGGGGCACTTAGGCTTTGCTAAAACCTTGGTTGATTAGGAGCTGATAAAATAGTTTCTCTTGAAGACTGATCTTGGAAAGAGAACAGAGAGCTCTGTGTATTTCAGAATCATTACTTTTCTCTTCCACCTACTGGGAGAACAGAGGTTTTTTTCTCAGCTGTTCATAGTGGGAACCTGGTAGGTGAAAGTTGAGGCCCTGTGGTCCTGGACCCCTGTCGTCTTTAACCTTCAGGCGTGCCCACATTCAGCAATTCATCGATTACAGTTTAAAGTGTACCTACGCATCCGGGCTCTAGCTGTGGGCTTCTGCTCTGGGCTTCTGCTTTTGGTAGGCCGTACTCCTCTATAACTGCCCATTTTTCTCTCTAGTTCTGGTGCAGCAGTTTGCCCTGTGACCTCAATTCTCTGATGGATCTAAGAGTCCCTTGTTTTCAGTTCGTTTAGCCTTTTGTTGTTGTTGTAAGGAGAGTGATTGATTACTTTCAAGCTCTTTATATGTCAGACCAGAAAGTGGAAGCTACACTGTGATTTGCAAATGGAGCAAACTTTACATATAAATATGTCAAGTAAATCACATGGTCATGGGCCATAAACGTTGGCAGCTATATAATTACTACAACAAAACAAAACAATCATCTAGTGATAACTACATACCAAGCACTTCACTAAGTACTTTACATAGTCCTCTGACACTACCCCTGAAAGGTAGATACTGTTATATTCCTCCTCTGACAGGTGAGAGAATGGAAAGAAAAGAGGCTGTGTAACCTGTCCAAGGACATACAGGCTGAAGTCACCAATGGGGAATTTAAGTGCAGGCAGCTGACTCAAGAGGTCACCCTCTTACTGCAATGCTTCGGAGCCTCTAGCAGGATCAAAGTGTCTATTTATCCTCCCATTCAGCAGGCATTGAAGAACATGACACACCAGTCCCTGTCCTCATAGAATATATATTTCAGTAGGAGGGAGAGCAAATCAACAAGTAAGCAAATGAATGGACAAAGTTACTCAGAGAGAGAAAAGCATGTGAAGCATTTAAACACAGCCATGTGCCAGGGTGCCAGGGAAGTGGCTGCTTCCGAGAGGATGCTGGAGAAGCCCTCCCCCAGGAGCTGACCCTAGAGCTGAGCCCTGGGGGAGAGACCAGAGAGGGGAAGAGCAATCCAGATGGAAGGAGGAGCTGAAGATAGGAACAGATATGGTGTGTTCAAGGAAGAGAAAGGTGGCCAGTGCGGCTGGTCCATGTGGGTGAGGGGGATGGCTGTAGAAGAGATTACAGAGAGGGGGACAGGCGCCACCTCAGTGCAGGGCTCTGTTAGACATAGCACCGAGTCTGGGTATTGCCTACATGCCATGGCAAGGCAGAATGGTAGTTGGGGCAGCAGTACGGCCTCATACATCTCAGGGACACAATGAAGCCTCAGACCACAGTCATGAGACGCTGGAGGTATTGTGCCAGATTCGGGATCACAGACCAGCCCCCGCCCGAGGCTGGCTCTGTGTGCATGTGCACGTCAAGGAGAGAGACTTGCCTGTGAGGGGGGGCCCTCGCCTACACCTCGGGCACTAGCGGCGCGGTGGCAGTCAGGTAGGAGAAACATCAGAATGCTTACTTCAGGCTCCAGAATCCTTGACCTTGGGGGGCTCTCTGTGCAGGCTCCAGCTAAGATGCTAAGATGCCTCGCCTCCTTCCTTGTTGTGGATCTAGGTCAGTGAGAGCTGGGGAGACGAGGAAAACCACCCATGAAAACACACCTCGAGGGAATGAAAATGTACTCGTCGGAGCAAGGGGTGTCCCCCTGTGGATGGGCGCGCAATCCGGAGGGCCGCCTGCCTCTCGGGTTACCCAACCCCAGACAGAGCAGAGACTCTTCATGCAGATTTCACCCTCTGTACAATGGGCTTTTCCTAAGCATTGCGAGGTGATCAAGCCTTTGTAAACAAAACCATAAATACTTTAAAAGCACACAGAGAGTGTTTATTCAAAGAAATACTTGGTAGAGTAGAGGGTACTTTTGTGAACATATAGCTATCAGGTGTTTTTCTTAATCTGAGTTTATTCTTCACTTAACTCTTAAAATACTACTATAGTTGAATATTAAAACAGAAACAATAGCCGGTAGTGAGCTATGATTAAGTCCGTCAGCACTTCACTACTGCATATAAAATGCCAGCAGTGTTATTCACTGGCCCCATTAAGAGGTCTGACACCGAACACCACCCCTAGGATGATGTTCATCATCCTCATATGCTTCCCCATTATCATGGTGCCATCTTTGCTGATTGGGATCAAAGTCCACCAGTTCCAGCTGGTCCATTTCATTAGTCTCTTCTACTTCCTTCCTCACAGGTAGGAGTTTTTCCAGCAAAGAAAGTTTATCAGGAGAGAGAAAGCCATTCTCAGGGAAGTTTACCTTAAATTCAATGATTAGGCAACCCTTCTCATATGGTCTGTGATCAATTGGCATGCCTTTCTTTAGCACACACTTGATATCCTCATGCTTGACAGTCTGACCTGGATGAGAGGTGATGATGATGGTTTGGTTGTCAAGAGTGTCAAGAGTTCGGTTGTCAAGAGTCAATATTGGCTTTTGAAAGCCTCACAGGGCTTCAACCAGCTGGATGTCCATATACATGAAAAAGTGTTCTCCTCATCGAGTAAAAACAGCATGGTCCCTTTTTTTTTCTTTTAAGCTTTGCAAAGTAAGTTTTATTGTTTCAGTTTTGCAAAGGAAAATATTGAGGCTCAGAGAATTTATATAACATGAGCAAAGACAAATTGGCCATGAATGGGTTGTCTGGATTGCAGCTCAGATAGATTTGATTCAAAATACAGTAGATAGTTTTTCCACTTAGCATGCTGTCACCCATAGTAATGTAGTTAGTGTTGCAGATACAGGGAGCACACTGGAGAGGAGTCCAGCTTTAACATCCTGTGATCTTTCTGATGTCCTAACATAGTGAAAGTGAACTATTAACTTTTTTTAACTTTTTTTTTGAAATAACTTTTTTTGTATATTTTTTTTTATTGGAGTTCGATTTGCCAACATATAGTATAACACCGAGTGCTTATCTCGTCAGGTGCCCCCTTCAATGCCCATCACCCAGTCACCCCATCCCCCCGCCCACCTCCCCTTCTACTACCCCTTGTTCGTTTCCCAGAGTTAGGAGTCTCTCATGTTTTGTCTCTCTCTCTCTCTGGTTTTTCCCACTCATTTTCTCTCCTTTTCCCTATAATTCCTTTTACTATTTTTTATATTCCCCGTATGAATGAAACCATATAATGTTTGTCCTTCTCCGATTGACTTACTTCACTCAACACAATACCCTCCAGTTCCACCCACGTCGAAGCATGTGGGTATTCGTCCTTTCTAATGGCTGAGTAATATCCCATGTATGTACAGACCACATCTTCTACATCCATTCATCTTTGGAAAGACATCAAGTCTCCTTCCACAGTTTGGCTGTTGTGGACATTCCTGCTATAAACATTGGGGTGCAGGTGTCTCGGCTTTTCACTGCATCTGTATCTTTGGGGTAAATCCCCAGTAGTGCAATTGCTGGGTCGTAGGGCAGGTCTATTTTTAACTCTTTGAGGAACCTTCACACAATTTTCCAGAGTGGCTGTACCAGTTCACATTCCCACAGCATGGTCCTTCTGATCTAGAACAATAATAATATCTCCTGGTCCCAGTTCTGGTTCTTGGTCTCCTTCACCATGGAATGTTATCTTCTGGCTATCTTTCGTGCCTTTGTCATTATGCACTTCTAGAATCTTCTTCTCTTGAGCTATCTTCCTTCTGTTGCAGCTTTTACATCTATCTTTAGGACTGATCTGTTCCCTCTGGCCCTGGCACTCCATGCACACAGGTTGAATTGCTGATCCATTCCAGGTTCTATCTGATGAATTCTTTTTTTTTTTTTTAATCTGATGAATTCTTATTTGCATTCCAGTACCTCGACAATTGGGACAACATTCAACTACTCTTTTCGTACTACCTTGGCCTTCACATTTATCGTAAATACATTCTTTTGCAAGCTGGTTTTCTTGTTGCACCATTCTATAGATCTTCTAAGGTTACCGAGAGCTGATGCACAACATTTTTACCTCCCCTTTCTTTCTGCAACCTTCCTCCTCATCCAAAGAACATATCAAAGATGTCTGTGGGGGAGCCAAAACCACCACCAGCTCCACTTTCTTTAATTGCCTGTTCTCCTCTTTTGTCATATAATTCCCTTTTCTTTGTATCAGAGAGCACTTCGTAAGCTTAGAAATCTGTTGAAACTTCTCTCCCTCATTTGGATTCTTATCAGGGTGGTACTTCTTTTTTTTTAAGATTTTATTTATTTATTCATGATAAACATGAGAGAGAGAGAGAGAGAGAGAGGCAGAGACACAGGCAGAGGGAGAAGCAGGCTCCACACAGGGAGCCGGACGTGGGACTCGATCCCGGGTCTCCAGGATCAGGCCCTGGGCCAAAGTCAGGGGCTAAATCCTCCAGGGTGGTACTTCAATGAAGGCCAGTTTCCTGTAAGCCTTTTTCAATTCTTCCTGGGTGGCACTGGATTTGACCCTCAAAAACATCACAGTAAGTGGTTTCCTTCACCATTTTCTACAGCCAGTGAGAGGGCCGAGGCTGGTGTAGGGGAGCAGGAAGGAACATGGAGCATGTTGCTGGGCTCAGCTTGGGCAGCCACCACTCCTATGCATCTCACCGAGTGTTCTGGAAACTTTCTGCTATCCGATTTTATATGTTCATTTGGCTTCACATCTCTATTGGCAGAACTTTTTCTTTTTTTTAAGATTTTATTTATTCATCTGAGAGAGAGCGAGCAGGCAAGCATGAATTGGGTGACAGGCAGAGGGAGAGGGAGAAGCAGACTGCTTGGTAAGCAGGGAGCCCAACGTGAGGCTCCATCCCGAAACCCTGGGATCATGACCTGAGCTGAAGGCAGATGCTTAACCGACTGAGCCACCCAGGTGCTCCAACACTTGTTTATGATGAATTCCACACGCAGGGCTGTCCATACAGAACCAATTCTGACATATATTTTCAAGCTGTTTCATTCAGCTTACTTTTCACAAGGAAGATCCTGGGATGAGGCATCCAGACTGGGCACCTCGCGGTAGCCAGGCATTTCTCTGCCACCACTCAATTCCTCTCTTAGAACCTGCCAGAGGGTTGACATCAGGGGGCCTCAGAAGCAGAGTCTAATCCCTTGTTTTAAACTGAAGAAACAAAGGCTCAAATGTCTGAGCTGATTTTTGTTTATTCCCCACATTGTCTCCAAAACTGTGTATAGATGTCCAAGGACATTGTGTCAAAATGTAACTCCTTGACAAGCTGTTTCTTCCCAGACCTGCTACTGACTATTTGGGCTAAGCTAGCACTGAGTTGTCACTCTTTACTCTTTATTCTCACTACTCTCCTGCCAGACATTCCATGTTGTCGCTTTCTAGGTTTCCCAACCCACTGATTATTTTGCATTTTGGATGATTTCTTTCCCAGCTGCCTTCATTTGCATTTTTCCTAAATCAAATCTCATTGTGATAATTTCTATTCATATTTCCAACCTCTTTAGATCCATCTGTGTTATTTCTCTGTCTTCAGTGATGTCTGCAGCACCTCCTAATTTGGTAACAACCAAAAAACGTTATTAACATAATGTGTACCCTTGCTCCCAGTCATTAATGAAGGTGCTAAATAAAAATAGATCTCACAGATCCACTGGGGCCTTCCATTAGCTTCCCTCCCTGCCCCCACCTTTCATTAGATATGAAGCTATTTTCATCTCTTGTCCTTATTTATCAAAGTTCAGGCTTTCAATCATCCTATCATATTCCTACTAGCGCCAATCAGAGCTCTTGTTACAGGAGTGTTTCAGGGATGCTGTTTTACATCTTTTATAAAGCTTTGAAGTTATAATGGCTACAAGAGCCATCAAATCAACAATTTTAATTAATAGCAAAATTTATGGTTTCATTTGCCAGAAGAAATTTCTAGCCTTACTTTTAAAAACTCTTTTAGAAGACAGACACATGTGATCATTTTCTACTATTGACTCTTCTGTGGCTTTTTGTGTAAATCTCTAGTTAGTTCCTTTTCATTTTTTTAAGATTATTTATTTATTTATTCATGAGAGACACAGAGAAAGATAGAGACATAGGCAGAGGGAGAAGCAGGCTCCCTGTGGGGAGCCAGATGTGGGACTCTAACCCAGGACCCTGATATCATGGCCTGAGCCAAAGGCAGACGCTCAACCACTTAGCCACCTAGGCATCCCCTAGTTAATTCCTTTTTAATTTAAAGGTGCATAAACCCCTACGTGCTTGTGAAGAATATAAGAGATGTATAAGAAATGGCCCTTGTCAGAGGTGTTTGCAATCTGATAGAGCTGGCTAGACTTCTATATAATAAAGGGGAACTCTTACAAGACCACAGGGAGTTAAATTGCTTGAAAGCTTCATACTGACTCCTATGGCTTGAAATGTGAATATGACTAGGATTAAACCTAATGCGGGGCAGCCTGGGTGGCTCAGCGGTTTAGCACCACCTTCAGCCCAGGGCGTGATCCTAGAGACCTGGGATCGAGCCCCACATTGGGCTCCCTGCATGGACATACCTGCTTCTGCCTCTGCCTGTGTCTCTGCCTCTCTCTCTCTGTGTGTGTGTGTGTGTGTGTGTGTGCTTTTCATGAATAAATAAATAAAATCTAAAATAAACAAAAACAAAAACAAAAAACCTAATGCAGAAGGGAGTTTTGAGCTGGAACTTGAAGGGTGAGAAGGATTTGCAGAGGCGAGGAAGAAGGGGGAAGGTAAGAGAAACACGAGAGCAGAGGTGGACAGAGAGGAATAATCAAGGCATATTGTATGGGGTCCCTGCATAGTTGAAAATTAGTCTGATTAACGAAGGAAACGGACTGCAGTCTGCTCTCGCATGTTGTAAACCCAGCTACCTGCACGATATCTCTCACTGGATGTCTCTTAGGCCTCTCAGAATCAATGTGCCAAAACCAAACCTGCGAGTCTTTCATCTCCCCCTAATGGTGCCAGAAATCTGGGCATCATTCAGGATTTCTCTATTTCCCTAATCATCCCTCACTCCAGTCTTTTAGCTAACATCTTCAAGTTCCACTTGCATCTTGCTCTGCACGCCTCTCATCTGTGCCACCCTCTGGTCCAAGCCACCACCATGTCTTGCCTATACTGCAGATGCCTTATAAACTGGTCTTCCTCCTTCAGCACCTGCCCCTTGCCATACTGCAGCCAGACAGAATTTATTGAAAATTAAACCACTCTCCAGTGAGAAAGAAAGAATCTTTCAGTGGTTTAGCATTGCATTTGGAATGAAATCTAGGCTTGTTACTCTGGCCTCAAAGGCCCTGAGTGATCAGGCTTTTGCATCCCAATGCTCTGCTTCCACCCCAAGCATATTTCACTACAGTTGTGACACTAATCACCTGAGTTGGTGTTGAATCCCACAAGGTCGAGCCTCAACCTTCCACATGACTGCCATCACTTTAGGTCCCAGCCACAAATAGGATCTCCAGGCCCCTTTTACCTCTGACCTACTGGCTCCAAAATCACACAATTCCCTCAGGTTTGAGAATTCACTAGACAGAACTCAAAAAAGTATTGTACTTCCTATTGCAGTTTTAATTATAAAGGATATCTGATTATAAAGATTCTGATTATAAAATCAGGACCAACCAAATGGAAGAGACACATAGGGCGAGGTCTGAGGATCCCTCAGGCAAAGCTTCTGTGCCCTCTCCCGGTAGAATCAAGGTGTGCCACCTGCCCTGCACATCATGCATTGGTCAGCCAAAAAACTCCTCCAAGTCTGTGTCCAGAGTCTGTACTGGCCCCAGGACTGAACTCAGTGTCTAGTTCCCCTCCCCTGGCGAAGTGGGTCTTTTTGGTGACCAGCCTGATGCGGAAGCTATATAGGGGGCCCACCACTGTTATGCCACTAGCATAATAAAGAGACTCTTATCACTCAGGAAATTCCAAGGGTTTTTGAAGTTCTGTGCCAGGAACCACCAGGGACAAAGACCAGATACATTCTTCATTACGCTGTAATACCTCTCAGACTTCACTCTTGCCCTACTGCTGCACCCACAACACACTGGTCTGGTTCCCGGACTGTGCCCAGTCCTCCCCTCTATTCCAGATGTTTCACTTCTTCCCCTGCCCCCAGCTCTTCCCAGCCTGAGGATTACCTGATTAGAAAGTCCTTGCTGAGCGTCCCCTTGTTATTCCCCATATGTATTTACTTCAAAACACTAATCTCAGTCTGAAATGATTTTATTTCTTTGACTCCATTAACTTTATGTTTGTCTTCTCCATACAACATATATTCCTTGAGGACAGAGCCTTGGTTGTCCTATTCCTTATCTCTTAGCACATACCAACAGTCAGTAAATATTTGTCACATTAAAGAATAAACAAAGGGATGCCTGGGAGGCTCAGCCGTTGAGCATCTGCCTTCAGTTCAGGGCGTGATCCCGGGGTCTGGGATCAAGTCCTGCCTCGGGCTCCTTGTGAGGAGTCTGCTTCTCCTTTTGCCTGTGTCTCTGCCTCTCTGTGTCTCTCATGAATAAATAAAATCTTATAAAAAAAAAGAATAAACAAAGTGGGAAAGATAAGGATTATCAGACCAGTTGAAACTCTTTGATTGCCAAGAAGAAGAAATGTTTAGACTTGATGAGAAAAGTAGTAGGAAGAGATTGTTGGATAATGAGCAAGGTAGGTATTTGGGGAATATGAATCCGGGAAGGATGGTCGCAGTGTACCAGATGTATTGCACAGGGGTTAAGGACTGGAGGCAGGAGGAGTAAGAGGCTGTTAACAGGAGTCAGGCAGACTGGCAACAACTTGAGCAAGAATGGCGGGGTAGAAATGGAGTAGAAGGGGAAAATTGGAGATTTTTATAGAAAGCTTCCCTTGAAAAAAGTTTTTTTTAGTTTTAACGCTTTATTGTGAAATAATTTTGGACTTACAGAACACTTGCAAAAATACCATGAGGAATCCTGTTTACCCTTCACCCAGATTCACTAATGGTTGACATATTGCCTCATTTGCTTTATTGTTCTTTCTCTTTCCATATGCATGAATATACATTCTTCTGTGTTAGTTTTTCTGAATCATTTGAGACTTAAGTTAAAAACATCATGCCTTTTCATCCCTCAATACTTCACTATGTAGTTCCTAATAGCAAAGACTTTTTTTTTTTAAGATTTTATTTGTTTATTCATGAGAGACAGGGACAGAGAGAGAGAGAGGCAGAGACACAGGCAGAGGGAGAAGCAGGCTTCACGCAGGGGGCCTGATGCTTGACTGGATCCCAGGGACTCCAGGTTCATGCCCTGGGCCAAAGGCAGGCAGGCCCTAAGCTGCTGAGCCACCCAGGGATCCCACAAAGACATTTTATAAGAACATAGAAAATGGACCAAAATCAGAGGATTTAATGTTGATAAAATGCTATATCTAGGATCTTAGCCCAAGAACCAAGTCAAGATCCTGCCTTACAATGAGTTGTGATGTCCCTTTGGCCTCCTACCATCTGGAATATCTCCTTGGTCTTCCCTTGATTTTAGGACTTCAGCATTTTTGAAATGCACAATCCAGTTATTTTGTAGAATGTCCCCATTTTGGTTTGCTCATGTTTTCTCATACCTATATTCTGTACATTTTTGTCGGAAATGCTACATTAATGATCTTGTGTCCTGAGCATCAAATAAGATGCACATGATATTACTTTGTCTAATGATATCACTTAGTCCAATACCATTATAGGTGGTATGAACTTTGATCACTTAAAGTGTTTACTCAGTTTCTCCCACGAGATGACCATTTTTCCTTTTGTAATAATAAGCAGTTTATGCTGAGATACTAAGAGCCTATGTAAATATTTTTCCTTCATTAACCTTTTGCCCAACAGTTTCAGCATACATGGGCAATTCTTGCTAGAATCAATTATTGTCATGGCACCTGCAAAACAGTGATTTCTCACTCATTATTTTCTACCCCTACATTTATTTACTTATTTATTATGGGCTCATGTACTCTTATTTTATTACATCATTTTAAATCCATTACTGTTATTTGTCTTAATGCCCCAAATTATTTTTCCGGGTTTGTTCAGTGCCTCCCACTGAGGCACCACAAATAGACTACTGTGTCCTTTTTTGACACATCCCCATTATTTTTGAGCAATTCTTTACTTTCTGGTACAACAACAAAATATATCACATTTCTCTTGTACTTTTCCTGCCCTAATCCTGACACCTGCCATTTCATCGGAGTCTTGACTCCTTTTAATGGGGAGTGATATTTAAAAAGCAAAATCTGGGAACAAGGTATGCCCTTTGCTGCTGGGCTGTCATTGTTTTCTAGGCCTTTCTTCTCTGAAATTTGGACTCATCGAGTGAAGGACATACAGCTCAGGAAACTAGAACATGACTTACTCAAAAAACTCCCAAAAGCCAAGTTGAAAAGATTCACAGGAGGCCAACTTGTCTACCAAGCTTGACTACCCAAGCCATTTTTAAAATGTGTGTTAAAAATGTGTTTCTCATCGTAAGAGAGCTAAACAATGGAGTAATAAAAGAAAATACAAAATGCCCCTTTCCTTCTTTGCAAACTTTAAGTTTTGTCAGCAAACAAGTTGGCTTTTCACACTGCCCAGCTTATAAAACCTCCCCCAGCCGAGTGCCAAATGAAGGCTACACAGCAGGTGGGAACTTGTCCTCTGGAAGCTACAATTTTC
Organism: Canis lupus dingo; assembly: GCF_003254725.2. Taxonomy (NCBI): domain Eukaryota; kingdom Metazoa; phylum Chordata; class Mammalia; order Carnivora; family Canidae; genus Canis; species Canis lupus. The sequence goes on along the minus strand of NC_064274.1, from coordinate 6,660,864 downwards.
CAGGTGGTATAGATTTCTGCCAGGCCCTTCTTGGGGACTTTCTGAGCTCTTCTTACAGATCATCAATGTTATCTGGAAGGATATCAGTGCTGACCCAGTATCAACAATGGGGAAAGCACTGAATGTTTTTCACTGTTTGAAAAGTACAATGTTGGCATCTGAACTTGAGAAGATTGAATTCAGACCCCAGAGACCGAAATAAAGTCAATTTCAAATGAGCTTTATGGTCCCTAAAGAATGGAGGCAGGAGTGTTCTCTTTGACCCTCTTGATAGAATGACTCTTTTTCCAGACAAGATGTCATTCATTCACAAGACACACACACACACACACACACACACACACACACACACACACTTTGTCTCTCTCTCTCTCTGTCTCTCTCTCTCTTTCTCTCTCTCTCTCCTCTATAACCTGCCTGTTGGAGCTGATGTGTTGATCCCAATTTGTCTTTTCACTACTGACGAGAAACAAAGATGTGTTATGAACACAAGTGGAATTCCCTTTGGCTATGTTTTGAGGCCACCTGGTAAATTTCCCCTTTTGAAATATTAAGTCAGTGACACAATTGAACTGAACTAGGAGACAGTACAACCACAGTGGTGGTGTCTGGTCAGAAGCACACATCAGCTTGCATGCAGCTAGGCTGGGGGAAAGCTGATCAGTGATTCTGGCCTCAGATCTGTTGAGTAGAACAAGCTAAATGCTGTTTACATTTAGCCTTCATCTTACTAACCAGTGGAAATTATGTGAGCCTCAAAAGACAGATTCCCCTATCACCATTTTAGAGGACTAGATTCAAGAATTTACTTTGAACATAAAAGGAAGTTAGGGGAAAGTAGTCCTGATGGAGCCCGTTGCTTCATAATCTGCTTCAATGGAGCTTTTGAGATTGATTATCTTTGCTAAAGTCCCAGATAATACTCAAAGGCTGTGCTTATGGAGAAAAATCACCACACGATCAATTTCAATTTCCACAGTCTCAGCAGGGCCCTGTTTAGGGATGTTATCTATGACGGAGAGTGAAGTATTAAAGGTATGACACACAGGGTGCATTTCAGCAAAGGCACTGTAGCACTAGTTGATGTGTGATTGGTTGAGTGTTACTAAGAACAAAGAGAAGAAGAGTGATGGAAAGATGTGGAACTGACTGGAGTACTAGATGAATCTGACTCTAGTGGAGCTTCTCCTAACAGGGGGCTGATGGCAGAAGCTGAGTGGTTTCACTTCAGGAGTATAGAAATGTTTTTAAAATCTGTTTACCCCATATTATAAAAGACAAACTTGTTTATTATAAAAATGTAAAAAATGCAGGCAAACTAAAAGAAAAAATTAAAAAATCCCCCACCATCTTGCTTCCCAGAGAGAATCACTCTAAACAGGTTGGCTAACTTACTTCCTTTATTTTTCCTATGCTTACACACACATTTTTACAAAAATTATATTTATTATTGTGAAAACTACTTTTCTCTTAACTACTTTCCCTTTCATCACTCTATGTCAGGATAACAATATCCTTTTGTTATTTGTTTTTTAATTCAAAACCAATAGATGCTTTTGTTAAAAATTTCTGAGTATGAGGTAAAATGTAAAGATGGTTCTCCTCATCTCCTCTTTCCCAATCTCACTCCCCTAAGGTAACCCTAAGACTTTTTTCTTAGTATTTCTCTCCCCAGAAACTTTCTGTCATATACACACACACACACGAATAGTATTCAGTCAATATATCACAAGATACTCAATGAAATCCTGTTATGTGGAAATTCAGGGTTTTTCCAGTTTTCAATGCAATGAGCATCTTTGTGGTTAAGTCTTTGCACACAACCATGATGATTTTGTTAAAATAAATTCTAGAAAGCAGATTGCTACATCGAAGGATAGGCATGATTTTAATGCTTTAGGTATGCCCAGCCCATTGCCCTTCACATGTTTGTGACAATTTGCCATTCTAATCAATTAGCAACATGAAATTTTTAAATTTTTTCTTATTTTCTAACGCTGGCGTTTTTTAGACTTTTGATAATACACATATAGAGGAGTGGACAAGCCACGAGTTGGACCTGCACTGTTCAATATGGTAGCCGCTAATCACACGTGGCTACTGAGCACTTGAAATGTGGCTAGTCTGAATTGAAGTATGCTACAAGTGTAAAAGACACACACAATTTCAAAGAGTTGGTACCAAAAAATAATGTGAAAAGCCTCGTTAATAATTTTATGTTAATCATATATTGAAATGATATTTTGAACATGTTAATAAGTAAGATATATTATTAAAATTAATTTTACTTATTTCTTCTCACTTTTTTTAATGTGGCTACCAGGAAAGTTTTCATCACATATGTGCTCACGTTATATTTCTCTTGGACAGCATGGAGTAGGACATGGTCTGGCTCCTGATAAAATAAAACCTACCACCTGAGCTGTATACTCCTGGTTTGCTCTCTTCCTCTGCCTCTTCTCCCACTCCCCAAAGCTGCCTGTGCCTCAGTTCGACCCTGGGCTTTTAGACCTAATGTAGCACTTTTCACCACTCCAATTCTTTGCCAGGAATGATCAATAAACTCGATAAAGGTGAGTGTCCACTTTTGAAGGTGATGGGGCTATGCATTGAGACTGTGATCTCCCAGAAGTTAGGCATAAACTCTGAGTCGCAAATGGAATCATTTGTCAACTGATTTGTTAGAACATGTAGGTATTTAGGCTTCAGAAATTGCTGCTGAGTTTAATATCATGCCCCTACCAAACTGTGCACACGGCGCACAGACCATAGAGAATCCACATACTTAAGAGGGTCAGTTCATTGATAGAAGTTTGCCATCTCTCTATGCCTTGATTTTGTTTTTTCTTTCCTGTGAAGCGAGGATGATGGAGCAGTGCACAGTGTTCCAGACAAGAGGAGTCAGCACTTTGGGAACACTGGGGGGAAAAGAGATTAGCAGGAGATTGCTGGGGCTGTTCCCTCTCACTCCCCACCTCCTGAAGTTTGCTCAGCCACCTCACCCTCCTCGTCAGCCCTCCACTCGCCCTTGCACACATATTGACTGTACCAAACACACCCTAGGTACACACAGCTTTTCATCAAAGACATATGCCGTTCCTGGTTGGCTCCCACTCCCAATCACTCCAGGATAGATGCAAAATCAGATAAGTAGGAAGGAAAAGGCCCTTGCATAAGCATGTGAATCTTGCTCCCTTCTCCCTGTTGTTGGTTTACCTCTTGTTCTTTGAGTCACTTTTTCATTGGAATCAGCTTTCGCATTAAAAATAAAAACAAGGGGGCAGTCCCGGTGGCGCAGCGGTTTGGCGCCGCCTGCATCCTGGGCTGTGATCCTGGAGACCCGAGTCCCACGTCGGGGTCCCTGCATGGAGCCTGCTTCTCCCTCTGCCTGTGTCTCAGCCTCTCTCTCTGTGTCTATGAATAAATAAATAAAATCATAAATAAATAAATAAACAAACAAACAAACAAATAAATAAAAACTATAACAGAAGATTTTGAAAAAATACATCTTAAAGTATTTGGGGCTCAATTACTTGCTTGACCAATTGGGAAGTGACCCAAACCCTCACTTCATCTCACTGTTGTAGTATAAGTGGCTTCTGTTGGGAAGGTATCCAGGCAAGAAGGATTAAAGCAAACAAACATCTTTGTTCCAACCTGTCTTCATTGTCCTACTTTTGTGGTGATTCTGTTATGCCGAACTGTGTGAGAACATTGAGGACTGTGTGAGGAGTCATTGAGGACTTATCCCAAATGTTTCCAGTCCCTTGGAACTCTCTACTTAGGGTTCTTAAAAAATTGCATTGTGATAAGGAACCAATATAACCATTTAACAAGGAAAATGAGAGTTTTCTGTAAAAGACCTCCCTCTAAATTTGGAGAAGGAGGGAAATACTTTGTTAAGAAGAGAGTGAACTAGGAACTCAAGGAACATCATTTTTTTTTTCCATTACTGTTTTGACCAACCAAGCAAACTTGAGTAAGTCTTGTAAGACTTCATTTTGCCTTCTGTGAACTGGGCACAGAGTATCCGCCTTCCTTGCTGTGTTCATGTGGGCATGGCAATAAGCGAATGCAAAAGGAATAAATTATTCCTTGGGCTGTAGTGGTCTTTGACTGATGTTTGAAATTCCTTTCTAATTCCAGATTCTGTGATTATGACTAATAAATAGTTCCATTCTTTCCAACCCACCATGTTTAAATACTCTAGTAAAATCTAAAGACTTCTTTCTTATCTCTGTAAGCCAGGATATAATTTTTGCCTTGTACAGACTACCAAGAACCTCTTTTTTCCTTTGATATTCAAAGCTGAGCATGTAACTCATGAGGTCTGTCTACCTCCCTTCTGTCTGTCCTATTACCCGAGGGAGAAGCAGATTGAGAAGTTTTCAGGGTGCTATTGGATCAACAAGGTTGAGGAGCCTTCTAGCAGCATTAGATGAGTCCAAGAAACCAAAAACTCAACGAACCTCCTTTTGATTAAAGAAACTGTTAGGGGACACCTGGGTAGCTCACTAGTTAAGCGTCTGCCTTTGGCTCAGTTCGTGATCCTGGAGTCCCAGGATCCAGTCCCACCTCGGACTCCCCACAGGGAGCCTGCTTCTTCCTCTACCTGTGTCTCTGCCTCTCTCCGTGTCTCTCATGAATAAATAAGTAAAACTTAAAAAAAAAAAAAGGAAACTTAGAATTTTGAGAATAAAACCATTCCCTTTCTTCTCATCAGCAGGATGAAGCCAATATCTGTGAAATGGCAGATTTGCTAGTGAAAATATGACTAAGTTCTGAGTAGTATAGGATAAAACACTATGACCTTTTGATTTAAAAGGGCTTATGTACTATATATATTTATTTTTATTTTCAGATTATTTTTCCTATCAAAAGCCCTACTTCTCAGTGTGATTTGCCTGCTCAAAGCTTTGAAAGCAGTATCAGAGAAAAACGTACCTGAGTATAAACTACAAGTCTCGAGATCTCACCGGCCCGTGACTGTAGATGAGGTCTCCTTAACAATACCCTCCTCAAAAAAACAAACAAACAAACAAAAAAAAACCAATACCCTCCTCAATGCCATTGGCTCTTGTCCTGGATAGCTCACCCAGGACCTCCAGTCTCTTGACACCTTCCTTCAATATCCCATCATGAGACGGTTGTAGGATGGGTCCCCCTCCCCCACCGTATACCCAAGCCCCACCCTCCCTGTGGGTTTGGCAGAATCTGCTAGACAATGCTTCTCCTTCCTTGGCCACCAGAGTCTCTCTTGGGATTCCAGTAAGTACTGCCTGTCCCTTAGACACTTCTGCTTCTACAGCCAGGCCAAGTACCTCAGACTCCTTGGGGAGCCAAAGCCACCCCACCTCCCTTCCTGTGACACACTGCTGGAGCAGTCCTCAAACAGTATCATTTGTGTCTTGGTATTTTGCAGAGATTTGGTGAAGTAGCTCATTGGGTTTTTACTTACTGGCCTCCTGCTTTCTGTAAGTCAGACAGGAAGGCCATGGAAGCATGAGAGAAGAGATTGGAGCGATTCAGGCCAAGCCCCAACCTTCTTTCATACTGGAGGTTGCCCCTCCTCTCTGACAACCACTACTTCATCTTGAGACTGGATCTGTCTTTTCTTAACATGAGTGATCTCCCAGGAGACTTCAGTTGCCTCCACCAGAACTTTCAGGTTTCCCCTCATTCACTCAACAAGCCCAAACCTCCTGCAGAAGGCACATCCCAAAGATCCCTACAAAGTAAGGATTTCCTCTTGTTTTCATGGCAACCACTCCAAACCAACCCCAAGGATTGAACTTGAGAGATTGTGGGTTGATTGTGGGAGCAAAGCGGAAGTCAGTGGTGAGGATGGAGGGTGGATGTGGTATAGAGGGAGGCTGAGAAGCTTTCAAGAAGGCACCAGGGTGCTTTGTCTCTTTACTTACGGTCTGTGTTCTCTCTGCAGAATGACATTTTCGAGTGGGCCAGGGACCACCGAGTCCACCACAAGTACTCAGAGACTGACGCTGACCCTCACAATGCCCGCCGGGGCTTCTTCTTCTCCCATATCGGGTGGCTGTTTGTTCGCAAACATCGAGATGTCATCGAGAAGGGGAGAAAGCTTGACGTCACTGACCTGCTGGCTGATCCTGTGGTCCGATTCCAGAGAAAGTAAGTGAACAGACACCATAGAGTTGTCCCTTGAGGGACAGGACCAAGAGACAGAGAGCACAATGGGGTGCAGTAATACCCAAGTAGTTTTCCTCATACCATTTACCTTTCTTGTTAGGATTTACCTCTTTTTATTCATTTCTTTTTTGCTTAAGTCCTCCCTGTTTACACATTTGTTTTTCATTTTAATTTTAAATCGAAATGGATTTCCTTTAAGCCCAATGTCATTTCCTTCAGACCAATCCCCATGACTGAGTTCACGGAATCTGTTTCTGTAGTTCCCCCTCCCCACCCCATTCGTGTTTCCCAGCAGAGAGGGGTAGGGGGAAGACTTGCTTTATTTCAGTGAAACTCCAACAGCATTGGGCTCTCTCTAGGGATCCTGCTTTGTCCTGCTGGAATTCTCTTGTGAGGGCTCCCTCCCCCTGACTCCTGGAAATATTATACCAGTAGGTTTCTGTGTAACAGAGAGCCTCAAAGTGCTTTTGTGTACTAATGGTGTCAGCTGAGCATATTCAGTCGGTCAGCGTTTGTAGGGTAAATCTACTTTCAATAGGCACATGGAGAAAATTGCCTGTAATTGTGCTGGCAAATAGAGAGTGGCTACTTTTCACCTTTTATCCAGGAAGCTGGCATAGAATGTATCCATGTTGGCCTGGATCTGCACCGTGGACCAGTATATGAGCATTTATAAGTGGGCTTTTGCCCTAAAGTAATGGATGTATGTGCAAAGACAGACAATTTATGGATTGCGCTCTGGTTAGAGCCTAGAGATAACATGGTGAAAATGTGGTTACCAGAGACCATCTCCATGGACAAGCAGGAGTCATTGAGGACTTACCCAATAGAAACTCCTGAGAATAGAAATGGAGGCTGTACCTTTGTCTGACACAAATGATTCTCGTAAGAAAGGAAGTATGACTTAGAATTGTGCTTGCTTTCCTTTCAGTCTCTCTCTTTACATTGGAGTAGGCAACAGCTCTTAGTGATAAAGTGGCTGAAGGTGGAGACAGACTGCCTAGGATCAAACTCCGTGGCTCCTCCATGTGCAAGCAAAAGATCTGACCTCCCTTAACCACTATCTCCTACAGGTCTTATGAGGACACAATAAAGCAAAATGTATGGGAAATGGCCTGGCACATAGTTAAGAGCTTAGATCAGTGATAATTATTATTTTTATACAAGCCAGAGGATTCAGTATGTTTCCATCCCCTCCTTCTGTTGGTTTCCCCTGAGGGTCTTTGAGCGTCTCAACACAGCTCTTTCAGGTGGACACACCAGTAGTTTTATAGCAGAAAATAACAAGATGTTTTCAATTGACAGCTAAATGATTTGTTCATTTTGATTTTCACCACGGGCATAAAATATTAAAAGTCATTAAAGAACACTTGCAAAATTCAGAAAAGTAGGAAGAAAATAGTTCAGTCCTAACACACAAACACAGCCATCATTAATAATCTATAATGTATCTTCCCATGTCTTATCCATATATTTGATATATTTTGCATGATGGCAGTCATACTGCATATGTAATTTTATGTCTTGCCTTTTAACTTGTGATTATCTTGGAGGCACCATTGTTGAAGGCTGTGTGAGTTCACTAGTTGAGTGTCACAGCTTATTTAACCATCACTCTGTGACTGAATATGTATGTCATTTCCAATTCTGTGATATAAATGATGTTGCTATATAATTAGCAATGCTTTGGGACAATTAGGCCTTAGATTAATTTGAAGAGCTCAGAAGAGAAGGCAAGGGATCTTCTATTCTATTAATGAGAAGTGAGCTGAGTATAATAATCTGGGTTTCTCTCCACATAAAATGGAAGACTTTTATTTTTTTCATTTTTTCCTTGAAAAAAAAAGTGGTAATCTGATTCATTAGGTGTGTACTCATGGTACATATGTCCAAAGACTATTTCTAATTGTAGGCAGAAGAACAAAAACTATTTCAGCATGTTCCCTGAATAGTTATCTGAAAACATCTTTCATCACAGGCCCAGTGACCAAAAGGGACGTAGCTATCAGAAACCATCCACTCATATCATCATTTCATATATATCATTGAGCTTCTGCTAAGAATTGGTGCTAAAGATACAACCTTAAAGTTTGGTGTCTGTACCCCCCCAAACTTGCAGACCAGCAGGGAACCCACAGATAAATTTACAAACAATTATACTCTACTGAAAGTAGTGCTATAATAGGGTAGTACAGGGTGCCATGGGAAGACAATGCAGAATGGTGAGGGTGAAGGAAGACCTATGGAAGGAACTAGCTTCTAAGCCAAGACCTGGAAGATGACAAGAAGATGAAGATAGGGGAAACGACATTTAAAATATCTGTTAATACATGGAACTACATAGAGCCATTGAACTTTAGGGAATGACCTTGTGAATCATTCAACTCATGCCTTCCATTTTTCCTCTGGGAAAATGAATAAACAAAATGTAGATAGAAAGTTAGAGATAGTAGTACTGTCTTGGTCTTCTGGGACTGCTATAACTAGAATACCATAGACTAGGTAGCATAGAAACCAACATTTGCTTCTCACAGTTTTGGAGGCTGGTAAGTCCAAGATCAAGGTGCCACAGATCTAGTGTCTGGTGAGAACTCTCTTCCTAGGTCATAAAGAGCCATCTTCTTGCTATTTCTACACATGGCAGAAAGGAGGAAGAAGCTCTCTGGGGTCTCTTTTGTAAGGACACTAATCCCATTTGTGAGGCCTCCACCCTCATAGCCTAATCACCTTCCAAAGGCCCCTCCTTCAAATACCATTGCATTGGGGATTAGGTTTCAACATAGGAATTTGGGGGGACCCGAACATTTACTCTAACCACCTACATCTTAAATCATTTGCTCAATATTCTTTTGATTATACCTTGCTGTTTGAAAGGGGTTACAATGGTCTAAAGTATGAGTGAGTACTCATTTTCTTTGGTAATTATCCAGCCTGGAGAACATAGAGATCCATAATCTAAAATAAAGCTTAGAATCACTGCAGGGATCACTAAAGGAGAGAGCTTCCAGAATACATGGATATAGCGCAACAGTTTGCGTATTTCTACGTCCGTGAAACCACCTTTACTGGTCCTCTGCTGGTCAGGCCATGTGGAGGCCACAGATTCCTTAAAGATTGAGTCTTTGCACTTGGGGTGTGAGATGGAGTGAGGGTGGACCCTGTCATCCGCAACACTGCCACATGAGGTCTCAGCCTTGCTACCTACCCTCAGCTGAGCGGAGGACTCCCTCCCTGAGTAACAGGCCCAGTCTTGGGTCACTTTGGTGGCACACCTTACAGAGCTCATCTCCTGGTCACAATCTCTACCTGTTCCTCTGGGGTTCTCTGAGTGCACCAAGCCCTGTCCCAATTTTGGTGCCCTGGGTTTGCAGCTTATTCACTAATTTTAGTCCTGAGCCAGTACAAATGTTGCAGTTGGCTCATAAACTTGAACTTAACCAGCCTCATGACAACTTACCAAGAAAAATTCACTAGGGATACCTGGGTGGCTCAGTTGGTGTCTGACTCTTGAGCTCAGGATCATGAGTTCAAGCCCCATGTTGGGCTCCATGCTGGGTATGGAGACTACTTTAAAAAAAAAAAAAAAAGAGGTTTGCCAGAGAGCCAGGCTCAATCAGCTTTCCTTTATACGGTGTAATAAAAGAGAAAAGATGGTGGCATTAAAGATAACAGGAAAAGAACACAATTGAAGCTATAGTTCTAGACTTTTCCTCTAAAAGATAATTTTACCAAGGCTATAATAACAAATAGTTAACTGGACTACTTCAGCTTTTACTCTACTGTCAAGCTGTGAATGGCAAGAAGACAGGCAATAGGAGGTGAGAGGGAGAGAAGCTAATTGGATCACATTTAGACTTTGGCAACTGAGCCCTGCCCTAGGTCATGTTCCTACAAGGGCTGTGCTTTTCCCCATGGGGTAAGGAGATCACAGGGCAAAAAGGCACATATCACCTGGAATCTTCTCCCACTTGTAGACCATGCCTTGGGGTCCTAGGAACCTGGAATTCCCTGCCCAAATGGCTCTGAGCCTACACAAGTCTCCCCAGGGCTCTGTCCTCCTGGTGGGAGGTGTGTGTACCCTAGTCCTGAAGAGTGGCCAAGATGCAATGTTAGCCTGAGGATGGGCTTAGATGCATGAGCTTGGGTGTCCACAGAAAGAGGGCAGAGCTAGGCGTGGAGAGAAAAACAGACCACAGGCTAAGGCCCTCTACCTCTGGTCTGAGCCCTCCGAATGTTGGGGTGAGCCTAGAAGGAGGCCACTCATAAGGTTGGCAGTGGTCTGTTGGTTAGGAGTTGTGTTTGTTTGTGTGAGCAGAATAGAAGTTTATTTCCCTTATATATAAAAGAATCATGAAGGCCCAGGTTATGGCAGCATCACAGGGTCAGTTGAGAACCGGATTCTTTATCTTCTGCTCCATCAACCTTAGCATATGACTTTCATCCTTCCATTTTAAGGTCCAAGATGATCATTAGAGCTCCAACCAGAAGGAAAATGGGGGTGCAGGTAGGGGGTAACTGCTCACTTGAGTCAGTCATCTTTAAAGAGCTTTCCTGGGAGACACACAGCTTATCCACATGCCTCTCAGTAGCCATGTCTGCATTCAAGGGGAACCAGGAAATGTAGTCTCGGTTGATGCATTGTACCCTTGCATGAAATCCTGGTTTTGTTCTTATGGAAGATGGTGTGAATTGATATGGGGTAAGAAATTAGCAGTCTTTCTCATAGTTACTTTATTAATTACTTAAGCAAAATGACTGGCCATCACAAGTTACTTAGTCTGACGTTTTCATTATAAAGCAAGTGAGTGGCCTTTCTGCCACCATTTTGTGATCAGAAGCTGGAATCTTGCATCATTTTTCCGAGATGGCAGAGTGAGGATAAAATCCAGAGATTGTTCCTTTTAATGCTTTGCTTATCCCATTGATTCCCATACTAAGATAAGAAATTTCCTTCGAAGTAGCATGCAGACACTGTCATATGCATTTTTGAGGTCATTGACAAGAATGCTAGTAGTCTAGTCCAGACACATGGAAACAAGGTCCTTGCTTCATTGCCACAGTGATGGGATAAGCTGAGAGAAAATAGATGGAATGATCCAGAAGAGTGAAGCAATTCTGTTTTGGTGCCCTAGGAAGGTATGAAAATGTATAAATTTTGCCATTCCAATAAGATTGACACTTGAATGGCTCGAACCTATTGAGGCCTACTTCATTTCAATTTCTCCCCTGGTCTGTTATCATTAGTCTTTTTTTTTTTCTTTAATGATGAATATCACATTTCTCAGTGACACCCTCTTTTTTTTTTTTTTTTAATAACTTTTATGCCAATCCTTTGTCTAAACCCAACATACATTTCTGTGTTGGTGACAACACATAGCAAGGGCAGAGCAGTCAGACAAGTCTATAATTGACTCATCACTTCTCTATCTTGCCCCCTCATCTTCCATGTGGGAGATCCCCTAGGGAGAGGGATGAGTCATCTGGAAATTTAAAACCAATCTGACCCATCTCTGCTGACCAAATCCATTACTCTTTGATTAAAGTTCCATGTGGGACTTCTGGGGAGTGTCTCTCTATTCTGAGCCCATTTTCCTTGGGGACCTACCCTATTTGTTGCTAAGTTAATAGAACAATTCTTGTCTAGATATTAGTGACTTTGAGTGGCTGAGTACACTCAAGGCCTTAGTTGGTTAGTTGTATTCTGTGGAAAACTCTATGGAAATAATCCCCAAACGAGAGACCCTGGATGATGAGATATTCAAACATCTAGACATGTGGATGAGATATGGAGACAGACAAAGAGGCAGTGCCCTCTGAGCACAACCATCCTCTGCTACTCCCTTGGGTTGACCACTGCCTCTTTCACTTGAGTCCTTGATTGTCCTGCAACAGCAAAACCAAACTGACCCTAGGGTAGGCATCACTTGTTTATGCTATATGCAGAGTCCAGCTCTTTGGTATACTCTCTGCCAACTCACAATTAATAATATAAGCCATGAGCACATGACATTTCTCAGGGATTCAGCTTCCTCCTCTTTTCTGCATATATCACTTTTCACTCAACAACTGTATTCTGGGCACTCACTATATACCAGGAATTGTTCTAGGTGCTGAGGATGGAGTAGTCAACAGGAGAACCAGATTCTGGAGGACACTCGCTTCCTCTTTCTAGAGTTCCCCCTGTTTGGGTTTGGGAATGTGAGAAGGAAGCTCCACCATGCATCTGCCCTCTGCCTGACTGGGCTTCTCTCTCCATAGATGGTCACTTTTGCTGCTCTTCTTTCCATCTCTCCTGTTGCTCAGGCCCCATCCCATGAATCTGTTTTGGTTCACTTCCTCTTGTCTGTTTGCCTCTTTCTGTTCCCATAGTCCTTATGTCTTCACCTGCCAGAGGGCTTTGTTTCTTCCTTTGTGCCCTTCTCTGCATGGGGACATTTTCCCTCATTAGTCACACCGTGTTCTCCAGGCTCTGATATTCCTCCTGTTGCATAGTTTTATTAGAGAATAAAAGCCATGTAGCCGATTGCTCAAGCAGACTTTGTCTTCTTCTCAGGGGGGAAATGAGGATTTTTGGTCCTCTTGTATTCTTTCCTCATGTCATCATCTTGCTCTGATTTAGTCTTTCCACACGTTCCTTGTGTATCTATGTAAATATGCCCTCTCCTTGAATCTTGTCTTTCATTTCTGAGGAGCAATCTATCTTTGGTGAACATTTTGAGCCCTAGAATCTTCTTTCCCATTGTGTTCTCACCTCAAATCTTTGCCTCTTATCCTGGCGCTGCAAGAGTTTTGAGGATGAAATCATTTTTTCTTTGAATAGTTGTCCCTGTATCCAGCCCTAGTTGTCAGAAGTTAAAATTCTGAGTTTCTAAGTTCCATGGATATGATATAATCAGCTAAAGAAGTGTGAACTAAGGCAGCCCGGCGGGGAGGGGGGGTGGTGGCGCTCAGTGGTTTAGCTCCGCCTTCAGCCCAGGACCTGATCCTGGAGACCCTGGATCAAATCCCACATCAAGCTCCCTGCATGGAGCCTGCTTCTCCCTCTGCCTGTGTCTCTGCCTCTCTCTCTCTCTCTCTCTCTCTCTCTCTCTCTCTCTCTCTGTCTCTCCTGAATAAATAAATAAAATCTTTTTAAAAAAAGAAAAAGAAGTGTAAACTATGTTTAATTAGATTTCTTTTGTTAAAAATCAATGGAAGACATAGAAGATCCTTTACTCTTAAACTTTTGGCCTTTCTAAAGTGACTGATTACTATAGCCAAAGAACTCAATCGTACTCTGGGATACAAGAAAGAGATGATTCAATATTGAGGTTGCAGGATCAACGCCAACATTTCCCTATTTTAGTGGTTAAAAATTCAGGCGAGGGAGAAACCAGTGTGGCATATAATTCAACTGCTTGTTTTGACTTTTTAAAAATTTCCAAATCAAACTGTTATTTGTTTGCCTCTGTAAGAGGTACTTTTCCTATGAGGACTTTGTGAGCATTTGCCAATTTGCCTCTCTCCCGGTCTTCTTCCTTCCTCCCCTCCCCTCCTCTGTGGGCATAAAAATATATAACTTCATTAATAATATTTTTCTTTCCCCACATTAACCATTCCATTTCTTTTTTTTTTAATATTTTATTTATTATTTATTTATTTAAGTCACAGACAGAGAGAGAGAGAGGCAGAGACACAGGCAGAGGGAGAAGCAGGCTCCACGCACCAGGAGCCCGACGTGGGATTCGATCCCGGGTCTCCAGGATCGCGCCCTGGGCCAAAGGCAGGCGCCAAACCGCTGCGCCACCCAGGGATCCCAACCATTCCATTTCTATGTGAAATTCCCCTGGCAAGATGAGGAGACAGTTTCTTAAATGTCTGGAATCTCAATACTTCACTGACTAGCGTGTTAGACATACTAATTGACAGGTATCAATGGATTCTGGAACTGCTGTTTGTAAAGTGGTATCTTAGTTTCATTGCTGATGGCAGTGAAGGCGTCTTCATATATCTTCAATACGCTTCAATAGCCAATAATAGCTGTCATTTATTAACCTCTTGTTATGTACTCACATTGTGTCTTTTTTTTTTTTAAGATTTTATTTATTTATTCATGAGAGACACAGAGAGAGAGAGAGGCAAAGGGAGAAGCAGGCTCCATGCAGGAAGCCTGATGTGGGACTTGATCCCGGGACTCCAGGATCACAGCCTGGGCTGAAGGCAGGCACCAAACCGCTGAGCCACCCAGGGGTCCCCCACATTGTGTCTTTTTACACATTATCTCTGATCTTTTCAATAACTCTATCATGTAGATGATGGTATCTGGATTCTGGACTTGAATTCTCAATATTCTGGCTTCCTGTGGCCTCAGTTAATCACTGAAAAAGAATAGCAAATGTTTCCACTAAATTATTCTTTCTCTAGGAAAATACTACTTTACTACAAAGCTAAGAAGAAATTTTAGCTAAGTTTTAATGTAAAAATTAAGAAGTCAAAAATAGTTTGCTTCTATAGAAGTCAAAGCAAGATTAATTTTATGAAAGGCATTTTGGTACAAGTATAAATTCTCAGTAATACTTAGATATTATGAATTCCTGGTTCTCTTTCTAGACCAAATAGAGGATCATCTTCTAATATTTTCTTGGAATAAAGAGACTTTCAGTTATGTATGTGATTCCAGCTCCAAGGTTTCATCCAGGAGAGATAGCATCAATAATTCATATGAGAGGCTTTTATTTAATACTTATTTATTCTCTTAAAAGTTAGATGTATTACTAATCACTTATGAGAAGAAACCCCTTTTTTGCCTTTTCATTGTCTTTTTTTTTTTTTTTTTACCAGAAGGGCAAAAAAGTGGGGGAAAGTTTTCATAATATAAAATTTATTTTCTAGTTATTATTTCCTCCAACAATTACTTTACAAAATTTTTCTAACCTCATAGCTCTTGGGATCCATACATCATTTTTCAAAAACATTTAAGACAGAACATGAGAATAAAATCCTACTTTTAGTACAAAATTTAATAAAAGTTCATCACAGAAAACTTAGCAATTGCAAATAAACTTTATAAAGGATAAAAGAATCCACAATCCTTCCATTTAGAAAGAAAAATCAGTTAAAATTTTGTACATCCTTCTAAATTTGTTTAAATGAATCTTGCTCTTCTTTCTTTTTACAAAACTTTATTCATACTCTATATGCTATAAGAGTAACTAAAATAACAAGAATTCCTGGGTGACTCAGTCAGTTAAGCGTCTGACTCTTGATTTCAGCTCAGGTCATGATCTCAGAGTCATGGGATCAACCCCCGCATCAGGCTCCACACTCAGGGTGGAGTCTCCTTGTCCCTCTCCCTCCACTATTCCCCCCCACCTGCCTTATGCTCTCTCTCAAATAAATAAATAAAATTTAAAAATAAATTAAAATAAGGAGAAATATATTTAATATTTGCCTTCTTTATTTTACTTCTAGTCTTTGTTTTCTATGTGTGTGTGTATTCCAGTTTCCATTTGATACTATCCTTCTGCCCGAAAAACTACCTTTAACAGTTCTTGTATCACATGCCTATTGGCAGTGAATTCTCAGGTTTTGCTTGACTGAAGGTCTTTGTTTTATCTTCATTATTTTTATTTATTTATTCATGAGAGACACGCAGGGAGAGGCAGAGACAGGCAGAGGGAGAACCTGATGCAAGACTTGATCCCAGCTCCCCAGGATCACGATCTGAGCCGAAGACAGATGTTCAACCACTGAACCACCCAGGCACCCCTTAGCTTCATTATTGAGAGGTATCTTTACTATACATAAAATTCTGGATTGGCAAGTCTTTTTCTTACAGATTAAAAGATGTCAATCCCTTGTCTTACACTTTGCATAGTCTTTAAGAAGTCTGCTATGCTGCTTCTTCTTATTCCTCTGCATGTAATATTTCCTTTTCCCCTCTGTCTTCAAGATTTTTTCATTATCTTTGCTTTTCAGCAGTTTGACTCTGGATATATAATTAGGAGTTTTTGTTTGGTTTGGTTTTTGTTTGTTTTGTGAGGAAGCAGTTATCTTGCTTGAAATTCTTTGGGCTTCTTGGATCTGTGCCTTGTTGTCTTTCATTAATTTTGGAAAACTCTTGGTCATTAGCTCTTCAAACCATTTTTGGCCTTGTTTTCTCTCTCTCTTCTTCTTCAGGGACTCCAGTGGCATTTATGTTATACCATTTGATATTGTTTACAGCTCATGGAGGTGCTGTTCTATTTAATTCATTCTTTTTAAACTTATATTCCATTTGAATAGTTTCATTAACATATCTTCAAGTTCACTAATACTTTCCTTAACTATGTCTTATCTGCCAACGAACCCATCAAAGGAATTCTATATCTCTGATACTATTTTTTAAGTAGAGCATTTGCATTTGACACTTTTATACCTTCTTGTCTCTCTGATATCTCCCATCTGTTCATGCATATTGCCCACCTTTTTCATTAGATCTCTTTAATATGTTAATTATAGTTAAGGTCCCTGATAGTTGCATCAGCTGAATCATCTTTGAGTCTGGTTCTATTATTGCTTTATCTCTTGACAATGTTTGATTTTTCTTACATTTTTGTGTGCTTTGTAATTTTAAATGATATGTAGGACATGTCTAGAAGAACCGAAGTACTAAAGTAAATATAATTTATGCTTGACAATGCCCACATCTATTCTTCTTTCAGGACATTAGTAGAGCAGGGGAGGGTGGCCGAGGGTGAAGGTTGAGTCAATTAGGAGTTAAGTTAGAGTTGGGTTTAGTGTACACAGACTTCAGTAGATGGCTGTTGTTATCATATGCTTAGAGTAGACCCTTGAGTCCTGGAAAGCCTTTCTAACTATTAATGCTTTACCATTAGCTTTCAGCTGTCCCTGCATACCTGAACCACAGAGGACATGTCTCTCTATGCTCTGGCCTATCCCAAGTAAGGGGGGGGGGGACTTCTATTGCTTGCCTCTCTATGCTCGTCTTGTTGTAGGGGTTTGGGATTTCTTTGTTGTCCTGACCCTGTATCAGTCTTAAGTAAGCCCTGTGTACCTGAAACTTGGGTTAAGGCTTCTTGAACATTCTTGCCTCTCACCCAGAGGTCTCTGCTTTGAAGCAGGGCAGCATCCTGGGCACAAACCAAGGGACAGAAGGTTTTTGCTTCCACTTCTCCCTCAGCAGCAGTGACTCTGCCTTATGTCTAGGTATGGAGTGAGAGTTTCCTACTTCACCCTCAGAGATGAGCAAGTTTTGTTTCTCTTATTCTCACAGAAGCATTGGGCTTTTGCCTGGTCCTAGAGGCAAAAGGTTTTCTGCCCTCCTCCAATGGCTTAATATTTTTACTTTGCAAGAGAAGTCCCTGGGGAAGAAGTCAAGGCTTTGTGCTTGTCTTTCAGTGGCAGCTGGTGACCTCCTGCATGTCTACATGGTGGAGGGGCGGCTCTCTCCGATTTCCTACTTTGCTCTGACTTTCTTGTGAACACCCAGTACAGGTCTATAGAAAAGAGCTGGATGATGAGTGCAAACTCCCTTGTATCTGAGGCTTTAACCTATTCCAAATTGACACACTTAGCCCACACTTGGCCTTTAAGGATTCATTAAATTCTTAGCTGATTTCTTCTCATCTACTAAAATGATGGCCACATCTTTTATGCTCCTCCAAGTGAAGCAGTTCATGGATGGACCTATCACTCTTTGGAATTCAATTCACTTAGCTGCCTTATGACCTCATCTCTCTGATGGGCTCAAAAGAAGTTATTATTTTCTATATTGCTCAACTTTTCTCATTGTTCTTATGGAAACAATGTTCTCTTGTGACTTCCTACATTCTAAGTGGAAGCAGAACTCTGCATCCTATTTTATAGGACCTGCAGTTTTTGCCTAGTGGAATCCTGTGGAATCTTTCTAGTTTTAGTGCCTGCTTAATATTTCATTGTGAGGATGAATCATTATTTCTGATGAACATTGAAAGATTTTTACCTTTTTATCATTAAAACAATGCTGAGATGAATAACATAAATTTTTGATCATACCTATGATATTTTCCTTTGGCAAAAAGCAGACTAGCTGAATAATATGTAAATTTCTCAACTTGTGATACTCATAGCATAATGGATTTGCAGATCTTTGATTACTAGTGAGGCTAAATATGTATTCATATGTCTTTTTGCCATTTGCCAAAATGCCTTTTGCCATTTTGCCACATGCCATTTGCCATGACATACAGTTATTTTCCTTACAACTCCAAATCCACGGTTGGCTGAGGACAAAGATACCATCTCTTCAGCTCCTCCATCCATTTTTGTTGAAGAAAAGAGATCTAATTAAGTGAGATGCCAAAGCCCACTTTCCTACCCAGAATTCTCCACCTTTCATAGAACAGAAATGCAGAACAGCCACAGATGAATCTGGTTCTAGACAGGCAAATTCACACATGGAGCATTTACATATTTCTTGCTCCTACTTACCATGGTGCTCTGAGCTGGGATATACCACTCGATAAGTGGTAATAGTCATTTTAGTGCTGATTTGATTTGTGGAAGACTCTCTTTCTAAAGAATCTGGCTACTACTAAGCTAGAATGAGAGCGATGTAGAAGTCATTTAAACAGGAGGCATCTGGGGATCCCTGGGTGGCTCAGCGGTTTGGCGCCTGCCTTTGGCCCAGGGTGTGATCCTGGAGACCCGGGATCGAGTCCCACATTGGGCTCCAAGCATGGAGCCTGCTCCTCCCTCTGCCTGTGTCTCTGCCTCTTTGTGTGTCTGTCATGAATAAATAAATAAAATCTTTTAAAAAATAAAATAAACAGGAGGCATCTGAAGGCACAAATGCATATATTTAAAGTAAGACATAAATTGGTTAACTGGGAAACAAATCCATTAGTTACTGTCCAACCTGTAGTTCTTGCCATGAAATTATTTACGAGGTTAATGTCCTTGTGAAAGTGATTTTGTGAAAATTTGCAATGAGGCTGAGTCCCTTTTTAAAATTGAAAGAGTGTTACTCAAGCAATTTGTAAAATTCAAGTACATTTTTTCTGTTACTGATGCAAATTGCAAATGGCAATATATTATGGAGACCCCTTGTCAGCTGACAGTTGAAGTGAAAATATTACCTTAAGTAATGAAGTTGTTGATGGCTGTTCTGTTACTCAAAATGAATATTTAGATTCTTCATGTGCAGGTTGTCATGTCAGAGCTATTAGATTTTCCTATGACACAATTTATTCTAATTCCTCAGTTTCATTTCATCATGTTATATCCTACTGAATGTGTTGTGGAATGATTAGGTTGAGAGACATGAGCTATTTGTTTTAGCCACAATTTACACAGGAGCACTGGAGAAATCACACCCTTGCTAAGCAGCCCTGGTTAGGATGCTCAGCCATTTTCTCTATTCCTTAAAGTGCAAAGGATTTCCAGAGACAAGGAGGGGTCCTCAACCATGAGGCTGCGCTACAAGACGTTTTGTAAATTGCATCAAAGAAGCATATTGAAAAGTAACCCTTCCTGGAATGTCCTGTTTGACTTTGTTATGTACTCACTGAAACCACTCTTCAAAGTGCCTCTTGATGCTGCATGCCCCTTCTAAGCCCTGGGAGATATTTTGAAGGTCAGAAGAGAGACGCATAGCAGCGGGACTTGGCAATATTATACAAAGTAACACTGACAGCATTATATATATATATATATATATATATGAATCATTATATATATTATATATAATTATTATATATATAATCATATATATATGGTGTGTATATATATATGGTATATATATATATATATACCGTATATATTGGGGGCATTATGTAAAGTAATAGTTGTGCATTCAAAAACCAAGCCATTTTTTTTAACCATGTGAAGCATAGGGAGAATATAATCTATATTAGCATTGGGTTGTTTATTCATTCATTTATTCATCTGATACAAGGAAGCAGCTACGTATGGAGAGGTAAAACAGCATCTTGGAATCAAAAGAGCCCACTTTTGGCCTTCTAGACTTCATTTCCACAGCCATAATATGGTGATAGTGGTGATATCTACCTTACAAAATTATTGAGTGAATAAATTAGGTAATGTGTGTGAAAGTGTCCATCACGGAGAAGATGTGCAACAAATATTTGTGTCATTAACCACACATGAAGCATTGTATGGAAGCTATTCCATTTACGAAGACCTTAGTTCTAAGACCCCGCTCATGGGTCCATTTTTGCCCGTAAGTGCAAAGTGACTGAGAGAGGCTTAAGTTACCAGTTTCCAGATGTTACCTACATAAAGAAAAACATAAGTGAGCCCTTCAAAGCTTTAGACCAGGAGTACTCTTCTCTTCTTTACATTCCATTCTACATTTTCCCCCACATGTGGCCCTCCTGTGGTTACAGTACCCTCCTTTGCCACCACAAGAGGCTCTGCCGATTTGGATGGCCCTGAACCCAGCGACTTTGAACCTGGGGAGCCGCCCTCACCTTACAGCAGACTCATGAGCTCTCTTCACCATGTTTAGGCTTAAGTACACTCAGAAACTCCTGGCCTTCACCAGGATTAACAAAGTTTAGGCCAAGGGATATCATTTGTTGCTGGTAACATGCAGCCACAACCCCCCAAAATTGCCCTTTTCATTTCACCAATCCCTGTCCCTTTCCTTTTTGATGACTATTTGGTCTTTGGCCTTTGGGAGCCTTCCAGCTCTTTCAGGAGCACTCTGCAATATTAGGCATTCACTTACCTTCAGTTTTGAAAAGTTATTTCTACTTTTGTTTCCATCATGACTGTGTGTCTCCTTTTTTTGCAGCATTTTAAATGCACTCACCACCTTTGCACTTTTCAAACTGATGATGTTACGGATGTTCACAAAATAGCTCATCTCTGAGCACAAATCCAGCTACCGTCCCCCTGACTAACGAACACTGTGTGGCAATGACTGCTTGTGGCTGCTAATACCGTCTCCAGAGTTGATGCCCTTTTTCCAGGAATCAACTGTTTTGTTTATACTGTGAACTTCCTTAAATGGAAAAGTTGTAAGTAGAGGCATTTCTGTATTAAGGGATGTGGATGATATAAAGGGAAGAAAAGGGATACTCTTGGCTTTTATTAATCATATCATTTAATTGGGAAGAAAAGAGGGGTGCCTTGGTGGCTCGGTCGGTTGATTTTGGCTCGGGTCATGATCTCAGGATCATGATCTCCAAGCTCAGTACAGAATCTGCTTAAGATTGTCTCTCTCCCTCTGCCCGTCCCGCTCTCCCACTCCCGCTTGTGCTCACTCTCTTTCTCTTAAAAAGGGGTGGGGGGAGGGTTGGAAAAGACAAATACTTACAAACCAGCCAGAGGCCTCCAAGTTCATATATGAGAGCAGCCGAGGGAATTCACAGCCAAGGAGAGCAGGGTAGAAGGAGGTCCCTGAGGTCTGCATGAAGCAATGGTTCATAGCCTTCTCTGACACTCTCATTCTCCCGGGACAGTCTATCCCTTTGTTACAACTTCTTTTGCATCCTCAATCAGTGCTCATAGTTTTCTAAATACACATATGTTTCGTGTTCAGTGCATTCCTAGGCATTCTATAAATTTGTGGTCATTGTTAACAGGAATCGCTGAGGTTTTATCCCCGTGAGAGGGATAGTGAATAGATACATAGACACCTCATCTCCCCTCCCTAGAGATCCCAGGTGAACAGCACAACTGTCAAGGTGCCCAGACTTTTCACCAGCACCACCAGGCGTCACACCTGTCATTGAGATTGTCGCCCCAAGGCACAGGGTTCCAATGGAGAAGCACCATTGAGATAGCCGACTTAATCAGCCCTAGAAATTAAAAACTCACTTTCCTCTCTCCTTGCTTTTGTCAAAGAAATGCTTCCACGGATTCAGAAAATTACAAAATACATGCATGAATGAACAGGAGCATTCATGCTCCCTTCCTGGGGAGCGTACCTTATTGCAAAGGGTACTCTAAGAGTCAAATTCTTAGTCTAAAATACTGAAATAGCAAAGATTAAAAAGGATGCATTCCCAGCAAAAAAAACAAAACGAAAAAAAACCAAAGAACTTACTGTCACCCACTGGCTGAGGAAATCCTGTCAGAAATCAGCTTTGAACTGTTTCCCTGTCCAAGTCACTAATTTCTCCTCACACTGCCTATTTTCATATACAACAATAACAAATCTGTCACACAGATACAAAGACTCTTAGTGCTGAGATAATGTGATTTGTCAAAACATGCTCATTGACTCAACTGAAGTGTGCTATCTCTTCTGACATTTGGCTTTCTCTTATAAACCTACTCTTATCTTGTCTTTCATTTTAAAATAGAGAAAAACAATTACTCAGGTGTCCTAACTATCAAGAGATTTAGACAAACCCCATATATCTACATGTATTTCAAGATAAGTGAACAGGCTTTTACATTCTGTCCAACTAAGAACCTGGGTAATGAAAACTTTCATTTACAAGCAGAGAACCAATATTTGTTTTAGTGGACCGAGAAAGCAATGCATCTTCTGGAACTTAATAACTAATGCCTCCAGGTGAGAATGAGATATGAAGAGTCTCAGAATCCCAGGTGGTGATGAGGGGATTTCTGGATCTTCAAGGCCAAGTGCTTCCAGAGAAAAAGAGGAATAGAAATTAAAAGTCCTTCGCGCTCACACACATATCTTTAAAACTGTGGTGGCTCTATTTAATATGGAAACATGACTCTCTGTGCTCTTTGGGGCTGTGCTCATTATTATCTGTACCAAGTACTACCAGGACAAGAGAAAGGGAAGCGGGGAAATGATGACTTAAGCCATTCAAATTTCATATTGAAAATTCGGGGGATGCCTTGGTGGCTCGGTGGTTAAGCATCCGGCTTGATGGTTAAGCTTTGGCTTGGGTGGTGATCTCGGGTTCCTGGGATCGAGTCCCACATCAGGGAACCTGCTTCTTTTTCTGCCTATGTCTCTGCCTCTCTCTGTGTCTCTCATGAATAAATAATAAAATCTGAAGGAAAGAAAAAGAAAGAAAGAAAGAAAAGAAGAAAAGAAAAGACAAAAGAAAAGAAAATTCGAGTCCAAGTTGTCTTGCCAGAAAGGATGACAGACATGAAACCTGAGGTCCTTGTCTCGCAGTTACTGGCCGCCTCCTCCATCACTATGGACAGCTGTGAGCTGATGCTGCCTGGCATGCAGATAGGCAAAACATTTACTTTTAGGTGATTCCCCTCTGGTTCTCATTATGAATCTTTTTGCTCTTGAAAATACAAAATTCTAATAAGCTCAGTTGTCTGTTTCAAGCCCATATCTAATCTTAGAATAACAATGATCACTTCCAGTTGCTATTTTTTATTATCTCTAGGATATCCTTTATCATATCGATTTCAGTATAGTGAGTCCTCACTAGGTAGCTGACTCTGTTCTCCTCGCCTAAGTCGGACCTCTCAGATCTTAACAAATGATGGAATCTGAGCCTCTGAGAAGCTGACTCAGTAACATTTTGTAAATGGCAGAGCTGGAATTTAAGCAGACTCTGTTCGAGTCCGAAGCACGTGCTCTTTCTAGTAGGCTGTGTTGTATAGAATATTATCTTTCTTCTTTCTCCACTTCATTTTATTGCCTACTTCTTTTGCGGGTACATTTTATCTTTATTGTGGTTCTAAGTTATTCAGAATCAGAGCTTATGCTTTACATGTGAGCCAGAGCTGCCTCCTACTTAAAACCTTTTCATGACTTCCCCTTGGGAAAAGTGACAACAGTCTATTATCTCCCTGGCATGCTTACATCGTGTCCTGGTATTTCCCACCTTATACTTCACTCTCTAACTATGCCATTCCTCTCACACTTAGGCTTTTCTGTCCGTGACACTGCCTTTGTTTCTCTTACTTCTCTGGCATAGGTCCTTCTACTCAAAGTGTGATTCTGGAACCAGAGCCATCAGTATCTCCTGGGGCCTTGTCAGAAATGCAGATTTCAAACCCCACCCCAGGCCCCAAGAGATTCAGATGCGCAGTGACTGTTTGAGAAGCACTGATCTAGAATGTTCTTTTTCACCTAGACAGCTCTTACTCATTCTTCAAAACTCATGCCTAGGAAGCTGAGGTCAGCAGTTCAAGGACTGTCTGGGTGGGGGCTCCCTAAGCCTTTTAGGAGGTCTGTGAGGTCCTCCCTTTTCTAACCACATCCCTATTAGGCACAGCTTCTTCATAGACTTCCACCAAAACAATATATTACAACAGAATCACTGCAGAAGCAGACGTCTCAGTTCAGCAACTTCTATTAAAGCCAGACATTAGAGATATGCAATTATGTAAACTGATGCCATCCTCACACTAAAACTTTTTTTGTTTTGGGAAATATAGTTATTTTTCATAAAAGTATTATTTATATTAATATGTAATAGGTTTATTATTTAATGAATTCATCAATTTCACATTTATTTTATATTAAATGCATTTGCATATTATAGATACTACTTTATATTATATGTTGTAATTTTATATTATTAACATTGAATATTTAACAAATCAATAAAACATTTCTTAGTTTGAATTTCCCCTACAGTAAATATTGATAAATGTACTCCACATTAACAAAAGTTCTTTGGTGCTCTCAATAATATTTAAAATATGTAAAAGGGTCCTGAGACCAAAGAGTTTAAGACCCATTGTCCCAGAGTGAGCTAAGTACCCCTTTTCATCAGGTCTATAGAATCGTGGGCATATCTCACATTGCTGCTTATCATGCTGTATTTAAATGATCCATTTTCATATTGCTCTCATTAGACCTTAAGCTCCTTAAGGACCATGATGTGTCCTATTCATCTTTCTATTATTGAGTCTAATGAAACACCTAGCATCCCCCAAAATACTTTCAGATTGAGGAGTGTGTTTATTATCCAGTTTATGGACAACCCACAGCCAAGAACCAGCTTTTGGGGTGATACTTTGTGTGTGATTCTGTCACCCTCAGTTGCTGAAGTACGCAGCACCTGGACATGCCCACCAGTCCTGGTGCAGTTCCATTCCCTCACAATATGGCTCAGCAGCCTGGGGTCCTACCTCCCAGGGTGAGGTATGGAAGTCTGTGAGCATACTGCCCATTCATACAGCGTCTCCTCACACCAGCAGTGATCTTATCCAGGACTCTTGGCACCTCTGACCCGTAAAGGTCTAGTGAGAGGACTACAGAAACACAGGTGCAACAAGAGACACCTTTGGCCGTGTCTGCTGGGACTGGACCTTGGCCAACTCTGGTGTGAGAGGAGGAGGAAGGAAATGTCTCTTTCCTACAGCAGAATCCTGCCTCAGACCAAATT
Organism: Canis lupus dingo; assembly: GCF_003254725.2. Lineage (NCBI taxonomy): Eukaryota > Metazoa > Chordata > Mammalia > Carnivora > Canidae > Canis > Canis lupus. The sequence continues at coordinate 6,635,428 of NC_064274.1, read as the reverse complement.
CTACCAGAATTAGCAGTTAGGGACAAAATCAACCATACCAGGCATCGGAAGCTTGATGAAGCCCTGCATCTTGCCCTTTCAGACATGCCAGTAAACTCCTTGCAGGGAAGGCCTGCTGCAGTAGTATCACCTTCTTGTCAGAATCCAGCAATAAGGGCACCTGGCTGGCTCAGTGGTTGAGCATCTGCCTTTGGCTCAGGTCCTGATCCCGGGATCCCTGCAGGGAGCCTGCTTCTCCCTCTGCCTACATCTCTGTCTCTCTCTTATGAATAAATAAATAACATCTAGAAAGAAAGAAAGAGTGAGAGAGAGAGAGAGGAGGGGAGGGGAGGCGAGGCGAGGCAAGGCAAAGACCCAGCAACAGAATTCCATCAGTGGTTGGGCACAGGAGTTTCAGTGTCGCCACTCTAAGGAATAGATGCTGCAGAGAGTCACCTGTATAGTATTTCTAGCCAATACACATATTTCGACCATTGATTTTACCAGTGAAAATTCATTTCCCTTATCTTAATTATAAACTCCTTGGGAGTGATTGGAGATAAAAATAGTTGAAGCCTGTAATGGACCTCTGCTTTGTGAACTCATTAGGATTTGTTAAATGTTTACTAAGCAGCCATGTTCATAATCCAGAAGTTTGGGGGGGGGGCAGGAGCTGTGGGAGCAGGTTGCTGGAAGACACATTCTTCCCACATCCTTCTCCCAGAGGGAGTGTATTCTGAGGTTCAATCATCCATATGGTCTTTTGGAAGATGGTCCCACCAAGCAGTGGCTGGCTCAGTAACACACATTCCTATCAGCTCCCCTACTCTCCCTGCCTCCCACATTCTGTTTCCCTTGGACTGAACTTCTATAAAATAGTAGCATATAAGCTTTTGTCTTAAGCCCTGCCTTCTGGGGAATCCAGGATAAGACACTCATCACCATCAAGGAAGGTCAAGTTTTGTTCCATAAACTGATTAAGAAGGCAGAAAAATTGGGTAGTTCTGGTGGCTCAGTGGTGTAGCGCCGCCTTAGCCCAGGGCCTGATCCTGGAGACCCAGGATCGAGTCCCACGTCCGGCTCCCGGCATGGAGCCTGCTTCTCCCTCTGCCTGCGTCTCTGCCTGTGTCTCTGCCTCTCTCTCTCTCCTCTCTCTGTCTCTAATGAATAAATAGATAAAATCTTTAAGAAAAAATAAAAGTACTGTTCTGCAAATTCTTTATTATTATTATTTTTAAAGACCTCACCCTCTTATTCATGAGAGACACACAGAGAGAGAGAGAGAGAGAGAGAGAGAGGCAGAGACATAGGCAGAGGGAGAAGCAAGCTTTCTGCAGGAGCCCAATGTGGGACTCGATCCGGGGACTCCAGGATCACCCCTGAGCTGAAGGCAGATGGCTTCACCGCTGAGCCACCCAGGCATTTCAATTTATTTTATTTTTTAAAAAGATTTTTATTTATTTGAGAGGGGAGAGCACGAGCAGCAGGAGGGTCAGTGGGAGAGGGAGAAGCAGACTCCCTCACTGAGTGCAGAGCCCACGTGGGGGCCCATCATAGGGTATCTGGTGTGATATAGGGCCCAACATGGGGCTGATCCCAGGATCCTGAGATCATGACCTAAGCTGAAGTCAGATGCTTAACTGACTGAACCACCCAGGCGCCCCCTTAAATTCTCTAAGTTGAACCTTCCTTAAATTGAATTCAATGTTCTTACCTAAATCCTCCGCCAAATCCTAAAGCAAGCAAAGATCAAAGTTCAACACCAACCTCAAATGTTTGGGGCCTTGGGAATCGAATATCTCTTTGAGAATTTGTTGAAAGCTGTGCACTCTGAACTCCAGAAAATGGAAATACACAAAAGAGTTTGTACACAATTCCATAGGTCCCAGATTAAGAGAAGTGGTTATGTTTCTTTCTGTAGTGCTCACTTTATCTCAGGTAGCAAGGATGAAAATGGAATGCAGGTTTAAGGGTGAGAGAAGATGGAAAGGCAGCAACTTTGTTTAAAAGTTTTATTTTGGAAATGCCTTTAAGTATTTCTTTTAGTCATCCTGTTCTATATACCATCAGGAGTTAGTGTGTGTTCCAATTACTGATTGAGAACACTTGATAACTAATTAGGAAGGGAGGGAGGAAGGAAGGACAAAGACAGAAGCAGAGACAAAGAGCCCTGGGGAAAGAACTGAAAGAGGGTCTAATCAACTTGACTTTATGTTGAGACAACTAGAGAGACTCTAAGTATCAAACCATTAGAGGGGAACTCGTCTAATTGCCTCTGCCAAAGACAGATAGATCCTCGCCCTCATTCCTTCTGGTGCAAGTCAACAATCCAGCTGCTTCCTGGGGACCCACTGTGTCAACCAGCGTTTCATATTCAAGGAACTGAGAGTGATGTGACTTGGATCAAGACAAATCCTGTCCACAAAGAACTTGCCATCTACTTATAATCAAAGCTTTGAAAAAGGCAAAAGGGCCTTTTAACCCTCCTTACTCCGTCTTAGCAATCAGCAGGCCTGGTTTGTCTTTAAGCACTTCATTGTTAGTGAGGTACAAATAATGCTCTTTGTGTTGAAATTCTGAAATGATTGTGTTTATCTCTTAAACTGCTGCTTAGTGATGAATGAATGCAAGCTGTTTGTACAAAGACCCATGAAATTCAAGTGGATGGATGCAGCTAACCTCCACATGCAAACCTCAAAAGCAAATAAAGCTGAAAGCAGAGAGAAAATTAAAATACATCTTTTCTCCCACCACCTTGCAAATTTCCAAAGATGCTTTTGTGAAGCAGTCGCTCCCCATCTCTGCTCCCTCCATCGGGGGAAGAGAGGCATCCGGAAGATGATGTTATGCATCTAGATAGTCCAATTAAAATATTTTCTTCTACGGGAATGCTTATCATGAAGTAGCACAGGGGAAGTGATGTCAAAACTAATTGAGGGTCAAAGCCAAATCTGGAATGATTAAGACTTTCAGGGCACACTTCAAATGCAGTAATCATGAGCTGTCTCACTTAAAGCCACTGCAACACTGGGGAGGCAAAATCAAGAGCATAGCAGCAGAGCCTGTTTTCAACCTAAACAATTCAGAGTCTGGAAGATTTTCTGAAACACTCCAAAGGGCTCCCCCATCAGGGGGCTTCCGTCTTCAGATCTGCATCCAAAGGAATCATCTTTCACCTCCATGTGGGCAATGCCAGAGGGGAACAAGGAGGTGGGAGAGAGAGTTCCATCCATTCCATTTACAAACTGCCAGGGCATATTATCTGTCCTCTAAATGAATGTTTAGCGAGCATAGGATGATTTTGCCTGGTTCCCTACAAGATGCAAAAGATGTAGGGAAAATGAATTTCTGGCTAGGCTTTAAGTGAAATCGCAAAACCAAACATGTTTAATCAAGATGCCGGTGACAGCTCATCGCTCATCGTTAGGATACATTTGTGGGGCTGTAATTTCTCTCTCACCCACAGTAGTGTTTGCTTCTTTCGTGTTTCCTCAGGCCAGTCCCCCTCAGAAGTCCGCAGTCGGCATATTATTTCTTCTTCCTTCAAGCTCTCATAGTTCTCCTCTGGAGATCTCACACACTGCTGGTTCTGGACTGCTGTGCTCAGGGTTAGCCAAGCAATAGGAAATGCTTGTAGGCAGAGAACAGCAATTTCTTTTTCATCTAAAGAAAAAATGTTTTAAGATGCTTAGCACACCCAGATTGGGGAAGTAGGGAGAGAAACAAGGAAGAAATCCTAAATTGTTTCTTCTCCATAGAACAAATTTTTGGTCTCAAGTCTATTTTTTTTAAAGATTTATTTATTTATTTATTTATTTATTTATTTGAGAGAGAGAGGGAGAGTGTGTAGGTGCGCAAGAGTGGAGGGAGGGGCAGAGGGAGAGAATCTTCAAGCAGACTCACAGATGAGCACGGAGCCCTACAAGGGGCTGGATCCCATGACCCATGAGATCATAACCTGAGCCAAAAACAAGAGTCAAACACTCCACTGACAGAGCCACCCAGGCACCCCAAGTCTCAAGCCTATTTTTAGTGTTTCAATTCTCTTTATTGTGATCCAGCTTATTGGAATAAAGATAGTCTCCAAAGCGTTGACAGAGTGGCAAGATGAGAGCCCATATCTTCTTTCATGTGCTATCACTGAATCTTACTCGGATTAGGGCATCATGGTGTGTGGTGGCATTTGATTGTGTGAATGGACTTCTCATCTTGAGCTAAATGCTAAGAAACATCTTCCCACTGTGGAATTGCTGGTGGGAATGGGAGGGTTTTCATTATCTATTGTGGGTCTGTTCTGGTAAGCTGTCACCTTAAAGCTATAGAAAGCTGCTCCAGAGCTATTTGTAGGGTGAGCTTGGATGCTTTGGCTTTTGTGTTTTGGACTCAAACCTGTGGGTCTCTGGTTTCAAATCTCCGATTTCAAATCCTTGGGTCATTCTTGGATTCCTACCAACCCTTCTCTCTAGTTCTTACTCCTTTCTTTTTCTTTTTTTTTTTTTTTTTTTTAAATTTTTATCCATTTGTGATAGTCACAGAGAGAGAGAGAGAATGAGGCAGAGACACAGGCAGAGGGAGAAGCAGGCTCCATGCACCGGGAGCCCGACGTGGGATTCGATCCCGGGTCTCCAGGATCGCGCCCTGGGCCAAAGGCAGGCGCCAAACCGCTGCGCCACCCAGGGATCCCACTCCTTTCTTTTTCTCTCTTGATGATTCTAGAAGTCTTCTCAGGGTCTGAGTATCCACAGGAGGAGAAGAAGCCACTTCTATTCCAAACCAAGACCAAACCTGTTAGAGTGGTTATTAATGTTAAGTATTGCCAATGTTGCACCATATTTGGCAGCTCAGAGAATGACCTAGAAGCGCATTCTCAGAAATCATTTTTTTAAAAACTGGAGTTAGGAAGCGTCACGTGAAATTTGTTGGAAGCTGGGGCTTGGGACTTGATGAGTATAAATGTCTTTAATCAAATTCTTGGTTTCTTATTCATAATCCTGTGTTGGCACCTAGCCAAGAGATAAGCATCTCATGAAGAACCCAAAAAGCAGGCTGCATATTTATTGTGTAGTTTCTGTTGTTTTTTGGAAACCTTAGGATTTTATGTCATACTCTGTGTCCTACTGAGTCACTGTAGTGTTTTTATTTTCCTAAGAAGCTGAGAGCTCATAATTTATTAACCAAAGAATCACATCCACTTAATTGTTCAACAAATATGTAGGAGTGCCTGCTTTGTGTAAGCCCCTGTGCTAGGCTCTGGAGAGTGGCTTTCTCCTGGACTCTGCTAGCCCTGCAGTAGATCCATGTCACAGGACAGATTACCCTGGAAGCTGGCTCTGAGGTGGATATTACATTGTAAGAAGTGTACTGGAAAGGTGCCTGGGTGGCTCAGTCGGTTAAGAGTCTGCTTACAGCAGATCATGACCTACATGATCCCAGCGTCCTGGGATCAAACCCCACCTTGGGCTCCCTGCTCAGGGGAGAATCTGCTTCTCCTTCTCCCTATGCGCCTCCCCTTGGCTTGTGCGTGCTCATTCTCTCTCTCAAATAAATAAAAATAAAATCTTAAAGTAAAAAAAGTGTACTGGAGAGGGTCCTTGGGGTTGACACTTATGGAAGAAGTGATGGAAACAGAACTGGGCAAGAGAAGAAGCTGAGTCCTGATCAGTCCCATCAAGGGCCTCAACCCACCCTATGGTGGGTCCTGAAGTTGGGGTCACTCTTCAGAGTCATTGAGAAATGAGGCAGTACGACCAGGCCTGGGAAATGGACTACTCCCCTCATGTAAGGTTAGTACTGGATGGGGCATGACCTAGGTCAGGGCGCCTCCATCCAGCAGAAGCAGCACTGCCAGCGGCTCTCCGTTGGGAGGAGATCCTGATGGCACGTGAGTGTCCATACGGTATACTAGAATGCACTCAGCTACTCCACAGAAGGTCCTGATTCAAACGGCTTGTCCCAGAGTAAGACATCAGGAATAACACCACTCTGGGATTTGTTAGTTCAGTAGCTCATTCAAGGACCCTTCCATCTTCCAACTTTTTCGTCATTCCCAACAAGAACTCTATACCCATTAAACAGGAGCTTCCCTTTCCCTTTCCCCTTCTCCCCAGCTCCTAGGAACATATATTCTACTTTCTGTCTTCATGAATTTACCTATTCTAGGTACTTCATACAAATAATATTTGTCCTCTCTGTCTGGTTTATTTCACTAAGCATGTTTCCAGGGTCTATCCATGCATATTATATCATATATAAAAATTTTGTTCCTTTTTATGTTGGAATAATATTCTCATACACACAGAGACACACACACACACAGACACACACACACATCATTTTGCTTATTCCATTCATCTATTAGTGGGGACTTGGGCTGTTTCCACCCTTTGGCTACTGTGGGTAATGCTTCTATGAACATTGGTGTATAAATATATGTTCAAGTCTCTGCTTTCCATTCTTCTGAACATATGCCTAGGGGTTGAATTGCTGGGTCATATGATAATTTGATGTTTAACCTTTTTGAGAAACTGTTTTTGGTAGCAGCTGCACCACTTTACGTTCCCACCAGCAATGTGTGCAGGTTCCTATTTCTCTCCATCTTTACCAACATTTGTTATTTCCATTTTTAAAAATTATACCCATTTCCCCCTCATAGCTTATTGACCACTGTTGACCAATTCCTAAATTAATTATTGGGAAAGTGAATAAGATCACCATTGATTGCTTCAAACTAACTAGGACTCACATCCTGGGGAGAGTCCACATTCCCTGAAGGACATGGCTGCAGAGAGAACAGTTGGATATCTGACCAAAATCAGATCTTTCTGGCAAGAAAGAGAGGATGGGGACGAATTATAGGGAGGCTACTGTCAATGTCTGCAATGGAGAGGCTTTAAAAACCTTAACACCCAGAACAGAAATTCTGATTCAGTTGAGCCAGTCTGCAGTGGGTTCCCAACATCAGTCATTTTTATATGTTCACCAGGTTGATTCGAATGCACAGTCAGGGTTGAGACCACTGACCTAGTAGGTGAGGCCACCCACTAAGTCCATAAGTATGAGAGCTGAGAAGTACAATGTGCAATGGGAGCCCTGGACAGAGCGTGCTCTGGTGGACCGAGGAAATCCCCTCAGAGGAAGGATATTTAGAAATGTCAGGAAAGCAGGCTGAGAACATAGACACAGGAGACAGAAAAGGTGTTGCCTAAGGAATAGGAAGAAGTTCAGTCCAGCTGGAGTGAGGCATTCTGACCTCAAGGTGACAATATTTTTAATCAGATAATGGCAACTCTTAGAGCAATGGCTAGATCACGCACTTCAGCCTGGTTTACTTTCAGGTATATTTACCTATCCCCTCTGCCCTGCTCTTGGTAAGCCAGGTAAGCAGCAGGTTATAGTCACTGTATTTTAAGCCTACCTGTGCTTTGTACAACCAGTATGGCCTGAGGAAGTTCCATGACCTCGCTAGAGCTCTAGAAAGGTCCTACAAAGTGAGGTTACAGTGAGTCCTTCACAGGGCTCAGATGAGATGAGAAAATGTATGCATGTGAGTGTCCTACATTAATATGCTGATGAATTCCAAATTTCTGTTCCCATCAAACCTCTCTCCAGAGCACCCCTGATCTCCAGACCTGTACATCAAGCTGCCTACTTGACATCACCCCTTGAACGTGTAGTGGGCATTTCCCACCTGACATGGTTAAGATTGAGCTCCTCATGTGCTGCTCAAAACCAGCTCCCCCTCCATGCTTCCCTGTGGCAACTAATGACATCTCCATCCTTAGTGTCACCCTTGGCTCCTTTCTCTCCACAATCTGGTCTGTTAACAAGTCCTGTCACTCTGTTTTCAGAATATATTCAGAATTTGACCATTTCTCACACCCGCCCTCCCCCCCCCGCCCCGTCATGATCCAAGTCGATGTTCTCTCGTGCCCAGATTTTGTAGCAGCCTCCTGATTGCTCTCCCTGCTCCTGCCCTTCCCCCCACAGTCCATTCTCAACCCTCCATCCCACTTAGAGTAAAGGTTGAAACCTTCCTAATGACCTGTCAGATCTTCTGTCACAAGGCCCACTATTATTCTCTTATCTCCGGCATTCTCCTCTTTTTTCACCTGCTTCAGCCCCAGCTTTCCTGCTTGTCCCCGAATGTGCCAGGAACACTCCTACTGCGGGGCCTTTGTGCTTGTGGTTTTCTTCACTGGAATCTTCTGCCTCATTTAGCCACAGGTGGCTAACTTCTCATTTCTTTCACAGCGTCACTCAAAGCCTATAATGTCACAAAGTCCTTCCCTAGACACCTTGTTTTAAATTTCAGCATTTGCCCTTGACTTCAAATTCTCCTTCTCTGCCTTATTTTTATCTTAGCACTTACCACTAACTTGCTGTATATATTGTTTATTTATATTGTTTTTTAGTTTTCTTCCCTACCAGGATATACATAAATATAAGTTTTTATATAGTACATACATAATATATATATTTATCAAGTGTTCCTACCAGAATACCCCAGCTCCCCAAGGGCAGGGATTTTTGTCTGATTTGTTCACTTTACATCTCCAGTGCCAGGATAGTGGGGACTCCATAAGTCTGTTAATACCACGCTTTACAGAAAAGAAACCTGTAATAACAAACCTCAAAATAACCTCAAAATAACAAAGCTAGGAAGTGGTGGAGTTGGGTAGTTTACTGTTCGATGGTGCTTTACACATAAAAATCCTCTTTAGCAAAAACACAGAGCAATGTCAGTGGCCCCTCTCCAGTCTCCTTCTGTACCACAGTTGAAGAAAGGAAATCCCTCAGATGAAGAAGGACTAGGGGCTGAAGGCCTCATGGACTAGTTGATGGACCCCTGGCTAGGGTGTTCAGATATGAGTGTCATTAAGCAAGGAAGCCAGGGAACCATTTCCACCCTTCTTCCCAAGCAAGAAAGGAATTAAGCTCCTGGAAGCAAATAGGCACAGGAGGAAGGCTCCTTAGCATCACGGGAAGATATGTCAAGTCCGTTTGAAATGGCTGGGGAGATTTTTTTGACGCAGATATCAGCTTCAAGACGTATGCCACTGGCAGCACCACCCAGACTCTCTGTGGCCCCTAAAAATTCCTTCCTCTTCCATTCATTCCATTGAACACACAACAAGAAATCCTAGCAGAATACAGGAAGAACAATCAGAGAATAGCCCGCAATTAAATATGCTAAAGCTTTATTGGAATGATTTTTAAAGAGTGCTTTTTTTTTTTTTTTTTTGAAGAGGCAGGTGGCTTCTCTAAGAAGTTCAGAAGGAAGAGGACTGGGCAGGGCGTGAATGGAAGCAGAGTCCTGCTGGCTGTGGATTCTGTAGGGTTGGGGCAAAGCCGAGAGCCAGAGCAAGGGCCTGGCCTCTTCCTGGGGGGGAGCTGTCCCAGAAGAGCTGGCTCTTCTCTAAGCCCTGGGGTCCTCACTGTCCATCCCTGTCTGCTGGGAGGAGTAAGTGAGAGAAGAAGGCCTCTGAGATGCTTAGCCCGGTGCCCAGTACAGAGCAAGCCCTCAATGTGTGTATTTTCTTTCTCCTTTTTAGGAGCAAAATAAGGGACCAAGGCAATAGCTCAGATGAGGAATAGAAGAGACTTTCTTTCTTTCTTCTTTCTTTCTCTTTCTAGATTTTATTTATTTATTTATTTATTTATTTATTTATTTATTTAGAGAGCGAGCGGGGAGGGAGGGGGCAGATTCCCTGCTGAGCAGGGAGCCTGAAATGAGATTTGATCCCATGACACCAAGATCATGACCTGAGCCGAAAGCAGATGCTTAACCGACTGAGCCACCCAGGTGCCCTGGAGAGGCTCTTTTTAAAGGTACTGGTCTGTAACTGAGAGAGTGGAGGAAGGGAAGAAACTTCTTAAGTCACAAAATGCCTTCTGTTGGCAGTGTAAAGCTGCCTCCTTTCCTCCTCAGAGGTGCAAAGGAGGAGCAGCAGCAGACCATGGCTCTGGGCTCCTCTTCTATTTTCCCTTCAGAGCACCCACCGTCTCTGCCCTTTCACACACTCCCTGCCAGTTCCCAGGACAACTTTAAGGGATCATCTAGCCCCAGAAGTCCCCATTAGATCTGCTGGAACTCATGGTAGGTGAGCTTCTGCCTCAGCCCAACCTGCCTTCCTCCCTTCCTTCTAAGTATTCTCAGGAGCACTCTTGGGGCACCTGAGTGGCTCAGTTGGCTAAGCGTCTGCCTTCTGCTCAGGTTATGATCCCAGGGTCCTGGGATCCAGCCCCTCATCGGGCTCCCCGCTCAGCAGGGAGTTTGCCCTTTCTCCCTGCTCATCTTCTCTCTCAAATAAATAAATAAAATCTTTTTTTTTTTTTAAGATTTTATTTATTCATGAGAGACACACAGAGAGCGGCAGAGATACAGGCAGAGGGAGAAGCAGGCTCCATGCAGGGAGCCCAACGTGGGACTGGATCCCGGATCCTGGGTTCATGCCCTGGGCTGAAGGCAGGCGTTCAACCGCTGAGCCGCCCAGGTGTCCTTTTTTTAAAGAGCACTCTCCAAAAGCCTTCCACACGTGACTCTAGGGAGTGCAGTGTAAGACCACCAGTCCCTCATTGTCTGTTGCCTTTGCCCCTCCAGCCACAGCCCACTCATCTGACCTCGCAAGCACCATCTTTCCACTTAAATGACTTCATTTGCAAATCATGTATGTAAGTGTGTTTTGCAGATTGATAGCTGCGCATAAGTGTCAGTTTCCATAATTTTTTTTTTAATTGGGCAACAGGTGAACCCATCAACACCCATTTCCAAGTCACTGGGATACAAGATGGCTGCATTTAAATAGATGATAGTCTCTGAAGTGATTCTGCCTGGATCTGAATCGTGGTCCTACTACTTCTTAGTCTTGTGACCTTGGCCCAACTACATAACCTTTCCATTGCTCTGTAAAATGGTGATAATAATGGTCACTTTCTCCTAGACCTTTTATTAGAATAAAATGAGCCGTACATGGAAAGGTCTCAGAATATCCATGATATATAATATGCACATAGTATGCATTATGTATTAGAGCCTCACAAGAACCCCTGGAGGTATTGTAATCACCACCTGTGTTGGACCCCTCTCGTACCCTACCTCCTACTCTCTGCCCTTCTTTTCACTCCAGCTGTTGCTGCAGCCACCTGCTGACTCAGGTATAACCCAACAGCACCGTGCTCCACTGGACTACTTACTTCTTACTTCCTGCCTGGTTTCTTTGCCACCCCTACCTGAGATGCTTCCAGAAATGCTCAGCGAACCTGGCCCAAGCAAACTTGGAAGTGTGAGGAAGCTAATATTCTAAGTGACATTCCTTGACCAGGAGGGAGTTTGAAACAATGAGAAAATAGCCCCTTCTTTCATTCCTTGGGAGAATAAATCTGAGCTGTAATCTGTCCCATCAAGGTCCTAGTTCAGGGGTCCAAAGCATGGGGCACCCGTGGCTTGGCATTCCCTCCTTCCCTGTCTCACTCTTCCCAAAATAGACTACCCACATACACGCCCTTGCCTCATCCTCTGCTCTTTGGAGAACTGGCTAACTGTGCACAAGAGGAGGGTGAAAGAAAGCTAATGGCTAGTTCAACACCCAGAATCAGATCTAGACTCAAGTTCAAGTCTTCTACCTTCTGAATATCATTCCCACACTGTGCCACCTCTCATTTCGTACCTATGCATCTTAACAGAGGCCTTTGGAAAGCTTGATTAGCCAGTGTGAGGCCAGGGAGGAGAGAGCTATGAATCCATAGCACAGCCCCTTTCCTGTCCCTGCATAGGGCTGGTTCCACATGGCCACAGAGTGGGGAACAGTGGTTCCACTTGACTGAAGCCTGGGGTGGGGACCGTGTCAAATTTGTCTTTGTATCACCAGCACTCATGGCCTGGCATACAGTAAGTGCTCGGTAAATATTTGCTGGATACATGGGTCTGGAAATCAAACAACTGCTGATTTCTTCGTAAAGATTACTTTTCATGTGGCCATGCTTGTTCCTAGACTTACTGTCTTACAGTCTGTTCCTAGACTTTGTTTTTTATGCTGGCTTGGGATGTAATCTGCAATGAACAGAGAACTTTTTTGTGAGGGGATTGGATTGTTTACTTTTTTACCAAGCTAAGTTAGTACAGAATCATGTGTCTGGAAATTATTCAAGAAATATATATTTCTTGAAATCATTTGAGAAAAACTGATCATCAAGTTGATTGATAAGTGAAAGAAGTAGCTAGAAGCTGTCAAACCAGTCACCTGTAGGAGAAATGTACTCTGAGCTACATAGGTTTCACCAGCACTACTTTGATTGTTTGATATCGAAGTGTCTCTGAAGTGTGCCACAGGCCCTCCCACTTCCCACAGCATTCATTCTACCCAGCCTCACTCAAGTTTGGGTTACCTGTTTAGCCTTGTAGATATATGGGTCTGTGACCCCTGTACAAAGTGACACACAACAGGGTATTCCTTATACAGAAATAGTAGAAGGAGATGACTGGCATAATTCCTGACTTTTCCTGCAGCTTGCTCAGCCTATTCCTGCCACCATCAACAGGTGCCCAATGATAGCATACTATTCTCCCTTCCAGGTACTATAAGATCACCGTGGTGCTCATGTGCTTTGTGATCCCCACGCTGGTGCCCTGGTGCGTCTGGGGAGAGAGTCTGTGGAATTCCTACTTCTTGGCTTCCATTCTCCGCTATACCATCTCACTCAACATCACCTGGCTGGTCAACAGCGCTGCCCACATGTATGGAAACCGGCCCTATGACAAGCACATCAGCCCTCGGCAGAACCCACTTGTCACTCTGGGTGCCATTGGTGAGTAGGGGTGCAAGAGCCAGTGGGAAGTGCAGCAGCTCAGATTTTTCTTGGCTTTCCAGTGGTTTTCTGGAATCTGTAAAGAGATGCAGTGAAAGTCAGGTGGGATAAACTTGGGCTTTGGTATTAGAATCCTGGCTCTGGGACAAGTCACCTAATCTCTCTGATTTAGAGTTTTCTCATCTGTGAAATGGGAATAGTGATGTCTACCTCACAGGGATGTCATGAAGATTAAGGTCCTATATGTAAACCGCTTAGGACAATGTCTGTCATATAGTAGTGATTTATTTTCACTATGGAAATTTTCCTAAAGGAGGAGTAGCAGCAGACTTTTGTTTCAAATTGCCCTGACCCTTCTGGCCTCTGTTGTGCCATTTGACTTCAAACAGAGAGATAGGAAGAAACAAGAGTATGGTATCTCATGGTGCCACAAAATGTTTAAGAGCGAGGCCTCTGGATTCTGATAACTTTGAGTCTTGGTTCCTCTACTTACTGTCTGGGCAAGTTATCTGGCTCCTTCATACCTTGTGTCTTCATCTGTAAACTGAAGATAATAGTAGCATTTACCTGCTCTTGGGGTCATTGGAGGGTTAGGTGAGTTCATACATAGTCTTTGCAGCAGTGCTTAGTATGAAATAAGCCTCAGTAATGTCATTTTTATTACTAGCTTTATGGTCTTAAACAAGCTACTTGTCCCTTCTGTACATTTACATCCTCGTTTTTAAAACAGGGATAATCATAGCAGCTAGCTCAAAGATGTGAAGATTATAGGTGCTAATACCCATTAAAGCCCTCACCACTGTGGCTGGCACACAGTAAGTAATAAATAATCATTAGCTGTATCTTTCTGGAAGTAACTCAGGCTTCTTGGCAAGCTGAGCCTTGAGCATAGAGATCAAACCAGGAAGGGAAGATCCTACTGTTAAATAGCAACGGTATCTGCGTCACCTAGCAATGAATTTCTACCACTGCATTGTTAGGGTCATGCCCTTATTAAGACCCCAGGGATCTTGTGTTGACAAGAGCAATCTGAGGTGGAATAAACACCAAATTTAGCTCTGGGAACAGTGGCTAACCAGAGAGAAAAATGTCTTGGAAAGAGTATGATACCTCTACCGCTTCCTCCCCTCTTCTTCCTCACCCCTCATCTTCTTCTTTCTTTCCCTATTTATTTGGAGAGAGATGGGGGGGGGAGGGAAAGAGTGGGGTGGGAGCAGAGGAAGAGGGAGAGAGAGAGAGAACCTCCAGCAGACTCCCAGCTAAGCACAGAGCCTGACACAAGGCTTGATCCCATGACCCCAAGATCATGACCTGAGCCAAAATCAAGAGTTGAACATTTAACCAACTGAGCCACCCAGGTGCCCACCTTTCATCTTCTGAAAAGACTGCAGTGGGGAGCCCATCCAGTATTTACTCAGAGCAGACAGAAGAGAGGACAAGATGGACTTACCTCTTCTGTAGGGACAGTGGGCAAGAAAATGCAAATAATATGGCCACAGCCCAGGCCCTGAAGAGCTGGGTATCAGTTTTAAATCCACCCAGATTAACAATGGGCTTCTAGTCAGTTTTCTTCATTAAGATCCTGGGAAGGCTTCTGTTACATCTGACTGTGCTGTAGATGGGGAGTACATCCAGGGTTCTTAGAACAGTGTCTGCTTCTGAAAATCCTGGGGGGAACTTCTCTATATATACTCCAGGGCTGGAAAAACACTAAAATCGATGACGGTGGAAGGGGCAGGGTAAAGAAGATCTAAATTAAAAAGAAAACGGTAAACCACAGATCCATCCATCTGACGTACTCATTAAAGAGCAGAATCCTTTAATTGTGGTCAACAGAAGAACTATGTGATGACCAGTACCCACTTAAGAAGTAAAGAAGGAGGTGCCCAACTCTTGGTTTCAGCTCAGGTCATGATCTCAGGGTTGTGAGATCCAGCCCAGTGTCCTGCTCTGAGCTCAGCAGGGAGTCTGCATAAGACTCTCTTTTCCCTTTCCCCATCCCCACCTAAGCCTCTCTCTCTCTCAAATAAATAAATAAATAAATATTTAAAAAAAAAGTAAAGGAAGAATCTGGCAATCTCTCAAAAGGTTAAAAATAGTTACCATATGATCCAGAAATACAAATGGTACATCTATACAGTGGAAGACTATTTGGCAATAAAAAGAAATGAAGAGGGATCCCTGGGTGGTACAGCGGTTTAGCGCCTGACTTTGGCCCAGGGCGTGATCCTGGAGACCTGGGATCAAATCCCACGTTGGGCTCCCGGTGCATGGAGCCTGCTTCTCCCTTCTGCCTATGTCTCTGCCTCTCTCTCTCTCATTGTGTGCCTATCATAAATAAATAAAATTTTAAAAAAATTAAAAAAAAATAATGCTAAAAAAAAAAAAAGAAATGAAGAAATGAAGATACCTGCTACAACCTTGAAAACGTTATGCTAAGTGAAAGAAACCAGTCACAAAAAGCTACATATTGTATGATTTCATTTAAACAAAATGTTTAGAATGGACAAGTCTATAGAGATTGTATTAGAGTTATCTAGAGAAACAGAATCAGTATATATATACACACACACACACACACGTTAGTATACATATATATGTATACACATATATGCTACATATACTGATATATATACCTATCTATATATGTAATACTATTATATGCATATATTATACAGTTTTTGTATATACTGTAATATATGTATATTCTTCATATATATATTTATTAATCCCCATATATATACAGAAACAGTAGGATACCTATATAAATATAAATAGATATATATTTATAGGATATACATATGCTACTGTTTCTATGTGTGTATATATGCATATGTATAGAGAGGAAGGATCAGAGAAGGGGAGAGAGAGAGATTTCTTGTAAGGCATTGGCTCACATGATTATGGGAGCTGAGAAATCCCACGATCTGCTATGCGCAAGCTGGAGACCCAGGAAAGACAGTGGTATAATTAAATCTGAGTCCGAAGGCCTGAGAACCGGGGTTGCAGTTGATGAAATTCCAGTCTGAGGGCAGGAGAAAATGAGATGGATGTTCCAGTTCAGTCAGTGAGTCAGAAAAAAAGGGACAAATTCTCTTCCTCCACCATTTGTTCTGTTCAGTCTCTTAACGGATTGAGTGATGGCCACCCCACTGGCGAGGGTAATCTGCTCTACTGAGTCCACTGATTCAAATGATCATCTCGTCCAGAGACGCCCCCCCAGGCATGCTTCATGGAAATTTTTAACCTGGGCAAGCCTTGGCCATTCAGGCTGTGTAAAATTAACCATGACAGAGAAAGAAAGTAGGGCTGGAGGCATGGAGGGATGGTTGGGAGATGACAGCTCAGCAATGTGGAGCCTCCTTTTAGGTAATGAAAATGTTATAAAATTCATCGTGGTGATGGATGCACAACTCTGTGAAAATGCTTAAAAGCCATTAAATTGTACTTCAAATGGATGAATTATATAGTGAATTATATCTCAATAAAGCTGTTTTAAAAAGTCAAATGAAAAAAAAAAAGTCAAATGAAAGAAGCCCTGAGATCCCTCCTGAAAACACTTTAATTAAAAAAAAAAGTGGGAACCCTGGGTGGCGCAGCGGTTTAGCACCTGCCTTTGGCCCGGGGCGCGATCCTGGAGACCCGGGATGGAATCCCACGTCGGGCTCCCGGTGCATGGAGCCTGCTTCTCCCTCTGCCTGTGTCTCTGCCTCTCTCTCTCTCTCTCTCTCTCTCTGTGACTATCATAAGTAAATAAAAATGTAAAAAAAATTTTTTTTAAATTAAAAAATTAAAAAAAAAAAAAAAGTAAGAGAGGAAACGCTATTTACCAGGAGGGATGGAATAATACATAGGCAGATTCGGAACATGTAAAGGTCCACTTCCTCGATTCACTATCTGAACGATGTTCGTCTGGGTCTTCCAGGCTCTCTCACGAGCCTTCCTTTAATCCCTCCAGCCCCCAGAAGCTATTTTCCTTTCATGAACACACATCTAAATGAGGATCTGTTATCAACCATTTAGCATTTAGTTTACAAAGCACAGCTCTGAAATCATGGTAGCATATCTACAGTTCATGTGGGGAAATTAATCCGTGACTCTATGCTGATTAAATTCAGTGTTATTTTTCTGTTCATATTTCATCTAGCCAGCTAAGTAAATGCTTCCTAGGGGCAGACACCAAGTCTCCTGGTCCCCATAGAGCCTGACATAGTGCCTTGCACCTGGCACACCCTCAATAAGTGTGGGGGGTGGGGAGGAAAAAAAATCTTTGCAAAGAAGTGGAGATGGGTTATTTCAATGCCCGCTTTGTCTTCTAGGTGAAGGCTTCCACAATTACCACCACACCTTTCCTTTTGACTACTCTGCGAGTGAATTTGGCTTAAATTTCAACCCAACCACTTGGTTCATTGACCTCATGTGCTGGCTGGGGCTAGCCACCGACCGCAAACGGGCAACCAAGCCAATGATCGAGGCCCGGAAAGCCAGGACTGGAGATGGCAGCACTTGAACCTGGAACCACCATCCAACATGTCTGCCATCGACATCTCAGTTCATGGCTTTGGTTACTATCGTTCTCTTGTTCATTGGATGTGGGAGGGGGTAGAGAGTAGAGAGGGAACAGAATCTATGTGCTTTGGGAACTTTTTGTTTGTCTCAAAATAATTGTCAACTATCAATGAAAAAAAAATTTTCATGTCAGTGTAACTATGATTTAACATTAGAGTGTGAACACACAATTTAGTCGCCGTAGTTCTAGTATGTCAAACACACATGGTCATGTGCTTGTACATGATGTTGACCCTGACAGGATGAAGGAGCTTAATATTCTCTCGGTGTCATTCAGGAGAGCATTTGTTTTCTTTTCTACCAGTTAACCCAGTGCTGTTTTTCAACCCATTATCTGAAGGAGCTGAGAGACAGGGCGGAAGACAAAAGAGAGGGTCAGAGTAACTAAAGAATGTTTCTGTTTTGTAATTACTATGTGTGTGTTTGCTTTTGTTTTCTTAAATAAGAGAATTCATCATTTAAAAAAATGACAGTACAGGAAATGAGTCTCTCATTCTTTTTGCCCTGTTTACAGCTTTTTAATGCTCCACTGTCTTTGCTTCAGAAGAGATCTGTCCACTGCCCAGCTTGTTCTGTGTCCCGATTATGCCAGCCAACCCTATAAATCAGTGCTTATATAGGTGTTTGATTTTATTCTCTTTGCTGTTGTCATTTTAAAGGTGTATAACTTAGATGTGCCAGACATAAAATTAAGCTCAAATTAAGCTCTCATTTAAATGTTTAGACACCTAATTTATATTCTAATTGATCCCAGCCACTGATGCATGTACTTTAGCTACTCCTACTAAATAAGCATATTAATTTTCCACACCAGGCCATCAGATCTTAATAACCGACAGTTATCTAGAACTCAGTGTCTCCTAATATTTTCCCTGCATGCAGCCTTCATTGATTTTGCAGCAAAATATACAGTAATCATTATGTCGCTTCTGGATTAAAAATTTTTCGTGTGTTAAGTTGCCTTGTAAAGAGCATGTTGAGTAAATGGGGCAGCGTGGCCTTTGTGGTAGTTGTTAAAGCAAAAGAAAGATGTTGGAGCACTTTGAAGATAGATCTTTTCAGGAAAACTGTAGTAATTTAAGTTTTTTGAGAAAGAAGTGATACCAATAGGAAATTGTCATAATGAAGTTCTTCATCCAGCAGGTGTTTAACAGTGTTATTTTGCCATTTTGCCATTAATAATGTATAACCATCTATGAGTGATTTACAATAAATGATTATGAATTTGTTGGTGTTCTTGACTAGCTACTTAAATGTTCAGAAGATGTTCTCCCAAGGGTACCTGATGCCCCATGATGACCGTGTGATTCCCATTTGATTTGAGCTCTGGACTAACAGGGCCCCTAAGAGCAGGCCTCCTGTATCCCATCTGCCTTAGGCCACAAGGAAAAGTTTTATTTGGAATGCAGCACCCCTAGTAGTGTCATTCCCCCACTTCTCATTCACCAGCACTGTCACTTGTACTGCTTCCAGCTGACAAATGGGTACCACTACTCCTACCTGTCACCCAAAAGAGTGTGAAGGACATCTTCCTCCCTCAAGTCCCACCAGGCCCCACTAGGAGTGACCAAAGATGTGGGAGACAAGCTCAGCTCTCCCTCTAGTCCTGCCTCCCAAATTTTCCCATAAGCTGCCTCACTTTCTGCTCTTAACTTTTGCCCCAAAGCACCTGTTTGTTCCCCTGCCATCAGATACAGACTTCTTAGCCTGCCTGCAGTTGAGTGGGATTCCAGCCAATGGACCCTTTGGGTATGACTGTAGCTATCACCAGCTGCTTCATACTGCAGCCGCACATTGCTGAGACCTTGTATGGAGGATTAGTAGTACAATTGTATTCTAAGTTGGCTTTGTATCAACACGACCTAAAATGATTGGGAATATTTCTAACTGAGAATATTTCTGTGATTCTTTGACCCTTAATTATACTAATCTTATTGCTTATCAATTAATAGAAAAGGCTACATTTGGAGAAAACTATTTTAAATCTTCTCACGAAAGGAGGATAGTCCCCCATCTAGTCCAGATAAATCCAGAACCTCACTCCTCTGAACCTGAGTGCCACATATTTATCTGCAGCAGTGCCCATGAATGAGAATTGGGATGATTTTGTTGAAGGAGTAGATGAAGGTTAGATCTCTCTAGAGTCTTCCATATTAGCACCCCCTGCAGGTCTCAGCAGCATCCAAGGGAAGAAAGTAACCCAAGACTATCCAAGGTGGCCCTGGAGAAGTTGGTACTTTTTTTTTTTTTTGAGAGGATCAGGTTTAGAATGAGAGAATGCCCTGTCCTTAATCCCCAGGGCCCTATGAGGTTTATTTCAGAAACATCCACCTATGTGTCTAGGTGAGGGGAGTCAAGGGGAAGCAATTTCAACAGTGCTTCTCCCATGTGTGTCATGGCAGTTACATGGAGCTGGTCGGATATGACAGAGCCTGCTCAAGCGCACTACCAGCCAACTGTGTGGCCTTGAGAAAACTAGTCTTTCTGGATCCAGTTTTCTCATCTACAAAGACAGATGAAACTAGACTCTGGCTAAGGTCCCACCAAACCGTGATGGTCACCGACAGCAACAGAGCTAGGGACATGCCTGACTTCAGATTCAAAACACCTCTCAAGTTTGTGCCCATTCTTTCTGGGACCGGGCAAGTCAATATTGAGGGGAAATAATTGAGTCTGAGTGGGAGAACACATAAAGAACATACATCTGTTTCATTCATTCCCCAAATATAATGAAACAAGAAAAATAAACATAATACATGGAAAACAATTTAATCAAAGAAAGTATTACAAAAAGCTCTGGCTTAGTGGAGTAGTAGAAATCGTACTGGACTCGAGTTCAAGACCTGAGTTTGAATTCTTCCTTTTTTAAGTTGAGGTATAATTGACATACATTATATTAGTTTCAGGTGTACAACATAATGATTTGATATTTGCATATATTGCAAAAAAGGCGCCAGCTGGCTCAGTCTGTATATATTGCAAAATGATCACTACCATAAGTCTTGTTAACATCTGTCACCACATGCAGTTAGAAAACTCTTTTTCTTAGGATGGGAACTTTTAAGATCTACTCTCTTAGCTACTGTCAAAGATGACATACTGTATTATTAACTATAGTCACCATGCTGCACATGACATCCCTATGACATTTATTTTATAACTGGACGTCTGTATCTTTTGACCAACTTCACCATATTGTCCACCCCTACACCCCACCAATCTGTTCTTTGTATCTATGAGTTCATTGTGGGTTTTTTTTTTAAGATTGTACATATAAGAAAGATCATATGTTATTTGTCTTTCTCTGTCTGACTTATTTCATTTAGCATAATACCCTCTATGTCCATCCATGTCATCAAAAATGGCAAGATTTCAAAGTCTAACTCATGATCTAAAGTACTGTGATACCTAGCACATATTTTTAGACTGAACCACGTGAAAGTGCCATTTATTAACCTACTGATCCTCTCTGCACTTCCACAAAGTAAGAACAGTAACACTTAAGTGCTCAGATAAATCTAGAGGCCTCAAAAAGAGGCCTGGCGCATTGTAGATCCTCAAGAGACATCAGCTGAGGGTGAGTAGCATGTCCCAGACACAAGACAGTAACTGAGCTGTAGTCAAATAACCACAGACTGCAAGTGAAGAGGACCAGCTTCTAGTTCTGGTTCTGCTAGTAACTAGCTGGATGGTGGGTAGCAGAACAGGCCCCAAAACATGCCAATTTGACATAAAATTATTTCCAGTTAGAAGCACTTGAGGGTCACCTGGCTGGCTCAGTCGCTAAAGCACGTGACTCTTGATCTTAGGGTTGTGAGTTCGAGCCCCATGTTGGGTGTAGAGGATACTGGAAGAAGAAAAAGAAAGAAAGAAAAAAAAGAAAGAAGAAGAAAGAAGAAAGAAAAGAAAGAAAAGAAAGAAGAAAGAAAGAAAGAAAGAAGAAAGAAAGAAAGAAAGAAAGAAAGAAAGAAAGAAAGAAAGAAAGAAAGAAAGAAAGAAAGAAAGAAAGAAAGAAAGAAAAGAAGAAAGGAAAGAAAAGCACTTAGAAACAGCAGATGCAAGAGGGACCCTCTTGACTCCGTTTTTCTCCCTAAAAGCAGGAAATGAAACTCTGCCCCCCCCCCATATGAGAGCTGCCCTCTCTGTACCAAAGGGAAAGAAACATTCTTACCAGAGACAGAGAGGAGGCACCCAGAGAATCAATGCAAACAAGGGTTTGCAAGTAACCTTATCTCCCTTTAGCTCCCCCATATATTCTGGGGACTTTTTCACCAGTAGTACTCTTTGTCCAATCTGGTATATAAGCATTTGGGCTCCACCACGTTTTGGGGCTTCGCTTTCCCATGAGGGCTCCTATGAGCATATAACCATAAAATCTGTAGGTTTCTCTCTTAATCTGTCTCTGTCAACTTAATTCTCAGGCCCAGCCTCACCCTTGGAGGCTGGAAGGCAGGTTCCACCTCCCCTCCGTGGCTGTATCTCCTAGAGCCTCAGGGAGCCCTTCTGTAGAGGAGCCCGACTGGAAGGCATCGTCCTGCCCAGCTGTCCAGCTAGCAGTGACTCTGTGTGAAGCCAGAGCCCTGAGGGTCGTTCTGAGCCTCGGCCTCCTTCCTGCGCCTTCAGGCCTCCGTCAGAGGACAAGCCCCACCAGTGGTGTCACCCGTGCTTCCTGCAGCTCATTTTTCTCCTCATCGGGAGCTGGGATTGAAGACTGGTAGAAGGAAGAGGCCGAAGCTAATGGATAAAAATGAGCTTCGGGGATTATCTGTGACGTTCATTTATCCATTTCACTCCTCTGCTCCATTACAGAAGACACTGGAAGCAGCTGGGTTCTCAGCGGCAGCTCATGTGAAGAACACAGAAGGAAAGAAGTATCCTAACCTTTATAATGCTTTTTGTTTTTAATTTCCCCACTTTTAGTTCAGGGTATTCATCAAAATCCTTTCCTCGACGTCAAGGAAATGCTCTCAATGACCTGGAAACTCCTCTCCTGTTCTCCCCACAGGCTGTAGAATTCATTACCCCCCCCCCCCCCAATGTTCCTGATTTCTAAATTTGCAAGTCAGAAGCAAGAGGAAGGAAAGCTCCGGCCTCCGGCCTCCGTTCTGCTGGCGCCAGCAAGGCAGCAAGCCCGTGTTCCAGCGGCCACTGTGGCCGGTGACAGCCTCCTCGCTTGCCTGTCCTCCCATGACGCCTCTGCCCGGGCACCGCAGGCTGCCTCCACTTCCACAGATTCAAGAAGAGACCAGCAGACAGCAGCCCCAGGTAGCAATGGCGGGGAAGACTTTCCCTGAGAAAGTGCCCTCCCTTACAGCTCCTAAACCTACAGTTACTGTGCAGGAAAGAGGACTTGGCCTTCGACCCCCGCTTCAAATCCCTGCAACTCAGGATTCACTAAATTGATGTCCCAGTCCTTCCCTTTTTTGATCCTCTGCAAGGCTACCTTTCATGTCATGGAGAGAAATCTCCAAAGTTACTTTTCTTTTTTAAGATTTTATTTTTTTTATTTGACAGAGAGAGAGAGTACAAGCAGGGGGAGCAGTAGAGGGAGAGGGAATAATAGGCTCCCACCTAAGCAGGGAGCCCCACTTGGGGCTCGATCCCAGAACCCTGGGATCATGACCTGAGTGAAGGCAGAGGCTTGACCACCTGAGCCACTCAGATGCCCCAAAGTTACTTTTCTGACAGAAGCACCAACCACTGGGCAGAGCTGCCAAACTCTGTGTTGTGGGTGGACAAAGTCACTGGGTCCTGCTGGAGCAGGACATGGTCGTATTTTTATCATCAGATTTCCTAAAAGCCGGTGCTCACAGTGTATGGATCATAAAACTGCCAATTGTGGAGGGTGCTCCTTTTCCCAGGCAGTAGGACGTCATGTGTGAGGATGGTGGCGAGAGGAGGGGGCGCCCCTGTCGGGGACATGGTGTGACCTCTGTGACCCCTGAGTGAGGATGAACTGGCTAGCCAGTGTCTTGAAGGAAGAGTGAATCATCAGCGCAGGTGAGGACTTTCCAGTGCCCGCAAACAGGCTCCTCGCGCGCGGTGGAGGGATCTGGAAGGGCCACTTCACTTCTCTCCTGGTCCCTTGGTTGCTGACCGTGAATGCAACAACTCTGCTGTCTGAATTTACAAGGCACTTCGCAGCATCATAAAGTGCTCGGTCCAGACGTGACAGCCAATGAGCACCTATATTGTTCTCTACAGGTCCTGCTGGACTGAACTATTTGTAACACAGGCAAATCAGCTCGTTAGGAAGAGTGTATATAGGGGATCCCTGAGTGGCTCAGCGGTTTAGCACCTGCCTTTGGCCCAGAGTGTGATCCTGGAATCCTGGGATCGAGTCCCACATCAGGCTCCCCGCATGGGACCTGCTTCTCCCTCTGCCTGTGTCTCTGCCTCTCTCTCTCAATCTCTCTCTCTGTCTCTCTTGAATAAACAAATAAAATCTTTTTTTTTAAAAAGGAAGAATATATACACAGTTACACTACAGCCAACCAAAATGAAAAATGCTCTCAAAGTGCATCTGTTGCCCTTAATGGTTTCAGATCACTCTTTTAAAAGTGAAGACCTACGTGGGAAATTTTTAGGCAATGGTATATTGGATTCTTTCCAACCACCTTTTTAGTCTATTTGAAGCCAGGGTCCTGGATCAGTTTCAAGATACTGAAATGGACAGGCTATTTTTTTTTTAATTAGGAAAAGCGTTTATTTCTGCTCCTTTCATACGTCTTATTGGGCAGGAGACAGTCTTATATATCTGTCTGAGATAACGTACTGTCACACATTCTGTTTAAAGGCAAAGCACCATAAGTAAAAGCTGATCATGTGTCCAGAGTTCTCAGCTTATGGGATCTTGCTTCCTGATTTTACATTCATTTTGGAAAGTCAGAAATGTCATCTCCAAAAAATGTTAAGGGAGCTGTAAAAAATAATCACTTTTTTCAATATTATAGTTGTAGAGATGGAGTATGTATTCTCTAAGACATTAAAAACTCAGAAGAAAATGCCACTTAACATCGTTGGTACATCAGCACAGGCCAGCAGGAAAGATACTGTAATAAGCTTGTCTCTTTGATACCAAGAAGACATTCTAGTTCAAGCGTCAATATGCTCCTAGGTTTTCACTAGATGCTCCTTTTTTGTTGCTTTTTGTTCTTTTCCATATTTCATATCATAGGATTGATACAGCCTTTAAAATTTTATTAACAGGAGCAAACCCAATATCCACTGATTTCTTCTGAAAAGGCATTTGAACCCATCAGACAGTCCCGCAGTTCCATTTTCATGAATACTCTAGCTATGAAAAAACTCAATAGGACACAGACAAATCTAATGAATAGAAGAGGAAATCTATTGAGTTTTGGAATGTTTGGCACATCTGATTAGTCCAGGATTAAGAAACCTAAACCTCCCATTATAAATAGGGAGCTGGATGTGAATCCTTTCATAGTATATCATCCATTTACTCTGTGGGCCAAGAGAGCTACTACTGGTCTCTGATGTCCATGTCCATCAGTCATAGAGCCAACATTCAGAGGTTCAACAATAACATCATAAGTTATTCCTCCTGTGATGAGGAGGATGTAATACCACCACTACGAGAGCATACACCATCATGTTGACAGCATATTCCCCAGAGTGGCTTCTTCAGCATCAGGTTGGAGCATTTCAAACACTAAGACCAGGACCTGGCACAATGTCGGCATCTTGGTCATAGCAGGAGCAGCTCTCTGGACAAGCCATTTTGAGGTGGTTTTGTTTACATTATGAGGCTCCTTGGTCTATATTTACACAAGCCAGGGATGGTTAGATTGTTACTTGTTTCTTCATCTCTAATATGTCAGATCTCGAACAAATGATTGCTTAGGTCCCTTCTTTGATCAAAGACTACAGGAATCAATAGCAAGCAAGCTTGGAAAATGCTAGATTCTGCCCCACCCGAGCAAAACATGTGGCTGGAAGCCATCCCAACGTTGTATCCCTATAAAAGAAAAAAAAAAAAGGAAGAGACTGCAGGCCACAGCCTTACTTAGAAAACTGCCTCTGTCGAAGCAAAGTAAACATTTGTAAGTGGAAAAGCAGAATCCTGTTAGGGTGGCCAATGACACGGCTGGCAATTCACTGAGGCTGACTGATATTCCTGGAATGTCATTGCAAAGGCTAAATGTTTCTCAACAATCGCAGGGGGTTTTTGTTTTTGTTTCACTTTGCATTATTTTGTTTTTAAGTTTCCATTTGAGAGATGTCCCTAAATCTAAAGCTCAGACACATTGCTGTGTCCAGGAAATTCCAGCATTATAAACCTTGGAAACAATAATGTGCTTTAAAATAAGGTCACTAACCATCACATGCCATAATGATTTGGCTGCCAAAGTTCTACACTCTGTTAGAAGTAGGCTGAGTGTGCACAGAGAGATAAATTAAAACTTTCCAACAAGCTTGTCTGTTCATCTGATTGATATAATATATTTTATTGTAATATTATCTGTTGTTTTTCCATTTGCTTTAAATTCTGCACTGCCACAGAAGAGAAAAAGAGAAAATAGGACAGCTTGAGGTATAAAAATATAATTACTGTTTTGAAAGTATGCATATTTATCTATTTTTTTTTGCTACCCCCATTTTACTTGGCTTTCCAACTCCAAATAGATGAATGCTCCTGGCTTATGTATATATATATAGCATTTTAGGGTTATTCTCATTGAGTAGAACATCCTTTATCACAATTTCTAGGCCACCGATTGTGGTGCATCTTAATAGTTTTTCTTGAATCAAAAAAGAAATCAAGTGAAAGCACATCAGACTTGATAGACCACTGTCAGTATCATAGAATCTCAGCAAACTGGCCTGCAAACAACACCTCAAGTCACTGAAATTTAACTTACTAAAAAAGTAATGACCAAAAAACAAAAAAGAAAAGAGTCTTCATCAGAAAAGTATTTTCCCAAACTACCTAGTTTGGGCAATAGTTGGCCCAATTTTATAAATCTATTACAACTGTCTCTAAAAACAGTGTACAAAACATTCACAATTCACATTTAAGAGTCGTGCAAACTGTGCTGATCTTAATCACCAAGTGTTTTTCCAATCTACAGGGCCTGAGAGATGAGAGGTGCTCCATAAGTGCGAATGAATGAATGAATGAAAGGATAGATGGATTGATGGATAGATAGGAGGCATGGGTGCAGGGACATGGATGCATGGGGATGGATGGATGGAAGGATGGTGGATGGATGGAAGGATGGTGGATGGATGGATTGGTGGATGGGTGAGTGGATGGCAATGTATTGCAATGCAGAAAGAAACTCTATTTAGCTTTGCTGTGTCTCATCTTTGTAACTCATTCATTTGTTTGCCCTGTGAAGTGTGACACCCCAGGCAGGCAAGCCCATGCCTATCTTAGGCACAGTTGTACTGTGAGCTCCCAGCAGAGAGCTTACCTTGTAAGCAGGATCTCAAAATTTTTTGTTGAGCTGTCATTGTTTAGGAATACATGGAAGCCCGGGATCCCTGGGTGGCGCAGCGGTTTGGCGCCTGTCTTTGGCCCAGGGCGTGATCCTGGAGGCCCGGGATTGAGTCCCACATCAGGCTCCCGGTGCATGGAGCCTGCTTCTCCCTCTGCCTGTGTCTCTGCCTCTCTCTCTCTCTCTCTCTGTGACTATCATAAAAAAAAAAAAAAAAAAAAAGAAGAAGCCACAAGCATTTAAAAAAAAAAAAAAAAAAAGGAATACATGGAAGCCCTACTTTCATCAACAGTTGACCCAGAAATCCAAACTTACAAAAGTAAGAAAAAATTAGAAGACAATTCTTAATTTTACAAATGTATATGGCACAGGTTTCCTTCCATAAACAGGCTTTAAAAATAAGTCTTAACTTTTAGGGGCACCTGGGCAGCTCAGTTGGTTGTGTCCGACTCTTTATTTCAGCTCAAGTCATGATCTCTGGGTCATGGGATCAAGCTCTTTGCTCAATGGGGAGTCTGCTTAAGATTCTCTCCCTCTTCCTCCCCCTCATCCCCTTCCTGCTCATGCTCTCTCTCTAAAATAAATAAATAAATAAATAAATAAATAAATAAATAAATATCCTTTTAAAAGAAAATAAAACATGTTTCAACTTTTAAAAGTCTTCCTCAACTTTTCGGTGCCTGGGTGGCTCAATCAGTTAAGTGTCTGACTCTTGATTTTGGCTTAAGTCTGATCTCAGAGTCATAGGATCAAAGCCTCTTGTTGGGCTCCACACTCAATGGGGAGTCTGCTTGGGATTCTCTCCCTCTGCCCCTCCCCTCTGTACTCACTTGTGCAAGTGCATTCTCTCTCTCTCTCTCTTAAATAAATAAATAAATAAATAAATAAATATTTTTTTAAGTCTTTCCCAGCTTTTAAGAAGCATATATGGTGAGGGGCATGAGGTACACTTAAATTTGTGAGGACTGTCCAATCTCAGAGCTACTGTGAGAAGCTCAGAGTTAAAAAGCTGCACATCCCTTCTGAGGGGTCACCCACTGAGCCACAAGAATAAGATGATGCTAAGAAGTGAAACAAGCAAAGATGATGTGAGGGGTTGATTGTATCCCCTCAAGTCCATATGTTGAAGTCCCAACCCCCACACCTCAGAATCTGACTGTGTATAGAGAGAGAATCTTCAAAGAGATGATTGAGGTAAGCCTCTTCCCAACAGGGTCTTTCTCTTCATTTCGTGCTATAAGTGATTCCATGGAGAGGGCTTCCTTCAAACCAGCATCACCTCACTTTCCCAAGAGAAAACAGCACTAAAGACTATTTTGCCTTTATTCTTGACAATCAACAGGAATCTACTTAGCTCCCACTATGGAAAGGCATAAGATGGAGTATTGTGAGGAGATAAATGGATATTGCCTCTGACTCTTGAGGAGACAAATTCACCTGGAAGGAAAGGAGTCAAACCTTCCCCATCTTCTATCCCATTGTCCAAGGACAATCACATCATTTGGACATTTTTTCCCCCACAATAACTTATCTAAATGTTGTAGACAAATATGTTAAGCCTGAACTTCAGAATTTGGACATATTACATGAGGGGTGGGAAAGGGAGGTGGTCAGTGTTATAGACAAAAGGAGCTACATTCTTTTCCTGAAAATAGGCCAAGTATCATCAAACAATTAAATACATTATTTCCCTTTAATGGAAGCTCAAATCAAATGTCTCACTCAGTCAAACTAAGTTAAGAGAGAAACCATCTGTCAGCTCTGGGTTCAGCTCCAGCAGGCCTGTTTTGAACACCATTGGCTGAGGCCTCGTATCATTAAAAAATTATCTTAACTGCTTGCTGCCAAAAGTAATTTGCTCAGCCTTGTCCACCTCCTGGAAGCAGAAAGAATGTTTCCTGTGGCCATGAAGTTCTCTGAAATAACATCACAAGATAAATGCCTGCAGGCAGCTGGGGAAAGTGAGCTGGTGACAGAGGAGCCCTCATAGGAAGTGATAAGAAAGACCTAAGCGGAGGCACCTGGTGGCTCAGTGGTTGAACGTCTGCCTTTGGCTCAAGTCCTGAATTGGGCTCCTCATGGGGAGCCTGCTTCTCTCTCTGCCTATGTCTCTGCCTCTTTCTCTCTGTGTGTGTCTCTCATGAACAAAGAAATAAAATCTTAAAAAAAAAAAAAAAAAAACCAAGGGGTCAAGTGCACAGATGGCTGCAGGCCACTCTGCAAAGCCCCAAGACCTCCGAAAGATGGGCAGAACTGGGGAATCTGGACAGCATAGATGGGTTTATAAGTAGTTCAGAGGTGTCACTGGTTTCAGGCTCTGGTCCCTTCATCAGCTCTGATGTGAGAGTGCAAAAAGTGGAACAGGATGTGTGTGCATGTGTGTGGCATGTGTGAGGGAGTACAATCTCTCTCCTCTCTTCCCTTTTTCTCCCCCCTCCCCTCTTCTCTCTCAATCTGCTTCTCTCCCTCCTCCTCCTCCTTTTTCCTCCTATTTCTCCCTCCTCTTCCCCTTCCTTCCCCCTCCCCCCGCTTTGCTTTCTCCCTCTTGTTCTTCTTTCTCTTTCTCTTTCTCTCCCCTCCTCTCCTGCCCTCCCTTCATCCACCTCCAATAAATCACTCTATATCACTTGTTCCTAAGGTCCTTGCTTTGCACGGGAGCTGCTGCCAGGGTGGGGAGAGATCATGTAGAAGCTTCAGTGACTCCAGGAGCAGACAGCTGGGAGCAGTGCAGCAAGGCAGCAACCTCTTCCCCTGACTCATGCCTTCTCCAAGGCTCCATTCCCTCTCCCTGAAGGACTGTTTCTCCTCTGTGGCTGTCCTCGGATGCTCAGGGCATTTTGGTTGCCCCTCCACCCTGCTCTCTGCCCAGAGAGGCTGCCAGGCCTGCGATGTCATATCAGCGAGCTGGGGAGCACCGGCAGCACAGAGGGAGGAGGGGGAGGTCCAGGTGTTTATTTCCAGATTCCCTCCCTGCAGGGCGGATACACACTGGCTGCTCCCTCGGCTGACAATCAGCATCCTGTCTCTGTCCTTAGAGCTAAGAGGGGTAGTGGTGCCTCTTTCTTTTTATTTTTTATTTTATTTTAAAAAAATTTTTTAGCAGTGCCCCTCTCTGACCAACTGCATTGCTTGTGATTGCTCGACACCCAGCCTGGGCTTTTGTGCATGGCCCATAAGATAGTCATGGAGATGCACCTGTCAGATCTTCTCTCTCTTCTTCTTTTTTTTTTTTTAAGATTTATTTATTTACTTATGATAGAGAGGCAGAGACACAGGCAGAGGGAGAAGCAGGCTCCATGCTGGGAGGCCGACGCAGGATTCAATCCCGGGACTCCAGGATCACGCCCTGGGCTGAAGGTGGCACCAAACCGCTGAGCCACCCAGGGATCCCCTAGATCTTCTCTTAAGAAAGAACTCACTGCTCCCAAACAAAGTTATGGTTAACTGACTGCCTTCACGCTTCAAAACATGTGGTTGGTTGGTTGTTTGGTTGGTTGGTATTTTGCCACAGTCTTCCTGAGCAGCCCTAGCCCATGACCGAATGTGGTGGGCACCAGCACCTGGCCACTTGCACCCAGTAAAAGACACCCCACTGACTGGCAGCCATGGCTCCCAGCCCCCGTTGGGCTGGCTACAACTGTCAGATCTGAATCATGCGTTGAGGCTCCCCTGCCCGATTGTGCTTCTTTCTCTTCCTTTCCTCTGCATCAGAGTAAAGGCTCTCCCTGTTCATCCCTGCTTCCCCACTTCTATCTTCCACGAGCATAACGCCCCAAAAATCAGCTACACCACTCACTTCAGCATCTGCTTCCTGGGCAATCCAACTAACACATGCCTTTTTAAAACTCTCTTCAAATGCTCCTATTTGGCCCCAGCACATCTTCCCTACCAGGCCCCTCACTGAGACACCTTGATGTCCATTGAATGGATTTTCACATGGGTTCACATACTGACTTGGGGAGGAGAAGCCTCAGAGCCCCTCCAGGGCTACCCTGCCCATGTAGACAAAGAGACCCTAGTCCCTGTCCCTCCCAGCTTCCCCACCAGCAGTTCCTCACCATCTACGTCCATGCTACTACTGCCTTGGCTCAGCCAGGCCTGTGCATGGGATCCTCAGATAACAGGGAAAGCTGAAGAAATGGGGAGAACCTGTCAGC
Organism: Canis lupus dingo; assembly: GCF_003254725.2. Classification (NCBI taxonomy): domain Eukaryota; kingdom Metazoa; phylum Chordata; class Mammalia; order Carnivora; family Canidae; genus Canis; species Canis lupus. The sequence continues at coordinate 6,604,455 of NC_064274.1, read as the reverse complement.
CTGTGGGGAATAAGCAGTGATGGCAGTAAGAAGTATAGGTCCCTGGCTTTTCTCAGCAGAACCTTAGAAAAGTGCATTTAATCCTAATCCTTTGCAGGAAAATGTCCAAAGTCACTGAAGCAGTGAGGCAAGAATGGCATCAGAAAGGCCCTAAGTCAGGGCACCTGGGTGGCTCGGTCAGTTAAGCATCTGACTTTGGTTCAGGTCATGATCCCGGGTTCAGGTAGAGCCCTACATTGGTCTCCCTGCTCTGCGGGGAGCCTGTTTCTCCCTCTCCCACTCCCCCTGCTTGTGCTCTCTCTTTCTCTCTCTCTATCAAATAAACAAAATTAAGAAAGAAAAGAAAGAAAGAAAGAGGAAGGGAGGAAGGAAGGAAGGAAGGAAGGAAGGAAGGAAGGAAGGAAGGAAGGAAGAAAAAAGCCCTAAGTCTATTCATAAACCTTGGAACTTAAACTTGTTACTAATTGGGAACTTGTTACTAACTGGGATACTTGGCCTGTCCTAGCCAGTCTGTGCTCTAAAGAAGAGAAGACTAAGAAGTGAGGAGTTCTCTGCAGGCGGGTGACTCTGAATTGCTTAGGTTGGGACGTGGGATGTCTAATACACTTTTGGGAGATGACTTGGTGAGTAGCTTCTATACTTGCAACACTCTACACATTTTCTAATTCTCTTCAGGCAGGATGAGCACCACAAAATCCTAAAAATAAAATTTACTTCGTTATAAAAAGCACATGTCCTAGAGAACCTGAACATCAAGCCTACATTTTCTAGATCTGTTCTAATTGCAGGAATTTTGGCCTCCTGTCAAAAAGGAAAAAAAAAAAAAAACACGCTTATGATCAGACTGTATCTTTCCTTTGGGATTCAGAAAATTTGGTTGTGTTGTTCATGCATTTTTAGGAGAGGGAAAGAAATGGTGGAAGGGGAAGTATGACTAGAATAGCCTTCAAAAGATTCTTTGAGAAACTTCCAAAATGCTAAGATTCATTTCTATCCTATCACTTATTGGATCTTTTTATGTAACAACTGAAGTTCAATGGTTCTCTACCAGTGTCTCTCACCTCCAAGTCCTCAGACATGTGGTTATTTCTTGATTTTCTTTTGGGTCCTCAAAGAGCCAAACACCACGACGGAATCAGGCAGATGAGAAGTTTACTGGGAGAAATGCCCGTGAACATAAAGGGGGAGGGAGCAGGAGTCATCTAAGAGAAGCTTCAAACCAGGACACAGGTCTGACATCTGCAAAAAAGAGAGCAGGAAGGATGGAGAAGGAAGAGCCTCGGACTGCAACATCGTTCTGATGAAATGTGGGTCAGGTCATGAGAAAGTCCCTGAGCTAAAATTGCCCATCAGAGGGATCTCGCTCGTGTCTGGCAGAAATGGCCCAAAGCCAGCATTTCCTCTGCATTCAACTTCCTGCCCTTTCAACCATCCACACATTCATCCTTGTGCCCTACAATCTGTAGGCCTCTCCTAAAATGCCAGCAGAGGCTCTCTCGAGGCCTTTCTTCCTGGATCCCTGACTGCTTGCTTTCTCTTTCCTCTGAGTCCTGGACACACGAATTAGCCCATTTGTTCCTACTTCTCCAACCCTGCAAGTAAGAAGTAACAGCAGGAGCAGAAAAGAGCACCATGGGGTCATGGAGCTGCAAGGGGTTTGGTGTGGCTGGCATGTGAGCAAAATGTGTGAGCTGGAGATTTTTTGTGGCATAGGCAGGGCCACTTACAGAGGCCCCATGGGCTATGCTGATAGCTTGACCTTTATCCCACAGCAGCGAGGTGGGGGCCACCGAAAGGAAGGAATCAAGAAACAACATCAACTGTAGTGTAAGGAATTCATCAGGGCCTGACAGGTTCCCACCTCAGGGGTATCGTGTGGGGGCAGCACGAAGAGAGACTTTCGTGGAGGAGAGACCGGAGCTGAGACCTGGATAAGACCTACTTGCAGATCACGGCAGTGGGCCTGGGAAAGTGAGGATGAGGCCTGTGAAGCCAAGGACCAGGACAGAGACTTCAGGGTGAAGATGGCAGTGGGATGGGAGTGTCCCAGAGCCCTGCGCTCCCGGCTCAGCTGGTGGCCAGCGGGCAGCTCTCCCCGACCCGGCCCCAGGCGGCTCGTGCCCCACATCTCCCTATCTCCTAAATCTGTTCTCCTCTCCTGCTTGGGACCCGAAGTCCACGCCACCTCTCCTTGCGCCTGCAGGCAATTGGTCAGATCACCACAGTTCCACCTGATAAACATCTCGGCAGTGTCCTGAGTGTCCTGTCCTTGGGTCAGGCTTGCCTGGACCACGCACACACTCATCGGTCTGCCCTCCTCCACGCCTGCATCTCCGATTCATCCTTCATGCTGCTGTCAGTGACTTAGGGTGCTCCTCTAATCAAAATCTCTCAGGGGCTTTCATGGGCTGCAAGAACACAAGCCCTTGATTATTGCATATACGACCTCCCACCCTCTGGCTGCAGTAACAGCTCTATGATTACTCTCCCACTCACCTTTGCCCACAGTGCTAGGATCTAACAATACGAACATGCAGTTCCCCAAACACACCCTGCCATTTCGTGTCTCCACTCGTCTCATACACTAGACTCTGGTCTACAGCACACTTACCTTCCTTGCAAATCCAGCACATTCCTATTTATACCTTAAAGCCTGCCACATCAGATTCCCTCTGAAGTCTTCCTTGTACTTCCGCTTATTTTAATTTGTACTATAATTACTTCTTCCCGAGTAGCGTGTAAATGTCATGAGAGCAGGGATCATGAGTGTCTTGTTTTTTTTTTTTTTAACATTCTAAGATTTAACATAATTCCGGTACATAATAAATACTCAATAATTATTGAATGAATAAATACAGACTTTGTCTCCTCCAGTAGACCATAAGCTTTTTCTTTCTTTCTTTTTTTTAAGTAAACTCTATATCCAACATGGGGGCTGAACTCACAATCCTAAGGTCAAGAGTCTCCAACTCTTGCTCTACTGACTGAGCTAGCCAGGTGTCCCATAGACTACAAGCCTTTTGAGGGCAGGGACTGAATCATATTCATCTCTGTATGTTCCCTAATCGTTTTGTTAGTACAAGTGTTAGTACAAAGTCATTGAGCTAAGAAAGTTCTACTAATTTCTTATTGTATTGGAAACAAAATTATTTTTCCAAGTTCTCCGTTTCATTTAAAAGATGACTTTAGGGGGATCCCTGGGTGGTTTAGAGCCTGCCTTTGGCCCAGGGCGCAATCCTGGAGTTCTGGATCGAGTCCCACGTCGGGCTCCCGGCATGGAGCCTGTTTCTCCCTCCTCCTGTGTCTCTGCCTCTCTCTCTCTCTCTATGTCTACCATAAATAAATAAATAAGTAAAATCTTAAAATAAAATAAAAATAAAATAAAAAAATAAAAGATGACTTTAGGGAATAGCTAAGTTCAGAATAGAGCCAATAATAGAGTATCATGGATTTTCCCTAAATAAAATAAACGGAAAAGTATGTTTTAAAACTCTTACATTAGAAGACAATGGCTTAAGAAAAAATAAAATCTAAAAGTTGTGCTGAAAGAAACATTTAAAAATTTATACTGAGAGGTTGAGTGAGGATCCTCTTATTCTTTGGGTCTTACATTAATATCGTTAGAGAAATGGAGACTGTGAATGATATTTAGACCACGATTTTCATCTTTGCAGAGTTGAAAATCTGGGGGGTTATTCCTGACTCAGACTTTTATTAGGACATCATTTTAAATTCACATATAAAAGTCTTTGGGGGTGACAAATTGTACACAATATCAGTGAACTGTGAGGGAGGGGCACGTCAATTAAAACCTAGCTGGTGAACAAAATGATAATATCATTTGTTTCAATGCCTCATCACAAGATGTAAAAAATTTCCCCAAATTACCAAACGATTCTTTATTTTAATCAAGGTAAAACTATAATAAGCTGCAGAACAAAGCCCTCACTCAGCACACAACCGTGCTCCCAGAGTTAGAGCCTGGCAGGATGAACTCAGGAGACCAGTCTGGTGGTCCAGGTTGCCTTGACAACCGCTCCCGTAGAACCAGACTTCAAAGATAGGCTCAGGCATCAATTAATTGATGATCAGCCTCTAATACTGAAGACGGAAGAGTGATTGGATGATATTGTGTGAATAGTTCTAAATTTAAATGAATGTTTGGGTAGGTGGATGTTTTAAACCTCACTGTTTTTTCATGGGATTCTCTCTTCTTTCTCAGTTCCAAAATAAGAAACCCCTTTTAAAAAGGATAGCAAGCACAGCTGAATGGCTATCTTGGAAAATCTAACCTGGAAAATAATTATCTCTCATCTAAACCCAAAATTCCCCTCCCCAAAGAGGCAGCAGGGAGCCAGGCAAAGATGAGAGGCAGATGGGAGGTAGCCGTGAGAGATTTAATCACAACTCTTTTCAAAAAACCTCCTTGCGCGTGGGGGGTGCCAGGTGCCTCAACAATCCTGGTGTGCTGCCAAACACCAGGAAATTAGTTCATAGCCCAAACTGTCACAAAAATGCAAGCACACTGGGAGAGAGAGAGAAGGTGACAGTTTCCCGTGTCAGCTTCTTTCCCATTTGCCTGCAGAACCCACATGTCCCAGCCAGCAATTCCAGGGGCAGAAAGAGACCTGTGTACAGACGGTGGACAGCGTGAGAAGGGCCAGGGCCAGGGAAGCAACAAACGACAGCAGGATAAACACGGAGAAACCCAACGTGTGGTAATAAAAGAAACCTTTGAGGTGTTATAGTAGAATGACTAAGCCAGCTGCGGTCACCCAAATAAGAGAGACCAGAAACGCAATTACTCCAACCCTGAGGAATAAATACATAAAACAAGAAGCCAGAGAGAAAGCAAAGCAAAATAAAGACTTAAATTAACAAAAGTACTGTAAGGAGTCACCTCTCTCTCATCTTGTTTTCTCGGCGGTACTTTAGAGGCCATGCCCCCAGTGGGCAGTTATCTCAGCAGAATGAAGTAAGATATGAAACTGCCCTGCACACTCACTGCTGTGGGTGGGGGGCAGACACTCAGATGGGGGCCCAAGGGCGGTTGCCAGGCACGAGCTGGAGAGTCTCCTGTGTGACCAGGAAATTCAACAAGTCCTCGAAACACTGAACCTAAGAAAAGTACTTTGAATGATTTCATCTTTTTTTTTTTAATATTTATTTATTTATTTATTCATGATAGACAGAGAGAGAGAGAGAGAGAGAGAGAGAAGCAGGCTCCATGCCAGGAGCCGGACATGGGACTCGATCCCAGAACTCCAGGATCGTGCCCTGGGCCAAAGGCAGGCGCCAAACCGCTGAGCCACCCAGGATCCCCTGAATGATTGCATCTTAAGGAAAGCAAACAGGGGTGTGCGGCTGGCTTGGTCAGTAGAGCATGCCACTTGATCTCAGGGTTGTGAGTTTGAGCCCCAGGCTGGGTATGGAACCTACTTTAAATTAAAAAAAAAAAAATGTGTACGAAGTAAAACAAACAACTGTTCTTCAAGTTCAACACCACCAGAACAATAGCAAATCCACGAAAAGTAACACTGCTTCACTGTGGGAAGGGAGGATGGAGCGTTCCCAGCGGTAAAGCACTTCAGCTGTGCGACTGGACCTGGCCCCTTACCCAGGGTGGCCGGGCGCGGCAGCGTGTGTTGCCATCTCGGGCAGGGCAGGGCAGCGCGCCTTGTCGTCCTGCAGGCCTGGGGCCAAGGCCAGAAGCGCCTCCCCTCCCTCTGAGAACCAGGATGCGGTGACAGGTTGCAGCCCACAACCCTGGAGGCATTTCCGTCAGTTCAGGGAACAATGGATTCAAGGCAGAGAGGAATAATTTGAGTTATCTTTGGTTTTTAAAATTTTAAGCAGTACGTTAATTCATTGTTGGTCAAGGTATGGAGAAATGACTGCTGCCTAAATTGGTGGTGAGAGGTATTCATGGTTATAATCATTCTGGAAGAAAATAAAGTTATGGGTATCAGCATATAAAAGGAAGTACCGTTGACCCATGAACAACGTGGGGGTAAGGGGTGCTGACCCCCTGCACAGTTGAAAATTGGAGTAGAGCTTTTGACTCCCCAAAATCTTTTTTAAAAGATTTTATTTATTTATTTATTTATTTATTTATTTATTTATTTGAGAGAGAGAGCGCGAGAGAGAGCACGAGCGGGGATGGGGGAGAGGGAGAAGCAGGCCCCCCTAAGAAGGGAGCCAGTATGGGGCTCAATCCCAGGACCCTGGGATTATGACCTGAGCCGAAGGCAGACGCTTACCCAACTGAGCCACCCAGGCACCTCAACTCCCCAAAATTTTAAATACTATTGACTTGAAGCCTTTCTGATAACATAAATAGTCCATTAACACATATTTTGTATGTTCCAATAAAGTAAGCTAGAGAAAAGAACGTATTATTAAGAAGTCATAGGAAGAGAGGCACCTGGGTGGTGCAGTTGGTTTCCGCTCAGGTCATGATCTCAGGGTCATGGGATCAAGCCCCGTGTCGGGCTCCACACACTGTAGAGTCTCCTTGAGATTCTCTCCCTCAGCACCTGCCCCTGCTCGCTCACTCCCTCAAATAAATAAATACAACCTTTAAAAAAAAAAGAAAAGAAAACCATAAGGAAGAGAAACTACATTGTCAGCACTATGCTGTATCAAAAACACTGCATATAAGTGGATCTGTGTAGTTCAAACCCATGTTGTTCAGGAGTTAGCTGTAATCAGAGAAGCAGCTCTATCTCCAAAATAGATCTATAATCTGTCCATTTCTCATCAGCCACTGTCACCTCTTTGCTCCAGGCCACCATCACCTCTTGCCTGCTTTTCCGAAATAGAATCCAGGTTGATCACCCTTGACCCTTCGGTCTACGCTCAACAAGCAATCAGATGATATCACACCTCTTGTCACACCTTCTGATGACTTTCCATCTCACTTGAATAAAAGCCAAGACCTTACCACAGTCTTACAAAGTCCCCTCCTCCCTTTTCCTACCCCCAAATCTCCTAGAGTCATCTTTTGCTTCTCTCCTCTTTGCTGGGTCTACTTCAGCCAAACCAGCCCCCATGGGGTTCCTGAACTCACCAGGCATGCTTCTGCCCCAGGGCCTTCGTACTTGCTGTTCCTGTATCCTGGAAAGCTCATTCTGTTCTACCTTCACCCTTGATTTCATTCACTTCAAATGTTTTCTCAAAAGCCATCTTCTCAGCGAGGTGAGGCTTTTTTTGCCCACTCTAACATTGCAATGTTCCCTCACTTACTATTCCTCTTTCCTGTTTACCTTTCCTCCCCAACATTTATCAACCTATCATCCTCGGACATCCCTGTATTGTTGACAACTTTTATTTAAATATCATATAAAAGAGTGAGCCCCATAACTCTGGAACACCTAGGGAGTAATCAGGCAGCTGATCCCTGAGTTATAGAAACTAATAAAAGAATTCACAAATGTCATTACAAAAATAATTTGCTTGCTTTTTATTTACCTCTCCATGTAGAGATAGCTATAACTGATATTTATATATGTCATGACTAATCTCTCCAGAAGGGAAAAACAATTAGCCACTATGAAAGGTAATCATTCATTAGTTCGAAGTCTTAATGTCTTACTGATGGGGGCTCTGGATCCTTCTGCACAATGCGAGATGTAAGAAATGCAAATTCTGGGCACCTGAGTGGCTCAGTGGTTGAGCCTTTGGCTCAGGGTGTCATCCCGGGGTCCTGGGATCGAGTCCCACATCGGGCTCCCCGCAGGAAAACTGCTTCTCCCTCTGCTTGTGTCTCTGCTTCTCTCTGTGTCTCTCATGAATAAATAAATAAAATCTTAAAAAAAAACAAATATAAATTCTTACATGCAAATTAAAATATGCTATGATTAATACAGATAAGTCATCTTCTTGAAATCCTATTTCATGAATTTAACCATTTTCTTTTCTGGATAAATAAATTGCACAGCTGGAGCCACAGCAATACCCTCCCCTTAATTCTGCAGTATGATGACTGATGCTTTCTTGTTTATGGCTTTCATTAACTGTAAACTTTTCAAGCCCAAAGCATATGTGTGTGTGGAGGAGAATGAACCTTGTATTTCCCTTAGTCTGTCTGGCAGTCAGGAATTCAGTCCACAAATATTTCCAGATGACTCCCTGTGTGCTGCTGCTGGGGACACAGCACTGGACAAGCTGCATCAGGACGCCTCTGGCGTCAAAAGGCAGAGGCTGGCATAGAGCTGTGAGTGTGATGAAAGTGAGCAGAATGAGGCCTTGACACGTGTGCCAGAGAGGGTCCCTCGGGCAGGGACGAGGGTCAAGAAACACCTCTCTGAGAAGTGAGGTTTAACTCTTGAATTTTCCTGGCAAATTCAATGGAGAAGGAAGGACATTTCAGGCAGAGGGAACAGTATGTTCAGAGAAAGACCCTAGAGTGGCAAAAGGATGAAATGTTCCAGAAACAGAAAGAAAAACTGTAAGACTGGAAAGGTGGACACGGTTGGAGCCTGAGTGAGGACTATTAGACTTGATCCTAAGGGCAAAGGAAGGCAAGCAGAGGGTTTTAAGTCAGGGATCGGTTTGATCTGTGCCCTGTGGTCAGTTGGTCTCCGCAGGCTTTTGATTTTCTGACCATGTCCTTGCCTAATTGCTGTGCTGTTATGTAAGAACAATTCCAGACTCATTTTCCAGGACTTTAGGGGAACGCATTACATCCATTTTACCCTCTATAATGTTTATTTGCAGGATGTAAAATACATTTTCAATAACACCTAAAGAATCTAATTGGTAATACTTAGGGAAAAAAGTGAAATTTAAGGTACTTTAAGAGTACCTATACTCTTCCATATTCTCCTACCAGACACAATGCAAGGCAGTATGGCATAGCACTTAGAAAAGCATGGATTCTGGAGCTGGGGTTCAAATCCCAGCTCTGTCACTCACCTCTTTGTGTGAATTTGAGCAGGTCACTTAATTTCTCTGTGTCTTGGTTTCCTCATTTGTGAAATGGTAGATAATAATAGGACCTCAGAGGCACGGTGACCACATCATCAATCATTCAAACTGGACATTTGGGAGAAGGGGGTACAGGCATAGACCAGTGTGCATAGAACACCTAGAATGGCATCCGACACATAGTAGGGCTGGCTATTGTCATTACTGAGATACTTTCATTTATACCTGAGAAGACTAGAATCACCAACTGATTTTAAACATCAACATGATTGAAAGAGAGAATTGAGAAATATTTAAAACTCTATGAAACTGTCAGACTCAAAAGTACTCTAACTTGGAGAGGATTTTTTTTTTTTTTACAGAAAACTAAGCAAAGGGGGCACCTGGGTGGCTCAGTGGTTGTGCATCTGCCTTCAGCCCAGGGCATGATCCCAGGATCCTGGGATCGAGTCCCTCATTGGGCTCCCTGCAGGGAGCCTACTTCTCCCTCTGCTTCCCTCTCTGTCTCTCACAAATAAATAAATAAAATCTTAAAAAGAAAGAAAGAAAGAAAGAAATCTAAGCAAAGAAATTTTTAAAAAATCTAAACAAAAGCAAACTATAGCTGTGCTTAGAAAGACAAATACTTTTGGTGGGCAATATTGGTTAAATGCTAATATAAGTACTTTTTTAAATGGGATTTAAAACAATCTGACTTACAGATTTGGGTGTTAGTCTGTAAAAAGCACCAATTAGGTGAGCACTTCATTTAGTTCTAATTATTAAAGTAATAATTGTAAGTTATAGAAAAATTGAAAATGAGAAAAGAAGGAAATGAAAGTCATTCATTCTCCTACCACTAAAAATATACACCAGTAACATTTTGCTACATGCTCTTGTGTGCAATATGCCACTTTTCTACATGCTTTCTCTTATACGTACACGTACACATGGATGTGGATAGCGCTACCTATCTATCATCTATCTTTCAAAAGTAAGATTATTCTATAAATATATGTGTATTAGTTTCCCAGGGCTGCCATAACAAAGTACTACAAACTGGGTATCTTTAACAAATAGGAATTTATCTTTCAGTTCTGGAGGCTAGAAGCCTGAAATAAAAATTTTGGCAGGGCCATGCTACCTTTGAAGACTCTGGGAAAGGATCTTTTCTTGCCTCTTCTAGCCTCTGGGGGTTGCCAGAAATCCTTGGCATTCCTTAGCTTGCGGCAGCATCACTCTGATCTCTGCCTCTGTCTTCATGTGGCCTTTCCCCCTGTGTGTCTGTGCCTCTGTGTGCCCACATGGCGTCTGTGAAAGGGTACCATGCACTGGATTTAGAGTTCAGCTTAGTCGAGTATGACCTTATCTTCACTAATTACATCTGCAAATACCCTATTTGCAAACAAAATTATATTCTGAGGTTTCAGATGGACTCAACTACTTGGGGGGACACCATTCAACCCAGTACAGCATCTGATGAAGATATTTGGCTGTTCCATGTAAGATGTGGTAGGATTCCTCATCCTGCGGTATCCCAAATGAAACACTTGAATCTCTTCCTACCAAGTCCATTGGAGCTTCCTTCTATACTTCCCACCCAGGAATGTCTGCTACTTACACTCTGGGGGCAGGGTGGGGTGTTTCTGACATCATCCAGGACCTAGGGAGAATAATCCAATCTCAGAGTCCTAGAATCCAATCTCAGAATAATCCTAGAATCACAGAGACCATGGCGTGGATTTAGCCCTGTCACAGTGTGAAGTTTGACCTAAGAGTTGGCCATCCAATGGACCATTTAATCAGATCAGCATTTACCCACTACTGCCTCAACATATGTCTGCCTCCTAAGCACCGCCCTAGCATAGATTCATGTCTTCATGCTCGTGGACCTAGAATGATCACTGGCACTTGTTGGCTCAGGATACAACAAATGACCAGTCCTATCTCTTTCCATCCTTAAGGTAATTTTATTTATTTATTTTTTAAATATTTCACCCATTTATTCATGAGATACATAGAGAGAGGGAGAGAGAGGCAGAGACACAGGCAGAGGGAGAAGCAGGCTCCATGCAGGGAGCCTGATGCGGAACTCGATCCCGGGACTCCAGGATCACTCCTTGGGCCGAAGGCAGGTGCTAAACCACTGAGCCACCCGGGGATCCCCAAGGTAATCTTATTTTAAAAGACCTTTGCCTTAACCTGACCATAAGCCTTAATTAGGCCCCTCGCAATCTGCCCCAAAAGATATGTCTAAGGTTGAGTTTCAGGTAGAAGCTGTTGGAGTCTTGTCACTTTCCCTTCAGAAGGCCCCTGGGCTCCATATGCAAATGAGAGTATCTCCTTCCTGGAATGATTTGCACTAAGAGGCACTGGGAGAGATATCTGGGCTCAGTCAGAGAAAACATACTGTCCTTCCCTCAGGCAACAGGTGCCTGACTGCCTTTTTACATTTCAGAACAAGTTAATGACTATTAAATAATTCTTCCCATAAAAAGAAAAGTGCGTGTCAAGTGGCTGGTGGTCTCCTCTAGACCTAGAGGTACCTGACATCACTTTTTAAAAAATATTTTATTTATTTATTTGAGAGAAAGAGGAAGAAGCAGAGGGAGTGGGAGAAGCAGACTCCCCACCAAGCAGGGAGCCCCACGTGGGGCTCTATCTCAGGACCCTGGGATCATAACCTGAGCCTAAAGCAGATGCTTAATCAGCTGAGCTACCCAGGCACCCCCTAGGATCACGTTAAAGTGCCTTCCAACATCACAACCATGTGCTGCTTTGGAAACTTAGCATCACATCATAATTTGCACACTATTTGATCCTATGGATATACTATAACTTACATAACTTTTCCCATATATTGATACATTTAAGGTGATTTCCAATCATTGACTAACTGGGATAAAAATCCTCATTCACTTAATGAATATCTGTTATGTATTTACTAGGTCCCAGTCAATGTTTCAGGCCCAAAGAGTCTAAAGTTCTTGTCTCTGAGGAGCTTACATTTTTGTGACAGAGAAGACAGCAAACAAGTAAATGTGAAAGGTATGCCTTTGTAATTACAGTGAAGAAAAGTAAGGCGGAGCAAGGTGATAGAGTACCGAGGGTTGCTGTTCCAGATGGGAGCCGGGGAGAGGCCTTATTGAAAAGCTGGTGTTTGATTCTCCTGCCCGATCTGGTGAACTGTACAGGTTCTTTAGCACAGCAACACTCACGTGAAGTTCTGTCTTTTTTGTTTTGTTGTTTGCCGGTTTGTTTGTTTGCTAACTACATCACATACGAATATAAATAAAATGGACATCTCTCCACTAAGTGAAATCACCACCTACATGCAATTTGCACCAGCATATAATGACTAAACTGGGTTAAGAGGCAAAGGCTGCTCATAAAACTACAATTAACACTATGTCTCCTCCATGAACTGTGGTGAGTCACCAAATGAAAGGATGACATGGAAAACTGTGAAAAATGGCCACCAATCCACATTCAGTTTTGATGTGACTGGATCTATTTCTAACATTCTTGTTTCTGAAGAGATTTGACAGTCTCGTGTCCTTCAATAGTTTTGTCAACAAAACTGGTACCAAATGAAGACTAGTAGAACAAATGAGACTCTAAACGTGATTCTTTCACAACTTATCATTACAATTTACTTACTAAAAAGACCCAGTCTGCCTTTAAAATGCTGTCTTCCATGAACAGACATTTCTCCAAAGAAGACATACACGTGGCCAACAAGCACATGAAAAAATGCTCCGCGTCACTGGCCATCAGGGAAACACAAATCAAAACCACAATGAAATACCACCTCACACCAGTGAGAATGGGGAAAATTAACAAGACAGGAAACAACAAATGTTGGAGAGGATGTGGAGAAAGGGGAAACTCTTGCACTGTTGGTGGGAATGCAAAATGGTACAGCCACTTTAGAAAACAGTGTAGAGGTTCCTCAAGAAATTAAAAATAGAGCTCCCCTACGACCCAGCAATTGCACTACTGGGTATTTACCCCAAAGATACAGATGCAGGACACCTGCACCCCGATGTTTCTAGCAGCAATGTCCACAACAGCCAAACTGTGGAAGGAGCCTCGGTGTCCATCGAAAGATGAATGGATAAAGAAGATGTGGTTCATGTATACAATGGAATATTCCTCAGCCATTAGAAACGACAAATACCCACCATTTGCTTCGACGTGGATGGACCTGGAAAGTATTATGCTGAGTGAAGTAAGTCCATCAGAGAAGGACAATCATCATATGGTTTCACTCATATGGGGAATATAAGAAATAGTGAAATGGATTATAAGGGAAAGGAGGGGAACTGAGCGGGGGTGAAAATTAGAGAGGGAGATAAACCACGAGTGACTCCTAACTCTGGGAAACAAAGGGTTGTGTAAGGGGAGGTTGGTGGGGGGATGAGGTGACTGGGTGACAGGCACTGAAGAGGGCACTTGATGGGATGAGCACTGGGTGTTATACTATATGTTGGCAAATTGAATTTAAATTTAACATTTTTTAAAATAAATTTAAAAAATAAAATGCTGTCTTCAATATCAAATACTTAAATATTTTTGTCACACTGAGAACCAAGCTCTTCACAATTTTATATCTTAGTTTTATCATGCTGCAACATTTTACATAACCAGATGTTTAAATGTCCTGCCATTAGTTTTTAAAGTGTGTGTGCACACATGCATGCTCTAGTTATAGTCCAGTGCCATGTAACAAATAACCCCAAAACTTGGTGACTTAAAACAGCAACCAGGGGAGCCCTGGTGGCACAGTGGTTTAGCGCCGCCTGCAGCCCAGGGCGTGACCCTGGAGACCCGGATCGAGTCCCACGTCAGGCTCCCTGCATGGAGCCTGCTTCTCCCTCTGCCTGTGTCTCTGCCTCTCTCTCTCTGTGTCTCTATGAATAAATAAAATAAAAAATCTTAAAAAAAAAAAACAGCAACCATTTTACTATGCTCACTCCCTGTGAGATAGGAATTTGGGGAAGGTTTGACTTGACAGTTCTTATGCTGAATGGTGAATGGTACAACAAATAGGTCACTCAGTGATGTGCACTGAAGCTGTCACTGGGTTGGCCTGGCTGGTCTAAGAGAGATTCATTCATTCATGTGCTTGGATCCTTGGTGAGGAAAAGTAGGAAGCTGGGCCCCTTCTTTCTCTATGTAGTCTAAGGGCCCTCATAGTATCTCTAAGGACATTAGATTTGTTTCCTAATTTTTTGCTATTACAGATAATCAAGCCCAGGATTTTATTTTTGTGGAAAAACAAAGATACGGAGTTCCTATGTATGTATATTATGAGAGGAATAGTAAACAGGAGAACCTCTTAGTTCCCTGTTTTGTTCAGTGCTGTCATTCCTTACCCATTTTTGATATTTAATACAAGATAAAGTTTATCAGGCTTAACTTAAGGAACATAGACCTTCTTGGGGCAACTTGGGTGGTTCAGTTGGTTAAGTGTCTGCCTTCAGCTCAGGTCATGATCTCAGGGTCCTCAGATGGAGCCCCACATTGGGCTCCCTGCTCAGTGGGGAGTCTGTATCTGTTTCCCTCTGCCCCTCCCTCCCACTTGCATGCTCTCTCTCTCTTCCAAATAAATAAGTAAAATCTTTAAATAAATAAAGAATAAATATCCTTTCTTATGGAGTCTTCTCAGGAATCCCCGAGGGACCAGGGAATTATAGCCCCATGGATGTATCATTATTATAGTCATTTTTTTACTAATCTTGTCTTCAGTTTGCTTATTTTAAAACTCTACCTATCCAATTAGATCCTGGTGGACATACTGCCCAAAGTCTGATATATTAAAAGAACTGCTTCTCGAAAAATATATCCTGGGATATGGGTTTCCTTTATCACAGTCTATGCAATTATAAACCTATGCTGGATTGGCTAAGGACATAGTCCAAAGACATCCATGATCACTGACACCAAAATGAGGGAGGTAGGAGGCAAAATCCGAGACAGAAGGGCAGGTATCTTAAATTTTAGAGGAACAGCTTCTCCCTACCTTCTTCTCTACTGTGTCCCAGATGAGGAGATTCTAGAACTGACTCTAAGTAGGTTGACTTTGTTGTGGCCTAAGTGGGTGATATCAAAGACATCCCCAGATTTCCTTCACCTCTCTTCTCTTTGTCACTGTGTGAAAGTCTTCACTTTTACTTCTCTTCGTTACTGCCTAAAATTCCACCAATTACAGATTCATTTGGGTTAAAAGCATCTCATTTAAAAGGTAAATATCTTCAGTCATCCATGCCTTAAAGTAAATAGATTTACTCAGTGATCCTGTCCTAACATCCAGTGTGTTTCAGCCATGTACTGAGGGCTCGTGTGCTGGGGTGGGGGTAAGGTGGGATGTTCAGGGTAATTTTGAAATGGGGTTGGGGGAGACAAGTGAGAAGGTTGCAACAGATGGAAAGACTCTGGAATGCCAGAGGTGGAGAATTCTTCTGATCTCACCACTTGGAGAGAAAGAAGCGGGGGATAGAGACATGGAGAAGAGAAGTCTGCTAGGTCCCAAAAGGGACATCGTCCTCTCTAATTTTACCCAAGACTAGCCCTGCTTATTTGGACATGTTTACCAAGAATGCATCATTTGCTTCACTCTGGATCTTCCCTCTGTATTGTTTGTTTCTGTTTACTATTCCAACTGTAAACTGGAATCTAGAAATGGCCGAATAAGGTACAAACTGAAAGTAACTACTGGTCTATGTGGCTGTTTGCTGGTGGTACCCTCAATGACACTCTCCCATTGGCACTGTGGTTTAACCACAGAATAGTTTGTTTCATAGTCTGGATTTCAAAATTTTCAAACATGTCATTACGCCCACACCAAGAACATGAAGAAACAACTTAGATTGGAACAAAGATTTTTTTTTAAGGGATGGTGTGAGGGGAAGAAAAGCAACACACACATTTGCAAAGACCTAAGTTAATAATTTCCAACATGATTCCACAGAACAGAATCTCAGCTTCAAGTGCACCTCGGTTCCCCATCCTCTCCTCTTCAAAGACTCCCCAAGTAGCTCCAGTCTTTAAGAGAAGGTGCCAGGCTGTCCTCTAAATGGCAAAGCAGCCTAATACAACATCTGTGTTCTGACAGATCAACTTCTAGGAATCAGGGGGAGAAAACATCATGTAACACCATGTGCAATGAACCGTTTGTCAGCCTGACAGATATTAAGCAATAGCGTGTCCTGCTTCTGAAACTTCTGTCAGAGTTTTTGTTTTTTAATTTTGCTTTGTTTTTTCTTGACATCTGCATGTAGTCTCTGGGTCTCCTTTTGGTTTTTACTTCACCCTCAATTTAAATGTTTCTTCCTGGGGCTCCTGGGTGAATCAATGGGTTGAGCAGCTGGCTCCTGATGTCAGCTCGGGTCATGATCTCAGGCTCGTGGGATCAAGCCCCCTGTCAGGCTCTGTGCTAAGCATGGAGTCTGCTTGTCCCTCTTCCATGCTCCTCCACCAACTCTCTCTCTCTCTCTCTCAAATAAATAAACAAATAAAATCTTTAACTGTTTCTTCTTCTCCTAGCCATAGCAAATACTGTACATGATCCCATTCTCTGTTCTCTGCTCATATACCATAAATAGTATTTCTCCAACAACATCGACTCAACTTCTATTTTATATTTACAGTGTACCTCATTTTATGTACCTTCTGGAAGACCCCATGGCTAAGCTGCAGGAAGCCAGATGGTGGGAAGTGCTTTAGGCATATTTTAAGTAGCATTGGTCATCTGTGGAGAACACAGGCCAACACTTCCGATGGCTTCTAACCAGGACTGTTTGGGTAAATTTGTTAATGGCATTTCATTTTCCTGTGCCTTGGCTTTTTTCTTCTGTAAAATGAAATTCTAAGAAGTATGTCAGTTAAAAATGGTACTTAACATAGAGCACTTATGCATGCACTATCTCATTTGATCCTAAAACAACCCCATTAGGGTAGGTATTTCTGTCCACAAACCAATTTGGCCAGGTTTGCTATAAACATTCCTGATTTAGGGCACTGTTAGGTGCTACAGACACTATTGGTTCCTGTACACTTGTTCTTCCTTGTCAATTCTGATTTTCCAGGTGTCCTTCCCTCGGGGATGAAGACCCTCACCCAGCTCAGTTATAAGCCCTGAACAGCCCAAGTCAATTATTACTTTATTCTCTTTGCCAACAATTGATCTCGAGGTGACAAATGACCCAGTTCTAGCTAATGAAACAGGAGACAAAGTCCTCTGGGAGGCTTCTGGAAAAGTCTTCTAGATCGGGAAAGACATAGGGAGGAGACAGTCCTTCCAGACCTCAAGCCTAAGGTTGAGGCTTAGAACTGTGGAAGCCATCTTGTGATTATGTAGGGAACTAGCCCAGAAGAAAGCCAAAAAGTTAGGATAATAGAGGGAAAAGACAGAAGAACATAAGACTTTTTTGATAGAGCCACTGTATTAAGCAAGCCTAGATCAACCCTATCTTAGGCTTTCATGTTATATATGGTATCTTTGAGTATTTGGGCTCCAAGGGCACCACTCAGCCTGCACCCATATGGATTAGGTACTCACCTAAGATCTCAAGAAACCTTGCCTGTGCATTAAAGTCGCCTGGGGAGATTCAAGACATGCTCATGCCTGGCTTTCACCTGCACAATTCTGACACAATTGGTCTAGGCCAGGCTCTGCAATTTGATATTTTTAAAGTTTGCAAACAATTTTGATGTAAGCATCATTGGCCTAAAAGCTCCAAGCATCCATTCCAAAGGATGCAGAAGATATAGTTTAGGACATTTTTTCCTTCTTACCACAGTCCTTTCTTACCCCCACCTCCCTCACCATCATGTTCTGAGCATCTCCCAAATATAGGGTAACTATGCATCCTAGTTTGCCTGGGACAATCCTAGTTTATAACTGTTGCCATGACATAATTCTCAACTGCAAGCCTCCTTACCCTAAAAAAATGTCCCAATTTGGATGATTGGTCACCTTACCTAAAAGGACTGTTAGTGGAGCTAGTTTAATCGAAGCTCTGAACACTGTCTCACCCTTATTTGGGATAAGTGCATGCCTATCCCAATGTTGATAGAAGGCCCAGGTTTGCAGAGGACTCAATTGGCTTGCTGGAGTTTTTAATAAGTGCTCAATCCGAACCCTGGAGGCCTTCAATTTCAGATGGAAGATTGGGGGTTACAAGAGAATCTCAGATGTCTTATAGAAAGTTAAGTATTTCCTGAGTTATTTTTATGTGCTAAATTATTTCTTACCACACTGATGTGCATGTAGTCCCATCTGAAGACAGGAGAATGATCTAAATGGTTTCCCCCAGCTTCCCTTTAACCCCAGGATGCTCTGATAATGCACATCCTGCTGCAGCCCTTCAGAATTGGATGAGGAAATTATACTGTGGAAGCTGCTGAAGCAGAAGAGATCTCTTGATTTAAAATGCTGGAGTGATATTCAACGCAGAAAGCTGAAGCATGGAGCAAAGGAAATTGAGAGGTAGAGAAAGCAAAATCAAGGAAAAGATAACTGAGTTGCTTTACTACGACCTAATGAAGGTGTCAAATCTTGCCCGGGATTGACAAGGCACTTTGGAAATTGTACAAATAGCTTAGATGTGGGCATCAGAGGGGACTGGCCCTGTCTATCAGGGCAGCCAAATAGACTCCTAATTTCACAGATATCTGTCAAATCTTTGGGGAGGGGAGAGCAAAGAGGATTTGGAGGATTGCTAGGTGGGCCCCAAGAAGTTATAATGAAGACTTGTAAACAGGAAGGGGCCATCAAGGCTATCTTCATTCTCTCTGGCAATGCTTTGGATGTTTTGAGAGATTTAGATTACTCTGTGGAAGGGCAAAGCTGTAGGGCCTGAGGACTCTCTAGAAACACTGGTCAGTTGCTAAAGAAAGGAAATTCTTTAGAATAAGATAATTAAAGGTGCCACTTAAACTCCTGGGTCCTTTGAAGGAGAACCAAGAAGGAATTAGAAACTGGAAGAGCAATTTTCTTGCTGTTGTCCCAGAGGCAAGAGGTCTCGTGTCTACCTCTAGGAGGGAAGCAGGATCAACCTAAGGGATTGTTTCAGCTATACATTGCTGGGTAACATACTATCTCAAAACATAGGGGCTTGAAACAAGAACCATTTATTTGCTCACAATTTTGATATTAAGTCAAGATTAGTCTGGGACACTTTACCTTTGTTCCATGTAGCATCTGCTGGGACATCTTGACCAACGGAGAATCTACTTTCAAGTTGGCCCATTTCCAGGTTGGGGCTGGCTGTCAGCTGAGAACTCAGCTGGGCCTGGAAGTCAGGGGCTCTGATTCTCTTCCACATGAACCTTTATGGCTCCAAGTGGCTGCCAAGGCGCCCTCACTGTGTGGAAGAAGCTAGGTTCCAAGAAAGACAAAAGAAGCTGACAGTCTTATTAAAGACAAGTCTCAAGACTGGGACAGCATCACTTTCTCTGTATTCTGTTGATCACAGCAGTCACAGGCCCAGCTCATATGAAGTGGAGTGAGGAAACAGATCCCACTTCTCAGTGACATACGTGAAAAAGGCTTGTCACCATCTTTAATATAATACACTACATGAGCCACAAGAAGGGTCAGCCATAATATGTCAGAACAAATAGCTATTGGAGTAGAACTTGAAGGTTGTCAATGAGAAAGTGTCTGGAGGAAGAAGAAAAAAATTTGGGAAGTTCAATATTCCTGATGATTTGCTGGGGAGGAAGAAGGAACAAAGGCCATTTATATTATCATGGCTACTGTATCCATGCTCCTGATCTTACTCCTAAATTTGTGCAGCCAGAGAAACAAAACATGCATACATATGACTGAAAGCTTCAAAATTTTTAAAAGATTTAATTATTTATTTGAGAGAGAAAGAGCATGAGCTGGGTGGAGGGGCAGAGGGAGAAGCAGACTCCCCACTGAGCAGGGAGCCCAACTTGGGGCTCAACCCCAGGACCCTGAGATCATGACTTGAGCCAAAGGTAGACAGTTAACCAACTGAGCCACCCAGGTGCCCCAGAAAACTTCAAAATTTAAGATTGACATATGACTTAAATTATTTAATTCAAAAATCTTAAGTTAAAATATTTACTATATGCAAGACAGTATGGTACGTCTTATATTAATTATAAAGTTTTACAAAACATGGTTTCTGTCCTCAAGGAGCTTTCTGTTGATTTGGCAAGCTTTGGTCAAGCACATACCAAACACTGTGGGAGGAGCTACCAGCTAGTAGATATGTAACTAGAAGATACCACTGCCTCTGCCTTACAGAGTTTAGAGTATAGTAGGGGAAAGAGATATGAACATAATATTATAATGCCATGTTAAAAAGTCTGGCCCAAGCTCTGTAAAGGATAAATAATGTATGTGTATAATAGAATAAAAAATGAAAACACACAATCTAAAATGTTAATTATGGGATTATAGATGGACTTTTGTACTCTTCTTAATACTCTGTTTAAAAAATTTACAATACTTTTGGAACTCCTTGGTGGCTCAGCAGTTGAATGTCTGCCTTTGGCTCAGGGCGTGATCCCGGAGTCCTGGGATTGAGTCCCACATTGGGCTTCTTGCATGGAGCTTGCTTCTCCCTCTGCCTATGTCTCTGCCTCTCTCTCTCTGTCTCTCATGAATAAATAAATAAAACCTTTAAAAAAGAAACAATACTTGTAAGATAGAAAAATGAAACCTATTATTTTTAAGTCCATTATAGTGTTTTTATAGACTGTCCAAATAAAAAATGTCCAAATAAAACAATTAATTAAAAAAAGAGAAATGTTCAGCATGTTCTGGGAACCGAGATGGAGTCCCTAGTTCCCCCTGAAAAGAGAAGAACCTCATATCAATCTCTTAGAGATTAAAGTCATGTTAGAAGGGTAAATAGAAGTTGTGGCTATTATTTTATTTGCCTTTTGTAGAGTGTGAGCTTGCCTAACCTTCTGTTCTGGGGGAAGTTCTTTATTGTGTGTGGTCCTGTTGGGTCCATAGAGCTTTGTCCCCAAAAGGGAAGTCAGAGAGGTAAGAGGCTCTGTTTATACTTCTTTCCTTTTCCAGGGGCATGAGTGCACAACCTGGGTTTCACCTGTCAGACTCCTTGCCCAGGATATTGAACCTGGTACTAGAGGATCGAAGACAGGATGGGCAGATCTCATCCATGGCAGATGTGAGAAGGTGCAGTGGTGAGGACCATTGTGGCCAATGGCAGGAGTGGTGGCAGGTCTCTTGCTCTTGGTCTCTTGGGTCCCTTGTTCCTATCTGTATTCCAATCTTGGTTCCCTAGCCTCCTATTATTCTGTGCGTTCCCCCAAAGCCATTCCAATAAATTCCTTAAAAAGAACCAAGTTTGGGTTGTGTTGTTTGAAGCGACTGAATGACACAAGAGTTAGCTTGTGTTAGTTAGGCAGGGGAGGAGGGTTGGTGAGAGAATCATAGTATATGCAAAGACAGAGAAGCCTGAAAGAGTGCATGCAATGCCATCTAGAAGAAGCGACCACATGTACTGAAATATACATATATGATGGGGGGAAAGTACATGCTATATATTCTGGGGGTGCAGAGGAATCACTTCCTTCTGAATTTATTAGCAAAGATGCAGTAGAAGACATGGAATTAGCTTGTTCATGAGAGAAGAGGAAAGCAAAAAGTAGTTATTCCAGGCAAAAGGAAAAGTATATACTTATTGAAAATATCCATGTGCATTTAGGAATCTAGTATTCAAGCAGTTGAATTTCGCTGCAGCATGGAGGAGAAACAAAGCAGCCTGTAAGGTTGGTAGATACTAATTCTACTGACATTTCATGCTAGGACATAGACTTTGGACTTTATTTGGTAGGTAATAGGGAAACATGGAAGGTTTGTGAACAGGGAGTAGTGTCATCGTGCACGTGACACTAAAGATGCTAAATTTGGTTGTCGTGGATGGAATAGACAGTTAGGAAGCTGCCAGAAAAACTCAAGATGAGTTGCTAATGTCCTGAATTAGGCAGATGGCAGAGGGAATGGAAAGGACAATGTGCAAAACATAAATAAGGATTTGTAAGCTGACAGATCCTCTGTTTAAGAAAATTTAAAAAGCTAGCTTTAAACACGCATATGCATACAATCACCATATTTATGAATGGGCTATATTTACATATATACAGAGTATAACACACCACATATGCTGGCTATAATTCTCTCCAACTAATAGAGCAGTGAATTTATTTCATACATTATGCAAAACAAATAAAAGAAGCATAACCAGGCAGAAATGCTCTGTAATGCCCTGTATCATTCCGTAGAAGTTCTTGGGCTGCATTCATGCATCAGTGTGTGTGTGTGTGCGTGTGTGCGCACGCACGCGTGCGTGAGGACTTGGAATACGTTATGTGGCAAAAAGCTTAGACTACACACGGAATTCTCAAATTCCTCTGAGGAATCACACTCTTTTCCATAACTCTGCTCTTAGTGCAGTCGGGGTGAGTGATGAACACAAGGGATGGTTGCTGAAGTAGGTGAGACTTCCCTGGGTTTGTATGTAGAAAAAACCTTGATCATTCCAAGGACAGTGAAGTTTGAAAGGTTTATTTTTTTAAAGATTTTATTTATTTATTTTAGAGAGAGAGAGAGCATGTGAGTGGGGAAAAGGCCAGAAAGGGAGAAGGAGAGAATCTCAAGCAGACTCCACACTGAGCCCGGAGCCTGACACCTGGCTCTATCCCAGGACCCTGAGATCACGACCTGAGCAGAAATCAAGAGTCAGACCCTTAACCATCCACCCAAGCACCCTAAAAGGTTTCTTAACAAATATGATGAGCTAAGGCAATTGTGTGTTAGACTGAGATTCAATTTACAACCTCCTTCTATTATCCAATCAAGTTTATCGGCTCTACCTCCTAATTATATTTGAAATCCACATCTTATTCTAGTCTAACCTTCACTGTTACCCCCAAACTCAACTCACAACCTCCTTCCTGATCACAGTGTCCTAGTCCCACCAAGGTGAAATGTCAGCGAACCTGCCTGCTTTCATAATGCCCCCTTGCCAGCAAGTCTGTCCCCAAGGCCCTTTCCGAGTAAACGGACAATGGACTTCATGACTCTGCTCCCAACGACATATATGGAACTGACTCAAGACTCACCTAACATACTCGCTTTCTCAGAAATTTGGATTAGAACCCAGTGACTCTTATTAACTGCTAAGTATTGGATCTGAATGTCATATAGAGTCTGGAGCTTGCTACCATCCTAGGGAAGCCATGGTGAACCATGTGAAAACAGAGCAATGGGATTAGTAATCTATTGCAAGAGAGAATACAAGTGTCAAAGAAGTGGAGATGAGAGAGAGAGATGGCGAAACTATTAGCTACTCTAGTAGCTAATAATTAAAGATTTTATTTATTCATTTGAGAGAGAGAGAAAGAGAGAGAGACCATGAGTGGGGGAGAGGGAAGAGGCAGAGGGAAGAGGAAAAGCAGGCTCCCTGCTGAGCAGGGAGCCCCATGCAGAGCTTGAGCCCAGGACCCCAGGATCATGACCTGACCCAAAGGCAGATGCTTAACTGACTGAGCCACCCAGGGGCCCCCGTTAGTTAGTTTGTTTTATTTTTTTTTTAAGATTTATTTATTTATTTATTATTTATTTATTTATTTATTTATTTATTTATTCAGAGAGAGCGAAAGAGAGGCAGAGACACAGGCAGAGAGAGAAGCAGGCTCCATGCAGGGAGCCCGACGTGGGACTCAATCCCGGGTCTCCAGGATCACACCCCAGGCTGCAGGCAGCACTAAACCGCTGCGCCACTGGGGCTGCCCAGTTAGTTTGTTTTAATTTTAATTTTATGCAATTTCTATACCCAACATGGGCCTAGAACTCACAACCCTGAGATCAAGAGTCACACCCTCCATGGACTGAGCCAGCCAGGCACCTTACTTCCTAAGGTATTTGATATCTAGGAATTGTGATTCCTGCATCTTGAGGGGCCAGGATACACTTCCTCTTGGTTCAATGATATTTCTTCACGCCCTTATAATGAGCTCTTCTTGACCTCAGCCACTTTAAAAGTCATTCCTAATCTTTGTCCCAACACGCCCTAATTAACCATCCCATAGCACCTATTTCATGCAGCACTATCTTGGCATTTACCATATTATAGTATAGTTGTTTTCTTGCTGTTTCCCCTCCCTGGGTCAGGCTTTGAACTCCCTTGAGGGCAAGAATATTGTCCTGTTCATCTTCTGCATCCCCAGCACTTAGGAGAGTCACTGGCACATAGCAGATATTCCATAAATGTTTAAATAGTACTTTTAGAATTAGGGGTCAATGCTTTCACAAGGCTTCCCTAGGATGGTACCAAGCTCCAGACTCTACCTTATTGTAACCACTTTTCGACTGGATTTTGACAGCATAGATGTTACACATAAGCAATTGCTACTGAGCTGTCCCAGGAGTCTCAGAGTGTGGTCCTAGGAGCTGGAAAATACCAAACTCTTGGCCATAGTGGACCTTGAGAGCCATTGTTTTGTGAAAACCTGAGATAGTTACACAGTGGAAGGTCCCCTACTTTTTTTAGTTTAAAAATATTGTTTAACTTCACATGTACACACAGTATTATAGCAATACTAATGGAAAGCTATTTTTTTTAATTGGGGGGCGTGACTGGCTCAGTCAGGTTAGAGTCTGTCTTCAGCTCAGGTCCTGATCCCAAGGTCCTGATTGAGCCTCAAGATGGGCTCCTTGCTCAGCGGGGAGTCAGCTTCTCCTTCTTCCCTCCCTTGGCCCTTCCCCCGTCCTATGCTATCTCTCTCTCTCTCTCTCTCTCTCTCTCTCTCTCAAATAAATAAAATCTTTTTTAAAATATCCATAGGTTCATCACTGCAATAAAATAACCTGTTTTCAAATGTCCGCATCCCCTTCTAGTGCTTATTTGTATGCATCCATATAATTTTTACAGGGTTATAATGATCATTTAGATAATTTTTTTCTTTTTCACATAACAATTCATCATAACTATTTTCCAGGGCACTCAAAGAGTTCTCTTTATGGTGATGGGGCGAGACATGTTAGCAGAAAAATCAGAATATCCCATGGTAAAGCAATATATCATAGAGGACAAATTGCTGTGGAAGCTCTGACTTTGTCTAGGGGTATTTGATTTGCTAGATTTCTTTATTTAAAATATTTTATTTATTTATTTGAGAGAGAGAGAGAGAAGATGAGTAGGCTGGAGGGGCAGAGGGAGATGGGAATCAGATTTCTCACTGAGCAGGGAGCCTGACTCAGGGCTTGATCCCAGGACCCTGAGCTGAAGGCAGACGCTTCACTAACTGAACCACCCAGGTGCCCTTTGACATATTTCTTTCTAAAGAAGGTGCCCCTAGCAGTGCCCCTAGCAGTGAACAAACATGCCTTGCAACCTCTCCAGCCCCATGTCATTACTAAAGACATTCCAAGAAGAATATTTACAGCTCCCCTAATAGTAATAATGATCATTCATTGAATTCATATCATGTATACAACTCTCAAGACAACAATATGGGCTGGTTGTTATTGCTGTCCCATTTTACAGGATAGGAAATAGAAGATCCAAGACGTGAAGTAACTTGCAGCCTCACAGAACTGCAAAGTCATGAAGCTGAACTACTAATCCCCCAGTTTAGATATGGAACCACATTTCCTGTGGATAACACAACATGATGGCTAGAAGAATCCTTTCCAAACTGAAATCCTTTTCTCAGTGGGGATGCAACACATTGGGCTCTGTTCTGTATAAATGCAATATCTGTTTTCCAGCAAGGGGCTCACAGGAAAGTCTTGTGTTGTTTTTAAAGCATTTACAACCTGATTTTAAGTCTTTTCAAAGCATCCTCTCTTTCCTCTTCAACCCATACTATCAGACTCTCTTCCCAACACTTATTCCCACCTTTCTGGGATAAAGCAGTATTGGTTCATCAAATGGTATGGATCACAATTTGGAAGCGCATTCTAATATAACTCTGTTACAAGTGGCAGAGGAGAGCACATTCCTTAGCTTTTTATTACAGGCCACTGTGATCTTTATAGAAGTAATACCTGTCCCTGCTTCTTTGACCTATTTCCAGTTACTGCAGTGATTGCATACATAAATATTTAAGTATCTATGACTTTACCTATGTGCAAACACATAACCATTCTCATAAATGCTTCCTAGGTAAGGAATTATTAGCAATGAAACTGCATCGAAATAGGAAAAAGCAGTTGTCTTTGGTTGGCCTCCCAAGAAGTTGCCCCTGACATGAGGGGATCATGAGCAAGTGACTTATTAAACAAACATTCCCAGGGAAAGCCAGTGAGGGATGGGGGGAAGCAAGGCAGGGAAGTGGGAGACACTGAGCAAGTGTGCGATTTCAGGTGCCTGTTCTGCTTCTCAGAGTTTATCTCCATCAGAGCAAGAGACTTTGGTACCCTGAGCAGTGAACCACTAACTTTGCACCACTTTAAGGGGATATAAGCTCTGTGCACTTTTGGCTCTCTGGGCTGGGGTAAAGCTGACCCAGTAGCTCTCAGGAGTCCTCTGAAGAAGGTTATAGGCGCCAGATCCTAGAAGAGAAACAGGTGGAAGTGGCACAGAACTTGAAAAAGCTATCCCACTCAGAAGAGTATCAGCTCCAGAAGTCCTACTGTCCATTGGATATGAGGCAGTCTCTGGAATTAGGTCAGAATTTGCATTCCAATTGTACTATGCTAGATACGTAGTCTGTCCTCCCTAAACCTTGGTTTTCTCTTTTGTAAAATGGGAATAACATCTTCTGGGGGAGGTGTAAAGATTTAAGATAATTTATTCGAAGGATTGTTTTGCTGACTATCATAAGCAGGTGCTCAATAGATGGTAGCTATTAGTTTCCCATTTGATATAAAGATAACTTTTAAAATGTAATTAGCTCAGCTGGATTATATACATAAAAATAATTTCTCGTATCATGAAATGTGCATAAATTATATAGAAAGATGATGTATTTTCCCTGTCATTTCATCTGTGTAGACAACTCCTTCCCTTTGGGAGAGCCACCAGTCTGGAAATCAGAAATAAGCTTCTGTTAAGCATGTAATGAAAGCAGGAAGAAACCTTATTGTTGCCCACCAATGCTTTTTATTTTTCATTTTTTATGATGAAAATCTTTGAACATAAACAGAAAGAGAGAAGAGAGCATAATGAATCCTGCAGAGTATAATGAACCCAGTTTCAACAATTATCAACTCATGGGGTGCCAATCTTGTTTCATCGACACCCCACCATTTCCCTCCCTCCCATATTTGAAGCAAATACTAGATTTTGTATCATTTCACCCATGAATGTTTCAACATGTGTCTCTAAAAGGTAAGGACTCTTTTTAAAATTTTAATCTTTGAATTTACATACAGTAAAACTTCCCTTTTGCTGTGTGTTTAGTTTCATAAGTTTTAACATATGGATAGATTCATGTAATCATCATTACATTCAGGATACAGAATAGTCCCATCACCCCTAGAGGACTCTTGTTTTTTTTAAAAAAAAAAAAATCTGTAACCATAATAACATTATTGCACCTTTTAAAAATTGACAATAGGAAAAAAAAAATTGACAATAGGGATCCCTGGGTGGCGCAGCGGTTTGGTGCCTGCCTTTGGCCCAGGGCGCGATCCTGGAGACCTGGGATCGAATCCCACTTTGGGCTCCCGGTGCATGGAGCCTGCTTCTCCCTCTGCCTGTGTCTCTGCCTCTCTCTCTCTCTCTCTCTGTGTGACTATCATAAAAAAAAATTTTGACAATAACAGGGGCACCTGGCTGGCCCAGTCAGTAGAGCATGTGACTCTTGATCTTGAAAAAGACTCATACTTGCTTGGACCTCTTGTCAGTTCAAGCTCCACATTGGGTGTAGAGCTTCTTTAAAAAATGGAAAATAACATATACACTTTTAAGGGTAAATATGATCCTATTTCTCTACAATCATGAGATAACACTCTCCAACTCATAGCATCCCTTTTGCAAAAGAAATATTCATGGGTAGGCATTCATATGTACCATACATAGAACATGTTCTAGGCATCCTTCACCTTTATTTCTGACAAGAGGTCCAAACAAACATGACCTTTTGTAACAACTCATTCATTTTCTTTTCCATACAACCTTCCTGCCCAATATTGATCCCTTTCTTTGACAGATATTTCATAACATTCCTCAGTTCTCCCATTTAGTACAGTTATCTACCTTAACATGCCTGTTTAGATGAATAAAGAATGGAATTGTCTTAATCAGTTTTTGTTGAATGAAACAGATTTTTTTTTCTGAAATAACTCAAATACTGCCTTTATTTCTTAAGAAAAATGTTTAGAACCTGAGATCTAGAAGGGAACTTAAAAGCCATTCACTGGGATTTTCCCATTTCATGATTGAGAAAAATCAGCTCAGAGAAGTTTAAAAACTTACTGAAGGTACACAGCTGGTTAGGAAAAGAGCTGGCACCAAAATGTGATCTCCTGGTCGAGGGCTTTTTCCCTTACTCTACATTTTGGCCATCCTGTTTCTTTCATTTTGCTGTCACCTGAGTGTGGGTTCCATTACCAGTTGCATAGTCATATGCTATGAATAGCAATTAGGAATAATTTCAGCTAAAAAAAAAAGGTGTTTATGAAATGTCCAGAAAAGGCAAATCTATGGAGACAGAAAGCAAATTAGTACTTACCTAGAGATGTACGAATGGGGATTGGCTGCAAACAGGCACAAAGAATCTTTATGGGGTGATGGAAATGTTCTAAAACTGGATGGTAGTGGTGACTGCACAACTCTGTAAATTTACTAAAAGTGTATGTTTAACATGGGTGCATTTAATGGCGCCTAAATTAAATTGTACCTCAATAAAGCTTTTTTTTAAAAAAACAGTTACATACAGATATTTAATTAACCCTTATATTAAGAAGTTGAAATAAGTGATTCCCAGACTCAACAGCTCCACGATGTCATCAGACCCGTGATTTTTCTTTAAGCTTTTTTTTTTTTTTTAATTCATGAGAGACACAGAGAGAGGCAGAGGATGAAGAAGGCTTCTGGTGGGGGGCCTGATGCGGGACTCCATCCCAGAACCTCGGGATCACAACCTGAGTCAAAGGCAGATGCTCAACTGCTGAGCCACTCAGGTGCCCCCAGACTTGTGTTTTTACTCTGTTTTTAGTTTACCATCCTGAGCAGGTCTGCATTTTGTTCTCATATCCATCCTTTCATGATCCTCAGACAGCCTTTACAACTCCACATACAGAGCAAGAAGAAAAATGGCATCAGTGAGCTCTTAGCCCCTGCTGGGCTCTTTTTTTTTTTTTTTTTTTTTTTTTCCCTGCTGGGCTCTTTTTAAGAGAAAAATCCCTCAATTGATTTCTGGTTTCTCATTGGCCAGAATGAGGGCACATGCCTACTATATGCAAAAGAGGCTGAGGATGTGAGCAAATAGGAAATGGACATGGAGTTATCAAGATTGGCTCAGTGCTGAGATTGGCCACATTGACTTTCTGAACCAAAGAGAGGTTCTGTTAGCAAGAAAAAGGTGCAGAAGGCTGAGATAGATTATCAGGTGAGCAGCCAAGAGTGAAGACTCAAAATGTGCTAAATATTTTATTATTTGTTCAGGGTTTTGACAGCATAATGGTTAAGAACACAGACTCTGGAGAGAGATTGCTGGGATTCAGTTCCAGCCCAACTCAGCTCACTGTGTGACCTTAGGTGAGTTAATTATCCACTTTGTGCCTCTGTTTACTTCACTGTTAACTGGGGATAATGATGACACCTACTTCATACAGTTATGTGAGAACTAAATGTGTTAACCCATGTAAAGTGCCTAGAACAAAGCCTGGCACATAATACGCACTAATGAATGATTTTCTTATGTATGTGTGTGGTTACATGAAAATATGTTATCTTGGCATGTCTCTTATTCCACAAATACTTATTGAATAATTAATATGTGCCAAGCAGTGAGCTAGACACTTGGATAAAACCATGAACAAGATAGACTGCATCGTGATCTTGCTGAGCTTAGATTCTGAAAGGAGAAACCAACAATTTATAAGTTAATAAATAAATAAACAAGATCATTACAGATTGTAATAAGTGTTGCAAAGGAAAGAAACAGGTGCTGAGATAGAGCACACCCCAACTGTCTTAGATGGAGTTAGATGGAGTAAGTGAGGAAGAATTCCATAAGATAAGGGGGAGATTGCATTAATTAATATTGTCTTTCAAGTATTAAGGAGACACATGCATATATATATACAACAGAAAGAAAGGTAGAGCTGCCCTTATAGAATAGAAATTGATTCCATTGCTATACTCTGCAAACTAGTCTCCCTGAACTCCCTCACGTGAGGCCATAGGATGGCAATGGTTGGGAAGAAGGCCGGAGCAGCCCAACCATTTGCAGCTAAACCAAAGCCCAAGCCTGACCCACCCTTCTGCCGACAAGGACCGTTGACAGTCTTTTGTTTGGCAACCAGTGATGCTCCCTCCCCTTTTAGTGTTAGAATTTTTAATTAATTACCTAAGACTGCTCTTGGTGTGATTTTTAATCAGGTTTCGTCTGTGCAAATCTATTAATGGGGAAGGACAGGGTATCCCACAGTGACTGGCCTCAGCTCCATGCTGCATGTATGACCCTATGTCTGAAATCATAGTCTGTGAGAGCTAGATCATTTAAGGTCCAAGACTTTAATTTGCAGGTAAGACCCAGAGAATTTGGCTAGCCCAAGGTGACACAACCAGCTTGATGGCTTAAGAACCAACTTGTACTGTTGCTTGATTTGTATGTTCCCTGACAGGAGGTTGCTGGGTAGAGTTTAATTGAATTGACTTGATTTGCCTCCTGCAGGGGCCTCCTTCTCACCCAGCACTTGGGAGCCTGTCATGCCTATTTGTAATGCAAGATGGCCTCTCAGAAAGTCGTGCTTGTGAATCCCGAACTTTAACTCACTAACAACTCACAGTCAGGGGGAGAGCAGACTAAGCCAGTGCAACATTGAAGACGCTTTAAAACGAGGAGAGTTCTGTTATTTTCACATACTGTATCTAGAGTAATGGAAGCTGTTAACAAAGGGCAGCCAAGGGGAGGTTCAGCCAGCACCCTACCCCCAAACCCCCGTGGGGAAGGATCTGGCCAGCCTGCCTTTTGGAGGCTCAGAGCTCTGCAGGCTTGAAGGCACAGCCTGAGGGGAGACGGGGAATCTGCGGAGGCCAGGGGCTGAGATGGCCAGGTGGTAGTGTTGGATGCCTAGCTTTCAATTAGTGGATTTGAAGGAGCAAAAAGGTGAGGAAGATAATTAACTGTGTATGTGCAGTGCCGAGCTGCATATAAAGATTGGACAGACTCACGCAGCGGGGGCTGTGGTCTGATACTGCAGGCCCTGGTTCTCAGGGACCAGTTCAGAAATACACAGTCCAGAGATTTGTTATTCACTTTGTCCTAGGAGACAGGCCCCAGGAGAGTTTGGAATTCCTGGGTGGATCAGCTTCTTGCTAACAGGCCCAGCCCACCTTCTCTCACAGGTTGCCGTAGTTCCATTGAAGGTAGATGCAGCCTTGAAGGAGAAACAGCCAGGAAGAGATGGGGAAGAAGGTAACAAATAGCTTGGAGATAAGATAGGGCTTTTTAAGAGGGGAAGATGGGCGTGTTTACAACTCAGTGAGCACTAACTGAGTGCCTACAGTATGTATGTGTCAGGAACTGTGCGAAGATGCTGGGGTATCTAAGGTGACTGAGGTGCTAAAGATGAACCAAGCTGAAGCCATCTTTTCACTGGCCCAGGCTCTATCCTGAGTGCATGTGTCCACAGCTCACTTCTTTCTTGATCCATTGGTTCCACTCATCTCACTTCATCTTCAGCAGCCTGGGGCCTGCCCCAGTCCCACAGTGTGTGTGGAGCAGGGGAGCTGGTACTGGCAAATCATGGAATATCATAAAGTTGTTAAAAAATAACTTAGCTCATGAGTGGCTCAGTTGGTTGAGCATCTGCCTTCGGCTCAGGTCATGATCCCAGGGTCCTGGGATTGAGTCCTGTGTCGGGCTCCCTGTGGCCTGCTTCTCCCTCTCCCTCTGCCTCTCTTTCTCTATCTGTCTCTCATGAATAAATAAATCAAATCTTTTAAAAAATGACAGCTCAACTCGCCTTTTTTGAGGCCAGTATTACCTTGATACCAAAACCTCACAAAGACATCACAAGGAAAGAGTTGTAAATGACTATACTTTGTTAAAATTTTGTACTCATTTAGTATGTTTATTTTTCTGCACAGTTTTGTTCCTTCAAATGCACTAATTTTTCTTTGGGTATATGCAACTATAAGGATCTAGAATACATGTCTGCGTTAAGGTGGCCTTAATTCCCATTCTGTTTAACAAATACTGATTCATCATTACCGTATACAAAGCATTGTACTGCTGACTCTGAGAACATTCCTCACACCACGTTGAAGCCCTCTGGTTAATGAGTCTGACTCTCCCATCACACAGTAGGTCCTTTAAAGCAGCATTTGTCTTTCACTCATATTTGTGTCCCCAGTGCTTTGCACAGGCTATTCCCATAGAAGTAGGCATTCAATACGTGTTTGGGGATTGAATGGCAAAATCTGTACACATCTTTAAGATAATGCTGAACATACAAGAATGCCAGTAGAGGCATGGGGATGGGGATATGCATTGGAGGTGGACTTAATGTGATGCGCTGGCGGGGAAGGACAATGTAATGGGAAACAAGGCTGGGGAGTGGGATAGAATCAGACTGTAGCAAGTCCCAAAGGTCATGTTAAATGGTTGTAACCTAGTTTTGTATCCAGTGGAGAAATGGAAGGGTTTGGGGTTAATGAAAGATCATTTTCATATTAGTTTTTAGAAGAAAAAATTTTGAAAACCCCACATGTATATCAGTTAGAGGGCTTTCCATTGCAGTAACAGAAAACCTGACTCCAATGAGCTTAGAAAAGGGAATTTAGTGGGTGTGTTGGCATCATCCTCAGACTGGCTTCTCTCCAGGTTGCAAGATTGCTGCCACCAGGGCTATTTGCTATTTCTCTCAACCTTTAATGAAAAATCCTAAGTTCCATTCTAATTAAACCAATTTAGGTCTCACTCCCCCAAGAACAAATTCTTGAGCCAGAGCCAGAGAAATAGGATTAAACCGATTGGCTTAGGCCAATTGAGGCCAACCCCATGGCCAAGAGTGGATCAGTCTATCCAAACTGCATAGCTGCTGCCCAGTAGGAAAAGGGTGTTTGGAAAGCTGAGAAGTCAGCTAATAACATTCACTGGAATATAACAAAATAACTGTCTAAGGATAGGGAAGAAATTTGTGAAAAAGAACGGCAAGGAACAGTTTGTCTTACTTTATTAAAATTATCAAAAAGGAATGGTATTGGCACAAAGAACCCAGAAATAAATCCAGGTTGGCATTAAAATTAGTCCATGATAAATGTAATGATGGTTTATTTAATTAAAAGTACTGTCATAATTGGGGAACCCTGGGTGGCTCGGCAGTTTAGCGCCTGCCTTTGGCCCAGGGCGCGATCCTGAAGTCCCGGGATCGAGTCCCACGTCCGGCTCCCGGCATGGAGCCTGCTTTTCCCTCCTCCTGTGTCTCTGCCTCTCTCTCTCTCTCTCTCTCTCTCTGTCTATCATAAATAAATAAATCTTTAAAAAAAAGTACTGTCATAATTATCAATCAAACTGGATGGAGACCAAGTTTGACCCTACCTTGCAACATAAATAAAAAACTTCAAATGTATCAGAAAATTAAAAGTAAAAAACCAAAAAAAATAATAGAAATGTTCAGAGAAGACTGGGAAAATGTCTGTATAAACTGGACTGGAAAAGACCTTCCCCAGTAAGACTGGAAACCTGTAAACTATAAGAAGCAATAAGGAAAAGAAAGAAGGAAGGAAGGGAGGAAGGGAAGGGAATTTTTCTTTAGGGTTGAATATTTCTCTTTGGTCTTAGGAAGGAAAGAAGAGAAATATTTGACTTTTAAAAAATTATAAATATTTTTATGTCAAAAATAAATTTTAAAAATTTTAAATTATTTAACAGAAAAATACATACTGAGCCTGGGTGTCTTAGTTGGTTAAGCATCTGCCTTCGGCTCAGGTCATGATCCCAAGGTCCTAGGATTGAGTCCCCCACTGGGCTCCCTGCTCAGCAGGGAGTCTGCTTCTCCCTCTGCCCCTTCTCCTTGCTCTCTTTCTTTCATGCTCTCTCTCTCTCAAATAAAATAAAATAAAATCTTTAAAAAAAAAGAAAAATAGAAGTGAGGAAAATGGAAAAGTATCAAATTGGTAATTTGAAAACATTTAAAACCAAGGGTCCCTGGATAGAGTAATCAATTGAGCATCCAACTCTTGGTTCCTGCTCAGGTCGTGATCTCTGAGTTGCGGGATCAAGCCTTGCATCAGGCTTCATACTCAGCATGGAGTTTGCTTGGGATCATCTCTCCCTCTGCCTCTGCCCCTCCCTCTCTCTTTCTAAAATGAATAGACAAATCTTTAAAAAATATTTAAAAACAAGGGCACCTGGGTGGCTCAGTGATTGAGCATCTGCCTTTGGCTCAGGTCATGATCCTGGGGTTCTGGGATCGAGTCCCTCATTGGACTCCCCACGGGGAGCCCGCTTCTCCCTCTGCCTATGTCTCTGCCTCTCTCTCTGTGTCTCTCATGAATAAATAAATAAAATCTTTTTAAAATATATTTTAAAACAATGATAACATTTAGTATTGGTGGAGTGTAGAAAAGCTGATATTCTCATACATAGATGGCACTGGTCCAAATTGTTTCAATCTTTTTGGAAAGATATCTGGAAATATCTATAAAAAACTAAAATATATACACATTTTGAATCAGAAATCTCACATATAGGATTTTCTTTCAGAAATATAAGCATAAGTACATAAGCATATATATCCAACACATTATTCGGGGGTTTTAAAAAGTTCATTTATTTAAGTAACCTCTATATCCAATGTGGAGCTCAAACTCATGACCCTTAGATCAAGAGTAACGTACATGCTCTTTGGACTGAGCCAGCCAGGTACCCCAACACATTGTAATAGTGGCAAAAAATGGAAACAAACTAAGCATATATAAATAGGCCTTTGGTTAAATAAATTATGATACATCCAAATTAAGAAATCCTTACCAATATTTCATAAACTGTTAAAAAATAACTCAGTTGTTGAGGCCAATATTACCTTGATACCAAAACCAGACAAAGACATCACAAGCAAAGATAACTACAGACCAATCAATATCTCTTATGAATAATATATACCAAAATCTTTAATAACATTCTAGCAAACTGAATCCAGAAATATATTCAAAGGATTATACACCATGACCAAGTGGGTGTATTGTCATTCCAACAATGCAAGGTTTAACACCCAAAAACTCAATTTATATAATACATCATATTAATAGAACAAAGGACAAAAATTATTATTATCTCAATAGAGAAGAAAGATTGAACAAAATCCAACACCCCTTCATGACAAAGCACTCAACAAACTAGGAATTGAAGGCAACATTCTCAACTTGATAGTAATCATTTACAAAACCCATAGCCAACATCATGTTCAATGGTAAAAAATTGAATGCTTTCCCCCTACAATTGGAGCAAGATTGAGCAAATCTGCTCTTGCCATTTCTATTCAGTTTCCATTGGAGGTCCAATCAGGGCAACTAGATGTTAGGATGGCTATAATTTTAAAACCAATTTTTAAAATAAACACAGTAACAATCATTGGGGGAGATGTGAAGAAGTGGGGACCCTCATACACCACTGGTAGTAATGTAAAATGGTATAGTCACTTTGTAAAACAGTGTGGCAGTTCCTCAAAAGGTTAAATATAGTTACCCTGACACAAAATTTCACTCCTAGGTGTATCCTCAGAGAAACTTATAAATATATCTACATTTAAAAAACTTATACACAGAGCAGCCTGGGTGGCTCAGCGGTTTGGCGCCTGCCTTCAGTCCAGGGCCTGATCCTGGGGTCCTGGGATCAAGTCCCACAACAGGCTCCCTGAATGGAGCCTGCTTCTCCCTCTGCCTGTGTCTCTGCCTCTCTCTCTCTCTCTCTCTCTCTCTCTCTCCCTCTCTGTGTGTCTCATGAATAAATAAATAAAATCTTTAAAAAGAAACTTATACACAAGTGTTCATTTCAACATTATTCATAATAGTTAAAGGTAGAAACAATCCAAATATCTATCAACAGATGAATGGATAAATAAAATATGGCATATCCATCCAGTGGAATATTAATTAGCTAAAAAAGAGTAAGTACTGATAAATGCTACATGGATGAATCTTGAAAACATGGTAAGTGAAAGAATTCAGACACCAATAACCATATTTATATGATTATTTATTTGAAATATCCAGAATGAAAAAAAAAAGAAATATCCAGAATGGACAAATCCATGGAAACAGGAAGTAGATTAGTAGTGGCAAGGGGCTGAGAGAGGTGCTGGAGGAAAGTAGGGAATGACAGATAATGGATATGAGGGTTCTTTTTGAAGTGGTGAAACATTCTACAATTGATCATAGTAATGGTTGCACAACTCTGTGAATACACTAAAAATCATTGAATTGTTCGCTTTAAATGGAAAATTATGTGATGTGTGAATGACATCTCAATAAAGCTATGATTCTTTTTTCTTTAAAATGAATTAGCTTTATATCTATTGACTTAGAGAGATGACCATGATACACTTTGAAGTGAGAAGAGAGTTCTAAGGTACTATGACTCCATTTTTATGTTAAAAATGTGAATAGATGTTTGTATGAGCATGAAAAAGTTTCCAAAGGATTTATACTGGGCTGTTAATATTGAGAGATAGGAAGGAAAAAGGTAGAGACAGTGGAAGACTATTAATTTTTCTTTATACAAAAGTGGATTTTTTTCACTTTTTAATTGGGCCATGTATAGGGCCGTGTATCCCCCTGAAAAGGTGAAATAAAGAAAGAAACTAAAATGGTTTTAAAAGATCTGGGGGGCAGCCCCAGTTGGCTCAGCGGTTTAGCTCTGCTTTCAGCCCAGGGCCTGATCCTGGACACCCAGGATCGAGTCCCATGTCAGGCTCCTTGCATGGAGCCTGCTTCTCTCTCTGCCTGTGTCTCTGCCTCTCTCTCTCTCTCTCTCTCTCTCAGTCTCTCTCTCTCTCTCTCTCTGTCTCTCACGAATAAATAAATAAAATCTTAAAAAAAAAAAAGATCTGGGGAATAGCATGAAAGGGAATTGGAGTAGGGGAGATTAGAGGCAGGAAGAGGAAATAAGGCAATCAGGCTTGCTGGGGGTGATGAAGCCTTGCCCCAAAGCAACAGATTCCTAAGACTTTGTATAAGTAGAGCAAGAAATAGGACTTAGTTACCAGGTAAAGATGAGATCACTCAAAGAGAAAAGGAGTTGTTGCTAATTCAAGATTCCAGGCTGGTCTACAAATAGGAGGTGTTCCTAGAATTTGGCTTTGAGTTGGAGGTATTGGCTGGCTGGCTCATCAGATAAAGACTCATGACAGATGAATGTTTTGGGGAGTCATATGGAAAGCAATAACATTATACAGAGGGGGAGATCACAGTGTTAGAAGAGAGAAGATCAAGTGCAGAATATTGAAGACCACATTCCCGTACTTGCATTCCTGTGAAGGAATATGTGAGGAAATAGTCAGAGAGGAAGAAGGAAATCCAGGGGATTGCAATTATATGCCAGGATGGGAAGGACCAGTCAATTTCAAAGAGGACAGGGAGGTGAAGCAGAAGTCCATTAGCCGGCAGTGGAACTTGGTACCCGAAAGGTCATTCCTCATGCATCTACAAGGGAACATTTTCGACATAATGGGTGTGGAATTCAGATTTTTGGGGGCTGAGAGTTCATCAAGGACCAGACTAAAGAGGAGGTAGCAGGAGACTATGCTTTTGAGAAATTTCTCATCAAGGGGAAGGGAAATAATGAAATAGGAATTAGACTGTGAAAGTATGGAAGGTGTTTTTAGGATGGAGGAAATATGCCCATGTTTATAGGCACTTGAGAAGGAAAGATTAGACAACACCCTTAAGAGACAGTCTTGGGAGAGGACAGAAATAAGAATAACAACTGGTAGAATTAAACTTGGAAGCAGAATGAGGACTTTTGTATTCTAAGAGGGAAGAGAGCAAGAGGGAATTATAGGAGATAAAGAGTTTTTTTGTGAGATTTTGTGTGTGTGTCTGTGTGTGTGTGTCTGTGAAAAGAAATTAAGCCCCCATCCAGGGGTGATAATTAAAATAGTTAACAGTCAGGCGCCTGGGTGGCTCAGTTGGTTAAGCATCTGCCTTCGGCTCAAGTCATGATCCCAGGGTCCTGGAATCGAGTACTGGAGTCAGGCTCCCTGCTCAGTGGGGAATCTGCTTCTCCCTCTGCCCTTCCCCCCTGCTCGTGATCTCTCTCTCTCTCTCTAATAAGTAAATAGAATCTTTAAAAATAAATAGATAAAAGAGTTAACAACAAGTGCAGAGTGTACACTGAAGCAGGAGCCAGGAGGCCCTCAACTCTGTTCCATGTTAACTCTAGCTGCTGGTCATAGTGTGGTCTAGGGGTAGAGGCTAGGGCAGCCCAGGTCAGGCAGCAGAGTGGAGCAACAAAACCCTAGGGCTTGAAGCAACATCTCTTGGCTAGAACTTTAGAAGACTAAATGAGAATGATCTAAATTCTGGGGTGCCTGAGTTGCTCAGTTGGTTTGTCATCAGACTTTTGATTTGGCCTCAGGTCATTATCTCAGAGTGGTGGGATTGAGCCCGCAAGTCGGGCTCTGTGCTCAGTGGTGAGTCTGCTTGAGAGTCTCTTCCTCTCCCCTGACCCCGCCCCCTGCTTGCACTGGCTCACTTGCTATCTCTAAAATAAATAAATAAATCTTTTTTAAAAAGAATGATCTAAATTCCTCAAAAACAGTTTTTTGTAACAAAAGACTAGCATGCTATAAAGCGATTAATCTTTAGCGTTCTGATTTAGTAAGTATTTTTTATCAGATAAATAATGGATGGCTCCCATAAACTTAATGCATGTTGGCAAAAGGTCTAAAAGAGAAGGGATTGATTGAAATAAAAACTGGTCACACTTCCTGGCTTATTCTCTTGCAGCAAACAACAGTCTCTTAGTTCAAATAGGGAAAATGGGGTCACAGTGAATTTCAAAATATGGAATCTGTTGTTTATTCAAGGTTTTCCCTCTGAATACCAGACACAGACGTCTTTGCAACTCTGTTCTCCCACTGGAGGAAGAGAATGGGATAATGATACCTAGCACTCAAGAGGATACAGAGAAGTACTTGGGGATTCCCAGATCTCAGTTGCCAAGTACATAATACGGAAACTGTCACCAAGGTGATCATATCAACCTCCGCCACATGTCAGCCTCCACAGGAAGGCACCCCTGTAGATATTAGTTTACATGCTGGAAATCTTTCCCTTTTACCACTCCAGAGCACTGCAGAGATGCTGATTTGAGGGCTGCTGGCCTGGTGGAGCAGATTCTGAAAAATTAATATGTCCTTGAGCTAGGACATGCTGGATGTGGCTGTAGCCTTTCAAAACAGAATTTTCTGAGTGGGAGGTACTTTTTATCTAATCCTAGCCACTTAGAGATGAGGAAAATGTGGCAGCCCACTATTTAATAGAAGGTTAAACCAACATTGAGATCCATTTGGATTTTTTTTTAATTTTTATTTATTTATGATAGGCACACAGTGAGAGAGAGAGGCAGAGACACAGGCAGAGGGAGAAGCAGGCTCCATGCACCGGGAGCCCGACGTGGGACTCGATCCCGGATCTCCAGGATCGCGCCCTGGGCCAAAGGCAGGCGCCAAACCGCTGCGCCACCCAGGGATCCCTCCATTTGGATGTTTTAATCCAGTATTTCCACTTCTAAGTTTCTTGTTGGTAAACTTAAGTCATAATTTACATACACGTGAAGGGATTTCTTGACACATATCACATATTTGTAATTCAAGTAAGACGCCAAAATGAGACATCCTCAGAAGTTTTGAGGTATAAGGCATAAGGTGGGATGCATAAATGCATTAAATCTGAATGTATTGCTGACCCAGCAGGACTCATGGTATAATCAGAAAACAGCCTTATTCTCCTCCTTCATGCCTATTTGACTCTGCTGTATGGGGCTACTTCTTTTCCTGCTCCTTAGATGAATTAGTGTGGGCCTTATGACTTTTGAGGTCACTCTCAAATAACAAAAAGGGCCTCTGGTTGCTTTTAATCAAAAATACAGTCCTACATCAGTAATGAGTGGGTCATAATAAAGAAAAAAACTCCATACTTTAGTGGCAAAGGGGAGTAATAGTAGACCTCTTCTGTGTTTCTCCAGGCCTGGGGCTTCTTCCCTCCTTCTCACTCATGAGGCTGCTCAGTTTTCTAGCGTTGAAGTGGGAAAGGGAGAGAGCGAAGGAGACCCAAGGAGAGAGAAAGAAAGGCCTTGGGACTCTAGCTGGCATAGCTTCTCTGGCCATGGCAGATGTTTCCAAGTGACACTTTCTCTCATGGGCAGTTTTATAGGTTTGCCAAAACCACTCTCACCACTACCATCCTGTTGAGGAATCTCTCACCACCCATTTCCTTGGCATGGGCAAGTTCATTTTGCCTCTGACTGGTTGCCTCAGATTCTTCTTCTGGGCCCCGGTCATCTGGAGGCAAACCTCCGGCTTCTTTCTGCCGAGGTCTCTGCCTTTCCAGGCAAGCCTCCTGGGTAGGATCAAAGTCAAGCCCACACTGTCTGTCTCACTCTCTTTAGACTCTTCTTCTGTGGGAGTAAATGACTTCCCCTATCGTGGTCTCTATCCCATGTTCAGGCCACTTTTGCCAACTCTGGCCCTTTAGATTTCTCATGCATGAGGCAGACACCAGCCCATGGCGTTCCCCAAACTGCAGAGGCCGCATCCCAAGCTCTCCGAGAGCTCTGCCTGAAGGACCTCTCACCAGACTTAAGGTGGGGAAAACAAAAACAAAAACAAAAACAAAAAAACCCTCCAGCCTTCCCCTGGCAGGTGCATGGGAGGAACCTCTTAGAACACCTTCATTTCAGTTCCTCTACAGAAACCCTTCTGGGATCCAAGAAGCCTCACCAGCCTTCACCTGAAGCTTTTCACATCTTCCTGGTAAGTGAGACGTTAAGGGAACACCCATTTGCAAGTCCCGCATCAAGGTCCTGCGCCTTGCTTGGAATGTGAGAGGGGCTCACAACTAGTATCTGGGTCCTCCGTCAAAATGGAAATAAAATAATAGCTCCCATCTGAACAACCTGTTACCAAATATGTTCTCTTTCTCTTTCCCATCACCCTTATAAAGTTTCTTTAATGGGTAGATGTTGGAAAAGATCAAACGCCACTTCAACAAACTTTGCAGAGTTTTGTTGTCTGTCAGAGGTTACTTGAATTATGGGTGGTTGGAGAAGGGTTGGCCATAACTTTGTTCTACAGAGATTTTTATTACAACAAGATATATCGCGATTCAACCAGCAGCAAGGATCCCAGAATCCTGGGAGTGTTATTTATAAGTCGCGCTTCCCGTCTGTTTTATCCAACTGAACGAGGGAAGTGATTTGAATCAGAAACCACAAATTGGCTGCCTAAAAGAAAGGAAATGAGCAAAATATAGAATTTCTTTCTAATTCTAAATGTTTTGTTGTGGTTTCAGTTAGATAACAAGATCTCTTGTATCAGAAAAACCATCACCCCTACCCGGATAGATGGGCACTTGTTCACTGGAGGTTAGTCCCCAGGTCTGGTGGAGCGGCGCGGTGTCAGAATCAGGGTCCCTCATCGTGGTCCTGGGGAGTGATTATGTCTCTATGCACTGATCTCTATCCTGTCCCACGATGTCTGTGGTTGGCATCGATGGCCAGGCCTCAAACCCTGTTTGTTCTGTACTTAGCCCTTTCCTCAAAGCCTGAAGCGTTTTGGAACATTGCCAACAAATCATTTAAGAATTCAGGATGAATCTTTATGTACCTTTTTCAAGAAGACAACCAGTTCTAGGAAAGCAGTTTGATCTTACACCCATACATGATTTAAAATGTGGAAGGTCATATTGGGGACATGGTGAGCACATTTTCATGGGTGGGATTCCAAGAGCAGTAAAAGAAAGATAAAAGCATAGATAAACTTTTTGTTTTGTTTGTCATCAGTTCTCTAGAAGTCCCATGACATGAACAGATCTGCTTACAGCAACCAGCTCTCCTTCACCGCCAATACTTTAACATGATATTTTAGCCGTCAATATCACTGTCAGGAATAACAATTTATTTCACACTTTGGGTTTATCTGGATGGACATTTTTGGAGATGAAGGTGGCAGTGATTTAGCGCTGCTGACAAATGGCACTGAGCCTGCTATCCTCACAAATTCAAGTTGGTTTCTCAGGCAGAGGTAGGCCTGGCTCTAAGTGAACATGAAAATGTTCAGATAAATGAAACAGAGTTGCAGGGATTCAAAATCTTTCCATGGAGGGATCCCTGGGTGGCGCAGCGGTTTGGCGCCTGCCTTTGGCCCAGGGCATGATCCTGGAGATCCGGGATCGAATCCCACGTCAGGCTCCTGGTGCATGGAGCCTGCTTCTCCCTCTGCCTGTGTCTCTGCCTCTCTCTCTCTCACTGTGTGCCTATCATGAATAAAAAAAATAAATAAATAAAAATCTTTCCATGGAGAAATGGAAAGGTAAGGACATTCTATAAATTGGGGATCCTTTTTCCAAGAAAGGCAGTGACTTAGTCATGGGCAGGTCGGAATCGCCTGTGGCTAAAATAAAGTAAAAATACCCATGTCCAGATGCCACCCCTCTGTCTCCACCCCTCCTCCCCCAGCATCTGACTTGGGGGCCTGAGGTGGAACAAGGCATTTGCCTTTTTTTTAAAGCCTTCACTGGTGATTCTGGTGAGCAGACAGTGTCCAGAGGGATCACGGATTGTTTGGCTGGGTCCAGAGGTTTTAAGAGAATGGACTGGAAGAAGGCCTAGCTAGAGGGTTCCTTCGGGTATTGCAGACGGAAATGTGTGGCACAGAGGGGATGGAGTGGGGAGGTCCTCGCATCAGAGCTGGGGTTCATTCATGGATGAGACTCAAGCAGTTCTTAACTTTGAGGGATTCACAGATCACCTTGAGAGTGGGACGGAAAAGTCACTCTCCTCAGAAAAATACACATAGGCTAACCCCAGGGCGTTTAGTACATACTTGCAAGAGATTCTAGATTAGAATGAAGTTTTCGTTGTTTTAACCGGATAGATCACATTCGCTTTCGTGAAGGTGGGGTCCCAGTCTAGTGGCTAAGAGAAGACAGTAAATCAACATAGGCCAACGCAAGCGGTGACCGCAGGAGTCGTGGGGGAAGGGAGATTTCTGGAACCGTGGGGTGGGAGAATTTGAACCCTGTGCTTCGAGAGGCAACCGGTGAAACGAGGCCCTTCCCACCCCCCGGATAAAAGAATGGCAGTTGTCCTGACTGAGGCGGGTCGACCCGACCCAGCAGGTCCTACGGAGGGAGCCGCGCAAGCCTGCGTTCGGCGTGGACGTCACCGGGGAGCGCGCGGTATAGACGGCAGCGTCCCGGCTGCTGGAGGCCACGG
This sequence comes from Canis lupus dingo, assembly GCF_003254725.2. Lineage (NCBI taxonomy): Eukaryota > Metazoa > Chordata > Mammalia > Carnivora > Canidae > Canis > Canis lupus. The sequence continues at coordinate 6,560,919 of NC_064274.1, read as the reverse complement.
ACGCGGGCCCCGGCAGGCTGGGGGGGGGGGGGGACACCGGTGGGCGCGGGCTCGTGGCCGACTTAGTCGCGGCGCGGGAAGGAGGGGAAGCGGCGCCGGGGGCACGGCCTGGGGCGGCTGCTCCGTGCGGGGCCGGAGGTGGGCGCGTCGGCGCCCGCCGGAGACGGGGAACCGCGGGGAGCGCGCGGCGCGGGCAGGGCCCAGGCCGGGGCAGGGACGTGGGTTCTGGCTGCTCGGGGCCGAAGCCCTGGGCGCGGGGCGGGCGCGGGGCGGGCAGGTGGGCAGGTGGGCAGGTGGGCAGGTGGGCGCCAGGCGGAGGAGCCAGGTTCCGCCGTGGCTTCTGCGGCGCGAGGGGGGAGGAGCGCGGAGCGCGCGGGTCCCCGGGCCCTGCGGGGGAGCCCGCCGAGGTCCACGCGCCGCCGCAGCCCCGGCACCGGCCGCGGCCCCGAGGGGCTGGGCCTCGCGGCGGGGACCCCAGAATAAGTCGGGGGCGGGCCGCGGCGGGCGGGCGGAGGGGCGGGCGGGCGAGCGGGTCCCACCCCTTCCTGAAGGAAGCGCCCTCCTCGCCGCCGCCGCCGCCGCCGCCGCCGCCGGTCCCGGCCCCGCGAGGCGACCGCGGCCCCCGCCGCACCGGAGCAGGTAGGCGCGGCGCCCCCTCCTCCACCGGGGCCGCGGGGCAGCGGGGGCGGCGGGCCGGGCTCCGCGCCCAGCCCCGAGGCGGAGGGAGGCGGCGGGAGGCGGCGGGAGGCGGGGGCGGAGGCCGGGGCGGCGGGCGCTGCAGCGGGGCTCGCGCGGCGGGTGCGGGTCCTCCGGGCCGCGGGGGCGCTGCCCCGCTCTGCGCTGCGCCGGCCCTCGGAGCGCCCCGGGCGCGGGCCCACCCCCCCCCCGGCCCCCGGACGGCAGCGCGCGGGTGGGTCCCCGCCGCCGCCGTAGTGCTGCCCGCCGAGCCCCTGCGCCGCCCGCCGGCTGCGGCTGCGGCTCCGGCTCTGCGGCCGCGTCCCGTCCCGTCCCTGACAGGTGTCCCGCCCGCGGCCCCATCCGGATACGCAGGCCTTTTGCGCTCGGGCGGACCGCGGTCCGAAGCGACCCCAAGCCCGGCCCGGGTCGCCCCGCCACTCGCTGCTCGCTTGACCGCGAGCCCGGGCAGGCGGGCTCGGAACCGGGAGCCGCACCGCCCTCCGCTCGGAACCCCCCTCCCCCCCCTCCCCTCCCCCCCTCCCCCTCCCGGGCGCACACCTGGAAAGATGCGGGGCTTCGGGTCTCTGCGCGCAGGCAGCGGGGTGGGGCGGGGGTATCGAGGCTGCTCCGTCACCCTCGCAGTAAGGAAGCGGTTAGCCCCAGGGTTATGGAGAAAGACCTTGTTTAGTGCTTTTCTCCTCCTTAAATGAATCGAGTCGAGAATGAGTGTTTTTCCCATTTTAAAATCATATTTCCTTTCTGTCTACTCGCCCCATTCTCCGCCCACCCCTACCTCCAGAGCGCTTTCTTATAATATCCCAAACACTTCGCTGGTTTTTTTTGTCAGGTTTATTCCGGCCAGATCGTCTTTATCACGGGTGAGCCAGGATTTTGACTGCAAATGTGAGAACGTAGCCGGTTGGGGTGGAAGCCTTTCCTTGAGTGAACCTATTCCGACTTGCAAGGTCTTGTTTGGGAACCAAATATACTAATGACACTTTTTTTTTTTTTAAGTATTGGACCCATTACAATAACAAAGCTAAATGGTAATAGTAGGTTCTGTTTCTTCATTTATAATAGTAGTTTCTGTCTCTTCGTTTAATCTGCTTTAATGAAAGCCCAAGTTTTTGATAATGCAAGACATTATAACACAGTTCATCAAAAAGATAGGCAAATGTGAATATATAAATTCCTGGTAGCAGTTAATAAGTTGACCTACTTAAAGTTTTCAAGAAAAAAATTGGTAGGCTCATCTGTGTGATATTTGCAGATCAAAGAATTTTAGGCTCAGCTCTCATGCATTAAATCCCAAACTTTTTTTCCATGTGTTCTAGAGACACCATGTTTCTAAGATTAGCTGTAGCTGTCATCTCTTAACTAGAAATGTGAGTTTAATCTTCAAGACATACATAGCATAGGAATTTTAATGGTGTTCCTTTATTTATACATTATTTAGTAAATGTTTTGCAAGCTCCCCAAGATGGATGCTCAAAAAACTGGACATTGTAAATAAAAGAATAAGGAAATTCTGCAAACAACAATAACTACGTCGTAGATGTTATGACATTGAACAAACATATTAAAGGATTTGGAAAGTGCATGTTTATTAAATCTGCCATGAGCAGAAGGCAGTCTGTTTAGATTATTGAAATTAAAGTGTCTTTACAGCAATTGCTTAATTCACGTATTTCTCATCAAAATGCCTTTCACAGATTGCTTTGTGGAGGAGATAGTTTGCTCTGTGGAATAATTTTTTTTGTATGAGCATAATAATGCCTCGTGTTTGGCTTTGTTATAGAACTACCACAATCAAGTTTACAATGACCTTGCAGGGGGGGTTTATGCATACTTTACCTGCTTTGTCTTCATCAACAGCGACAGCACTTTGCTTTACACTCTTGTCTATACCCCTGCTTTGTTTCCCCTGTGACCTAAGCACACCTCTGCAGTACAATGACCAGATTAGCAGGGCAGCCTGCAGTCATGAAAGAGGAAAAGCTAGCTGGCCCCTGCAATTTTAGCCATTTGCTTTCAGTATAATCTGGCCACTAGGGATCATTTCAGTAACCAATTAAGCAAGACAGACACTGACAAGATAATGTATTACCTCTCAGTCTTCCCCTTCCCCAGAAGAATCTATAGCACTCAGAATCCATACTACAGTGGTAATTGGGGTCTGAGGGGCTCAAAGAAGGTATGTGTGCTAAAGTTCTCGAAATGTGGTACAAAGACCAAGTGTTACTGAATCTGGGTCTAAATTTATGAAAAGGCTAGGAACACACTCCGGTGTTTAATAAATATTGTCCTTTTCCAGAGGGTGACAACAGAGGGGCGTCCCTACTTACTTTAACTGCAGACTTTTCTTCCTGGATCTGATGGTGCCATGTGTCTTTATGGTTTTTCATAAATTGCTCTAAGCACCTTCAAACTAGCGCATAAGTTAGTAGAATTTTAAACATTGTTATTATTTCCGAGTATCATTTCCCAGCATGTTTGGATTTTGAAAGATAACTTGTGGCATGGAAAGTCCTAATGCAAGGAGATTTTAGGCCAGTGGAATGATATTCTGAGATAATAATGGAATCTTTAGGGCTGCCTAGGTGGTTCAGTCAGTTAAGTGGCTGCCTTCAGCTCAGATCATGATCCCAGGGTCCTGGGATGGAGCCCAACGTTTTGGGCTCCCTGCTCCTCCAGGAGCCCTCTTCTCTCTCTCCCTCTGCTGCTCCCCCTGCTTGTGCTCTCTTGCTCACTGTCAAATAAATAAATAAAATCTTTAAAGAAAATAGAATCTTTGGGCACTAGCCTTAAAATATCAATCTCACAGTAGTCAAGTCAAATCAGCTCTGCTGAGTTGGTTTGGAACTCTTTTACCAAGTAAGAAATTAACAGTTTTCTTTTAGCATCTGTAAATGGTCTTTTTCTAACATAGAAAAAGCACTAGCGTAGTGCTGTCCAATAAAACTTTCTGTAGTTCCATAATTTGTTCAAGGTGCTAGCCACAGGCCATTGAGCGCTTGAAATATGTCTAGTACAACTGAGGAACTCAACTTTAATTCTTATTTTTTTTAAATTTTATTTATTCATTTATTTATTTAGAGAGCATGAGTGGGGGCGTGGGGGCAGAGGGAGACAGAGAGAGAATCCCAAGCAGATTCCAAGCTAAGTGAGGAGCCCGACTCAGGGCTCAATCTCACAGTCCTGAGATCATGTGCCTACATCAAGAGTTGGACTTAAGCGGCTGAGCCACCCAGGTGCCCCTGATGGCAATTATTCTTTAGAAGAGAGTGGAAATAGGCATGATAGAACCAGGAATTAAGATTTCACTCTGTCATCCTATTGTTACAAAAACAACACTAGCATTTACTCTAAAGAAGGTGTGTGTGTGTTTTTTTTAAAGATTTTATTTATTTATAGAGACAGGGAGAGAGAGAGAGAGAGGGAGAGAGACGGGCAGAGGGAGAAGCAGGCTCCATGCAGAGAGCCTGATGTGGGATTTGATCCAGGGTCTCCAGGATCATGCCCTGGGCTGCAGGCGGTGCTGAACCGCTGCGCCACCGGGGCTGCCCTAAAGAAGGTGTTTTATGCTGATGTTCTATTCCACTCTAAAAATAAAGTTTCCCTTTTTAATTTATATGTATTTGCTAGCCACAAAAATAAACATCACCCAGAGTTATTCAGATGCTTGACCACATGTGTCTGTGCTTTTGAACTTCCTTGAATTTGCTCTCTTGCACATTATAGAACCATTTGTTCTTTTTTTTTTTTTTTTTAAGATTTTGTTTATTTATTCATGAGAGACAGCCAGAGAGAGAGAGAGAGAGAGGCAGAGACACAGGCAGAGGGAGAAGCAGGCTCCATGCAGGGAGCCCGACATGGAACTTGATCCCCTGTCTCCAGGATCAGGCCCTGGGGTGAAGGCAACACTAAACCGCTGAGCCACGTGGGCTGCCCTCATTTATTCTTTTTATTAAAAAAACATTGTATTTATTTATTTGAGAGAGAGAGAGAGAGAGAACACAAGTGAGAAGGAGGGACAGAGGGAGAAGCAGACTCCCTGATGAGCAGGGAGCCTGCCACAGGACTCAACCCCAGCACCCTGAAATCATGACCTGGGCCCAAGGCAGAAGCTTAACTGATTGAGCCACTGAGGCACCCCTAGAATCATTTATTCTTAAAGTCAGTTTCTGTACTTTTAAATTTATCAGGGGAGGGGATATTTGGAGAAAGGTAGGAGGTAGAGGGAGGGTGATGTACAACCATTTCCCCTTAAAATCTCCATTCCTCTCTAACAGTCACAGAAACCCTGTGAAAAATCCAACAAGTGAGTATCCCTACCTCAAGGAGTGGCTGAAGCCACTTGGGGATCCTTGCATAAACTTAGGAAATGTTGCATATAATTTTTTTTGAGATTTACAATGCACAAGTACATGATAAAGCCTCTAAGATGAGATACATTTAATTGTTAAACTTTTTTATTAGGTTTCCAAAAAATTTTCATACAACCCTTACAGTATTTTTCAAACCATACATCCTGAGTCATGAAATTGATATAAAAGGTTAGAGTCAGTGTTTTTTGTTTTATTTTTTTAATGAAATAGAATATACAGCGGAATAGGAATTATCACTATGGATCCCTCTTAGTGGGGCCTGTGAGTGATTGATGAAATTTTTTGTTCTCCCATGTATGGCAAATCCAAGGCCACAGGGAGGGTGGTGATTAAAAGCACTACATTAACAGGACCCTTGGGTTCAAATCCTGACTCTGCACTGGGCCGAGTGCTTATACAGTAAGGACTGTATAAGCTGGGTCATTATTTATAGTATTATTATGTGTATATCTTAGATCATGATATAAAATACTGCCTTTGAAACTAGGCTTGGGCCCACTTTGGGGAAACACTGATCTAAGACACATGTAATCACTAACAATAACCAGCAAATCATTGAGTACTTCCCAAGGGCTCCATGCTGAATGCTTTACATGTGTTATTTTGATTCTCACAACAGCCCTGTAAGTACTGACACATTCCCACAGGACCTCCATCCTGGGAAGTCACAGAGGCAGGATCTGAGCCCCAGGTAGTCTGGTGACAGCACCCGTGAGTTCAACCACTTCACCTTCCGTATATTGCAGTGTAACAGTGATACACAGAAGGACGTCAGAGACCTTGAGGTTCAAACATTGTCTCACATTGCACAAGTACAGAAATGAGCAGACCACAGCTGTTTTCTCTGTAAGATGAGTTCTGGTGGGTGAGAGAGGAGTCATTGCATTATATTAAGGCCAGGAGAGACCTCACTGCTGCCAGCCTGTGGCCTTGGTCAGGAAGCCTGGTGACCAAAGAAACCCAATGACCCTGAGAATGACTACAAATTATGCAGACTTCTTTCCCTCCTAACTAACCACTTACTTCCGCATACTGCTTTGTAGCAAATTGTCACAAATAGTCTAAATAGATAATGTCTGTCCCATAAGTCTCCCACTTTTTACTACATTCTAAATTGTTTTTCAGAAACTTCTTGCCTGTAAGTGCTTCATGGTATGTATATATTTTTATATATAATTGACATATTAGTTTCAGATGTTCAACATCATGATTAGGTATTTATATTTATTGCAAGATGACTAAGTTTAGTTAACATCCCTCACCACATATAGTTACAAATTTTTTTCATGTGATGAGAACTTTTGATATCTACTCTCTTAGCAACCTTCAAATATACAATCAATGCTATTAACTATAGTCACCATGCTATCCATTATATCCCCAAGATTTACTTATTTTATAACTGGAAGTTTGTACCTCTTGATTTGATTTTTAATACAATAAATGGAAAACAATGTTGTTTTAAGAATTTTATGTACAAGGAGAGGTCTTAAAATGAGGCTGGAAATCTTTTTCTTTTCCTCCCCTAGTGCAATCGAGAAAGTTAAACTAATTCATTTTGGAGGTAGATTTCAGTTTTCCCTAAAGGTTAAACTAAATATAAGTGATCATAGGGACGTCTGGCTGGCTCAGCAGTTGAGCATCTGTCTTTGGCTCAGGGTATGATCCTGGGGTTCCAGGATCGAATCCTGCATCGGGATCCCTGTGAGGAGCCTGCTTCTCCCTCTGCCTATGTCTCTGCCTCTCTCTGTGTCTCTCATGAATAAATAAATAAAATCTTTAAAAAAATATAAGTGATCGCATGTCCATAAGACTTCCTCAGGTAGAATAGAAGAGGCAACAGCTTGTTGTCATGATTACTTTTCTTTTTCTTCTTTAAAAACTACAGAATGTCTGGGGATCCCTGGATGGCTCAGCAGTTTAGCGCCTGCCTTCAGCCCAGGACGTGATCCTGGAGACCCAGGATTGAGTCCCTCATTGGGCTCCCTGCATGGAGCCTGCTTCTCACTGTGCCTGTGTCTCTACCTCTCTCTCTGTGTCTCTCATGAATAAATAAATAATATCTTTTAAAAAAGAAAACCAAAAAACTACAGAATGTCCTTGAGACATTCAGATTTTCTTCAAGGCTGCAGAGTCATCCACTCTGAAGACAGTGATACAAACTCTACCTGTGGAATACAAAGGAGTACAGTGAAGTGTCTTTGAAAAAGCACTGAAAGTCATGTAATACTTTTAGGCAAGTGTAGACAAAGCTTAAGAAGTAATTGTGATTAACTATGGCAGTAGAGGAAATTAGCCTGTAGTTTAAATGGTGTTATTTAACTGCAGTAATTATAATGAATTATAATGGTTTTCAACTAAATGTAAACATAAATGTCTCCGAAAATAGCATAAGCTTACTGTTCATCAAACATATCATTTATTAACAAAGCAGACTACTTCCTGGTTTTCTTTTGACACTTATAATGACTTAGCTTCCAAAGAAATATTTTAAGTAGTAATAATTGGAAGTTTTAAAGCATAAATTAAAACTGTACATAGCCAAGGGGCACATGGCTGGCTCAGTTAGTAGAGCATGCAATGCTTCATCTGGGGGGGTATAAGTTCAAGCCCCATGTTAGGGCAAGAGATTATTTTTATTTTTATTTATTTTTTAAGAGATTATTTTTAAAAAAACAAAAATGAGCACTTGGGTGTCTCGGTTGGTTAAGCATCCAGCTCTTGGTGTCAGCTCAGGTCTTGATCTCAGGATTATGAATCCAAGCCCTGTGTTGGGCTCTAAACTGGGACTATAGCCTACAGAAAAAGTAAAAAACAAAGAAAAAAACCAAGGGGAAAAAATGTACATTGCCAAAATGGGCATAATATTATTTAAATGGGGCTTGTTACTAAGACAGTCTTTCAAATTATTTTTCATTCTGTGATTCATGAATGAAAGGTGTTAAGAAATATTGATACCATTGTAAAGCATTTTATTTTATTTTTTTAAAAGATTTTATTTATTTATTCATGAGAGACACAGAGAGAGAGAGAGGCAGAGACACAGGCAGAGAGAGAACAAGCTCCATGCAGGGATCCTGATGTGGGACTCGCATGAATAAATAAATAAAATCTTAAAAAAAAAACTTAAATTAGATTTACATAGAAACACTGGTAACTAAAATATACCTACATGCAGTGGCAGGAATATTAACTTATGGGTGACGATTTTTCTTTCTTGTGGCATTATGTTCCCTCATGCCCTAGACTTATGTCATTTTGAAAAATTTTCCAGTCTTGTCAGTGACAGCACAGCGTTCACAAGAACAATATATATTGCCCTGTAATATTAGTAGCTAATAGAATTGTTCCTGAATAAGCTGATTATTTTTTCTATGACATTTTGATTGGTGTTTTTCCATTTTAATTTGAGCTTATATGTGGCATAAAAATCAATTTATATGTAGAGGAATGGGTTGCCATTTGTATACCAAAATTTGTATTTCCTATGTATGCATGTAAAAACAATGACAAATTTTTTCCATTAACTGATTTGGGGAAAGGATACCACTGTGATCAAACAGTGGCACACAGTGATCAATGGCCATTGAACCAGTGAGTGTTCACTTATAGGGCCATAAATTTGGCAGTTCCGAAATGGTGTTCTTTATTAGCTATTGGACAATATTTGTGAAATTCCTAGCATGGTCCCTCGCCCAGAGTATCTTTTTTTCTTCACTGTTACTTCCTCTTTATTCATAACATAGGTTTTAACTCATTTCATCACATGAGAAATTAAAGAGGATTGTTTTCAATGATAACGGCTCCCCTACTGAGCATTTCTAAGAGATAGAAAAAGCCTTAGGAAGTCAGATAATTTATTTCTTAGACTCTTGGCATGACCACAGTCATCACAGAAAGATGATGTGTAGACCCCATTCTTTTAGCCTATGAATATTTTACACTTGTTCTTGACATATTTTCTATTGAGGCTGACTTAACAGGACTCTGATGTTGAACCTATGCTCACTTCAGTTTCAAGAATCTCCTGCTTTTCTTGCTTGTGGCATGTTTACTTTGTCTTTCCAATTCAACCATTGTTTCTTCGCATATAGAAATTATATAATTTTTTTGTACCCCACTGAGTTGTCTCAGGAGGGAGGTTGGCAAACTATTTTGTAAATAAAGTTTTATTGGAATACAGCCATGCCCATTGGTTGCATATTACCTGTGACTGCTTCTGTGCTACCACCATAGAGTCAAAAATTTGAAACAGCTCATCTGGTGTATAAAGCTGGAAATCTCTACTATCTGGTTCTATATAGGAAAAGTTTATCAACCCCTGTTCCTATGATACTCTTCTTATGGGATCCTTGAAGAAACTGTGAAAAAAAAAAAGGCCTATTATAAATTGTGTATAGTTAATTGCTTCATCTAGGAGCAGATTTCACATCTGAATGACTAAGTAAGTGACTAAAATCTTCTCTCTTCCTATTGTACTATCCATTGGCTATGAAAGAAGGTGTCATCAGCACAGGCTTGGGTATTATTCAGACCTGGATCACTAGTTGTGTAACCTTGAATAAGTTACTTAATCCTGTTTAAACTATTATAGATACTGTGGTACCTACTGTTGGTAGACAGTTCTTTGTGCATCCCATGACAGGTCTTTACAAAGAGAGGTACTGACTGCACTTTTGTCCTAAGGATGTTTGTGTAGTGAACAGTCTTGGATGAGAGAGGTAGTGTTGCCCTCTGAAGCAAAAGGCGGGCATGCTTACATCTATTATGAGTTTCCCCAGGTCAGGGTTCCTCTCCAGGAATGCTGTTCACTATGTTTGCAGGTGTCACATGGCCCTCTTTTTGACACTCAGCAGGAATTAGAGCTGGAAAACTGTTACAAGAAAATGCAGATACTCCAGCTACTGCTATTGCTGAGAGTAATAAAGTCTTTTGTCCCTGACCCAGGAGTCCTGAGTCTTCTCCCAGCATCCATGAAACTGTGGCAGGATTACTCGTGCAAATAGCATAAAATCCCAGACCTCTCCACTTCTTAGGTAACCTATTCTGTGGGGTTATTATGAGACTTGAGAAAGATAATGAATATAAGACATTTAACACAGTGCCTGGCAGATAGTAAGTGCCCAATACATGTTAGCCATGAATTATTATCTAGCTGGTTATTAACTCTGAGGTGTGAGGTTGATCCCCAGGTTTGCGTGTCCAACTTATATCTTGAGATACTAGTTTTTCAAATTGCTAGTCACCAAGGCTGTGAAAACGTGAAGTAGATTGATTTTTATAATGAAACAGAAAATACAATATAATAGAATAATAAAGAAAATATCCAAGTGCCAAATTTGTAGTAAGGCTAAATATTGACTTGTAAAACATTAAGTTTCAATTATATTCATATATATCTGTATATTGGGTTGTAATGTAAAATATTTTTGTTTGCTGTCAGTCACTATCAAAAAAGTTGGAAAGCCACTGCTGCCCTAATACATATCTGGGGCTGTTCGGAAGAACTTTTGCTCATTCCTGTTGTAGTTCTCATTCTAGAAAAGGGGTATAAAGGGCCACACTCAGTCATCTAGGTGTGGCAGCTGAGAAGGAATGAGCAGAAGTACAGTTTGTTTACCCTCTGCAAACGATTTTGCCCATGGTTAGCAGAAAATGAATATAGCCACAAGTTATTTTCAGAAAAAAGGGATTTGTTATTGTTAGCATTAGCCAATAGAACTTTCTATGGTAATGGAAATGTTCTGTTTCCACACTATGCAATTCATCAGCCACTCTCTATTGAGCACTTGAGTGTGCAACTGAGGAATTGAACTTTTAGTTAAAATTTTTAAAAATTTGGATTAATTTAAATAGCCATGCGGGGCTCTTGGACAATGCAGTTTTATTTAGATTGAACACAAAGCTGTGGTTTCCTCCAGTACAATTAACTGTGTGATTTGGCTTCTGTTATCCTCCCAAAGTGTGGTGCCCTTCCGCTGGGTTGTTCAAACAACCAGTGACCCTTGGCCATGGCTTGCCTGGGCAGACTTTGGGGTGAAGACATGCCTGAAGTGTGGCTACCTTGGACAGCGCCATGTGCCAGGAGAAAATGTCAAGTTGCTGGGGGTAGAGATTCTCAACCCTGGCAAGTAAACAATAGGATCATCCAAAGAGCTGTAAAAATCCAGGCTGCACTTTAGACCAAATCAGACATTTTTAAAAAGTTCCCTGGGTGCTCTTTCATGTTCTCATCTGGGCAGCATGACAGGTTGTCAGGGTAGCCTGTGCACTTCAGTGCTCCATCATAGTATCACAAGCTTGCCTGTGGTCAGACGGGCAGGGGAATGGACACACAGCAGACAGTGGATCCCTCTTATCTTAAACATAAAGACTCCAACTTATCTTTGGTTCTGGGAGCTGAGCTGTTTCCCACCTGATTGCCCTCGCAACAGAAGTCCCATTGCTCAGTGTATGAATTTGGGTATGACAAAATTGAGCTTCAAGGAAGAAAAATAGGCTCTTATTGATCTGATTCACCTGTGCAGTGATTTCCATTTATATATCCAGCAAACATTTATAGACACTCTCCTGCGTGTTTGATAAGCTGTGCTTGCTCAGTCTAGTCGGGGAGACCAACATGTAAATAGTTATCATACAGTTGGGTAAGTGTAATATGGAGAGAAGAATCACTGGGTGCCGTGAGAGCACCCGCAAGGGGGTAGCTTTCCTGGATAGAAAGAGAGAGACATCAGGGGGCTTCTAAGAGATAGTGACAAGCAAGCCAAGTCTCCTAGGATCAGAAGTGGTCACATGAAAAAGGAGTAAATAAACAAATGAACAGATACAGCCAGGGAGGAGGCCCTGGCCTACATTTTCTGTCCCACTAAGACTGAACCCTGTAAGATAGCTCCCTTCTGAGGAAGACCCTCCTTGCAGTTTTAGCAAACTTCATGGGATATCCTTATCCTAACTGGGCTTTATCATTTATTCATTCACTCATTCATTTATTCCTTCATTCAACAAGTGTGACTTCTTGAAGTGTTATTATATGCAGACATCATCTAGGTGCTGGTGTTAGAGCAGTGAACAAAACAGACAGCGTTCCTGCCCTTGGGGAGCTTTACATTCTATTGGAGAAGACCAGCCAGAAGTAGACAGTAAGGAATAGTATAGTGTGGGATCAATGTGTTAAGGAGAAAAAGAAATCATGGTAAAGAATTTGGAAATACCTGAGAATTAGAAGTGTCATAGCATGCTATCTCTCTGCAAACTTAATAGCATTTCTTACCACTTTTCTGAAACTAGACCTGAGCCCTTCAGTCATTCTCTTTCCTTTGTTCAAGTCTGGACAACCACCTGTGTCCATAACCCTATGACCTCCTACCTCTTGCACAATCTAACTGTGTTATTAAGACTCCTCATACCCACCTCCCTTACCCCCATATGTCACATCTTGTGTTTTCACTCCTTAACACTTTCACTTCTGGTCCTCTGTTGATTCCCCCCCATTCTTGTCCTCTGCACCCCAGGGATTCCATGGTTAATAAAGCCCTTGGCCTTTTGGCTGACTGCTCTCTCGCTCTTCTATATTGGTCACTACATATAAAGGCATGTCATCACCATCTTAAGGCCAAACAGGGTAAACCACCTTCCACAGTTTCTCAGCACTGCTCTCTGTCCAGCTCCCAGTCACTTCATTTCCTGAGTAACTGAGGACCTGGCCCCGCATCTTCCCTGCCTCCCTTCCTCCCTGAGTCTTGTCATAACCTTTGGCGATGGCACCATCCTGGATCATCTGACCATAAATCTGTTCTCCAAACCCACTGGACCTTTTTAGTATTCCAACTAAATCCATAGCTGTTTTCTCCCAACATTCCACCCAAATTCTTATCCAGTTGGTACATTTTCACCTCAGAAATCTTAACCTCAGTGTCCCGTTCTCTGAGCGTCACTATGTATCCGTCCAGCTGTACCATACCCTACTCCCTCCACGTCTTTAATTTCATTGAGGTGTCTAGTCTCTTGACTTCCTTCAACTGCCCCAACTCTTCCTTATAAATGCAAATATAGTCATGTCCACCTTCACATCCTTTCCTCAGAGGATGTGGTATCCATTTTTCTGAATACTTTTCATCTTTTTTCTGATCTGTACCTTCTAAAGTATTTACAGTGAGCACACCTCCCAGTTGTAAAAACCAAAGGAGAGAGGCCTCCAGTGGCTCTTCATCAACTACAGAGGAGTCATTCTCATGATTGGCACCTGCTCCCCCCAACCCAGCTCATCTTCCACCACTCTCTGCTCTGAGCACCACAAACTTCTGCTTCCTGCATACACTAGTTGGATGCCTTGGAACCCCTATGCATGCTACAGACTGCAGCGGCAAGGGAGGCTTCCACATCCCCAAACACTCAGCCCAGGGTCATTTCCTCTTCCCCCCCCCCCCCCGCCCCCCCCACCTCCCAGTGCCAAGTCAGTTGCTCCCTCTGGAGCTCCCTCATTCCCCATACAAGTCTCTGGTGCTGCACTTCTTTCCAGATTCACTATGAGCTGCTTGGGGGCAGGGACTCTATTTATCTGTGTATTCTCAGCAGTTAGCTCAGAGCCTGGCAAACACCCTTAGCAGCTTGGCGAGCCTCTGGTCATTTGGAGGGGCTGGATCACAGGATGCTCAGAAATGAGGTTGCGAAAGTAGATGGAAGACTTGCCCCCAGGCCCTTCTTCCACTACTTGCTGCTACCCCTTGCATGAACAAGGTCTTTACCTTGTATTCAAAAATACTTTACATTTTACTAAAAATAAATTTGATTTTAAAATCATTGAAAGATACGACATTTTTATCTTAATAATTCTGGTGAACTCTGGCCCATATTGTTGGTCACATGGACCATGCCCGGTCTCCTGTTGTGTTGGGCTCATAATGCATGTTCGGCAAATCCCTGTTAATCTTCTTGATAAACCTACTAGCTCCCTATGATCAAACCTCTCTTCCTTAAATTCAGCTACTTTGGCAGCAGGCTGGAACAGGAGTTATTTAAGGCATGGGAGGCCTTTATTATTACCCCCCCCCCATGTCACTGGATAGTGACTAGCAGCCTATATTACATGTATGATTGGTCCTGATCAACATCCTTTGGAGAAATAAAGGACTAACAAGATGTACTACTGGCATGGCTTTGAGCACCCTGGTAGGGTAAAGACAGCTAATGAATGCTTGCTGCCCTTCATCTTGCCACTACACTGGACTGGCAGCTAACATCATATTGTGAGTAATAGTTGTTCACACTGAGGAACCGTAATGGGCCACAAAAACTTGGTAAAACACATTTCACAGGCTAGTACAGTTAAGTAGTTTTGGATAGTTCCCTCCCATATAAATGGAGGATTCTAGGCCTTCCATAGGGGGCATGAAAGGGGCAGAAGGGAAAATAAGAAATAGTTGGGGAACTTAATTGGTTGGGGCCATCTTGAGCTTCTCAACCCACAAGGATTTATACTGGTTTTTCTTAAGGAAAATGGCCTGATGTGAGTGATTCACCCAACGCACCTGAAATAATTTAGCAAAAATTATTAATGATAGGAAACTTAGTATCTGAAAGGATACATTTTTCAACAGTTGAACCAACGTGTGGTTCATTGGCCTATTACATAGGAATCACAATGGCTTCCTTTAACGTTTCCTTCTTTTTTTTTAATTTTTATTTATTTATGATAGTCACAGAGAGAGAGAGAGAGAGAGAGAGAGAGGCAGAGACACAGGCAGAGGGAGAAGCAGGCTCCATGCAGGGAGCCTGATGTGGGACTCGATCCCAGGTCTCCAGGATCGCGCCCTGGGCCAAAGGCAGGCGCCAAACCGCTGCGCCACCCAGGGATCCTTTAATGTTTCCTTCTTACCTAGACCAGGCTCTGTTGAAGCTTGGCCAGACTAGATAGCCCTGGTTATACTATTGTCTGATTTTCTTTTATTTTTGCCCAGTAGGCCACAAAAAGGAAATTACAACATTACTCAGAATAAACAGACTTGGAGATGTTAATAGCAGCCTTTAAGTCCGGGCCTACCCACCCTCTATACTGGCTATGTGCTTTGATATGTTACTTAACTTATGGAAGCTGAGAGTTGCTGTTGTTCATCAATACAATGTGGACTTATTTGTCTGGCTCACTGACTAGCCTGTAAGCCTCATCCATCCTTAGAAACTCAGTACTTGGGGGACAAGGCCTAGCAGGTAAGAGTTCTACGAATATTTGTCAAGCAAATCAGATTCATCTTACTTACTTATCATTGGTTGTTTTGAAGAGCAGGTGGGATGTGCAGCAGTAGAGTGTAGTATTGGGAGCAAAGGCTCTGGAGTTGGCCCCCTGGGTCCCAGTCCTGGCTCCAGCATTCCCAGCAATGTGACATTGGGCAGGTTACTATCCTGTGTGCATCTGTGAAAGCAGGTGATGGTACCTACCTGAGTATTAGCTGTGCCTGGCACTCAAACTCTATACATACCAGCTCTTGGTATGACATGTGAAGAGCTTTTCAAATAGCTGCTCAGGTAAAGGTGATATCTATTCAATGAGGTCTTGCCAAGTTTGGGCGCTCTGAAATGTGTCTTTCCCTTTCTTATCTAGTGGTAATTCCATTCTGTTTCACATTTTCTTTTTCTTTTTTTTTTTAAGACTTTATTTATTATTTGACAGAGAGGGAGAGAGCACACAAACAGGAGGAGGGGCAGACAGCAGGAGAGGGAGAAGCAGACTCCCTGACGAGCAGGGAGCCTGATGTGGGGCTCTATCCCAGGACCCTGGGATCGGGACCTGAGCCAAAGGCAGATGCCTAACTGACCGAGCCACCCAGGCGCCCCCTGTTTCACATTCTCTAAAGCCGGGTAGGATGTCTTTCATGCGGGCCCTTTAATGACACTTATGATCACCTTGGTAGAAAATATTAGGTTCAAAGAAGGCCTAACCTTGGGCTGCTCTGGCCTAGAACTGCTTCCTGCTCTTTTTCCACTGTTTGCTCTACAGAAATAACTCTAGTCAATTCCTAGGCATTACAGATTTTTAAGATCATGTTAAATAATAATGATTTCATATGTGAAAACACTGCAGTGGTTCCCACACTGATTTCCCTGCTTCCTGCCTCTTGACCACTTAAGTCTTGTGCGCAGTGCTATCTGCTCATCTTCCCAGGATTTTGCTTTCATAAAGTCTCTCCCACCCAGGACCCTCCTGAGAAAGTATTTTATTTTTAGGACCAAACCCAAGTACTAGTGTTGACATTCAAGGCCATATATAATCTGAGCCCATTCTATCTATTGTTTTATCTATTCATTTTATCTATTCTTTTTCTTCCAATTCCTCTCTACTGTAGACTTTTTCTGCCCACTCACCTGAATACAATCGTGGCTTCTTTTTTTTAAAAAAAAGATTTTATTTATTTATTCAGAGAGAGAGGCAGAGACATAGACAGAGGGAGAAGCAGGCTCCATGCAGGGAGCCCGATGTGGGACTCGATCCTGGGTCTCCAGGATCAGGCCTTGGGCTGAAGGCAGTGCTAAACCACTGAGCCACCAGGCTGCTCTCAATCATGGCTCCTTACTCTCATTTTCTTGGTTCTCACACCAAAATGCCCTGCTAGGCATGTTCTATGCATTCACATTTGCCCACTGCTTTAAAGCCCACCTGCTTTGTAAATCCTACCTCTTGCTGAACATTGGTCACCGTCTCCCTATGTGTTTGCATTTCCTTATATTTAATTCAGAGCTTTGTTAGGTGCTATTTAAAAATTCTCATTGAAAAAAAATTCTCATTGAAGATTCAGATTGTTAACTTGATGACATATAAGCGTACTAGTTACACATTGAGGAAATTGTACTCGTTTTATATGTCTAAGTAAAAAAGAAAAAAAATTAACATTGTCCTCTTGGCAGCTGTAATTCCACCCCACTGCCCATAAATAAAGCCCTGGAGCCTAGACCATATGTGGTAAAACAAAAATAATATTGTAGAGCAAGCAGGGCTACTATTGCTGTTATGGGACTCATAAGTCACTACTTGACTTTTATAATACGTGAGACTATGGCTGCCTTAGTATATCAACATTTCTTCACTGTTAAGCTATGGATACAGTATAGAATTAAGAGCCAGAACCCTGAAATCTTTTAAGTACATAGTGGGAATTCAATAAATGTTGTGAACGTATTAGTCTGTGGTTTATTTTTGGCTCCTCACTGATGGAGTCTGATTTATACATATCAATTCACTTCTCTGTTCTAATTTAGTACATCTTCTACAATACCAAGATTTTATTAAACTTAAGATATAATGAAATTGTATTGTGGGACGCCTGGGTGGCTCAGCATTTGAGCGTCTGCCTTTGGCCCAGGGCATGATCCTAGAGTCCTGGGATCGAGTCCCATGTCGGGCTCCCTGCATGGAGCCTGCTTCTCCCTCTGCCTGTGTCTCTGCCTCTCTCTCTCTCTCTGTGTGTGTGTTTCTCATGAATAAATAAATAAAATCTTTAAAAAAAATAAAAGTGTATTGCTAGGGTACAAACATATTACATGTATCATGAGAATCAACATCTTCTTTTCCTTTCTCCCTCCCTCTTCTTTTTCTTCTCTTTCTTGTGGATGGCATCTGAAATGCAGAGAGCTTTGGGCTAGGAACTGTGTGGATGTGTGGAGGAGTAGAACAGTGCCTTCTCTCTCTAAGAAATCACAGCCTAGCATGGGAGACACATGTATGAACAACTGTGTTCTAACCGGAATGTGAGATTGAATTAAATAAAAGAAGTTGGCTATGGGGTACCTGGATGGCTGTCGGTCAAACGTCCCGACTCTTGATTTCAGCTCAGGTTATGATCTCAGGGTCATGGGATAGGGCCCTGCCTAGGCTCTGAGCTCAGTGGGGAGTCGGCTTGAGGATTCTCTCCAGTCCTCTGCCCTCCCCTCACCAAAAAAAATAAATAAACCTTAAAAAAAAAAAAAAAAGCAAATGATTACATAAGCAAACCAGGGAAAATAAAGAGAAAGGGAAGCTTGAAAAGTATATAATTTACAATTAATCGTACTAAGTTTCTACTATGTGCCAAGCTCTGTGCTAGGTAATAATTATGTGACTAGGGCAGCCCTGGTAGCCCAGCGGTTTAGCGCCGCCTTCAGCCCAGGGCCTGATCCTGGAGACCTGGGATCGAGTCCCACATTGGGCTCCCTGCATGGAGCCTGCTTCTCCCTCTGCCTGTGTCTCTGCCTCTCTCTCTCTCTCTCTCTCTCTCTCCCCCCCTTTCTGTGTGCGTCTCATGAATAAATAAAACCTTTAAAAATAATAATAAATAAATAAATATTTGACTATTTCCTCACAGCAAATATTGGAGGTTGATATATTAGTCAACTTTTCAAAAATAAACTGGAACACACTGCAAAAGAGACAGAGCTGGGATTGATTCTAGATCACTCTTTTATTATACCAACCTGTTTTTATGCCAGTATAAAAATAAAGTCTAATCAGTAAATTAAATGGTTTCAAGGGGTACTTTTAAATAGCCACAAAACTTTGCAAAGGCTCACATTCCCCTAGGGGAAATTAGCCAGGTAAAGGAATAAAATGCAAAGAAATAACAGGCAGGAAAAAATCCCCACAACTTTATAAAGAAAATATCCTTCAGTTTTGAAGCCTCTGAAGTAATGGATGCTGATCTCTTCTTTATTAATTTAACAGCTGAAAGAACAGGCAGAGACATTGAATGACTTATTTTGTGAATCTCCAAACAAAACTAACTTCCTTCTGGATTATTAAGTGGATTTTTTAAAAAGGGACTTAAACACAAATTCTTATACGTAGTTGTGTTTCAGCTACAATGTGTTTCATTCCAGGCGAACTTCAGAAACACTGTCAAATTCCAAACTAATCCTCTTGAGTTTTTTTTAATTGAATTCTGGATATCTCTAAATTAATGTGGCAAGAGTGGCTTTCTTCACTGTACTCTAATTAACCCTCCAGGAACATTTATTTAAGTTTTTTGTGTGTCTCTGAGTTTTGTGGGGTTTTTTCATGTATATCTCTTATTATAGTCTTAGATATCTTATGGCTTTTTAATGCTATTATAAATCTATTATTTCTATTTTTTCTGTATAATTAAAAGTTCTGTTTGACTTTTCGTCTTTTATCCAACCCTTTATATGAACACTCATTAATTCTAATAATATTTTAATTAATTCTCTGGTCCTAGTATTGCAGAAAATAATTCTATTTCCATATTTCTTGTAACTAGACCTCTTATTTCTCTTTCCTGTCTTACTGAATTGGTAAAACTGTCAAAACAGTGTTAATAATCATTGTAAGATTATTCATTCATGCTAGTTTTGCTTAATAGGAATGCTTTCTTTTCACACCAGAGAAAGATATTGGCTGATGGTTTGTGAGAGATACTCACTGTATTCCTCATTTTCCTAGATATTTTGTAAGGGATGAGCACTGAATCTTATCAGATGTCTTTCCAGTATCTTCCTAGGGTTTTTCTTATTTGATTTATTAATATATTGCATTATATCAATAATAATAATTATATATCTCCTGGGATAAACTCTCCTAGGTCATGGTTTATTTTCTTTTAGTATACTGTTGACTTTATGTGATATTTTCCATTTGGGACTTTTTACTCTTGTTATCCATACCAATTTTTCATACACATAAGTATGCATATTAAATACATATGCATTTGGGGGTCACATTGTACATACACTTTTTGTTTTCTGAATTTTCTATTTCTGTACTATATTTCCTAGGACATTAGAAATTCTTCAAAAATATTTTTAATGGGCAGCCCTGGTGGCGCAGCGGTTTAGCGCCGCCTGCAGCCTGGGGTGTGATCCTGGAGACCCAGGATCAAGTCCCACATCGGGCTCCCTGCATGGAGCCTGCTTCTCCCTCCACCTGTGTCTCTGCTTCTCTCTTCGCTCTCTCTGAATGAATAAATAAATCTTTAAAAAAACATTTTTAATGGCTTACAATATATTATAGATATATTTATTATAGCTTATTTAACCCTTCATTTAGTTTTCATTTTTTATTTTATTTTTATTTTATTTATTTATGATAGGCACACAGTGAGAGAGAGAGAGAGGCAGAGACACAGGCAGAGGGAGAAGCAGGCTCCATGCACCGGGAGCCCGATGTGGGATTCGATCCCGGGTCTCCAGGATCGCGCCCTGGGCCAAAGGCAGGCGCCAAACCACTGCGCCACCCAGGGATCCCCTTCATTTAGTTTTCATTGCTTTAAGTTTTTCCTAATTTTTGCTGTAACAAATAATGCAGAGATGAACATCTCTACATATAAACTTTCATTCATATCAACGATTGTTTCCATAGCTATTAGTCTCCAAGCACCACCACAATTGTAGCGGCTTAAAAACAGCAGAAATTTATTCTCTCACTGTTCCAGAGGCCAAGAACCCAAAACCAAGGTGTCAGCCAGGCCATGCTCCCTTTGAAGGCTCTAGGGAGAGAACCTTTCCTTGCCTCTTCTGACTTCTGGTGGCTCCTGGAGCTCCTTGGACTGTGGCAACATCACTCCAGAGTCTGCCTCTGTCTTCACATGGGCTTCTTTCCTGTGTGTGTCTGTGTCCTCTCCTTATGTAAGGACACCAGTCATTGGATTTAGTGCCCACCCTAAATCCATGATGATTTCTTCTCACGGTACTTCATTATATCTACAAAGGTCCTATTTCCAGATAAGGTCAGGGGTTAGGACTTGGACATGTCTTTTTTGAGGGGGACACAGTTCAACTCAGTATACTTTCTGTGAGTAGAAATACAAAGGATAGGAGCCTTCTTAAGTCTCTTAATACTTAAGACCATATTGTTTTCCAAAATGTGTAAGAGGGCCTGGCTCATTTATCAACAGTGGTATAGAGAGTACCCATTTATCTACACCTTCACCTGTATTAAGTATTACCATTTATATATATATATATATATATATATATATATATATACACACACACACACACACACACACACACATACATACATATATTTGCCTCTTGGATAGGGTAAAAATGGAAATTCATTATTTCTAAATTTCATTCCATTAATTGTTGGGGAAGTTGACAACATTTTTATGTATTTAATATGGACATTTGTAATTCTTCTATAAAATCTTTGTTCAAGCCTTTTGCCCATTTTCCTTTTGACACATTAGTTGTTTTCTTATTGATACTGACATTACATACAAAGAATATTAGCCCTTTGTCATATTACATGTAAATATTTTCCCAGTTTGTCATTTACCTTTTAATTTTCCAAAAGTTTAGCCTTATGTGGTCAAGGATATCAATATTTCTCTTGTGATTTCTTAATTGTTTCTAAACTTCAGAAAATGGGGACGCCTGGGTGGCTCAGCAGTTGAGCATCTGCCTTCGGCTCAGGGCGTGATCCCAGAGTCCTGGAATCGAGTCCCACATCGGGCTCCCTGCATGGAGTCTGCTTCTCCCTCTGCCTGTGTCTCTGCCTCTCTCTGTGTGTCTCTCATGAATAAATAAATAAAATCTTTAAATAAATAAATAAATAAATAAAAACTTCAGAAAATGCTTCTGTATCCAGACATTACCTAAATATTCACCTCAGTTTCTCAGTCATGTTATAGCTTCAAGTTTTATATTTTACTCTTTATTTCACCTGGAATGTATCTATGAAGTTTTCACCTATTTTACTTTTTAAGATTTTATATTTTCATGAGAATACACAGAGAGGAGATGGAGAGAGAGAGGCAGAGGCACAGGCGGAGGGAGAAGCAGGCTCCATGCAGGGAGCCTGACGTGGGACTCGATCCGGGGTCTCCAGGGTCACGCCCTGGGATGAAGGCAGGTGCCAAACCGCTGAGCCAACCGGGCTGCCCTATTTTACTTCTTTTTAAAAAAGATTTTATTTATTTATTCATGAGACACAGAAAGAGAGGCAGAGACATAGGCAGAGAGAGAAGCAGACTCCCTAGAGGGAGCCCAATGTGGGACTCCATCCCAGAACCCTGGGATCATGATTCTAAGCCAAAGGCAGATGCTTAATCATTGAGCCACCAAGGTGCCCTCTCCCATTTTAAAATGGATTTTTCCCAGCACATTTATTCATAATTTCCTTATTCCTCATTACTTTCTTTATTTTTTTTATTTTTTTTTTATTTTTAAAGATTTTATTTATTCATGAGAGACACAGAGAAAGGGAGAGGCAGAGACACAGGCAGAGGGAGAAGCAGGCTCCACGCAGGGAGCCCGACGCAGGACTTGATCCCGGGTCTCCAGGATCATGCCCTGGGCTGAAGGCGGCGCTAAACCACTGAGCCACCTGGGCTGCCCTCATTACTTCCTTTAAAGCAGTGGTTCTCCACCAGAAGTAATTTTTGCCTCTCAGGGACATTTGACAATGCCGGAGACCTTTTTGTTTGTCATCACAGGGCTAGGAGTGCTATGGGCATCCAATGGCTAGAGGCAGGGATGGTGCTGAACATCTTACCATGCATCTGTCAGCTCCTCCCCCAAGAAAAAATTATCCAGCTCAAAATGTCAATAGCATTGCTGTTGAGAAACCTGTATTTTACAGTTTATCTTAGACTAGCAGGCCTTAACCATCTTAGATAGTGGATGTTGTTAAATACAGAAACCATTGCTGCTATTGGCTCCAGAACCTACCACACAGAGTTGCCAGTGTACGAGCTCAGTCCCACTTTATTGTCTACATTCCGAGTCTTTTTTTTCTCTTTTCTTTCTCTTTCTTTCCTTCCTTCCTTTCCAACTCGTAGGCCCTTTTTGATGTTTCATTACACCTTTTTACATATGCAGCTCATCTCCTGACTGGAAATTCCATGCCCCCCTCATTCTGGTTTTCATGTGTACTTCGGTGTAAATGGGATCCTCCATTTTTCCTGCTGCCTGGGCATTCCCACTGGAAGGAGGTAGGTGCCCTGCAGAGGAGAGCTGCCAGCTTAGTGTGCTAGGCTGGTCCCTGCCACTCGGTCCCCTCTCTCCAGCCCTCCCCTGACTGTGATCTAATGACATTCAGACCCACCACGACGACCCCTGTCGCCTTTTGCTGGTGCCCTCCCCTCTGACCCCTAGTAGGGTCCTCCCTCCGGTGGCGAGTTCCTCGGGTGGCGCTGGGGCATGCGCTGGGCTCCCCTCCCACGTGATCCCTCTCCTGTCATGCCTTGGTCTTCTAGGACGTGTGCACATTGTCAGTCTCTTTCACTTTCGTACATATGCCCCTCCGGGCTGTTATCCCACGCCCGCACCAAACTCATCAGCCCCTGCAAAAAAAAAAAAAAAAAAAAAATTCAGTTACAATGATTCCTTACAACACAGTTGGCGGGGAGGGTGGGCTGCTCTAAGTAAGGATGGAAAGCCCCCGCGGTGCCTTTGGATGCTCCGGCTGGGGCTGGCGACTGGCCTGCGACTGGGCCCACCTGCTGGTGGCTGGGCGTCCTGCTGAGCTCTGGTGCGCAGCCCGGTGCCCCAGCCCCAGGGGACCCCCCAGGATTGCGCTTCCCAGCCTGAGTGAGCCTAGCAAGACGGGGAGACTCATCTTGTGGCCCCGGGATCCAAGCCACCGGGCAGCTGGCATTTCGCACGCGGTCCCCGCGCCTGGGCTCCTCGGGGCGGAGCTGAGGTTAGTGTGCCCTGCAGTGCGGGCTGTGACCCTGTCCACGCCACCATCTGGCGTGTCTCTGAGGACACTCATGAAGGGACAGTGCTCCTCCCTTCCCCTTTGGTGTCAGACCCCCCCACCCCCCAGGCATCGGAGAGTCCACAGGAGGGCCTTCTAAGGGCCAGATGCTCCTGGGGTTGGTGACGCTTTCTCTGCTGCATCCCTTGCAGATATCCTTTCCGGCGCCAACCCCATGGGGGATCGTGGGTCCCATGCAAACTGGTGGCTCAATGTAAAAAAAGAATAAGGGGTGGGATGGGGGAGGGGAAGGAGCCCTTGGATCCTGCTCTCCCCAAAAACACCTGAGGAGGTGTCTCAGCTCATTTGAGGTTACAGATCTCTTAGGTCAGTGCCTGGGCACTTTCAAGTGCCGCTACCTATTGACATAATGAGAGTGACCTTAGAATTAAATTGTCACAGGGCGCCTGGGTGGCTCAGTGGTTGAGCATCTGCCTTTGGCTCTGGTCGCAATCCCAGAGTTCTGGGATTGAGTCCCGTGCTGGGCTCCCCACAGGGAGCCTGCTTCTCCCTCTGCCTATGCCTCTCATGAATAAATAAATAAAATACTTAAAATGCACCAGTTGGCAAAACTCTTGGGCTTAATACTGGGGCTCAAATTAGAGTTCTACTTGGGCACCCCACTGAATTTTTTTTTAATTTTATTTATTTATTTGGGAGAGAGAGAAAGTGAGTGGGAGTGAGAGGGAGAGAGAATCTGAAGCAGACTCAGTGCTGAGCACAAAGCCTGACACAGGGCTGGGTCCCATAATTGTGGAATCGTGACCTGAGCCGAAACCAAGAGTTGGCCACTTAACCGACTGAACCACTCAGGCACCCCCATCCCACTGAATTTAGACATATACCCTATGTGCCTGGGTGGCTCGGTCAGTTAGGCATCTGCCTTCAGCCCTGCATCTGGCTCCCTGCTCTGTGGGGAGTCTGCTTTTCTCCCTCTCTGCCATTCCCCTCACTCATGCTCTCTCTCTCTCTCTCTCTCAAATAAATAAATAAATAAATCTTTAAAATCAATCAATTAATAAATATATGCTCTGATAATCTTTAAAAAGTAACTAATTGTAAAATAGAGGAAAAAATAAGTATGCATCACTTTAACTGTAGCCTTGTCTAAATTTCCCATAGTCATAGTACTCACTGACCTAAAATATTCCATGTTAGACATAGATGCTCTGATATAATGAATAATAAATTAAAATTAACATAAGTTTTTGGCACTTTACTAATTGACGTGATAAATGGAACCCCATGGATCCCAGTTAGGATTGTTAATATGGCCCCAAATAAAATAGGACCTTCAAAGATTAAAAATTATTATGTAAAACCTAATAAATAAAAGAGTGATTATCCCCACTACTTCTCCATCTGACAGTGTAATTTTGTCTGTTCCTAAATCTGAAAAATAACTAATAGTGCCTCCTGATGGATTGCTGCAAGTTTAGTGCTGTGGTCCCATCTTCCCAGGCCCTTGTACACAACACCCAATATTGTTGGAATTACTGATTCTGTTCAATCAACAATTGGTAAACATTTTGCTCTTACAGGTTGGCACTCTTACAGGTGTTCTATTCAGTGTCTGTTCAGTCTCAGCTGCAGTTTGCCTCCACCTCTGAAGGGACACCATATACGTTTCCTCGCCTACCCACGGGGTATTTTAACAGCTTCTCTATCACACAGTCTTTCAGACCTTGACTACATCCACCTTTCTCCAGGACATTAGATTAATAACATTCTTTTTTCAAGGAGACTCACTTGATAACACCTGTTAATGACACTTAAGTCTGATATCATTTAGTACTTGTTGGGTTCTGGTAACATACTCTTCATTTACAAATTTTACTCAGTTAAATTCAACTGAGCCAGGGCAATGTTGTCTAGGATGGGGGATTGGGTATATCCTGGGGAGTGCCTTGGCTGGCTCAGTTAGAAGAGCATGTGACTCTTGATCTAGGCATCATGAGTTCGAGTCCCACCTTGGTGTAGAGATTACTTAAATAAACAAACAAACAAACTGGAAAAACATTAAAAAGAATCAACAGGCACCCCTGTTAGTGCCTTCAAAAATTCCTTCACCATAGAGGTGTTGGCGACCTCTTTTCATACTTCCTGGAATCTGTGGACCATTTATGGTGGCCCTGGTTGCCCCAGGGCTTCTGATGAAAGAAACTGCCCTTCTCCATCTCATGTAATACTCCATCGAAACAACCAGTGACTGGCCACCTATGGGGCTCTCCTGGAAATAGAGACTCTCACAGATCCTGAGCCTGCGACCCTCCCTAGCCAACTGCATCTTATGCTTTGGATCAGAACACAAGCTTGTGATGTCTCCTGGGGCTTCCTTAAGACAAGATGGAGCCAAGCTTGGACCCCCTGGCATATTCTATCTGCTTCTCCTGTCCTTGGTTTCTTGCCAGATGCCAGGATGCTAGAGGAGGTTACCGCTCTCCCAGTCCCTGTGACTACCTGGAGACCCTCTTGGGATTGACTGGGTGAATAGCAGTGGAGGTCCATGTCCTATGTACTACTGGCCATCACTTGAGGCCCGTAGAATGTTGCTTTCTATCCCTTCGCAAGAACGTCCCTGATAAAGAATGGAACCAGAGAAACAACATTCTTGGCCAGACTTCAGACAGTCTCTTAACGCCGGATGCCCTGGCCACTTATGGCAACATCCTCACATTTATTATGAACTTGGGCCACTGTCTAAAAATTATCTCCTTCAAGGAAAATATTTTAGAAATCTCTCGTCTCACAGATAGCCAAAATATAAATCTAAATCACACATGCTTCTGCATGTATTAAGGCCACAGTACATGGATCTCCCAAAACACTCCTTGTTCCCTTCAGATTTGCAAACATTACTGGTAGTAACTAAGACACACATTTGCACATTTCAAAATACATAATGCTGGACTCTTGAAAGGGGGTAGTTGATAGAACTTTCATGATAGGTCTCAGTTGGTTTAATTGAGAGACATATGTTCTCCTTTTCATATACTAATACAACAAGTAATACAACAAGTAAACTCTAAAGTTCTCTATCTTGTCCCAGGCCTTAATTTATTTTTTATAAAGATCTTATTTATCCATTTGAGATAGAGAGCTCGAGCCACGGGGAGGGGCAGAAGGAGAGGAAGAAGTAGGCTCCCCACCAAGCAGGGAGCCCAACACAGGGCTTGATCCTGGGACCCTGAGATCATGGTCTGAACCAAAGGCAGACACAACCAACTGAGCCACCCAGGTACCCCCCCCCTTAACTTTTTTTTTTAAGATTTTATTTATTTATTCATGAGAGACAGAGAGAGAGAGAGAGGCACAGGCAGAGGGAGAAGCAGGCTCCATGCAGGGAGCCTGACGTGGGACTGGATCCCAGGTCTCCAGGATCACGCCCTGGGCTGAAGGCGGCGCTAAACCACTGAGCCACCCAGGCTGCCCTCTTAACTTATTTTTATAAATGTTCAGTCTTATCCCCATCTCATAGGGCTGGAGGCCAGATCAAGGGCACATACTCTTCTGGGACTCATTAACCATAGATACTGGCCAGAAAGCTTGCTTTTCTTGCTTCTCTGATAAGAGAACCATTTGAACCTAAACTTCCACCAAAAACTAAAACAAAAACCCTGTCAAGTGCAGCTGTACCCCATTTTGTTGACTGTTGGTCTGGTTACTGCTGATCTGGGTGCTTTCACTGGTTTATAGTCTGAAGACCCACTCAAGTGGACATACTCAATCCCACATCATAGACAACATTGCCCCAGCCCAGAAGCTCACAGCTGGAGATGATATGGCCCCAAGTGATGTTGCTCCAATCCAAGACATCACCATTGGAGGGTGACTTTACTTCTTACACTAAAATCTCCACCTCAGGGAACCCCGTGGCCAACCTCTCCTATGGCATTAAGAAGACACAGGATATATTTTACTTTTCTGCCTGAGTTTGCTGTCTGCTTTAGCCCATGGTTCTAGTACACTCCTTGCTCTCTGCTAAAACGTACACCCTACACTTCCATGCCTAAAGGGAAATTTGGTATAGGTTACTAAAATTGATGGAGATTATTGCTTTCCTCTGGAGGCACCTGCCAGATATCTGTCATCCCCTTTACTTCTGAGGAGACAATCACCCATTCCCTGGTGTCTTTTCCTTTTCCTTTTCCTACCCACCCTCCCCCATATTTCCACCACAATTTCTTGCCTTGTGTCTCCAACCATGACCACCACAATCACTCTTTTCCCTTGGTTAAGCACAACACCTCTTTCTCACAGGTACTGCATTCTCTGAATGACACCTTCCAATACTATTGTGGCCCAAACTCAGACACAGCACTTTATTTATGTATTTTACTATGTTGACTCCCCTGCATGTTTTCCCTAATTAAACCATACCCTAGGGTGCAGTGGTTACATTGGGGATTCCCATAGTTCTTTATTCACTAGGTACTTCCCCATTTCCATCAACCCAAGAAGGCCAGGCAAACAGACAGTATTTATTCCCATCGTAATAGGACTTGCCATAACCACAGGAGCAGCCAGCAATGGCACCAGCATAGCAGCCTTTCGTAAACAAAATCAAATCATAACTGCCAACCAGCACCTTTCAGCAGTCCTTTCTAATGCTTCAAAGACTGCACAAAACATTGTTCCCCTATGCAACAAATCCATGAGTCCCTAACCCAAATGGTAACAGACTGGCCCTTGACTGTTTACTAGCCAGGGAAGGAGGAGTTTGTCCATTCAGGGTACCTCTTACTATATGACATTATTAACTGGATAGGTACAGGCCAAACTATGAGGAATGGGCTAAGAGGTAAAGATCTTTCATAATGTAACCAATCTAATGTATAGATTCTTCTAAAATCAGTGATACCTGGTCTGTGCTCTTGGTTATTGCCCATAGAGTAGGGTGCCTGGTCGCACAGTTTCTCATCAAATGCCCAATAGCACTTTTCCTAGCTGTCACCTTTATCAGTTTGCCTTCCAGTGGCTAAATCAGACTGTCCTGTTCACCCTTTTTTAAAAAAATATTTTATTTATTTATTCTATTCATGAGAGACATACACAGAGAGAGAGAGAGAGAGAGAGAGAGAGGCAAAGACACAGGCAGAGGGAGAAGCAGGCTCCATGCAGGGAGCCCGATATGGGACTCGATCCCGGGTCTCCAGGATCACGCCCTGTGCTGAAGGCAGGTGCTAAACTGCTGAGCCACCCAGAGACTCCCTGTCCTGTTCACCCTTAACATCTCCACAACCCAGATGCAAGTGTTATCCATCCCAGTTGGTATTGTTAATGATGTTAAAGCATCATAGGATCAATTGCCTTATAACTTTTAAAAACTTCATATTTTCCTGATGCTTCAATATCCCTACTAATGGGCTATAAGCACCATTATAGGCAGCCAGGTGCACCAGTGTGATAAAGCTGGTCCCTGCCGTGAGTATCCCTTCTCACCCTCCCCTGTCTGTGACCTAGTGACATTCAAATGCACTGGTGAAACGCCTCCACTTCTTTTATTTATGCCCTCTCCTGTGATCCCCAGTTAAGGCACTTGCACATGGGTTCTCCCTCTCTCGTTTCTTCTCCTGTCCCCTCTCTGCTTCCCACCTGCTTGGTTGAGCCCACTCCTTGGGCATCCTCCCATGTAGTCCCCGAGTGGAATGCCATACCTCCTTCTTGTAGGACCTGTGAGTATAATCAATTTCTTTCACCTCCATACTTTTCTCCATGGTATTTTTCTAGGTCTGTACTTGACTGATCAAAAAGTAAAAAAAAAAAAAAAAAAAAACCATTTTGGGGCACCTGGGTGGCTCATTTAGTTGAGCATCCAACTCTTGATTTCAGCTCAGGTCATGATCTCAGGGTTGTGAGATTCAGCCCTGTGTCAGCTCTGAGCTGGACATGGAGCCTGCTTGAGATTCTCTCCCCCTCTACTTCATCCCGCCCAATAAAAATAGACAGATAATTTTTAAATTTTAAGTAATATAATTATTCCTTACACACATGTACCTGTGGCCTTCCCAGTCAAGTTGCTTTTCTTGCATGTAGCATCAAATCATTCCAAACATAGCCTCCATATTGGGTTTTAAAACATGCAGCCGTTTTCTTGTGATGCAGTAATTAACACATGGAAACAATTTTACTTAATGCAAGAATCTGTCTTGGGATTCTTCTGTGAAGTTGATTTGTTTGTTGTTTTTTGCAATAAAAAACCACATTATTTTTATTGCTGAAGCTTATGATGTACCGTACTTATATACTTTAAGTTTATGATCTACTTTGACAAATGTTAGGGCAGCCCCCGTACTGGCTCTCATTCATTCTAGATGAGGTTGGAATCTTATTGAAATTTTATGAACCTACAAAGCTGTGGTTGCTAAACTTTAATGTGTATTGGGATCATTCGGGGAGCTTGGTAAGAAGACAGCTTTCTTGAAAACTTCCCCTTCCCCCTCTTGTGATTCTGCTAAGTCTGGGTCCAGCCCAAGAATCTGCATTTTAACAAGCATCAAGGGATTTTAAGGCAGTCATCCGTAGACCCCATTTAGAGACACACTGCTGTGAGTAATATGCACAGAATTGACAACTTTTTACTGTCTCTTTATTTATTTGGATCTTCTTTTTACCTTTTAGCAAAGTTCTTCAGATTTTACATCTTGCACACTGTCAATGTGCACTTTTTTCTATTATATCTTGTACTTGTTATTGCTAGTACACAGAAAGGCTTTTGATTTTTAGATGTTTGTGTTTTATCCAGCCACTTTGCTCACTTCTCTTGTTAAATCTAATAGTTTTTCAGTTAAACCTTTTGCATGGGTGAGTTTTAGTGAGATTGGTAAACCAGTTCAGCGGAAGCGAACATTTGATTTTGCCTCCTCCTTCATAATATTATACTTATTATATCTAGTTTATAAGTGTCACTGCATTGTCCAGACCATCCAGAACTTTGGTAAATACTCAGAGAGTCCACCATTAATTTTTTTTTTTATTTTAAGGGAATGCTTTCTTATGATTTCATAGTTAAGAATGATTCCGGTGGGTTACCTAGGTGGCTCAGTGGTTGAGCATCTGCCTTTGGTTCAGGTCATGATCCTGAAGTCCTAGGATTGAGTCCTGCATCGGGCTCCCTATAGGGGGCCTGCTTCTCCCTCTGTCTAAGTCTCTGCCTCTCTCTCTGTGTCTCTCATAAAGAAATAAATAAAATCTTAAAAAAAAAAAAAAGAATGGTTCTGGCTATTGGTTTTGTTGTGTTTTTTTTTTTTTAACTTTATTTATTTTAGAGAAAGAGAGTCATGAGGTCAGAGAGGGGCAGAGGGAGATAAGCAGACTACCTGCAGAGTGGGAGCCTGACACGGGGCTTGATCCCAGGACCCTGAAATCATGACCAGAGCCGAAACCAAGAATCACAAGCCCAACTGACTGAGCCACCCAGGCATCCTGGTTCTGACTATTGATTTTAGAAAGATCTTTTTAAATTTATATTAAAGAAATAGCTTACAAAAAAAAAGTAAATAGCTTACTATTCCTGGTTTTCTTAATGCTGCTGCTGCTACTTTTTAAAATAAGGAATGGGTGTAGAAACTATAGGGAGAAAAAGTTCTTTGTCCTTATACCATTTTTTAGATTCTTTACCTGGGGTCCTATAAATTGGGATGACAAAAGGCAGATGAATAAAAGAAAACAAAGAAGTTTATTAGCATGTGAATTCCCACTCACACAGGGAAGTGCCCAGAGATGAGTAACTCAAAAGGGTGGGGAGAACTTGTGGTCTAACATAAAGTTGTATGTCATTTATACACTAGGGGTGCATATATCTAACTTCCTAGGAGAAGGGAAAAGGAGGCACTTCTGGAAAAGCAGACAACTTTGGGAAGACATATGGGCCTTCAGGAAAATAGGAGACATGCTAGTGTGTGACAGTATCTGGGTACAGAGTCACTTCCGGTGGGGGATTTATGACAATTGATTTCTTTGGAGAGGTTCTTCTTGTAGATAGATAACGATTTCAGGAACTCTAATGCCTTCACCTCAAAACAATTCTTATGTCAAAGAGGCATGTTTTGGGGTGGCATATCAAATTCCCTTCAAATCTTAGTGCCCTTTTAGTATCTATTTAAAGAATAAGATTGTTTTTCCTTTTTTAAAAAAAGAATGGATATTAATAAAATTTCTAACCCAGCAGAGCATCTGGATGGCTCAGTTGGTTCCAAGTGTCTGATTCTTTTTTTTTTTTTAATGATTTTATTTATTCATTTGAGAGAGAGTGAGTGTGCACAAATGGAGGGGAAAGGCAGAGGGAGTAGGAGAAGCAGGCTCTCTGCTGAGCAGGGAGCCCAACGTAGGGCCGGATCCTGAGACCCTGAGCCAAAGGCAGACACCTAACCATCTGAGCCACCCAGGCAACCCAGGTGTCTGACTCTTGATTTGGGTTCAGGTCATGATCTGAGGGATCAAGCCCTGTATTGGGTTACATACTCAGTGGGGAGTCTGCTTGAGATTATCTCCATCACCTTCTCCCTCTACTCCCCACTCTCTAAAAATAAATAAATCTTTTTTAAAAAGTTCTAACCCATTTTCACCCTTCTGAAATAACTCATACTTAGTTGTGGCTTATTCTTTTCATTTATTCTGAATTTTATTCCCTAAAGTTGCAGTCTTTAACTGTGAGATACTTTGTTCTAAAAAGTAGCTTGCCTGCCAAACTACAGTTGTCAAAACCAAGGTTTAAAGATTAGGGTAAGGCATTGACTTCAGTTTTGAATATGAACTAAATTCAGTAAAAGGAAAGTTCTAAGTGGCAACCTCTTCCAAAACAAACCAAATTTGTTGATACTAAAATCCATGCTGGGTGGCTCAGTCAGTTAAGCATCCAACTTGACTTCAGCTCAGAGCATGATCTCATGAGTTGTGGGATCCAGCCCTGGTTGGGCTCTATGCTCAGCTTGGGGAGTCTGCTTGAGGATTCTCTCTCTTTCTGCCCCTCCCCCTGCCCGGCATGCTTGCTCTCTCTCCCTCTCTCTAAAATAAATACATCTTTAAACAAAAACCAAAACCCATGGATAGATGACTCTTTTCCTGATTCACATTCTCTAATTGATCAGAAAATATTTTTGTGGTTTCATAATTCACTAAGAGACTGAATGTGCTTTGAAATCTCCCTTATTTGTTTTTAAAGATTTGGCCAAATATTTCTTAAACTATGGTAATTTAAGACAATTATTGAAGTACTTATTGGCATGTTTTGGAGAGGCCCCCTGATGATTGATCCATGTATGGAGAAGACAGAGCCAAGATATCTTTCTGATCCACTCAATAGAAGTACCTGTAACATCTAAAGACAGGAATAGGGCAGCCAGGGCAGCCTAGCGGTTTAGCACCACCTTCAGCCCGGGGTGTGATTCTGCAGACCCAGGATCAAGTCCCACATGGGGCTCCCTGCATGGAGCCTGCTTCTCCTTCTCCCTGTGTCTCTGCCTCTCTCTCTCTCTCTGTCTCTCATGAATAAATAAATAAAATCTTAAAAAATAAATAAAGACAGTAATAATTGTTATCTTGGTTTTTTTGTTTAAGGGCATAAGCTGTGGGTATTTATTTTTTTTAAAGGTTTTTTTTTTTAATTTATTTATGATAGTCACACAGAGAGAGAGAGAGGCAGAGACACAGGCAGAGGGAGAAGCAGGCTCCATGCACCGGGAGCCCGACGTGGGATTCGATCCCGGGTCTCCAGGATCCCGCCCTGGGCCAAAGGCAGGCACTAAACCGCTGTGCCACCCAGGGATCCCAAGCTGTGGGTATTTAAATAAAGAGTGAAGAATTTTTAATTTTTGGTAAAGAACTATAAAACTTGAAGTTTTATGTCAAAAATATTTATTCTGGGGTGTCTGAGTGGCTCAATCAGTCAAGCATCCAGCTCTTGGTTTTGGCTCAGGTCATGATCTCAGAAATCTGTGGAATCAAGACCCCCATGGCAGGCTCCTCACTCAGCAGGGAGTCTGCTTGTCTCCTTTTCTTCCCCTCCCCTTGCTCACATACATCCCTCCCAAAATAAAAAAAGTGTTTAAGTGTGGGGATCCCTGGGTGGCTCAGTGGTTTAGTGCCTGCCTTTGGCCCACAGCGTGATCCTGGAGTCCTGGGATCGAGTCCCACATTGGGCTCCCTGCATGAAGCCTGCTTCTCCCTCTGCCTGTGTCTCTGCCTTTCTCTCTGTATCTCTCATGAATAAATAAATAAAATCTTTTTTAAAAAAGTGTTTAAGGGTGTCAGGGTGGCTCAGTCAGTTAAGTGTCTGCCTTTGGCTCAGATCATGATCCTGGGGTCCTGGGATCAAGCCCAGCATTGGGCTCCCTGCTCAGTGGGGAGTCTGCTTCTCCCTCTCCCTCTGTCTGCCACTCCCCTAGCTTGTGTTTGCTCTCTCTCTGTGATAAATCAATCAATCAATCAATCAATCAATAATAAAACATTTCTTAAAAATAAATCTTTAAAAAATATTCAAATCCATATTCAAAAATATGAGAGATGATATCTTTTTATTCAGAAATAAAATTAGTCTATATCTTTTGGAGATATATTCATCAGTCTTTGATACCAGAAATACTCTATTTTCTTTTTTTTTTTTTTAAGGTTTTATTTATTTATTCATGAGAGACACAGAGAGAGGCAGAGACACAGGAAGAGGGAGGAGAAGCAGGCTCCATACAGGAGCCCAATGCAGGACTCGATCCCGGAACTCAGGGTTCACATCCTGAGCCAAAGGCAGCCGCTCAACTGCTGAGCCACCCAGACGTCCCAGAAATACTCTATTTTCAAAAGAATTTGGGTAGCTTCCCATATTTTTACATGTTCTAGTATAATATATTTAGCTTTAAAATTGGCTTTTCCTTAAAAGTTTGAAACTGTGAAAGAATAATATTTAGAATTTGGTAAATTCGTGACTCTCATACAGATATAAAAATGAACAGTGTTATAAACTTTATTGTAGTCATTAATCAATGAGGGAACCAGGCAGATGTTATAACCAGTTCAAAGAGAATTTTTAAAAAATTTATAGATCAACAATGTTAAATTATAGATAAACAATATGGAATGAATGAATAAATGTGCAAATGGAAGCAGAAGTGGTTTTTTCACAGAAGTGGTTTTTTCACAAGGGAATCGGTTGAAACTTCCACTAGACAGAACAGAATCTGCATGTCTATAGATAAAGAATGATTTTGTCTTGCTCTCAGTTACTTAGAATTTACAGTTGTAAAATGGCTCCTATAGAATCAGATAACCTGGAGGGCTGTCCTCTAGATAATGCATAGTTTTCCACTGAACACAACATTTTTGTCCTACAAAAATGACACATTAGCAAAGCTAAAGAAATCACTCATTCAACAAAAGCTTGAAGGTGCATCTAGTGCCCTGTAACTTTCCATTTCTTCCTGTACTTGACCCAGTTGGTTCTGGTGCCTGCAAAAGTTTGAGAATCCATGAACTAGCGAACTTCTTAATCATTCTTCATGGCCCAGTGTCAATGTTACCTCTCGAGCAGAACTTTCCCCAACCCTCTAAAACACACTTAATGACTTCCTCCTCTGTTTGCCCATAGCAGCACTTTATTCATGCCAATTATATAGCACTTATTGGATTATAGTTAGCTAAGAGTCTTTCCTCCTCCATAGATTATAAGGTCTAGGGTTTCTGTTGCTCTTTATTATTTTCTAGCACCAACCACAGTGTTGGGCATGAAGTAGACCTGTGTTATAGTATCACGAATTACTTTCATTTCTTCTGCATCCATGACCCCTTTTTACTCTCTCTTACCCCTTCTTTCTCTTTCTTGATCTTGGCTTCTGGGTATGAATAAGTCATCGGCATGAGATCTTACCATCCAAAAGCAATGTTTTCATTGGATTCAAGGTTTCAACCTCTATCTATCTATCTATCTATCTATCTATCTATCTATCTATTTCCAGTTCAAACTCATTTCCCTTTTATCAAAGTCTAAGTTACCATTACATGGTTTGGTCCCAATAAAGGAAAACTTGTTCAAATTAGGTAATATGTTATCAGTATTTCCAGATCATTGTTTACAATCAAGTTGCATTATGAATAAATCATTGAGAAGCCCTACCTTGGGGTTTATACTTTGTCAAGGCTCAGTTCCTCTGGAGTGGAGATTCCCAGTTCATTTAAAGTTGGTCTAAGTTCCTGGATGACATAGGGGTAGATTTCCTTATGATGTCCTGCTTTGTCCTTAACAACCTCTAGGATGCGAACTGTACTAGCAAAATCATTTAACCGTCTGCATGCTGATAAAGCAGCATCAAAGAGAGAAGGGCTCAAAAAAAAAAAAAAAAAGATAGAAGGGCTCAAAGAGAGAAGCAAAACCACAAATGGAGATGTGTAGGTACACACACACACACATTTATGAATGATTGATTACAGAGATTTGAACATAACACAACTGTAAAACCAGTTAAACTGTGCAAGGCTATTGCCTTCACTTCTGTGCTGGAGATTGAAGTCCACTGTATAGACACTGGGAAGGAAAAGATGCTGAGAATGGGGCAAAGGAAAACTGAATCCCACAAGCACACAGTGGAACTCATGAACGTGAACTAGAACCCCTGAGGACAGACTGGGACTGAGTCAGTTCTCCTGACTGCAACCTTGATGAAGTGGATGTCCCACCAGAGAAGCTGGTGCCTCCATCATGGAACTAACACACTCCTGACCCAGCAGTTGGCGAAGTTGAATGGGATTCTGGACGAAGGGAAGTGGCTGCAGCAAGAAGGAAGCCAGCAGATGAACAACTATGTGTGATGTGGGAGCTACCAAAGCACCTGCCCTAACCTTCCAACATAATAGCAGAAATGCTCCCTACACCTAAAATTATTCCAAAATAATTTTTTTTAATGGCTACTACTTCACATTTACCTCCAAATCTCGTGTCAAAATATCTCATGTGGCCCACTCTTAACCAGAAACCTGTAGGGAAGGAAACTCTGGAAACCTTAACAAAGGCAGCACAATATCCATGTATCCGATTTTGAAATACTTGAGATTTACTCTCTGAACTGAAAAATCTGAAGTGTGAGCAATGTTTTGCCCAAAAAACCCACCGTGGGTTGGTGTTGAGGGAAAAATCCTTCATAGATTGGCTGGCAATGGAATTGGTTCCAGAAAGATGGGTTAAGAATTACATGGGGGGGATCCCTGGGTGGCACAGTGGTTTAGTGCCTGCCTTTGGCCCAGGGCGCGATCCTGGGAACCCAGGATCGAATCCCACGTCGGGCTCCCGGTGCATGGAGCCTGCTTCTCCCTCTGCCTGTGTCTCTGCCTCTCTCTCTCTGTGTGTGTGTGACTATCATAAATAAATAAAAATTAAAAAAAAAAAAAGAATTACATGGGGGGAGGGGCGCCTGGGTGGCTCAGTCAGTTGGTCATCTGCCTTTAGGCTCAGGTCATGATCCCAGGGTCCTGGGATCAAACCCTGAGTCCAGCCCTAAGCCTTGAGTTGGGCTCTCTGTTCAGCGGGGAGTCTGCTTCTTCCTCTGCCCCTCCCCCGCTCATTCTCTTTCTCTCTCAAATAAATAAATACAATTTTTTAAAAAAGAATTATATGGGGAAAGACTAAGATATACCATGGGAGACAAATCATGATTCTCAGCAGAAGACCCTCAGTCACCAGTAAAAGACATAGTTATGCTGAGTATATTGTCTTTCCTGAGGTAAGATAGATTTTAGAAAGATGGTCAGTAAGATTTCAAAGCAAAACCATCTAAACTGGGGCAGCCCAGGTGGTTCAGTGGTTTAGCGCCTGCCTTCGGCCCAGGGCGTGATCCTGGAGTCCCAGGATCGAGTCCCACATCGGGCTCCCTGCATGGAGCCTGCTTCTCCCTCTACCTGTGTCTCTGCCTCTCTCTCTCTCTCTCTCTCTCTGTCTCTCATGAATAAATAAATAAAATCTTTTAAAAAAATCTAAATTTAATTAATTAGAACATCATCCATGCTTTGTAGTTCATTGAGTTTTTTCAGTAAGTGGTGAGTATAATAAAGGATAATAGACTTTAGTAGAACGTAGTGGGCAAGAGCTGGGACTTAACCACTTATTGGCTGTGTGACCCTGAGCAAGATGTTAAACCCCTGTAAGCCTTTGTATTCTTATTTGTAAATTGACAATAGTAATGGTCTGTACCTCACAGAGTTCTCAGAGAACTTGAGAATTCATACAAAGGGCTTAGCAGAATATCAGGTGCATAGTGTATTAACTGCTGCCCATATCTTATCATCATAATGTGGTCGCTATGATTTTATTATTTACAGGAAGTACTTTCCAGGCAGGCTGATTCCGGAGTCTCAAAGTGGCAGGCCAGTTTAGCAGATGGGGCCAGCATTGGCTGTCAGAAGAAGTTTGCTCTAGTTATTTTTAATGCCTCCTGTAGTCGCTCTTGTCTTCTCAGCTCCAACCCCAAAATGCATACTTCCCCTTTCCTGTTTACAATCTCTTTCCTTGGGCCAAGAAGTGGGCTTTGCACCACCTGCCCTACCAGACCTTGGGCAAAGAGGGTTTTAGAACCCAAGGTGCAGTGGCTAGAGGTGCGGCCACCCTGCCTGTTGGTAATGTGGGCAGCTACAGTCCTCCAGGGAAGGAGTGAGAGGAGGTGAAAGTGATCGGAGGCCCCCCTGCAGCAGAGTTTAGGGATTTGTTGCGTGAGGCCACAGAAAAACAGACGGACATCCACGGCAGCCAGGGGTGTCACTTTGTAACTACAAACAGAAGCTGTTAAGCATTTTTCTGCCTGAGAGAGAGAACTGGGTATCTCTCTTTGTTGAACAATTAAAAACAAAGAATGGAATGTTATCCTTTAATTAACGAGCTGTTCTAACCTCTTTATCCTGATTATCATTGAGTTTCCATAAATCTTTATCTCCTGTAAATCTGCAGTCTCATTTTCTCTCCCTGCATCTTAATTAGGTTTTCTGGTTTGTGGCCATTTCAAATGGAGAAAAATCACTGAAGTATAATTTGGAAGCGATAGTCCCTTCTGGTTTTATTACTCAATTTCAGTATTGATTGGATCCCCAGGATGTACTTCCATTGACATACCTCTCTTCGAGAACAAAATCTATGGATCCTATCGATGCGATAACTTTTTCTCCTTTACCGAGCCCAAACCGACTTTACCCCAAATACAAAAATTCCCTCAGTGGAAGCAAATTAAAGGGTTTCTATTTATTGAAAGATGTGTACTGCAGGTCCTACCTTGGTTACCTCGCCAGCAATGAAATGCATCAAGCATTCTTTCTGCTTTTGCCCCCAGGCCCCCAAAGTATTTCTTTTTTTTTTTTTTTTCCCAAAGTATTTCTTGAGTTTGTCTGTTTCATGATAGTCCCAGCAGCTCCTGCTTTGGTTCAAGATGCTGGTGCCTCTCTCTCCAGGAACCTTGCAGTCGCTCCCACTGCCCCCCCCCCCCCCCCCCCCCCCGCCATAGTTCAATACTGCAACCGCAACTGTTCTGGAATCCTCCTCACTGATAAAATAGGTTCAAAACTGAATCGTGTTTCTGCGGCTTTGTTCAGGCTCTCCCTCTGCCCAGAATGCCCTTTGAAGCTTGTTTGCTTGGCGAATTCCTTCAAGAGCATTGTAAATGTCACCTCCTCCTTTAATCTCTTCCCAGCTCTCTCATTTGGGATTACACACGCTTTATTTTGGGCTGGGTAGAGCTTGCTGGTATGACAAAAATTGTTACATTTGCATTTGTAATCATTTCATGTGTCTGTCTTCTCTAGATGCCTTGGGGGGCAGAACCCTTGCCCCTTCATAATTGCTGTCTTCTCCTCTCACTACCCAGAGCAGTATCTGGGGAAGGGAGGCACTCAGTAAAGACTTGTTGAATGAATGTAAATACAATCTTGTTTTTTTAGGTGGGTATATAAATAAGAAGGAAAGATATAATAGAGAAGACAATCACTTGGATATTTTTCTGAAGATACTAGAGAAAGCTGCAAGTAACTTGTTTGCAATTTAAAAGAAATGAACTGGGGATCCCTGGGTGGCTCAGCGGTTTGGCGCCTGCCTTCAGTCCAGGGCCTGATCCTGGGGTCCTGGGATCGAG
Organism: Canis lupus dingo; assembly: GCF_003254725.2. NCBI lineage: Eukaryota > Metazoa > Chordata > Mammalia > Carnivora > Canidae > Canis > Canis lupus. The sequence goes on along the minus strand of NC_064274.1, from coordinate 6,521,080 downwards.
TCCCACATCAGGCTCCCTGAATGGAGCCTGCTTCTCCCTCTGCCTGTGACTCTTCCTGTCTCTCTCTCCCTGTGTCTCTCATGAATAAATAAAATCTTTAATTAAAAAAATAAATAAATAAAATGAATAAAAATAAAAATAATAAAAATAAAAGAAATGAACTATTCATTCACAGCTAGAAAATGAAATTCAAGGCTCCCAAGACATACTTTTCTCTCTTTCAAAATGTATAGTGCCTACCTAAATGTACAGTGAATGTCTTGAAGAAAGAAAAAACACTTTTTTTTTCTGTCCTTAAAAAAGAAAAATCAAAGAATAAAATGGCACTTCTGAGAAAATCTTAGCTTCTTCAACCTAATTTTGTTTTTTTAAAAGCTTTTATTTATTCATGAGAGACACACAGAGAGAGAGAGAGAGAGAGGCAGAGACACAGGCAGAGGGAGAAGCAGGCCCCATGCAGGGAGCCCGATGTGGGACTCGATCCCGAGTCTCCAGGATCAGGCCCTGGGCCAAAGGCAGCGCTAAACCGCTGAGCCAACCAGGGATCCCCCTGAAACCTAATTTTGAATTATAGTCATGGTTTAGCTATTGTGTTTTAATAAAAGCAGGTCATTTCGACCCAACACACTCTTTCCTCTCATTCTTTAACATCATAGAGAATGCTTCAGGACCATGCAGTTGGCTCTCCGATGGCCTGTCAAGACAGTACACATTTTTATTTTATGCATTAAGATGCCAGAATTTCTTTGTACCCTAAACCAATGGAAAGCATCTCTTTACCTTTGTAAATCTATCATTTAATACTCCTCAGGAGGGACACCTGGGTAGCTCAGTGGTTGAGTATCTGCCTTTGGCTCAGGGTGTGATCCTGGGGTCCTGGGATCGAGTTCCGTATAGGGCTCCTCTCAGGGAGCCTGCCTCTCCCTCTGCCTGTGTCTCTGCCTCTCTCTTTGTGTTTCTCATGAATAAATAAATAAATAATCTTTTAAAAAATAATAATAATAATACTCATCAGGAAATACAATTCTGAGTGCTTGTGACCTCTGATTGTCAGAATGTATTCTGTGTTGTTTTATTGGAGCTTACTCCCATTATGTCAGTCCTTTCAAGAATATTCAATGCTGTGGTCTCTCCACATTGTCTTACCTTGGTCAGTTGTGGATTTTGGTGAGGTAACAAGGACAGGGCACATCCTGGCAAGCTCGCCATTCCCAACCAGAGAACCCCCAAGTGTAACTAGAACATGGGCGTGACAGCCCTTCCCGTGGCCTCTTTGCCTCTTTCTCTATCTCCCATGTCTTTATGTTTCCTGACAATACTGTAAACAGTATTAGTGAATTTAATCCTCCCAAAGCACTGTCTTCACTGTATTACTCAATAAAGTGATACCCATCCTCCCCCCTTACCCAGGAATGTATTCCCTTCAACCCCCTTCCCAAGTGAGGCTATCAGGCTCCATACAGCTTGGCTACAGATGCCTCCCCAGCCTTGCCTCCCACGTCACATCTCCTTAACCAATGCCCCTCACGTCAGCCCCGCAGCCCCACAAACTTTTCTCCACAAATATTTTCTACTCCCTTTTCAGGCAGTTTCTCTGCTGATAGCCTTCTAGTCCCTCTCAGTATGTTGCAATTCTATTCATCATCCAAGGCCCAGCTCAAATGTCACCTGTCCTAATCCCTATAGTCAGAATGAATCACTCTTACTGTAGTGTAGACATAGATCTTTGTTTTCAATGTATGCATAGCAATAATCAGGTTACTCCTTACACCGTAGTTATTTGTGTCCACATTTATGTTCCCTGGAGCCAACGTTCCTGCTTTTGTTTTACTCTTTTAATTCTTATATTTCCCATCTCTAAGCATAGCGCCTTTCATTCATTCTTCACCAGATATTCATTGAGCACCCTACAATGGGCCAGGCCTTGTTCTAGACACTGGGGATAAAACAGGAACCAGAAGATAAAATTTCTTCCCTCATAGATCTTACATTTAGTGAAAAAAGAAGGTTTGATAATAAAATAAATTGATAAAATACAGTACCAGGTGCCATAGAGAAGAAACCAGACTTGTGCAGGGAGTTCAGGATGATTTAAAGTCAGTTTGGGGGGAAGCCCTCTCCAAGAAGGTACCATCTTGATGAAGATTCGTGGAGGAATGGTCATGTACATTTGTGGGGGGGCAGTGCAGGGAGGTGCAAAGTCCATAAGGAGGCCAGAGTGGCTGGAGCCAGAGGGAACATAGTGGATGAAGTCAGGGGAGCACCCTCTGAGGTGAGTGCCTGTGTGTTTACCCTTAGCGGAGTGTTGAGCCAAGGAATACCATGATCTGATCTGTGTTTTAAAAGGCTCTCCCTAGGGACGTCTGGATGGCTCAGCAGTTGAGCGTCTGCCTTCAGCCCAGGTGTGATCCTGGAGTCCCAGGATCGAGTCCCACATCAGGCTCCCTGCAGGGAGCCTGCTTCTCCCTCTGCCTGTGTCTCTGCCTCTCTCTGTCTCTCATGAATAAATAAATAAAATCTTAAAAAAAAAAAAAAAAGGCTCTCCCTAGCCGCTGTGGTGAGAAGTAGCCAAGTTTGGGATCGTTTTTATTCTTTTTTTTTTTTTAAGATTTTATTTATTTGGTAGAGAGAGCACAAGCAGAGGAAGAGGCAGACAGAGGGAGAGAGAGAACCAGGCTCCCTACTGAGGAGAGGGCCCAACACGGGCCTCGATCCCAGGACCCTGGAACCACGACCTAAGCCTAAGGCAACTGAGCCACCCAGGAACCTCTCAGAATCATTTTTAGATCAGGATTTCCTGGCACATTGAATGTGAGTGATTAAGAAATTGACGTGTCCAAGGTGACCCTGAGGCTTTAAATAGGAGGGATGGAGCCCCCGTTAATGGAGAGGTAGAGACTATAGTCTCAGGGGAACAAGGTCAAAAGGACCTCTTTTTCTTTTGACTTTTAAAAGTGCCCACAGCTCATTTAGTACAAGATCTCACATGTGCACGTATGGGGGAACGTGCTGTTAGCTGTTTCAGGTATGGCATTGCTGGGGGCTTTCACTTCCCATTTTCTATTCTTAATTCCAAGTGCATGCAATTCCCAAGTCCAGGTGATTTGAGGGCACCAAGATGGATAAGACATGGCCCTGGCTTCAGTGTGTAGGAAGAGGGCAGAGAGCAGAGCAGGTGAGGTTGGGGTGCTCATCCCCCATGAGGTCTGCCCGTGGCCCCGGCCTCAGCTCTCAGCTTTGCACGTATTTTCCTTCGTTCACCAGAAAGCTCAAACCTTGGAGGCCAACTCACAATAGCAATCAGAATAGAAATGTATTCACGATGGGGTTAAAGTAACATTAGTTAGTTGCTTAGGAAAATCCTTTCTTGTTAGTAACCCCATTCAAAAAACCATATTATAAGCCTCTAGATGACTTGGTGAATGGGCTTTGTGAGAGAGGATATTTCTATCAAGCAAAAGACTAGTTTGGCAAATGGCCGTTCTTTACTGTCAGGTTGTTCAGCATTCTCAGAATCAAAGCCACTTCTCCCCTGTCCAGCACTATTTAGACACACTCAGAATTCTAATGGTTCTGATGGTTCTAATGGTTTTCCCAGTCCATCCTTGGCCAGGGGACCAAGGACTACAGAGCTAGTAGAGGTGAATTACAGGTAGCAGAGCTGGGAGGGAGAAGTAGCAGAGGCAAGGGGCAGGTCCTGCAAGATGGAACAATATTCGATGTTCGCTGTCCCGCAGCCAGGCAGCCAGGCCACAGCGGGGGAGAGACTGTCAGCTCAGGGCTCCCCCCGTTGGCTGAACGGACAGAGGGAGGAACTAGGGAGAGACTGTGATTGTGTTAAAGGGGTGATTCCCCATCCCCACCCTTTCTCTCCCTTCCTGCTTTCCTGGGAGAGGAGGAGGGCTTCGGTCTTCACAGGGAGGTAGGGATGGGCCATAGAACGGAGATGGCATTTGAGCAGTGAAAGGGACAGTGGGAGAGCACTGTCCTGATCCAGTAACTCAAGATCAAAGCCATGGTATTGTTGGTCATTGGTCCGCTGATGGGACACTAGAGAGCCACCACAGGGCACGCCAGCCACTGCTTTGGAGAGTTGCAAAAATGCCAGTCCTCTTAGTGGCACACTTGCAAGTCCTTGTTGGGTCGTGCTACAGCTCCACATGCTTCATTTCATTGGTTAACTGTGAGGCACCTTGATTGGTGATTTTCCTAATTTCGCCCCTAATCCTGAAACACACACTTGTTTATGCCCTGGAGCCTTGTTATGCTTACGATGAACATGAAGTGCCCTCATCTCTGGGTATAAGGGGTTGAGGAAGACCAAGAAGGTTGATAATTTATGAGGTCCAGGTGGAGTTTTTTGGACAGGGAACTGTACAAAAGGAGAAACTGTAGTAGGTCACCTTGCATAAGGTGCGTGGAGAGCAGATCGGCTGTGGAAGAACAGGCATCAGGCAGTTAACTATGTTTTTACAAGTCCTTGGTTTCTATGGTTTTCCTTCTGGTGATGTAGTCGTTCTGAGTGTTTGGGGGAGTTTGGGTTCTGAGTAACAACTCAGATTCATTCTTCTGGCATGGGAAGGATGCAAGATGATGTATGACCTTCTTGGCCCCAGTCTTTTTTTTTTTTTTTAAGATTTTATTTATTTATTCATGAGAGACACACAGAGAGAGAGAAGCAGTCTCCATGGAGGGAGCCCAATACAGAACTCGATCCCGGGACTCCAGGATCGCACCTGAAGGCAGGCGCTAAACCGCTGAGCCACCCAGGCATCTCCTGGCACCAGTCTGAACCCTGCAAAGCAACCTCTGGTCCCATATCTTTCACGTGCTTTTTGCCTTTCCAAAGCAGTCATCAGTATAATTTCTAAGAGAGTGTTTGGAGGATTTTTGTACAAGGTCATACTCTGCTTCGCCAACAGAATGTTAAAAGCCTGTCCTACGTTCTCTTTGGAGTTCCTCATGGAATTCCTAAGTAATCCCCATTAAGGTGGAACAAACCTGTAATTCTACTTGTTCCTCTTGGATCACAAATGAGTAGGCCATCAGTGAGATTAAGACAGCTACTTATAGGGGCGCCTGGGGGGCTTAGTCAGTTGAGTCTTTGGCTTGAGTTATGATCCTGGGGTCCTGGGATCAAGCCCCACATGAGGCTCCCTACTCATCGGGGAGCCTGCTTCTCCCTCTCCCTCTGCCTCTTCCCCATCTTTGTGCTCACTCTTGCTCTCTCTCTCCCTCTTGCTCACTCTTTCAAATAAATATAGAATCTGAAAAAAAAAAAAAGACAGCCGCTTATAATAATAGACTTCTAATTATTGAGTGCTTGCCATATGCTTATCAAAGAGCCTTGTATGTATCAGCTCCCTTAATCCTTGTGGCAGCCCTAGGAAATAGGTACTATTATGATCCCATTCTATAGATGAGAAAATTGAGGTTTAGGGAGATTAAGCAATTTGTACATCACCCCGAAACTAAGTGGCAGAGCCTGAACTTGAAACTCGAGACTCTGGATCCAGGCTGTGTTCACGGTTTGGCTACGGTCTGCATTCCCACTCGAACGGAGAGAGGACCATCGCCTTCAGTATAGGGCATCCACCCAGCAGCTGCCAGTCGGCTGGACCATGACCTCCAAATTCAGGGCTTGGGGTTTGATGGTCATGTGCGGTAGCCTCGCATTTCTTAGCTTGGCGTTCTACTACTAAGCCGTATAAGATCCTGCCTGAGTTTCCTTCCCAGGGTCCCCAACTCTTGAACTTAGTGGACGGCTGTATCTGTCCCCTGGGGATTTCTTGTTTGCTCTGTTTTGTTTTCATGTTTAGTTGTTCCTCTTCCTTAAACCACTTGCTGGTGTCAGAGTGTAGGAAGGGAGAGTCAGCGTCGTGAGGAGTCATAGTTTGTTTTGGCACTTGGAGCTGGGACTGTGGGTCAGAAAAGGTTGCCGTGATATCCTTTTAAAGCTGTAGGCTACGGACTTTTAGGCACGAGGACTTCACTTTCAATTAGCTGTGGTCACACTGCTATAGAGAGTTGTTGTTGTGTGGTTTTTGCCTTAGGGATAGGAAGGCACATGAGGTAATTGCATATGGTGGAAGATCTAGAAAAGATTCTTTAGAGCTGCTGAATCAGGCATGTCGAGAGTAAACGCTTCATTGTCATCTATAAAATAAAATTAGTAATGTTACCTAGCCTTTTTTATGCCTCCCAGGATACCGAGAGTATTCATTTGATTCCAGATTTATAAAATGCAGCTAGCTCCTTAGGGGGGGAAGGTATGCGTGTGCATTTACAAAACCTTTGTAAAAACTATAGATGAAAGATTAGTCGCTGCTAAGTAAGGAAGCCATTCCCCAGCCTTAATGCTTCCACATACTTTGAGAAACCACCTATTTGCTTGAACATCTGATTCACCAGGGTAGAATTCTGTTAAATTATTCTTGCCTAAGAATCCATGTACCTTCCAAGTAGCTCGTGGACAGAGTGACTTGTCGTTTTTATGTGGAATAATGTGAGGTATTGGAGAAGATATTTGGCCTATCAATGGAGTATGTGAATATACTTGGAGTATCTGAATGTCAGCTAGAATAAAAAATCCCGTTGTTGTAACAAGAAACCCAGCAGTATTATGGCTTAAAAATGAAGTTTATCGGGATCCCTGGGTGGCGCAGCGGTTTGGCGCCTGCCTTTGGCCCAGGGCGCGATCCTGGAGACCCGGGATCGAGTCCCACATCGGGCTCCCAGTGCATGGAGCCTGCTTCTCCCTCTGCCTATGTCTCTGCCTCTCTCTCTCTCTCTCTGTGACTATCATAAATAAATAAAAATTAAAAAAAAAAAAAAAAAAAAAAAAATGAAGTTTATCTTTTTTCTCATGTAACAGTCCAGGGTGATGGCCCCATATCACTGGAGGAGGAGAGGTTCCTGACAACCAGGCCATGCTTAGCCAGGCCACACCTTCTTGCTTCCTCTCATCACCATCTCAGCCCATAGGAAATGAGTGTTTGAGAGGTGTGTATGGTGGGCCGGGAAGATCCCATTGGCAGGAATTTAGTCACGTGGTGACTTCATAGCGCACAAGGGTTTGGGCGGTCTAAGGTCTAGCTATTCTTTGAACATAGAAGAAGGGGAGAATGGATCTTCATAGACAGCTAATAGTCTGGTCACAGTCGGTCCCTCTGGCTACCAAATATCATTGAGCACCCTATTTCCAACATGTAGAACACTCTGTCTCCATCCCAAGGGAGACAAACAGAACCCACCCATTAGTGCACCACCTGAAAGTCTACGGTCTCTGGGTAACGCACAGTCCTTTCCATCAGGTTTGGGTGTGGCTCTGAATGGTCTGGCAACCTGGGAACTGAAAGGCCAGTGATCTCCCCTCTACACTTATACTCACATTCAACGTACAATGGTAGGGCAGGGGGTGGAAAACCACAATTAAAATTGACATTCAGGGGATCCCTGGGTGGCTCAGTGGTTTAGCGCCTGCCTTTGGCCCGGGGTGTGGTCCTGGAGTCCCGGGATCAAGTCCCACATCGGGCTCCCTGCATGGAGCCTGCTTCTCTCTCTGCCTGTGCCTCTGCCTCTCTCTCTCTCTCTCTCTCTCGGTGTCTCTCATGAATAAATAAATAAAATCTTTAGAAAGAAATTGACATTCATAAAAAGAGGAGAAGGAAATGCATACAGCAGCCCCTGGCCCATAGCCATGCTAGAATCCTGGAGGAGGCCATGGGAAGGCTCCCTGCCCTGGCAGAGGAGGAGGTTCCCAGATGTAACTCTGATTCTGCTCTTCAGGAGGACCTTGGGGGGCATCTTCCTATCGTCTTTAGCCAAACTGAAGTGGGTGTTGTGATATGCCCTCCTTGGTGGCTGTACAGCTTTTGCAGTGCATTGCCTGCTGGTGCAGATTTGGAAGTCTGAGAGTACAGCGGTCACAAGGTTCCACTGGCTTGGCTGCAGTACCTTCACAGAAACCACAATTCCCTCAGAAACTCCACTGGCTTCTGATCTGTGAATTTCCAGGCAGTTCACATACCAGCAGTCTCTCCCAAAGTTCTTTCCAAGTCGTGGCTCTTAAGCCTGCTTTATTCCTTTGCTCCCATGCTTTCCTCTCTCAACTTAATGGCAGCTGTACTGGGGCCCCTGAAACAAAAAACTTTGGAAGGAGGGCAACATGCTTTTTTTCTCATCCCCTTCCTCATGCAATTTGAGGTATGGAAGCCACTGGCTTTGCCAACCCTTCCAGGTCCCAAATTTCTAAACTCTTCGCTTTCTTTTGCATCTGTCTCTTTGCAAACAGTCCGTTCTGCCTGAGGCTAGTCTCTTTCTTACAATTCATACTAAGAACAAGAAAAGCTAATTCATATTAATATGCAGGCACTTTTCCATCATTTCTTGTAAAGTTATAAGCACAATCGGAATGTGATCTGCTTTCCAAGGCAGACATATCAGGTGCAGTTTTGTTTTCTTTCTTTCTTTTTAAAGAATCAAGGAACTTGGTTGACACGGACCAGATTTTTGCAAGACATTTTCCCTACATTTATTTTTTTTTTTAATTTTGGTAAAACATCCTAACGTAAAATTTACCATTCTAACCAATTGTAGGGTGTAATTCGGGGGCATTAAGTACATTCACACTGTTGTGCAACCTTCACCACCACCCATCTCCAGAACTCTTCTGTCTTGCAAAACTGAAACTCTGTCCCCATTAAACATGAACTCCCCATTCCCTCTTGCTCCCCAGACCCTGGCAACCTATCCTACTTTCTGTCTCTGTGATTTTGGCTACCAATTACCCCAAAACTGCAGTCATACACTCTTTGTCCTTCTGTCACGGGCTTATTTTATTTAATGTGGTGTCCTCGCGGGTCAACCATGTTGTAGCGTTGGTCAAAACTTCCTTTCTCTTTAAGGCTGAGTAATATTCTATTGTACGTATGTATGTGCCACATTTTGTTTATCCATTTCCCCACTGATGGGCATTTAGGTTTCTTCCACCCTTTGGCTATTGTGAAAAATGCTGCTGTGAACATGGATGTGCAAGTATTTCATCAAGTCTCTGCCTTCAATCCTTATGGCCTTATAACCAGAAATGGAATTACCAGATCATATGTTAATATCTGGTTTAATGTTTTCAGAACCCTCCACACTGTTTTCCACAGCAGCTGCTCTGTTTTCTATTCCCAGTAACTGCATACACAGGTTCCGATTTCTCTACCTTTTTGCCAACACTTGTTATTTTCTGGGATTTTTGTGGGATTTTTTGATAATAGATATCCTAATGGGTTTGTTTCATTTTTATGATGTGCTATTTTTTTACTATGGTGAAATATATATAACATAAATTTTGCCATTTTAACCATTTTTAAGTATACAATTCAGTGGCATTAACTACATTCACAAAGTTGTACAATCATTATCACTCTATTTCCAAAACTTTTTCTTTTCATTTTTTTAAGATTTTATTTTAAGCAATCTTTCCACCCAGTGTGGGGCTCAAACCCACAACCCTGTGATCAAGAGTCGCATGCTCCACCAACTGAGCGAACCAGGTGCTCCCTCCAAAACCTTTTCATCACCTCAATGATGAAGTGTTTAAAAGTAAATTGTATATGATAGTTAATCCCTAAATGCTTCAGTATGTGTCTCTAGAAGATAGAGACCTTTTCCTATATAATACAATGCTATTATCATATGATACTATACTATTATCATAGGAACACTCTTCACTCACATTCCACTGGAAAGACCTATAAGGCCATACTTACTTGAAAGGGAGGCTGCTAATTATGGTGTAGTTGAGCAGCCATTTGCTCAGTTATAAGGGAAGAAAGGAGAATGGATTCTAGTGCTTTACCAAACTACAGTAATAATGCAAAAAAGGCTAAACTGATTCACAGTACAGGAATTTTGATGGCTGGTGACACTGGAAATTTGGTGCAGGGTCTCAATGATGCTATCAAGGACTCAGTTCTTTCCATCTTCTACTCTACCATCCTCAGTATGTTGTCTTTGGATCCTCGTGTTTGTTGTCTCATGGTTATATTATAACTAACATGGCACTAGGTTTCATATTTTCAAAATAGCATCCCAAGTGGGAAAGGAGAAGAGTGGAGGAAAAGATGCTTTCCATGATCAAGGATGCAAACCCTTCTCATTTGCTATTCAGCAAGTAGACTTCCCCTTGACTCTCACTGGCCAGATTCAAGGGGTCTGGAAAGATACTCATCACAGAAACCAGATAACTATGATTGGCTTAGACCAGTAGGGACTTACACCAGTCAGGACTGAACGCATTACAGTCCTGAATAAAACTAGACATTGTTGGCTAAGAAAAAGAGGAGAAATGACTAGTGGGTTGGCAATAAATCTGCCACATGGGCAACATTTTAAAATATTGTTAAAGATGTAAATGGACTCTGGGGAGGATTTTGGCTTAGAAATTCTAAGAAGATATCAAATTGAAATACTGCTAGAAGGGACTTCTTTCTGGGATTATTCCATAAATGGTGTGGGGACAGTGTCTATCATCCGTTTTTGAGAGAAAGAGTTCTTTGAGCCACTAGCATGAGAAGATCCCTATAGTGATCTGTCAATCGAATGATGGTAACTGCTTTTAGAAATCAAGAGAGCACTGGGGAAAAAACCAGTCACCATGATTTCTAGTTAGAAATCATCATGTTCTTTTGGAGATGGTAATATTTTACAGAAATCTTTTACTAATTAATATATTATCTCTTGCCAGTGCTCATGAAAATTATTCTGGGGCAAAATCGACCTCATTGATTGAACGATGTTGTTTTCATCCAATTAAAGAAAGTCATATATTTTAGGGTGACACCAGGTCACTCAAATTATGTTTTCCCAAACTTAGGATTCAGTGAAAGCAAAATTTTTACCGTCAGCGTAATGAGCTGGTTGTATTGCAGATTTATATCTGAGAGCCTGTAAACATTTAACAAAACAAAGCAAGTAGTCCTTGTTATTACCCCCTTATAATTGTAAATGAATTACAAAATAACACAAGCCTTTCACATTTACCCATGACACGACTGACTGGAAAATAACTTAAGATTCCCAGAAGGTTAAAAAAAAAAAAAATCAAAGATGCTCTTGGTTCATAGACATTGTGACAATCCCAGTTCTTAGTGGGTGACTCGTTAATCTTTCCTGTTCCATTCCAGCTGGCCCTGAGAGCAGAAAGAAAAATTGCTTTGGCAGGGAGCTCATTTCCTGATAAATTACAAAAAAAAAAAAAAAATAGCTGAAGATCCCGAACATCACTTGCAGTGGAATATAGTTAACATTTTATTAAAAAGCCATCAGGGATCCCTGGGTGGCGCAGCGGTTTGGCGCCTGCCTTTGGCCCAGGGCGCGATCCTGGAGACCTGGGATCAAATCCCACATTGGGCTCCCGGTGCATGGAGCCTGCTTCTCCCTCTGCCTGTGTCTCTGCCTCTCTCTCTCTCTCTGTGTGACTATCATAAATAAATAAAAAAAAAATTTAAAAAAAAAGCCATCAAATGCTAGGCAGTTATCGGTTCTTTCAATGTATTTCCAACTGTCATAAAAACCCTCTGAATAAGTACCATTATTATTCCCATTTGACTAATGAAGAAACTGAGGCAGAGAGACAGAGCTTAACAACCAAGCTCACACAACTGGTAGGTGGCAGAGCCAGGATTCAAGGGCATGGTCATTTGGCTCCAGAGTCTTTGAGCTACAGCTGCCTCCTATTACCGTAGGTTGTGCAAAATCCTTCTAATTCATAACAGGCAAGTCCTTTCCAGCCCCAGAAAATATTATCTTAACTTTGGAGATATTTTACTATAAGTGGTTTCTCACTAATAACATTGTAAAATCTGTAAATGAAGATGATCCAGTGGGCTTTACTTTTCCATTTGTAGATTGGAGGAGTTTTACCATCACCTGATAGAGTAGGAGGTTTGTCATCAAAGGTTATCATTGGTAAGAGTATGCTGTATTCTTTGACTTCAGTAGCTTCATGAAGTTATACTGTAAGAACCATCTGTTTGGAATTTGATGATAAAAGAATAATTATATGACCTCAACTTTATCACAACCCCTCTTCTGAGTCAGTTGGACTCTCAGGTGCTGAGATAGTTGGACTCAGGTGCTGAGGTAAAGTGTGATTAAATTAACAGTGCATTTGCTTCCATGAGATTGTAGATTTTCCAATGGCCATGTATTCTCTTGAGGATTTACAGCCAGAAGACTTACAGAAGAACAAAAGCGTCACCAGCAGGAGCCACCACGCATGTTTGATACGGTTCAGGTTCTCTCTGAGGAAGAACTGAAGCTTCAGGGAAGCAAGGGGCAGATCAGGATTTTTAGCTTCTGACTCTGTACTGAAGAGTCTCCACTAGGCACCTGCTACAGATGGGGTGAAGGAGAGTGAAGATCACTCAAGCTTTGGGAATATTTATTGCAAGAAAAGAACACACAATTAAAATGTACAGAGAATACACAGAGCTGGTATTGGCTCTCTAGAAGGATTTGACCATCTGGATAACAGCTTTGCAAATCATTTGGATAAATGATACCATTTGGAGGAGAGCCTTCCAAACCAAATCTAAATGCCAGACTCCTTTCGAGAAGGTTTGTGCAATTTTGGCTCTTCTCCTTTCATCAGAAATTCATTAGGTGCTATTGTTCTAGATATAGTTTAGCATTTGAGACACGGGGACCATCCTAAGTTTCTTTACTATGCAGTATTATTGGAAGGCTAATATCAATGGAGTAAATATTACACGGAATAAAAAGAAGAAGTATAATTCAGAATGGAAAGATACAAGTGTCTTAGGTGTATGGAGTGTTCTTTCCCCATTCCCCCTATTTCCTCAAAAGACAAGGGGAAATGTACTCTCTTAGCCTGTAGGCACTGTGTTGCTATAGCTCCAAGGAAAGACTAGACTGTGTCCTTGCTAGAAAATGTAAGTAAAGTTTGAGTGACACTTTCTAATGTGACTGGAAACAATGGACCAATTTATTTTGATGGGGTCTGGAAGGATAGAAGAAAGTGAACCATCTCAGTTTCAACTTTTAATTCTCAGATAACAATGAAGCAGTGAAGAGAGTTAATTTAATAGATCTATTCATTTATTCTTTGCAGAGGTACTTCCAATCAAATATCTAAACTTACCAAGCCAGAACAGCTCAGAGAATATCATGAAACGTAACCAAATCAAATGTTATTTGCTGCCACCTTCCAAATCCTCCTCCAGCACAGGGAGTAGAGAATGCATCAGTGTTGTTTCTCTACTGCAGGGTCTTTGGTCACATTATATGCTACACATGGGGGGCATCTGGGTGGCTCAGTAGTTGAGTGTCTGCCTTTGACTCAGGTTGTGATCCCGGGGTCCTGGGATCGAGTCCCACATCAGGCTCCCTGCAAGGAGCCTGCTTCTCCCTCTGCCTGCATCTCTGCCTCTCTCTCTCTCTCTGTCTCTCATAAATAAATAAATAAATAAAATCCAAAAAAATAATAATTTATAAGCTACATATGGGCTAAAGAAGGACAAATAGTTGATTTTGGACAGAAAAGTATATGTAACAGTGACCTCTACTGCAGTTAGTACAGTCCCACCAGGGAGGGAGAAAGAAGTAACAGGACCAAGATATGTCAGATGGGGCATTGATAGGTTAGCAATGTAACAATACCAAGTAACTCAAAGATGGATAAGGAGGCAATGTAGGGAAGGGAGCCTTCCACATTCACACACACATTCACACACACATACACACACACACACACACACACACACACCCTTCATCGTTCTGTTCTTAAGTTCCTATTTGTCAGTTGCCCAAAGAACCTGGTATGGTAGGGTGTATTATGACTAAAGAATGTGTTCATTACAAGACTCTTCCTTTATTATTTCAAAAAACTGACTTAGATCATCACGTATTTCCTGATCCTTGTCAAAGTGATTTATAAACTGTCTAGGATCTAACCCACTTCAATAAGACAATAGAAATCTATAGTTTAAAAAGACATAACCATGGGGCGCCTGGGTGGCTCAATTGGTTAAGTGTTGGATTCTTGATTTCAGCTCAGGTCAAAACCTCAGGGTTGTGAAATGGAGCCTCACATCTGGCTCTGTGCTCAGTGTTACCTGCTTAAGATTCTTACTTTCCCTCTCCTTCTGCCCCTCCCCCCTTCCTTGGCTTGCAATCCCAGATAGATGATAGATAGAAGATAGATGATGATGATAGATAGATAGATAGATAGATAGATAGATAGATAGAAAGAAAGAAAGAAAGAAAGAAAGAAAGAAAGAAAGAAAGAAAGAAAGGAGGGAAATAAACAGACATAACCAGGGGTGCCTGTCTGGCTCAGTCAGTAGAGTATGTGACTGTTGATCTTGGGATCATGAGTTCAAGCCCCACATTGGGTGTAGAGCTTACTTAAAAAAAAAACAAACAAAAAACAAAAGACATAACTAGATCACAGATTTAAATGTGAAGTTATAAATCTTTTAGAAAAAAATAGAAAATCTTTGAGATCAAGGAGTAGGCAAAGAATTCTTTGATTCGACATCAAAAACACAATCCATTAAGAGAAAATCTTGGTAAGTTGGATCTTAATCAAAATTAAACTTTTGGGCATGGCACCTGCCTGGTATAGTTAGTAGAGCACGAGACTCTTGGTCTTCTGGTTGTGAGTTCAAGTCCCACCTTGAGCATAGAGCTTACTTCAAAAAAAAAAATTAAACTTTTGCTCTGCAAAAGACCCTGTTAAGTGCCGAGACCATTCAATGGGGGAAAAGACAATCTTTTAAACAAATGGTTCTGGATATGCAAGTGAAAGATTATTTTTTAAAAAATATTTTATTTATTCATGAGAGACACAGAGAGAAAGAAGCAGAGACAGAGGCAGAGGGAGAAGCAGGGCAGGCTCCCTGCAGGGAGCCCAATGTGGGACTGGATTCCCAGACTGGGACAGGCCCTGAGCCAAAGGCAGATGCCCAACTGCTGAGCCACCCAGGCGTCCCGGTAAATAAAATCATTAAAAAACAAAACAAGACAAAACAAAAACTGGTGAAATCTGGATGAGGTCAGTGATTATATCAATGTTAGTATCTTGATTGTTGATATTGTACAATGGTTGTAGGGGATGTTACCATTGGGGAGATTGAAGGATACACAGGATCTCTGTGTATTATTTCTTACAACAGCATGTGAATTTGCCACTGTCACTGATGCCTGCCCCCCCCCCCCCGCAGAAATGGCGTACCCAATAGGTAAAATTCTGAAGAAGCTCCAAAGGAGTTCCATTGGAAGCTAATAACACAACTATCCAGACTTACTCTTTTCACCTCCCAAGGCATCCATTTAAATTAAGAGAGGGCAATTTCATCTATCATTAGGCAATCAATACAGTATAGTTTTCCCAGAATTTGAATATTAGTTTGCCCTATGAGAATTAAACCAGCAAAAATAAAATAATTTAGGAGAGTAGCCATTAGCTATCTTAGATGCTTTGACAATAAATTTAGAAGAGCAGTGCATACTGAAAGATAACAAACGATAGCAGGAAGGATGTCTGCATTCTTCTAGAAAAGCAGGAGCCTGGGGATCCCTGGGTGGCGCAGTGGTTTGGCGCCTGCCTTTGGCCCAGGGCGCGATCCTGGAGACCCGGGATCGAATCCCACATCGGGCTCCCGGTGCATGGAGCCTGCTTCTCCCTCTGCCTGTGTCTCTGCCTCTCTCTCTCTCTCTCTCTCTGTGACTATCATAAATAAATTAAAAAAAAAAGAAAAGAAAAGAAAAGAAAAGAAAAGCAGGAGCCCAGAGAGGAAGACAGTGTTAAGCTGTCCTGAGCCCTGCCTTGGAGGGAAAGTACCTTGTCCTAACACAGGCACTGATCTGCTTGGCAGTTAGAGTTGGCATGGCTGCCACTTACAGAGCATGTATTATGTGTGAGGTGCTTCACCTACATTGTCATTAATCCTCAGCACAATCCTACCAAGTATTATCATCATAATTACTAAGACTTAAGAGATGAAATCACTTGCTAAAGATCATACAGATAGTGACAGAGGTGGATTTCAATCCTGGGCACCACCAGACCATTTCCATTCCACGATTCTGCTTCTCTTTAAAGGAAGCATGTAAAACTATTGTTACATGGTCTTAGAATTATCTTCTCTACTTTCCTGCTTCCAGATTTTGGTTGCCCAGATAGAGGTTCCTATAAGGGGTACCAGTGTGAGTATCTGCCCATTTGACAATTGTACTTTCCACTGTATCTGAACACATTGGCATTGATTTATTCACCAGTCTATTGTGTTGTTGTTTTTTTTTTTAAGATTTTATTCATGAGAGGCAGAGAGAGAGAGGCAGACACAGGCAGAGGGAGAAGCAGGCTCCATGCAGGTAGCCCGACGTGGGACTTGAACCCCGGGTCTCCAGGACCACGCCCTGGGCTGAAGGCAGGCACTGAACCACCGAGCCACCCAGCATCCCTTCAGCAGTCTATTGTAAAAATGGTTAAGAGGCAGGAGTTCCCTGCGGGCTGATTGTGGGTACACTGGAGCATTCGGTTACTGCAGACATATAAGATACTGTGCATAGGTTAACCTCCAAGGGTACTACCACTCTTGTGAGACCATAGTCTTTGGTGTCCTCCCTCTTTTAAAATTCAGTCTTCATGCAGCAGGATGGGGAAATGGCATTACAGATTTAAGTAAGTGGCTCAGACCCGTGGAATCAATTATTGGCAACATTAAGTTTAAGAACTAGTAGGTCTCTGAACTCTTATTCCAGTGTAACCATTTCATCTGTGCTCATCCTGTCAGAGCATCCGACTTCAGGAGCAGATCTAGAATAATTGGTTTACATGCTCAATCAACATTCCCATTTTCTGTATTCACTCTACATCTTGGCCTGGCCAATGATGAAATGATTTTTGTCAGCAAAATGATTGCTTTATTAAAAGCCCACAATTTTCTGGATATAAATAAATGAATAGACACTGACTAGCCATAGTAGATGTACTTAAAGTGTTCATCATCCTTCCACATTACATAAACTGGGTAGCCAGGCACCACTGGTTCCTAGAACAGCTTTTATGTATTGTATAGATTGTTACACATAAATAGTTGTATTCATGAGACTTCATCTCAATTATTTCCACTACTCGGTATGGTACCTGACCTAAGCAGGATGTCAGTACTTGTGAATTGGATTGGATTGGATTAGACTGGATTAAATTGATTGAAAGTAGCTCTAATGTCCCTCAACTCCTTGATTGTGTCATTTATTTAACATCCCTACCCAGACAGCTGTTTAGACTACACCATGACTGTCATGACTGTCACAGACACATTATTAAGTTTAGGTGTCGCCCCTCACCTGAAAGATCTACTTTATCAGGTAGGTCACTTCTGGTAACCAAGACCTTCCTTATCGGTCACCAACCTCAAGGGAGGGTCATGTTATTTCTCTGATCCCAGTACTTGGAAGGTCCATGGAGTGAGTGTCAGCGTGCAAAAGCAGGTATCATGGAGGTGCTCAGATACGGGCAGTGCTGGTTCAAACTCGTAAGCAACTTGTGATTCACTATAAAACTCAAAATAATGAGCAATTATATCTCCGTAAAGATACCTATTAATTGCATTATTCTTCTGTCAGTTCACCTGTGGAGGTCAATTTTTGATACACACTCCTGCAGCTTCTCATTTTCACTTCATTTTTGTGGGGAATTTCTTTTATTCATTTATTTTTGCTTTCATATATAACATCCAAAATGCCTGACATCTGTTCTTTTCTCCCATTGTGTTTATTGGAGTTAATTTAGAATTATACACAATGCATTGTTTTCCAAAACAGTCATCTTTAGAGTCTTTGGAGATAGTTGCTCAATAACATGTCATGAGAAAAGTTCGGATTTGCAAAGCCTGTGTCATTTCCTCCTGCATTGCTAATTTATTTAGTAAGCATTTGTTTCTAGCACTCTTGTCTGCCAAGCTGTAGACATGTGTACATGCCAGATCCATAGAGCCATAAATCCATAAATGTTAATAATAACACTAAAAGTAGGTTGGAGGGATCCCTGGGTGGCACAGAGGTTTAGCGCCTGCCTTTGGCCCAGGGCGCGATCCTGGAGACCCGGGATCGAATCCCACGTCGGGCTCCTGGTGCATGGAGCCAGCTTCTCCCTCTGCCTATGTCTCTGCCTCTCTCTCTCTCTCTCTCTCTCTCTGTGTGACTATCATAAATAAATAAAAATTTAAAAAAAAAGTAGGTTGGAATAAGCCTTTGGTACCTAGTCTTTCTGAAAGTCTTAACCCAAACCCTTTCATCCTTTCTTAAAAATATCGATGCTTATATAAGGTAAGTGTGTTTATAAGAAGTTTCTCATTTAGTTCTCAACTAAGGCTCTGGAATATTTAAGCTAATGCTAGATAGCAGTCATACTTGTTAACTGCGTAAGGGATCTCCACAAGTGTGAGTGGCAGTAATAGATTGATTTGGATCATGGTTTCATAAAATACAATTTTTTTTCAGTGAGTGTAAACTTTCTTTCCTCCCTGAAAGATTAAGGTAAATTTTTGCCTTAGTTATTAATGCCTATTGATTTTATTTCAGTGGTACAGGCATGGATGGGAAGAAATGCAGCGTATGGATGTTTTTACCTCTTGTATTTACTTTGTTTACTTCAGCTGGATTATGGATAGTGTGAGTATTCTCTTTTTTAATTATTTAAGGACTTGGGTGTGATACATATCAAAATGTAGTTTTGATAGTATATGGCATACCTATATAAGCGTATTTATAAATACTTTAACATAAGGTTTACTGATTCAACCTTGCTAAAGTCCCCATTTTGTCTTCCCTTCTATTATCCAAAGTAAATAGCAAGAGTAATACATTATGCAAAGCAAGTAGTGAAGGATACTGGTTTTATTTTGTGCTCCTGTGTTCTTTCAGTAATGAACATTCCATAAACTGGTGATGGGGATTCATTATTTGCAAAATTTGCTCATTACATGAACATGCTAAAGATTCCATTCATGGTCTGGTGCATAGTCCAGTTTTGATGTGTGACGGGTTTGATATGTTTATAATTTGAATATTGTTGCATTGGAAGTCTTAGCTTATCACAAAATGCTCCCACACTTGATTATTTCAAGTACTATTTCCCTTCCAGCAAATTATTTCAGTTCCTTGCAGTTCACTGAGAGAAATTAGAAAATCTGAATTCTAATTTTAGTGTATAACCAAAGTTATAAGGTCTTATTTCTTTGTTTTCCAGTTTCCAAATTCTAATGATTACCATTCACTTGAGGGGTGTTTTGAAAATTAAAGAAATAGTATTAATAATCACATTTGAACTTCAAAGGGCTAAGTGAGCTATAGGTAAACATTATGGTAAGAGAGATTTTTCCAGTTGGGAAGAACAGTAAATATGATTGAATGTGGCTAGTCTAGTAAAAATGGGAAATGAATCTTTTTTTTTAATTTTCTTTGTTTTGTAAACTTTAATTGTTCTTTCTTTATAGATACTTTATAGCTGTGGAAGATGACAAGATTTTCCCATTAAACTCAGCTGAAAGGTAAAGCTGATCTCTGGATAATTCATTGTTTATCAATAGACTTAACAAAAATTTTCCCACTGGTGAAGCTAATCTGTGCACAAATGACTGTACTTTAACCTAGGTTTTTTGTTTTCCAGAAAACCTGGTGTGAAGCATGCACCATATATAAGGTAACTTGATAATCTCTTCTGATCTGTTGGATCCTAGGAGAAGTTGGGAGAGTGACTTAGTTTGGGCTACTCTAACAAAGTAGCATAGACTGGGTGGCTTATAAACAACCAAAATGTATTTCTCACAGCTCTGGAGCTGAAGGTCCAAGATCAGGGTGCCAGCAGTCTGGTTTCGATGAGGGCCCTCTTCTAGGTTGTGTCCTCACACGACAGAAACGGGGTGAGACAGTTCTCTGGGATCTCTTTTATAAGGGCACTAATCCCATTCAGGAGGGCTCAACTCTTGACTCTCGTGACTTAAATATCTCCCAAAGTCCCCACTTCCTAATAGCATCACATTGGGGGTTAGGATTTCAACATACAGATTTTGAAGGAACACAGACATTCAGTCCATTGTAAGTGACAGATTTTAATAGAATAATAATAAACCGTGTCATAATTTTCAAGTATTGCAGGTGACGAACCTCCTGCCAGCTGTGTGTTTAGTCAAGTTATGAACATGGCAGCATTCCTAGGTAAGAAGAGTGGAAAGAATACTTTATGGGCTTCGGTACATTTCTTTTTTATTTTAAATACTCCCAAACCCACATCGAAAGCACGGTGGGGGAAAAAAAAAAAAAAAGAAAGCATGATGGACTTAGCTGATAATTTGGTATCATATCAAGTCAATATGCTGAAGCTGGCTTTTCATTTTGAGGGTCTTTTTTCTCGTAGTTTTATGTTCACGCTGATTACCTCACCTTTTCTCTTTCCTTTGTCACCTTTATCATTTCAGTGTATTCTTGATTTTATTTCTTTTGCCACAGGAAATAATATATTTCACGTGCCATAAAATCCTACATGAGAATGCAATACTGTAAAATACATTTGTGTTAAAAATAATGCCTTATTTATATCTTCACTGGCAAGGATGACAAATGCCTAGGCTTTGTGATAAACATTGATGTGTGTACACACTGCCTTTAAATCTCAAGGTCAGCATCAACATGGGTGACACCGTCTCCTATACATATATATGCATACCAAGATGGCAGATGGAGATATAGGTTAAAAAAAAAAAAAAAGGAAGAGACCTTTGGTACTCAGGTCTAGTCTCCATTCCGTACTTTTCTTTTAGTGTCCCAAGACCATGGTTTGTTCTGTGAGTGCTTCCCTCTGAGGATCGAGGGAACCAGCCAAGCTCTCTATCCTTTTCCACATCGCCTTTGCATACCTAATCTTCCCAAGGCCAGTCTCCTCAGTGTCTTTCAAAGGGTCAGCTAAGATCATCGTTGGCATGCTGTGGAGGATGGGCCAGTGACAGCTAAATTTTTCAACAATGTTTTCCTGGAAATGGGTGGTGAGAATTTCAGCCTTTGTGGCACCTGTTCCCCAGAGAGGTGACCTGTTAGTTCATCTATGTAGAACCTCACCCGAAAAAGTTGTACTCATTCTTTTTTTTTTTTAAAGATTTTATTTATTTATTCATGATAGACACAGAGAGAGAGAGAGAGAGAGAGAGACAGAGACACAGGCAGAGGGAGAAGCAGGCATCATACAAAGAGCCTGATGTGGGACTCGATCCCGGGTCTCCAGGATCACGCCCTGGGCTGCAGGCGGCGCTAAACCGCTGCGCCACCGGGGCTGCCCAGTTGTACTCATTCTTAAGGGTTTTTTGTTTTGTTTTGTTTTGTTTTGTTTTGTTTTGTTTTGTTTTGTTTTTTGTTTTTTAATGCTTGCTGCAGGAAAAGAAAAGACCTATAGAACTCACTGGAAAACCAAGGGAGATGGTTGGTCCAACTTGCAACACAGGCACAATCTTAGTTTTAGAAGGCTCACAAGATGAGAAACATGGAGAATGTTCCCAGGGAGGCCCAAGAGGCCCCCCCTTGAATTTGTGAGGTCAACAAGAAGCACACTGAGGGGGCCTGTCTGCAGTTAATAAGGTCCTTTCCTGGAACTAACTCTCTGGGTCAAAAGCCTGAGTCACCACCCAGGCTTCCCCAACATTAGCCCATTTGCCTAGGCAGGAAGCATCTGGAAGGCATGGACTGCTGCGCCACTGCCAAGGAGTATGTCAGGTACAACCCTAATGCTGAAGTTGCTGGATCTTTGAAGAAGCTCTTCTCATCATGCCCTTGGTAGGCAGGATTTTCATACCCCAGCTAGACCCCAGTTCTGCGAAAGGCAGTCCTTACTGCAGCTGGTGCCCATGTGGGCAGCACTGCCAGTCCTGGCTGGTCAAGTTTTGTCTTCACCGCCCTCAGCCTCAGCCACCACCAGCTTTAATTCTCACTTTTTTCTCCTACTTTTGACACCAAGGCATAAATGACTGCTAACAAGCTATTTGCGTTTAACAGAACCCAAAGCCCCAAGGGAGAATCTCGAATTGCAGGGTCAGGGACCTTTCCCAGTCTGCCTGCAGGCACAACACACAGGCCTGCAGGTTGGTACCTACTCATATGATCATCCCCCACAGGGTGCAATAATAACAATAATTAATAGCAGTCATTTATATTCCACGCACAATGCTAAGTGCTTTGCAAATACCACCTCATCTAATCACGACACACAGGAGACTGCCCTTATTAAAAAGCTGTCACAAGCTGTTTGTCCTCCATTTGGGCTTTAAAGAAACCAGTGAACATGTTGGAAGCCACATACTACTTCCTTCATATTCTTGAGATGAATTGATATTTCCCAATCGTCTTTAGCCTGTAATCTTAAAAATCCCAATTTGCACAGCTTACAGAGTTATCCAGTTATAAAGCTTATGATTAACTAATTACAAAAGCATTTCCAAAAACAAAGTTACGAAAACAAGCTCCCCTCCTCCAGATGACTCTTGTCATCATCTTATTCTCTGGTCCTCCCCCTGTTCCAGCAAGAAGCACTTAAAGCCTTTACTAGCTCCCCCTCTGAGGTATCACAGTATATCCAGTGTTTATTCTTTATTATCTTCCATCCTTTTTAATACCATCTGGTAGACACAAAACTGATGAAGATGAGTGTTCAGGGGGAGGAAGCCCACAATTATTTATTTATCAACTCTGGGAGTGAAAAAGAATCCATTTACTAATGATTCTTACTCAAAAAGGAGAAGGCTTTCATCTCCCCAGGCCAGTCCCTGTTAGGTCTCAGCCCATTACTTTAGACGGCATAACCGACTTTAAGAAACAACCTCGACTGCCTATAAATCACTGCTTATAATCTGCCGTCTAGATTATAATTTACAATCTACAAATGAGTCCGTGTAGCATTTATTAAAATCAGTCCGTGTAGCATTTATTAAAATCAGTTCGCGGGATCCCTGGGTGGCGCAGCGGTTTGGCGCCTGCCTTTGGCCCAGGGCGCGATCCTGGAGACCCGGGATCGAATCCCACATCGGGCTCCCGGTGCATGGAGCCTGCTTCTCCCTCTGCCTGTGTCTCTGCCTCTCTCTCTCTCACTGTGTGCCTATCATAAATAAATAAATTAATTAAAAAAAATCAGTTCGCTAAGATCTTCTGTCTTGTTGATAGAATCAAAGATCCACTCAATTATTTTCTTTACACAATTAGTTATGCGCTTTGTCTGAATCCACATTTTTATTTCCCCCAAGGGGGTTAAAAGAGAACCAAGACATATTTCTTGAAAGGAATATTCTTTTCTGCTCTGGACAGGTTGTGAGGATAAAGCTGATAGCTGAATGATTTCTGTCACCTAATAGCAGCTACTCCCCCTCCTTCAGCCAAAACACATTGATTG
This sequence comes from Canis lupus dingo, assembly GCF_003254725.2. Lineage (NCBI taxonomy): Eukaryota > Metazoa > Chordata > Mammalia > Carnivora > Canidae > Canis > Canis lupus. The sequence continues at coordinate 6,497,628 of NC_064274.1, read as the reverse complement.
CCGTGTTCTACTGCAGTCATAAATAGGAATTATTGATGCATAAACAATAAAACTAAACAAATAAGGAAAGAATTTGGCCAGGCACCAGTTTAGAACTACAATGAAGAGCTGCTATTTTGAGTTTGAACTTTAAAAGCCCAACTGGGGGCACCTGGCTGGCTCAGTCCTAGAGTATGTGACTCTTGATCTCAGGGTTGTGAGTTCAAGCCCCACATGGGATGTAGAGCTCACTCTTAAGATGGATGATAGATAGATAATAGATAGATAGATAGATAGATAGATAGATAGATAGATAGATAGATGATAGACGGACCTGGGTGGCCCAGTATGTGCCTTCTGCTAGGGTCATGGTTGCAGGGTCCTAGGATCTAACCCTGAATCTGGCTCCCTGCTCAGCGGGAAGTCTATTTCTCCCTCTGCCCCTGCCCCTTCCGCCACTCATGCACGTGCAGTGTCTCTGCGGGCTGCTCTCTCTCAAATAAAATAATAAAATCTGGGACACCTGGGTGGCCCAGCGGTTGAGCACCTGCCTTTGGCCCAGGGCATGATCCTGGAGACCCCAGATCGAGTCCCATGTTGGGCTCCTGGCATGGAGCCTGCTTCTCCCTCTGCCTGTGTCTCTGCCTCTCTCCCTCTCTCTGTGTCTCTGTTTAATTAATAAAATCTTAAAAAAAAAGAAAATAGGCAATTATTCTACTCTCTGTGTTATTTTACAATAAATAAAAGATGGGATCCCTGGGTGGCACAGCGGTTTAGCGCCCCTGCCTTTGGCCCAGGGCGCGATCCTGGAGACCCGGGATCGAATCCCACGTCGGGCTCCCGGTGCATGGAGCCTGCTTCTCACTCTGCCTATGTCTCTGCCTCTCTCTCTCTCTCTCTCTCTCTCTGTGACTATCATAAAATAAAAAATAAAATAAAATAATAAATAAATAAATAAATAAATAAATAAATAAATAAATAAATAAAAGATACTTGTATGGCAAAGGACTATTCCAAATACCATAAACAATGGAAGGATGGGTTTTATTTTTTATTTTTTTAAGGATGGGTTTTAAAATCTTTTCTAAAACTGTTGATAAAATTTTTAGTGAAACTAAAATTTTTTTTAAAGATTTTATTTATTTATTCATGACAGAGAGAGAGAGAGAGAGAGAAAGGCAGAGGGAGAAGCAGGCTCCATGCAGGGAGCCTGACTTGGGACTCCATCCCAGGTCTCCAGGATCACGCCCCCGGCTGAAGGTGGCGCTAAACTGCTGAGCCACCAGGGCTGCCCGAAACTAAAATTTTTAATGAAACCAAGAAACCAATCAGAACATCAATGTGGTAAAAATTGGTCAGCATATATAAGGCAGCTTTGAAATCGCCCCACTGCTCAGAAGTCATTTTCAAGCATGTATAATTAAATCACTACTTGGTTGAAAAGAACTTTATAATTGATAATTTGAATCTGCCTCCATTAAACCTGTTAATAAAACTGTTAAAAGACTAGAAGCTTATAATTTCCACCACCTTAAAAGTTCAACTAGAACCTTTTTTTTAAGTGTAACCTCTATGCCCAGGGTGGGACTTGAACTCACAACCGGGCATTCCACGCTCTACTGACTGAGACAGCCAGGTGCCCATCTAATCTTTTTTTTTTTTTTAAGATTTTATGTATTTATTCATGAGAGACACAGAGAGAGAGGCAGAGACACAGGCAGAGGGAGAAGCAGGCTCCATGCAGGGAGCCGAATGTGGGACTTGATCCCAGGACCCCAGAATCACGATGTGAGCCAAAGGCAGATGCTCAACCGCTAAGCCACCCAGGTGCCCCCCAATGAATCGAATCTATTTTTTTTTTAAGATTTATTTATTCATTCAGAGAGAGCGAGGAGAGAGGCAGAGACACAGGTGGAGGGAGAAGCAGGCTCCAGGGAGGAAGCCCGATGTGGGACTCGATCCCGGGTCTCCAGGATCACACCCCAGGCTGCAGGTGGCGCTAAACCGCTGCACCACCGGGGCTGCCCGAATCAAATCTATTTTTAAAGGAAATTTTGCTTAGTCTGAGCTGATCAATAATGGTGTTAATAGGCAAAGAGGGCAGAGTGTGGTGTTTGGACTGCCATTCTGGAAGTTGGGAGTGTTGGGTTGGATTCATGTCTCCAAGTGGGTATTCTGTTTCCTGCTTAATTTCATCATCTGTTCATGATAAAATGATTTATCATCATATTACAAGTAGGAGGGCTGGCAGTGCTGGGACCAGAAGATGATACATGTCCTATGTTTACTGGAGAGAAGTGAGTAACCCAGAAAATGGCCATTGAGCCTCTTCCTCTCCACACAAATGGACCGAAGAGGTCAACATGAAGAGCCATCTGTGTCTTCCTCAGCAATGGTTTTAGGGCTTCAGCCAAAGTTCTAGAACTATCCCTCCAAACTAAATGACATCCAGAGAGCTGCTAGAGTAATACTTTTCACTAGTCATTTTTAAAAGAAATGAAATGTGCTGTCTTGGTATTTTGTCATTATGTTCTAATATCCATATACAGTTAATAGCAAGTGTCTCCCATGGTGCCTTGTGTTGAAGCTTCGGGTCTTAATTTAGTGAACTCTTCATCTGATTATCTCTTTGTGTTAGAGGGCTTATCTGGGATCTTTCCTCTCCACTTCCTCCCCCTATTCCCATCCAGAAAGTAGTAAGAAGTTGTGCTGATTATTTTCATCCTCTGGAATACTTGTTGTTATTATTAGTAGACATCAGATATATTATAAGTTCTAACTAGATCCCTCAAACCATGAGATTTGGAACTCTTTCAAATCAAGTATCATTTATAAATTCTATGACTGCTAGTGGGAATTAGATGAAACATAAATATACTAAAAGCTAAATCAGAGTTGAACAATTTGAGATTTTATAAATTATGGTTTACTATTTTGTTTCTAAAATCCAAATATCAACCAAGTTGTTTACCAATCTTTGATCAGAGGTACTTGGAACTGAAAATCAACTTGCTGAGCTTCACTTTGTAGCTTGAAACTATGAAATTCAGCAAATGTAGGAAATTTAAATTTATGGATGGATTTCCTTTATTAATGACTACTAATAAGGGCCTATAATGAAGATAAAAACCTTTAGCAGATAATTACCTACTTAATTGCTGTATAAATAGGTAATTCTTGAATTTCTAATTGTCCTCCCTGTTAATCCTCAATGTCAAAATAAATCGTCTTAGGAAGTAGTAAGTGCATTTCCTTATATGTATATAATTTATATTAACTGCAAACACTTTATTTCTCTTACTTGTAGACTAACCTCTCCCAACTTTTTGTATAAACATGAAAATACCCCTGCACTAAGCAACTAATAAAAGGGCATTCTTATATTCATGGCTTGAGTATGGACCATCCTCAAGGTCACTCTTAGAAGTCAGGTTTGAAGTGTGCCTGGCTGGCTCAGTTGGAAGAATATGTGATTCTTGATCTCAGGGTTGTGAGTTTGAGCCCCACATGGGGTATAGAGATTACTTAAATAAATAAAACTTAGGGATCCCTGGATGGCGCAGCGGTTTAGCGCCTGCCTTCAGCCCAGGGCGCGATCCTGGAGACCCGGGATCGAATCCCACATCGGGCTCCCGGTGCATGGAGCCTGCTTCTCCCTCTGCCTATGTCTCTGCCTCTCTCTCTCTCTCTCTCTGTGTGACTATCATAAATAAATAAAAATTTAAAAACATAAAAATAAAAAATAAAAGAGAAAGGTCAGGTTTAAATCTAGGTAAATTCCTTTATTCTCTGACTCTCCCATAAAAATTTGCTTCAAAAGATGGTCTTTTAAAGTCAGTAACATCATAGAAGAATTGAGCTTTCTTAATATAATCAGCATGGTTTTTAGTACATACAAAACCCCCGCATCTGCTATGTTAAAATTCATATTTCACAATTTAATTACTATAACTGCTCTAATTTAGATCAACGATCCTCGTCCTTTGACAATGGTCACTTCCAGATAGAATTAGAGGGAAGAGAGAATAAACCAGTAATCAAGGGATTTGTACACTTGCCTCGTCTTTTTCCTTCCTATCCCCAGGGATGATTTCTGGCACAGGGACCAGCAAGTTTGTCTAGATGTGGAACCCTGTCTTCGTCCCCATGTTTTCCTGCTGTGTCTGTTCTAACACTGTTATACTAGAAGGTGGTTGAATTAGTGAGTTCTCATGCCATGAATTGTCACATCCCTGTCTTAATTGTCGTGTCAGGCCTCTGTGATATTCTTCTAAGCCAATGTGTCCTTTGCTGACCTTGCTTTTGAAAACTCTGAGAACAACACAAGTGGCAGCTCTGTCATCCTTGCATCACTTGAATAACATACAGCGCTGCTGCTTCAACTCCTCTCTGCTTCCCCCAGGTTAGGCATAATAAAACGTCCAAATAATTGTAAGCATTGCATGAAAAATTTCTTTTAAAAATAATCTGCCCCTTCAGAGACTTAAAAAAGTACCGTGGCGAAAAGTTTAATATTGCACACGGGCTTTAGAACACTGCCTGTCTAGCTGTATGATTTAGATTTTTGCATTTTAACATTTCATTTTATCCCCAGCTCTTGTGGTAGCTGTTCTACGCTTCATACAACTGAAGCCCAAGGTCTTAAATCCGTGGTTGAATATTAGTGGATTGGTGGCGCTGTGTCTGGCTTCCTTTGGGATGACCTTACTTGGTAATTTTCAGGTACTTTATTTGGCCTTTTTTTTTTTACCTCCTTCTCACCCTTTGCCTATATGATTGTCATGGCCACTGCTTCTGCACAAATCTTTTAAATAATGCTAATAGTGGTTCCTAATGAGCATGGGTTCTCCAGCAGCCAGTCCTTCTAGTCTTCAGCCCAGGCTACGTATGTTCATGTTGAAGTGAAGGTGCTCACTATGCTTTGAAAGTACAGCACAGCCATGGGGAGAGGTAGCTACTACTATAGCCATGTATCTTCTGCAAAGGATTTTAAAGTGCTTTATACTTTTTCTCATGACAAATTGTCTCCTAATGTACCGTTCTGGAAAAATAAGAGGATCATTGCCTTTCTAAAACTAAACACTGAACATTCTTTTTGGATAAAAGCTTGTACTTCATATTAGCAAGCTCACATGGGAATCAAGTTTGAAAACCTAGAATTTCTCTAGAACACCTATGACCTGTATAAAGATACATTAACACTAACTCTTCTTCGCAGAAATGTAGAAGCCCAGGGTCACAATATTTAAGAATAATTTCCGCAGGGATGCCTGAGTGGCTCAGTTGGTTGAGCATCTGGCTGTTGATCTCGGCTCAGGTCTTGATCTCTGGGTCATGAGTTCAAGCTCCATATCCAGCATGGTGCCTACTTTAAAAAAAAAAAAAAATTCCCTTGCCAATACCATCATCCAACTCTTGACTCAAATGACTCCGTTTGTAAGATAGACAAGGAGACCCCCGCACTGGAACAGTAGTTGTCTGATTGCCATGCCTCCAATACCTTCCCAGTGTCCTCCAACCTGTGCTTTATACCGTGGTGAGAAACTTCCTCCCTGCAGTCATATACCAATCCTGACACTTCCTTCCCTTTCGATGGAGTGAAATCCAAATAGCATAAGCATTCAAAAAAATATGGTATTGGATTTTCTAAGACTGTGTCTCGTTCCAACCCTTAGTCCTGATAATTCATTAAACCAGGAACTCTTTCCCCAGCACTTCACCTGGCACAGAATAGCAACTGAATAATTATTTTCAAATTGATGGGTCATTTGACAGATAGGTCATCCCAATAAGTCAAGCCAGATTTATTGAATTGCTACTGCCTATCTGTACTGCAGATGCTGGCATGTTGTAAAGTGCTCACTATCAATTCTCTCAACAAGGGCTTGGATGAAAGTTACTGAGTACCTCTTGTTCTTTCCTAAAGTCCAGAGATTTTGGTGAACCACAAATATTCAAAACCATGAACGATGACACTACATATGATGAACACTTTCTGGAATATCTACAGAGAATACACAGGAAACAACAAATTAGTTGCCTGTGAAGAAACCAAGTGGCTAGTGTGTGGGGGCGGGAGACAGAATCTTCCATCAGTACAAATTTTGTAAAGTTTGAACCATGTAATTATATAATCTATTTTTAAAATTAAGTTTAAAATAATAAATGAATAGACTATGTAGAGCATGGAAAACCAATTTCCTAGAAATAAAATTTAATTTGAGGAATTGTTGTTTAAAGTAAGATTTGAAAAGATGTCTTTTTAGCTAAGAGAGAAAATGTGTTTTCCAAAGAAGAGGAAAAAATACTACAGCCAAAAACAATAGAAAACATTGTGAAAGGAAAGCAATATTGATGTGATGCAACCATTCTCACAGCAATGTCAAACAATAAAACATCTGAAGACAATGGCAATTCAAAAAAATATTTTACCATTTTGTAAGAGCCATCTCTTCAACTATAGATTTTATTTTCTTATATGTGTAATTAAAAAATATGTAATTGCTAAAGATGTTTTAAGTGACCAGTATTTTCTTAAAGTGACCAGTGTATTTTTTACATCAGTAGGTAATGATTTGGAGAGTTTATGTCTTTAACCCTCAAATGAAATAACCCAAATGGGTCTCCTTTAACCTCTTACCTCTATAAAAGCCTTAACCAGAAATCTTCAAACACTAATGTCCTTTAATGGGTCTATAAATATGGAAAAAGCTATTAGGTGGCAATTTTCTTACTATAAAAAGAAAATAAAACAAAATCCCAGTAACATTGAATTGGTCACATTATACAGGCCAGTCTTGCAGGAGTAAGTGTTGTTAGCTGTCTATGTCAGTAAAATCTTGACCCATTTTGAATTGGTCCTCTCCCATCAGTAAATACACAGCCAGATCCCAGGTCTCATTTCTTAGTCTGGAAAACAAAGTTTGGGGTGCATGTTTGTAGAAACTGACATTTCTCTTTTCCATGTAACTGACCTGCTTTTTTCTTTTACTTTTCCACACTTTTCTGGAAGATAAACCCAAGGAATAGATTGCCACTGCCTGAGTGGTTATTCTAGACAAATATTTTGAGGTTTGGAGGTACCAAAACCTTTCTCCCCTCAGAGTTCAGACCATTTGAGAACAGATACAAAGAGCCAGTGGAGATGAAGGACTCTGCTTTTTCCAAAACCTATCATCCCATTATTGAGACATCACTTTACTTATTTTTTCTCCCTCAGGTGTTCCAATGGCCATCGTGTCTTTTCTAAATGGGCCTCCTTGTCATTATCTGTTCACCCCTTAGCTCACAAATGATGAAGAAATCCATAATGTCGGAACTTCTTTGACCTTTGGGTTCGGCACGTTGACCTGCTGGATCCAGGCTGCGTTGACACTCAAAGTCAACATCAAGAACGAAGGACGGAAAGTTGGAATTCCACGAGTTATTCTGTCAGCATCTATCACTCTCTGTGTGGTCCTCTGTATCCTTTGAATGTGAAAAGGTTCTTTGGCAGTGGGATTAAAACACAGATACGTAGATGAGAAAATTACCTTTCCGATAGATTAGGCTGTACTGTCAGATTATCTCAGGATCTTAGACAAAAGAGAAGAGACCTGTTTTTTATGCCAAAGAGGAGATGGAAAACTAAAAATAAAGCAAGCCATGCCTTCTCAAAATTGTTTTTATCTGTAGGAATGGTGTCATGCATTCTCTTTATCATTAATGATGTAAAAGCTTCCCTTGATGAAAAACCCAGAATGCATAATGAAAATTGTGATTTTTTTCCCCTTCCATCTTAAAAAAAAGTTAATTTATGATTGTATTAATGGCCTTATTATTTCGTGTAATTTAATTTGCAGAGGAGAATGTGCCAAGCCTCCTCCTTCACACCCTGGAATTCGACTTATCGTTCAGTAACAGGCGGACAAACCAGGAAAAGCTTAACCCCAACCACCGCGGGGACTAGTCCGGCAGGGAGGCAGGGAGCACGGTGGCCCAATAGAACCCAATAGAAGCCGGTCAGTTCCAGTGCAGCCAATCAGATCAGCCACTCATCAGGTGGGGCAGAGATCTTGTGAGCTCAGGGCAACCAAGAGAGGAAGGGAATGAGGCTCCTGGCGGCTGCAATGTACAGCTAACCCAAACCCGCAGGTTCTGCAGGTACTGCCAAGTTACTGGGCGCTTACCAGGTGCTAGGCGTTATGCTAAACACTTTAAATGTATCAACTCCTTTAATCCTCATTTAACAAGTAAGAATTTAACAAGGACGGGGGTGCCTGGGGTGCCTGTGTGGCTCAGTCAGTTAAGCGTCTGCCTTGGGCTCAGGTCGTGATATCGGGGTCCTGAGCTCAGCCCTTCCTCAGGCTCCCTGCTCGGCGAGGAGTCTGCTTCTCCCTCTGCCTGTGCTGCTCCCTCTGCTCCTGCCTGCTAGCTCTCTTCCAATAAATAAATAAATAAATAAGCAAATAAATAAATAAATAAATAAAATCTTAAAAAAAAAAAAGTAAGAATAGTAAGGACAGATTAATTTGCCCAAGGTCATATGCCATGTGGTGATCTCGATTTACGCTCAGGCGCAGTGTGAACTCTTAACCACCACACCCTCTCGCCTACATTTATGGTTGACAGATGTCCTGTAGTTACTGGAGTATTTGGGGTCTTTATTTCTTCTTTCCTCACTTTTTGAAGTTTTGCACACATTAGAGAACATTTAAGGACTGGAAAATCAAGCCAATAATCATGCTGATTGCTAGCCACGTGACAAAATATTTTATGAGTAAAAAGGTCCGAATTCTGCCAGTTACTTGAAGATTTAGCCCTTCCCCATTAGCGTAAGCCCTAATAATGCTTTGCCAGTATTGTGAGTCATCAATCAGAAGAGTGTGTACAGACTTTATTTTGCATTTTCAGCTTATATCAAATAATTCTGATCCGTGTTGATTCTGAACATTTGGTTCCCAGGTGAATGGATCCAGGCCTTCTCTGGAGAGCGAAGTTTGGCTGAAGTAGTGTCTCCGTATTCTTTTACTCTCTGAAAACTTCCCAAGATTTTAAGTCTAAGTTCTGAAGATAGAACTAATTCCAAAGGAGCATTTCTGGGCTTTCTTAAAAAATGTATTTAGTCCTTGGCCTCTTGGCTTTTTACTGAAGCATGCTTTGAAACGTTCTCCTCCCAGCTCCTGCCTCATGTATACTGGTGTGTGTGCACGTGTACACTCCATATATATTCAGGCATAGGAGTCTCATTTGTTTATTGTTTTTTTAAAGATTTTATTTATTTATTCATGAGAGAGAGAGAGAGAGAGAGGCAGAGACACAGGCAGAGGGAGAAGCAGGCTCCATGCAGGGAGCCCGACGTGGGACTCGATCCCAGGTCTCCAGGATCATAACCCGGGCTGAAGGCAGTGCTAAACCGCTGAGCCACCCAGGCTGCCCTGTTTATTGTTTTAATAGTGAAAACTAGACAGACGAGGAAGAGGGGCCACTAATACTAATCACTAATAGCACTACAGAGACAATGCTTAGGTCATTTGATATGTGAGTCATTTGATATGTTCAGGATTGTTTCTACAGATAGAATCAGGATTATGAATCCACAGTCACTTGCAGTGATTTTTTAAAAGATAAATTAATTTTTCTGCTCAACTAATTTTTTGGAATTTTAATCCTCTTACTGATCTCACAGTTTATTAGGTGGTGGTAGGTGGAGTTGCATGCCTGGCCTGGGAGTCAGAGTCCTTGTATTTGAATTCCAGCTCTACCAGTTAACAGTGATGAGACCTCAGGCAAGTTACTTAACCATTTGGCCTCAGTTTCCCTATTTTTAAATGAACTGATGGATAATAGGGTGGTTGTGAGGATTAAGTTAGATTTTCCATGAAAGCGCCTAGAAGCATGTCTGGCACAAAGGAAGAGCTCAGTCCTGTTGTTTCGTATTATTCATGCAAGTGGTGTGTTCAGCAAGCTGTCAAACTAAGTTTTGATAATGAAGGAGGAGAGTGAGACTTTTCTTGTAACCTGTCTGTCCAGAAAAGAGCGTGGTTTTAACGTGGCTGATGGGAGTACTTTCCTTGACTGCTCCTCCCCAGATTTCATCCTCATGGCCCAGGGCATCCACATGTATGCAGCCAGGGTCCAGTGGGGTCTGGTCATGTGCTTCCTGTCTTATTTTGGCACCTTTGCTGTGGAGTTCCGGCATTACCGTTACGAGATTGTTTGCTCCGAGTACCAGGAGAATTTCCTAAGCTTCTCAGAAAGCCTGTCTGAAGCTTCTGAATATCAAACCGACCAGGTGTAACCGACCCATTTTTCCTTGCTGAGGAGGTGGGTGTGATGGGGGGGAAGAGCCAGGAGGACACACCCACAGGACTTGGTACACAACCTAACACATTTTACACACATGTTCATGGCCACATTTGCCAAATGAGCTTTTCAGGGCAAGTTCTTTCTTTAACTAAAAAGCACAAGCCCTTATGTGTCGAAATACACACTGTTACACTGAAAATATATGCACGATGGAGCAAGAAGCTTGTGCATGATCACTTTTCTTTTCCCTCTCTCTCCTGAGACTCCCTACTCTTCTCATTCTCTTCACATATTTCAGACATCGTGATCACCCTACCAAGAGTAGGGCGGGCCAAATGAAACATGGGAATAATGCCAACTCCCAAAGTTGCCTTCAGATCCAAAGGGCTTAGAACCAGCTCATGAGGAAGTTCTGAATCTGGCACTTATACTCTTGAGTGGATTGAGCATCATTTAATTGGATGGAGACTGTATAGAGATGTGACCCTGTGTAATCTATGGAAAGGCATGGGGTTAAGAACTTGCCCATCAAAACTCCCTTCATCATTGTTCGGTGGTCGGCTATGTGGAGTCAATGAAAGGAATGTGCTACAAACCCACCACCATGATTTGGACTTTACTGTGACTGAGAAATATTTCCAAATGTGAATATTTGTAGGGATGTGGTCTGCCAGGGCATGGAACAAGATGGGGGCAGAGAGGGCATGGTTTCATTTTTGCTTCCATAGTATGCTATGTACGGCTTTTGTTTTATATTTCATGGTTTGCCTTCTTTTTTTTCTTTAAGTAATAATCACCATAGGTCTCTCAAGGCCTCGTGGACAAAGAAGATGTAAGCCAAATGCAAGAGCTGAGCTTGTTTTGGGTTCAACCATGATAAAAGAAAAAGGGAAAAAAAAAAAGGTGACCCACAGGCTTAATTTGCTGCTTTTATGTTCAAAGCTAAGAAAATGTTCACAGGAAAGCACAAAGAAGTATTTGTGGAGGTAATAAAAAGAGCCTCTGCTGGACATTTATAAAAGGAGTCTTAGAGCATCTTGTTGCAAGTCCAGATCAAAGGAGACCTTCCTTATATGTATCTATAGCTCAAATTTAGTGGGGGGCGGGGGGTTAAGGTCTTTTTCATACTTGGAATTTGTAGAAACCAATTAAAAGACTACCCTTCACCCCAAAACAAACTGGCATGGCTGATCCCCTACTGTCCAACATACGCTTTCCAGCCTCGAAGTTTAGAATGCAAGCTCTAGTCCAGGCTTTGAGACTGTACTTTATAAAGGGCAAAATTCTAAGTTCAAAATGCCCTGGAGTGGGCCATGTTGACAGACCCTCCATGAATGCACTTTGCTTCAAGAAGTCACCAGATACACTTCACAGGAGCCTGGGATCTCGTGGAATATAATGTGAAAAACATTGTTTTTTAATTCAATCCAAACTCAGATTCTTGAGGAAGCAGTCTATGACTTTTCATCTCTGTATTTTTCTCTGCCTCCCAGCACAGTGCCTGGCACATGTAGGTGCTCAACAAATGTCTGTTAAATGGATTTACTGGGAATTTAAGCATAGGAAATAGGAGTATCGGAGAAAGACTCAAAGATGAGAGAGCAGATGACTGTTTCAAGCAAGGCAGGAATGGAAGAAATCCTAGAGAAGGATCAGATACCTATGAGTGATAGGTGAAATGTGAGAGAAAAAAATCAAGCAGAGAGCATTCTCCTAGGAAAAAGGCATTTTACTGTAAATAATCCAAGGTGACATTTATTATTTTTGAATACTGCTTTTGGGTTTGTTTTTTCATTTTTATATTTTAAAAATTTTACCAGAAAACAAAGATTTGTGAGGTTTTATCTTATTCTACACAATCCAAATTAAACAGCTTTTGGTGATGCACTGTACACTTTCTTAAGAGTATATCTAAATAGCACATTTAAACAGAATCAAGCAATGACTGGCATTATTCATTGGGATCTGACCACTAAATAAAATTCTTTTATGCAGACTTATGATTTGTCTCTTACACTAATGTTTCTACTGTAATATTGAAGCATGTGTAAACTCCATTGGACATTCTATTGAAAATATACTTCAGTGGGATGCCTGGGTTGCTCAGTCATTAAGCTTCTGACTCTTGGTTTTGGCTCAAGTCTTGACCTCAGGTTCATAGGATTGAGACCCTAAGACCCTGGCTCTGTGCTCTCCAGGAAGTCTGCTTGGGATTCTCTCTCTCTGCTCCCTTTCCCCACTCACATGCATGCAAAACAAAAACCAAAAAGAACCCAGGGGGCTCCTGGATGTTTCAGTCAGTTCAGGGTCTGCTTTCAGCTCAGGTCATGATCTTAGGGTCCTGGGATGGAGCCCCCCATATCGGGCTCCCTCTCTCTTCTCCCTCTGCCCCTCCCTACCCTCGTACTCTCTCACTCTCCCTCAAATAAATAAATAAAATCTTCCCCTTTCTCTACATCCTCACCACAAGACTCCTAACTCTGGGAAACAACAGCTTGCAGAAGGGGAGGAGGGTGGAGGGATGGGGTGACTGGGTGACAGGCACTAAGGAGGGTACTTCATGGGATGAGCACTGGGTGTTATGTCAGCAAATATTTTTTTAAATTTTTTTTGGCAAATTGAATTTAAAATATTTTTTAAATAAATTATTTAATTAAATATTTAAGAAAAAAACAAAATACACTTCAGTGTTATGTTGGTAGCATATTTCTAGGGTGTTTTCCAACACCAACAGCCAATTCTCTGATTCTCTGGACACCAACTGGATGTCCTTCAATTCAGTTCCATTCTAATACTACCCAGAGTTATTGTCAGTCCCACAGGAGTACCTTCACTCACTTCAGATGCCAGTCCCAGGTTACCCACACTTCTGTACATCCTGACTGTAAAATTGGCAGGGAATTAGAAGGGAACTCGCTTCCCTTTTAGGTTGGATAATTTACTAGAATGGCTCCCAGAACTCCAGAAAATACTACTTCCATTTGCCTGCTTATTATAAAGGATAGAACTCAAAAACAACCAAATGAAAGAGACCTACAGGGCAAGGAAAGGGAGGATGCAGGGGCTTGACACCCTCCCAACATTTCCATGAGTTCGCCAACCTGGAATCTCTCTGAACCTCCCTGTTCGAGAGTCTATATAGAGTTCAACTTCCAGCACCTTCCCCCACATCTGCTTCTAGAGGTTGATCAGGTGGTCTAATTACTTGGTCTTTCTGGTGACCAGCACAGTCCTGAGGGTATCTGGGGGCCCCACCAGATCCTACCTCATTAGCATAAACCTGCACTCATTACAAATAACAAAAATCACTCCTATCAGGAAATTTCAAGAGTTTTAGCAGCTCTGTGGCAGGAACCTAGAGCAAAGCCCAAATATACTTTTGTATTATACCACACATACAAATCAAGATCAAGATTACAGAATTTCCTAGGAGTTAAGAACCATAGGATTCTTCCCAGAGGCCAAGACCAAAAAATCTGCATTTAGAATGAGCATCAGCCCCCCTCCCCATCAGCACCCCTCCACACCCCGGGGATCTAATGCAGATGACCCAAAGAGCAAAGTTTGAAATAAACTAAACTTCCTTTTGGTAGTCCAACTAGGTCTCTTGAAGAAAAGTTCATCCTAGTTAGGGAAGAAATATCTTTTAAATAATGTTAACATTTTAAAGTTTCCATCGTTTTTTATTTAATGGAAAAATGACCATGAGGTGAACTTTTACCAACTGTTTTATTTACTGGGTTTTCTTTGCTCCTGGTGTAGGAAAGTAAAACTTGCATATCCTAGACTTGGTAGTCTGCTGGTTATAACGGAGACTGGAACACCAGAACAGCAGTTCATTTTTGCTTAGGCATTGTGTCAGTCAGGGCAGGATGGGTTTTGCAGTCCCAAAAGAAAATGAATAAAACTAAAGTTCCCTTCTCATACTAGATGTCTATCCAGAGTTGGCAAGGGTAATATGACTTGGACCCTGGCTGATAAAGGCTTTCATCCACACATGCTTCCACCACAAATGGCAACAGCCAAGAACGTGTGGCAGACTGCTAACTGTTCTTAAAGATTCTGCTAGAAGCGACAAACATCCCTTAGCTTACATTTCATTGGTTAGGGCACATTGCACAGTCCTCCGTGAGAGCCGCTCTCCCACCGTGTGCTGAGATGGGAGGAACATTTTTGTGAACAGCCTAGTGACTGCCACAGGGTTCACATTACGTTTTTTAAGACTTCTTTGGTCATTGTCGTTCCTTTGAAGCAAGAGAAAACGAAGAATCAGTGAAGAACCATCATCCTACAGAAATAGGGGAAAGGTGCGATCTATGGAGTTGAGATACAGCACCAAATCACAAGTATGAAGAACCACCCAAATAATAAATGAAAGAAATGCAGTTCTACTGAACATCTGACCACATCTCCGTTGTCTCTCCCAAAGCAATGGGGATCCAGTTTGGGGGAAGAGAAGCAGTCTGCATCTGAAAGAAGTTGGATTTCATTTCACAATCTTCAACTTCGTATCAGTTTAGATACCCTATTATACTCTTCAGAATGAAGGCTCCAACAAACAGCAAATATCTAAATATGAAGTCCAAAAAGGGAGCATTGGTGAGAAGGCTAGGTCCCTCACTGGAAAAGCAAAGATCTTTTCAACTGCAGAAAATATGCTTTTTATTGCTCCTATCTTAAAAAGAAAAGTCCCCAGGAGCCTGGCTGGCTCAGTCGAGCATGCAACTCTTGATCTCAGGGTCATGAGTTCAAGCCCCATGTTGGATGCGGAAATTACTTTAAAAAGATTTTTTTAGAAAGTCCCTACTTGCTGCTGTCTCCGGTCGCTCTTCCAATTCTCTCTTGAACCCAGTCCAATCATTGGAGCTCTTGCTCCTACCACTTCGTGGAACTGCTTTACTCAAGTTCTCCAGAGACCTTGGAATATTACATATGATGGTTAGTTCTTGAATGACCTTATCTAGACCCATAAGCAGTACTTCACAATTTGATCAACCCCGTCCCCGTTCTCTTCTTAAAACTTTTTCTTCACTTTTTCTTTTTCTTCACCAGAAATCATTCCCTCTCGGGACACCTGATGGCTCAGTTGATTAAGCTTCTGACTTCAGCATCCGGCATGATTCCAGTCCTGGCCCTACCTCAGGGAGTCTCCTCCTCCCTCTCCCTCTGCCCCCACCCCCCACCCCCTCTGCTCATGCTCTCTCGGAAGAAAGAAGAGAAGAAAGACGGAAAGAAAGAAAAAAAAGAAAGAAATCATTCCCTCTTGATTTGCCTGTTTCACTGTCCGCACCTCTGCCTCCTTTGCTGGGCCTCCTCCCTGATATCCTCACATTGGAATGTCCCATGCCTTAGTCCTTGGAACTCTTTCCTTCCTATCTATATTCACTCTGCTGGTGACTTCATCCAGTCTTCTTGTTTTAAATACTGCCATATCTGACCTCTCCCAACTTTGCCAGCCCAGACTTCTCTCCTGTATATTCAACTACCTTTGTGACATCTCCGCTTGTCATCTCAAGTTTAGTAAGTCCTAATCTTATTCCTTTAAACTCATTCCTCCCAGAGTCTTCCTATCTACGTTAAGGACAACTTATCTTTCAGTTGCTCAGAGTGAAACTCTAAGTAATCTTAAAGTATCACTCCTTTCTTTCACACCCCACATCTGTCAAGAAATCCAGTCTGCCCTATCTTCAAATTTTTCTGGAATTTTTCATCCACCGCCATCCTCCGGTCCAAGCAACTTCCATCTCTCATGGACTTTTATAATTGCCTACAGAAATTGGTCTCTCTGCTTCCATAATTTGCTTCCTTCATACTGTCAACACAGCAAAATGGTCTTGTTAAAAGCTAAATTAGATCATCACTCCCTTGCTTAAAATCCTCCAGTGGCTTCTCTTGTACTTAGACCAAAAATCCCAATCACTAAAATGGCCTGTGAGGGCCAATAAGACCGTCTCTTCACCTTTCATTCCCTCTGCCTCTTTATGTTCCTTCAACAGCCAGGTGTGCTTTGACCTCAGGACTTTTGCAATTTCTGAAACCTCTGCCCCATACGATCTTCCCCTGGATACTTGTGTCTCACTTTCTTCACCTCCTCCAATGTTATCTTCTCACTGAGGTCTACCTGACTGCTAAAATTCAACTCCCTCAAGCCCAACCCAGCGCTACTGCTCTTTCCAGTTTTATTTTGCTTGATAGCATTTTATATAAACACGGTCCTGTGATTAGTTAAAATTCTGACACGCATAGCACTGTCTTACACATTTTACTTATTTCATTATCTCATTATTTACTTATTACTCTTTCATTATGAGGGCAGGGATTTTTTTCTTTTAGAAGACACAGATTTTTGCCTGCTCTGTACCTGAGGCAGAGAAAGGCCTGGACTCAGATTCCCTCAACCCTAACCACCCAGATCCAATGTTCCCACATAGTTATGCCCTTTGAGTATACATCTTCTAGGACAGCTAAAACTCTATGCCCCTTGAATAGTAGATGTTGCAGGAATGTGAAGGGAGGATGCTCACTGAAAGCAGGGACAAGGAAGACTGGACCAAATCAATCTGTGCCAAGATGGACTTCACTGCAGAACTTTCACGTACTTCCTCCCTCATTATAATACAAACAAACAAAAACAAAAAAACATGCCCAGGGTGGAGACTTTATATGCTAGAGAGCCATGTGATGCACATAGAAGCATGTTCTGTCCACTATGCCTGTCTGCCCAACCTTCCGTATCCCCCGCCCCAACGTGCTTAGACGTTAGTCCTTTCCCACCTCAGCCACTCTGAACACTTTCCCTGGCCTTTGGTCTGAGAGTCAGCCTGCAAGACACTTTCTCCTTATGCTGTCCTCCTTGTGCATAAGTCCCAATAAAAGCCTTGCCGGGAATTCCCTTCTGGCCTCTTGTCAATTTCTGTTGCTTAGAGAGCCCAAGGCCCAAGTCTGTCACATACCTGGCAACTAAAACAGTGCCTGGCACAGAGTTAGGTGCTTCATAAATACTTTAAAGATAAATGAATGGCTGGTTGTGGCCCCCCCCTTTCCTTTCCTCTTTTTTTTTTTGAAGATTTTAAATATGGGCTGCTCAGGGCGCCTGGGTGGCTCAGTTGGTTAAGCATCCAACTCTTGCTTTCAGCTCAGGTCATAATATCAAGGCTGAGATGGAGCCCCACATCAGCTCTGTGCTGGGCATGGATTCTGCTTCAAATCCTCTCCCTCTCCCTCTGCTCCTCCCGCCCTGCTCGCATATCCTCTTTCTCTCTTTCTGTCTCAAAAAAAAAAAAAAAAAAAAAAGAGCTGCGCAACATTCAAGGCATTTAGGAAACAATGGTAATGTAGTGAGATTTCATAGAATGCAATTGTTCTGCTTCTCACAGCAAATAGCTTTCTGTGTCTGGAAGAAGTTCTAGATTATAAAAAGGGTTATTTCTTATAATGTCCACTGTAATATGTACACATTAAAGACCCACATTCTAAATAGGGCCTGAAAGAATCCTATACAAACTCTGTCAGTACCAGATTTCCTCTTGTGGGGATTCAAAAATAAAATAGTGGGGATAACTGGGTCCTTACTTAATGAAAACTGCATCTATTTCATGTTTTTAAGGTAAGAAGCTCAGGTGACCCTGCAGGTTAAACAGATTTTTAAGGTCATCTAAAAGTCTCCCTACAAATGCTGTTTAGGACAGGACAAAGAAAAAGCTGTATGGGGATCCCTGGGTGGCGCAGCGGTTTAGCGCCGGCCTTTGGCCCAGGGCGCGATCCTGGAAACCCGGGATCGAATCCCACGTCAGGCTCCCGGTGCATGGAGCCTGCTTCTCCCTCTGCCTATGTCTCTGCCTCTCTCTCTCTCTGTGTGTGACTATCATAAATAAATAAAAATTTAAAAAAAATTAAAAAAAAAAAGAAAAAGCTGTATGTTGTTGCGTATTTCCAGAGAAAGCAAAACAAACAGACTTATCTGACAGTCAATATGAGAATAATATCTGATACCACTAGATCTCTGTAAGCCAAATTTAGATTTGTAACCAGGGACAGTTAAGAGGACCTGGAGGAAAGGCCTTGGACCCAACACAGGAACAGAGTCGGTTGAGGTGTACCTGAGACAGACTGGGTGGTTCACCTTTTGCACTGCCCTCGTAGGAGACAGGGGTCTCAAATGACAGAGGAATTCCATATCATATCTGTGATTCCGTTAGGGCTGTGAAGGAAGGAACAAATTTGTGTGGCCCTAGGAGAAAGACAATAGGTATCACTGGTTGCCTGTCAGGAACAGAAAGGGAAAGGAAAAAAATCACACACTCTGCTTACTGCCTGGATGACTGGGAAGATAGGGACACTTGCAAAATCTAGCAGAACAAGAGATGTCACTGCCAGGGGTGGGTGTGAGTAATGAGACAATCACTAACTGCTACTGAAAGGACACAGCCCTTTCACAGCCCAGCTATACTGAAAGGGATGAAAAAGTCTGTCCACGGTGTGGCACCGTTTAATTCACCAGGTGACTGTTCCAGCTGCTGTGACTGCCGAACAAATTACTGGAAAATGCAGCAGCATAAAATAACTATTTACTATGCTTGCAGGTGCTGTGGCATAGTAAGGGCACGGCAGAGACAGCTCACTTCTGCTCCACGAGGTCTGGGTCTCAGCTGGAAGACTTGAGGGCTGGAGGCCTGTTTATTACTATGTCTGAGGACTGAAGCTGGCTGTCACCTTGGGGCCCTCGTTCCTCTCGACCTGGTCTCTCCACGCGAATTTTGGACTCCCCTCGCAGCGTGGAAGCTGGCTTCCCCAGGGCAAGTGTTCCGACCCCAGCTCCTGAAAAAAGGTTATGGAAACTAGCCTTTCTATAACCTAGTCTGAAGAATCAAAGCAACCTCTGTTGTCCTTTGCGTTGGAGCAGTCATAAGCAAACCACCCCCCTACCCCAGCCCGACTCAAGGTGGGAGAACCCAGGCCCCCACCCCTTGGTGGGAGGAGTGTCAAAGTCCCAGTGTGAAAGAGCATATGTGAGGACAGCAATGAAAATGTGGAGGAGTAAGGAACACCAAAGAACTTCCCTCCAAAACACCAACCTATGCCCTGGCAAAAATGGCCAAAATCAACTCTTTCGGAATTCTGGAAACTGAGTAAAAGCTCACAGCAACCAGGGGAATGCTTCATGGAGAAAGGACAGCTGACTCAGTACAAACAGAGAGCTTTGTGGTGTGTTAGCCCTACCCCAGCTCAGTGGTGGCCTTGAAAGTAACAGCCTGTATTTCTGGCATGGGAAAGAGGACCAGAAGAAGAATGAGCCTCATTCACTGGGAATTCTGCTCCTAACTATGTATCAGTCAGCCGGGGCTGCTATAACAGAACACCACGAACAGGGTGTTTTAAACAACGGGAGTTTGCTTTCTAGCCATTCTGGAGGTGGAGAAGTCCGGGATCAAGGTTCTGACTGATTTGTTTTTGGTGAGGGCTCCCTGGGTGTCTCTTCTTCCTCTTATACAGATAATCAAGCTGATCGGATCAGGGCCCCACCCTAATAACTTCATTTAACTTCACCTCCTAAAAGTCCTACCTCCAAATAGTCACAGGGGGGTTAGGGCTTCTCAACACACGAATTTGAGAGAGGTGGAGGTGAGGGGTCTAAGAAACCCAATTCAGGGACGTGTGGGTGGCTCAGTGGTTGAGCATCTGACTTTAGCCCAGGGCGTGATCCCGGGGTCCTGGGATTGAGTCCCACATCAGGCTCCCCACAGAGAGCCTGCTCCTCCCCCTGCCTATGTCTCTGCCTCTCTCTGTGTCTCTTTAAAATCTTTTTTAAAAGGTATAAATGTATTTGTTGTTTGCAACTCTTTTTCCTCCTGATTTAGAAGACACTACATGGGTCCGTAATTATAAATCTAGTGATGGGGACACAAGGTACAAGATGTTCTTTGGACCCTACATAAGCAGGGGAAGAGTAAAGCCAGATGGGAGCAAAGGTGGGTGTGTATCTAATAAGACCAGACAAAATTCAGGGAGAAATAGTTCAACAGTAACAGAGGGAGAACTCCGTATTCCCCACTCAGTGATGGACAAAACAACTAGACACAAGACGAGTCAGGCAACAGAAGGAAGCAACACTCTCAACCAACTAACAAACACCTATATGACTCTGCCTGACAGCAGCAAAATATGCATTCTTCTTCAGTGCACAAAGAACATTCTCCAGTACAGACCACACGCAAACAAAACAAATCCCAACACATTTTAAAAAATCAAAATCATAGGGAGTATGTTCACTAAGCAAATGGCATGAAAGGAGCAATCAGTTAACAGAAGGAAACTTCTGAAACTCACAAACACGAGGAACCTAAACAACACCCTCTTTTCCTCTAAACAACACACTCTTCCACAACCAATGTGGGCCAAAAAAGAAATCACAGCGGAAATTAGAAAATACTTATTGAGACAATGAAAACGAAAACACAACATACCAAACCTACAGGATGCAGGGAAAGCAGTGCTGGGAGGTAGATTTAAAGCGATGGCTACACTGAAAAAGAAGATCTCAAAGCAATAACATAACCTTCCGCCTTTAGGAACGAGACAAGAGCAAACTAAACATAAATAAAACAAGCAGAAGGCAAGACAGAAAAATTAGAGTGGAGATAAATAAAATAGGGAATAAATAAAATGCCAAGTTGGTTCTTTGAAAATAAAATTGTTACAAACAAAATTGATAAACCTTTAGCTTCACATGCCCTCAACTTTTGTTCCCACCACCCGAGACACTGCGCTTGTCTCGTCCAAGGGCCACTGCTATTTGCACCTTGACTTAAATTCTTACCAGCATTTGACACACCTGAGCACCCCCTTCATCACGGGGCTCTCCTGCCACTCTTGGTTTTTGTTCCTCGATGCCCAATCCATTTCCATCTCCTTTGCTGGCTTCTTTCCTTAGCCTGTTCCCTAACATTGGAAACTTAGAGCTCTGTCTAGGCTATCTATCAACAGACGTTTATTATTTGGCCACATCTCCGTGGCTTTGGTGTTATGTTGTTCACCGTTTATTTAGGCTGCCTCCCCCAAGAACATATGTACCTGGAAAGTAGGACTTTGACCCCTTACAGCAAATCCAGGGCACATTATAGATGCCCTTAAATAGAACAAATGTTGGGATGCCTGGGTGGCTCAGCGGTTGAGCATCTGCCTTTGGCTCAGGGCGTGATCCCGGGATCCTGGGATTGGGTTCCACATTGGGCTCCTCCTGTAGGGAGCCTGCTTCTCCCTCTGCCTGTGTCTCTGCCTCTCTGTGTCTCTCATGAATAAATAAATAAAATCTTTAAAAAATAAATAAATAGGGACGTCCGAGTGGCTCAGCAGTTGAGTGTCTGCCTCCAGCTCAGGTGTGATCCTGGAGTGCCAGGATGGAGTCCCGCATCAGGCTCCCTGCAGGGAGCCTGCTTCTCCCTCTGCTTATGTCTCTCTCTCTGTGTCTCATGAAATAAATAAATAATATCTTTAAAAAGAAATTTTTTAAATAAATAAATAAAGCAAATGTTAACAAACAGTTTGTGCATTTTACCCACAGGACACTCTGCCCCACTTCTTTGATGTACATGTACATGTGCATGCACATACAGAAACACACACACACACACACACACGGTTGTTTTTTTTTTAACACATACCTCACCATCAGTATTTGAACGAATAACTTGGGCTAAATCTAAATGACTTGGACAAGGAAGGTGAATTCTCCTGTTGGTTACTCTAATGTGTTAGAAAAACTGAAAATTATTCTTAAATATTAGGTTAAAGATAACATTGTACTATCTGGGGCTCAAGTGGTGGGATAATAAATTGTTTGGGCATGTATTATACTCAATTTTGTATTCCAATGGGAATTTCAAAAGCCTAAAAACAAGTCTTTTTTCACACTGCAGTTGGAAAAGCTGGTTATCCAAAAATGACTGGTTTGGGTTTTTGTTTTCTTATGTGTTTTCTTATGTGTTTTCTTATGTGTTTTCTTAGGGAATAAAGGGAAAGGAATATTAGTGGGTGTCTTTTCTTCAGGATTATTGCCATTTTTGCCTAACTCCTCTGACTCTTGCAACATCACGCTACAGGCTTTTAAGGATAATGAACTATACTCCTTTTTCTCTCCTAAGGTCACCTCTCAGCTCCATCTGCTGAATCTGGTGGCCTCACCCTTGATAGTCTCTGGAGAAACAGCACCATCTGCTGGGCAAAGCTGCTGTGCAAGTTTTGGCAACACGCCAGCGGCGCTCCCATCTTTCCTTGGGCAGCACTAAATTGGACACCAGTTAGGGTTAGCAACTAAGGCTAGTCTTCCAGAAGGCCTAACAGGAAGCCCTGCTACTCCAGAAATGCTGATAAGATTAGAGAAGTCCCTTTGAGGTTTCTAAGAAATCAATTTGGATTTTTGAGACACTTGTTTGGTTCGATCAGTAGCGCTCGCAACTCTTGATCTTGGGGTTGTGAGTTTGAGTCCCACGGCAACTGCAGAAATTACTTAAAAATAAAATCTTTAGGGCACCTGGGTGTCTCAGATTAAGCAGGTAAGTGTCTGCCTTTGGCCCAAGTCAAAATCTTTGAGTCCTGAGTTGGGCTCCCAGCTCAGCGGGGAGTCGTCTTCTCCCTCTCCCTCTGTCCCTCCCCCTCCTCCCTCATGACCAATCTACTTTATACCTCAAGTTCCCCCTAAGATCCTTTTCCATAACATTTGTGAATGAGCTTAGGGTCTAGGAAATATTCCACTCATCTTTTTCCCTTCCTTTCACATCCCACTTTGACAAACTTTTTTTTTTTTTTTTTTTTTAAAGATTTATTCATTCATGAGAGACACAGAGAGAGAGAGGCAGAGACACAGGCAGAGGGAGAAGCAGGCTGCATGCAAGGAGCCTGATATGGGACTCAATCCTGGGACCCCAGGATCATGACCGGAGCCAAAAGCAGACACTCAACCGCTGAGCCACCCAGGAGTCCCTGACAAACTAAATCTGATATTGGAACATCCTCTTTATTCCTGAATCTATTCTCAATTACTTAGTTTTGGGGTGCCTGTGGGTGGCTCAGTTGGTTAGGTGTCTGCCTCTTGATTTTGGCTCAGGTCATGATCTCAGGATTGTGAGATCAAGACCCACACTAGGCTCTACATTCAGGGGGGAGTCTTTGTGAGATTCTCTCTCTCCCTCTGCCCCATCTCCACCTTCCCTCAATAAATAAATAAGTTTTCCTGTTACCCTTTCATTAAGGACAGGAAATGCCTCTTGCTGTAGACTGGAATTTCTGTGTCCCCCTCAAAATCCGTATGCTGAAACCTAACCCCCAAGGTGATGGTATTTGCAGGTGGGGCCTTTGGTGGAGTCCACATGAATGGGATCAGTGCCCTTATATATATTTTTTTTTTTCTTTTTTAAGTGATCTCTATGCCCAACATGAAGCTCGAACTCATGACCCCAAGATAAAAAGTCACACGCTCTACCAACTGAGCCAGTCAAGCATCCTGGATTAGTGCCGCCCCCCTTTTCTTAAGATTTTATTTATTTATTCATGAGAGACATAGAGAGAGGGAGGCAGAGACAGGCAGAGGGAGAAGCAGGCTCCATGCAGGGAGCCCAACATGGGACTCGATCCAGGGTCTCCAGGATCGTGCCCCAGGCTAAAGGTGGCACTAAACCGCTGAGCCACCTTAGCCACCAGGGCTGCCCTGGATTAGTGCCCTTATAAAAGTAGCCTAAGAATGCTCCTTCATTCCTTCCACCATGTAAGGTTACAGAAAGCAGACTTTGGTCTGTAAGGAAATGGGCTCTCACCAGACAGTGAATTTGCCAGCACCATGACCTCAGACTTTCCAGCCTCCAGAACTGTAAGACATAAAATTTTGTTGTTTATAAGCCACCCAGGTCTCTGGGATTTAGTCAGAGCAGCCCAAACAGTCTACAGCACTTCCATCTCAATTCTCTATTGGCTACACACTGAATACCCTCCTTTTCCTCTAATTTTTCTTTCTTTTCTTTTTTTTTTCTTTTTTTTTTTTTGTTAAGTAGGCTCCATGCCCAGCACAGAGCCCACCATGAGACTCATAACCTTGAGTGAGATCATGATCTGAGTGGAAATCAAGAGTCGGACACTTAATTGACTGAGCCACCCAGCCACCCCTAATTCCTTTTAATCTAGGCTCTGCTGCATAATTTTCTCTCATTGTTTCCTTATTTTTCCAATTATTCCTTTACTGGCATCAAGAGACACCTCTTCTGGGATGCCTGGGTGGCTCAGTGGTTGGTTGAGCATCTGCCTTAGGCTCAGGGAGTGATCTCGGGGTCCAGGATCAAGTCCTGCATGGGGCTCCCTGTGGGGAACCTGCTTCTCCCTCTGCCTATGTCTTTGCCTCTCTCTCTGTCTCTCATGAATAAATAAATCTTTATTTTTTTTAAGATTTTATTTATTTATTCATGAGAGACACTTTCAGAGAGAAAGTAGAGACACAGACAGAGAGAGAAGCAGGCTCCATGCAGACAGCCCGATATGGAACTTGATCCCGGGACTCCAGGATCACACCCTGGGCCAAAGGCAGGCACTAAACCACTGAGCCACCCAGGGATGCCCCTGAATAATTAAATCTTTTAAAAGAAGAACGACACCTCTTCTATCATCTTCCCATGAGTTTTTTCAAAGAAAACTATAGGAAATTCATTCCTTTATTGCCATTTATAGCTTTATGATTTATAAATTACTACCGTTTCTAAGACTTACTTAACTCATT
Organism: Canis lupus dingo; assembly: GCF_003254725.2. Taxonomy (NCBI): domain Eukaryota; kingdom Metazoa; phylum Chordata; class Mammalia; order Carnivora; family Canidae; genus Canis; species Canis lupus. The sequence continues at coordinate 6,472,604 of NC_064274.1, read as the reverse complement.
TCCTTTTTACTATTACTATCCTTCTATATTTTCATAATCCTCAGATTTTTTACTTACTAAAGATAAAAATTATCAACATAAACTCTTCTATATTCTCTGTCCTCTCTAATCTGCAATACTTCTTCATACTCAAAGCATCCCCAAAATTATTCCTTCAAGGTTCATTACAGCTTTTCTTGATTAATTAAGAGAACACTTGCCTCCTTCAAACACTATATATCTCAAATGTAAGATTCTCAAAAATCTAAGAAATCCCACTCATAACATGAATGCTTCCTATCCAAGTGAACTAATAACCACTCTATATGCATATATAGAGAGGTCATATATGCATATATAACTCTATGTCAATGATTTTCTACTGGCATTGTATTAAAACACACACACACTCACACAAGATTAAGGCAAAACTAAAGTTCTTATTTTCTCAATCTCTCTTCAGTTTGTCTTTTGCTAATGACAATAGGTGGTATGGTTCAGGAACCTATGTAAAACTGAGTGAGGAAGAAAAAGTTTTTATTAAGCACAATGTAAAACTGACATAACATTCCATTAGGATTGAACCAGGATAAATAATGCTGTTATAAAATTTACACTCTTTGCATCCATTTCAGAGGAAAATATTACATTATTAGGGCTCTTCTAGAAGGATCTTATGGAAGGATTTCAGTAAATCTTTTGTTTTTCAATAGTAAATAGCAACATATATTCTCAAACTGTGCTAAAAAGTAGTTAGAAAGGCAACTATAAAATCTATAATGGTAACAACTGGCAGGATTAGGACTATTCCATTAAACATTAAGAATCACATTCCTATTTTAGTTGTTATATCAATGCACCATTTTCATTGGTAAGGCAACCACCGCTTGCTAGGGGTGCCATGATGATTATTAGCAAGTTTCTTTAGTAATAGGTACTTGCTTCATCAAGACTCAAATGAATTTCTTTTCCCAATTTTGCTCTCTTTTGGAACAGAAACAAATAGCTTTGTCTATTGTACACCGGGAGGCTAAGATTTTGAAATTCAGCTGTCACAATCTTCTAACTCATAATTTAAAAGGAGAATGAATTATTAGGAATAAGTCTGTGATATACTTCCAGTTTTTAAAATAACAAGGCTTCTGAGTAACTTCTCAAACCTATCTTTCCATTTTGGTACACAACTTGATAAACCTAACACGTGTGACCTGAATTGAAGTAATTCTTCTATCAGCTTTGTTTTGCCCTCAGTAAGGGTTAGAGTCATGGTTTCAATCAATTTCTATGTAGAAAGTATCTTTAAATAAGTTTCCTTTTCACTGAACAGAGATTTTTTTTTTCACTTGTGTGCCTGTGAAAGGCAACTGAAACACACCCATATATACACTTGCATACCTATGTGTGTGTGTATATATATATATATTTTAAAGTAAGTTACTTTCACCATTAGAATAAAACTAGACTATAGAGAGAACTCTGCGAGGATAGGCTGGTCTTCCTTCCAGCGCCTGCTCTAGCTTGAGGAGGGCAGGTACAGCTCGCTGAAGGATGTGATGAGGCTGTAGTAAGTCTTCTCATCATCCGTCAGCCCTGCATTGCCAGGTCTCACCACCACAGCGACATGCACGTCTGCTTCCTCGGCAGCACTGGCCTCTATGAAAATCAAAGTATGTGTCAGATACATCAAAATGTGATGTCTGAGATTTGCTTCAAAGTAATCCGGGGGATGTGGGTAAGTAGAAACCCATTTAGCCCCAACTGGATCATTGCTGAAGCTAGAAGATGGGCACATTGAGGGGAGGGGGGGGGTCTGACCACATTATTCTTAATGGAAGCATAATTCTTCCATTATGAAAAAAATTTTTTAAGATTTTATTTATTTATTCATGAGAGACACAGAGGAGAGAGAGAGAGAGAGAGAGAGAGAGAGAGAGAGAGAGGCAGAACATAGGCAGAGAGAGAAGCAGGCTCCCTGCAGGGAGACTGATGTGGGACTCAATCACAGGATCCCGAGTTCATGACCTGAGCCAAAGGCAGATGCTCAACCACTGAGTCACCCAGGAGCCCCCATAATAAAAAATTTTTTCAAATACATTAACTGTACCTGACAGACCAGAATGGTCTGGACTTCCCTCCTAGTGTAGAGTGTATAGCATATCTAAGACTTCTGAGCATTTATTGAGTACTTATGAATGCAGAAGAGTCAGTTCTGTCCACAACCCTCCTCCATTCTCTCCTATCAATCCCACAGAAAACTGAGTGTTTCCTAAAAAGTCAGGCTGTCAGTAATGATATCAGTTACGGAGAGATGGGACAAATGGAAGCCCATGATCGAACCAGGCCAAAATTCCTGCTGTCACATCAGGAGCCCAAATACGTCATACTCCCCTGGCGAAGAGTGTCCATCTTTTTTGCCTGGCAAATCCCTACTCTTCAAAATTCAGCTCAAATATCTTCCAGAACTACTGCCATGTGTATTACAGCATCCTATGTGCTCCTTTAACACTTTGTATTTAGCTCTGTCACAACTATATGAATTGACACATTATTACCTGTTGTCTCTCTTCTCATTAGACTTTGAGAGCCTTAAGATCAATGACTGCAGGGCAGCCCCAGGGGCACAGCAGTTTAGCACCACCTGCAGCCCAGGGTGTGATCCTGGAGACCCGGATGGAGTCCCACATGAGGCTGCATGGAGCCTGCTTCTCCCTCTGCCTGTGTCTCTCTCTCTCTCTGTGTCTCTGCCTCTCTCTCTCTCTCTCTCCTCTGTGTCGGTCATGAATAAATAAGTAAAATCTTAAAAAAAAAAAAAAAAAAGATCAGTAACTGCATGGTGGGTAAAGGAAAAATAAGACTAGTAAAATTAAACTAGGGAAGCTAGGGATAGCAGGGGTATCTCTAATATGCCTTGGGTTACAGTCTTCTCCCCATTCTGCTTCCATGTGAAAAATAACAGCTAATACCTTATATTACTTTAGCATCTACTATGTGCCAGGTATTACTTATTCTAGGAATAGACATATAAAACCAAAGTTCCTGCCTTCGTGGAGCCTTCATTCTCATTTAGATCTTCACAACAACCTTGAGGTAGTTAGTATTACTATCCCCATTCTATAGAAATGGAAGGTGAGCGAGCTGGTGAGTGGTTGAGCCAAAGTTTTAAAGTGTCAACCTGACTTAATGTCTGTGCTCTAGAATAAGGGTGAGCAAATTATGACCTGCCATGTGCTTTTGTAAATAAAGTTTTATTAGAATACAGCCATGCCCATTCATTTGTATATTGTCTGTGGCTGCTTCTCCACTGCCAGGACAGAGTTAGAGTTGTGACAGAGACTGGAGGGCCTGCAAAGCCTAAAATACACTATCTGGCCCTTTACAGAACAAGCTTGCCAGCTCCTGCTCTAGAACAATACTATTCCAAATACGACCTATGGACCTGTAGCAGGGGAATCACCTACAAGCTTGTCGGAAATGCAGAACCTCTGGGGTACCTGAGTGGTTCAGTAGGTTAAGTATTTGACCCTTGATTTCAGCTCGGGTCACGATCTCAGGGTTGTGGGACTGTACCTCACATCAAATTCTGCACTCGGGAGTCTGCTTGAGATTCTCTCTCTCCCTCCACCACCACCACCCCCGAATAAATAAAATCTTATTTTAAAAAATGCAGAATCTCAACTCTCCAACATGGAACTACTGAATTAGGATCTGCAATTTGACACATGACTTCTCAGCACAGAAGGTAAGTCTTGACTAGAAGTTTCAAGGGGAAAAAAAATGGCAAGAGAGGAGGCATTCTGGGCAGACACAAAATACATGTATAAATATTGGAAGAATGGAGCGAGTGGGAGACAGGACATGGGTCAAGGGGGCATATGTGAACAGAGCAAAACTGCAAAGACTCTGAAACACTTTCTATGGAGTTTAGACTTGGTGTAATAAACCTCCGTGGCTTCCTAACCTTTGGAAAATAGTCACAGCATCCGAATGGGTTAAAGAGCAGCAGTGCTGAGAGAAGTGAGTTCCCAGAGGGAGTTAAAGGGGCAGCAGTCTTTTCCACCACCCAAGTGTGTATGTAGCTTCTGCTCTTCCTGTGAAAGAGCTGTCACCTTCCCAGGCCAAACAATCCCCTGTTCCTGTGGAAACCCCATCCTCCAGGCAAACTCTGCAGGCACCTTCCATTCATCCCTAGCTCCCAGCCTGACTGCCTCAGGCACAGCTTTCCTCCTAACTAGCAACCTTGGATCCCAACCGAGTTGAGCCATCACAATCCACATGGACTGGACACTGCCTAGTGGCTCTGCCACATTCAACCCCAGATAACCAGCAGGCAAGTGTTGCTTCTAAGCATCTATTTGCCCTGTTGGCATAATATTGACTTAAAATCCTGGACCTCCTTCCTTTCCTCCAAGAGCATGAAGTCTTTCAGGTCTCTCTTCATACTTGGATGTTATTTGGGATCTCAACTTAGTCTTCCATTCTGCCTTGGCAAAGCAGTCTGGGCATGTGGTATCAAAAACTCAGGATCAGAAATAATAGGGAAGAACGTAGCACGCAGCCAGCCGCCTGGCCCCAGCCTAGCTACCCATGAGCCCAGTTCTGGCCCTGCCACCTAGATGGGTGTACAGCTGGCAGAAGACGAGGCGCAAGACAAACCTCCATGCAGAGACCTTGGAAAAAGCCAAGTTTGTTTTGAGGCCCATCTGCGGATTATCTCTATTCACAAAAGTTAAGAATAGTTTCTGGGACTAGAGCCCAAGGAAGTGGCTCAAGTGAAAAGAGGAAGACATAAAATTATAGATGTGCTGTGTTACTAGAAAAAGAAAGCGTGGTTAAAGACAACAATATAAAGAACCTGTCGGTGATCTTACTAGAGCAGAGACTGTAATTATTAAAAGTAACCAAAAAGTGAGGAATGGTGCGAAGATCTGGGCATCACAACACATTTGATCCCAGAACACTCGGGACAGGCTAAGTACATGGGGAGCTCCAGCCACAAAACAGTTCTGTGACTCTAAGCCTGCAGAAATTTATCATCCAAAGTGCTAGGAAATCACAGAGAGGGCAAACCACGGATTTGCATCTCCAACAGCCCCTCTCATATGAATTATGACACAAAAGTAATTCACAGATTAAAATTAAAGCAGCTAATCTCAGCAGAGCAAGGTCTATCTCCTTTCCATAAGGAACAAAACTAAGTGAAAGGTCTTCAAATTATCCTTCCTCACAGAAACTTCTGTGGCCTGGCTACCTTGAAGTAGTGTGTCCGTGCAACTGTCTATCTGTTCCTCTCCTTTGGTGCAGTCAGAAAGCAAATGTATCAAGCTTTCTGGAATGTAGAAAACCAAGACCACAGTTTGTAGAAACCCTTGGACTTTGAAGCTGACCCAAGCCAGGACATGTAAGACATGCAATCTGCTGAGTTTTCAAAACTCAAGATAACAAATGGCTGTGATTTGGCACCATCTACCTGGATCAGAAATTTCAGTCTACATTCACCGTGGCCTGAAATTTAACAAAGACGTTAACAATTACTGGATATCTACTGTATGTCAGGTAAGTCTTTCTTTCTCTAGAAAACATTATTATACTTTTTGAAGGCATTATATGATCTGTGCTGGTTAAGATTTTTTTTAAAACAACTTAACAAATCAGTACTTGCTTATATACCTGTAACTCTTGCCTAACATAACAGACCAAGAGCCCAAAGATCAGCAGCAGAGAAAGAATACAATTCATACACATTACTTCTGGTAAGATCTTTGTCAGCAGCTTGGATATGCCTTTGGGCCCTATCTCTGAAAGTCCCAGTGGTTGGGGGTGACTCTAGTTCCCTGAAAAGATAGGAAGGACCAGAGAGAGGGATATGGCCTACAGGCTCCAAGGGGCCCAGGAGTCAGTGGAGCCAACCAGGCAAGAGAACATCCAGCCCTCCGCCTCCTTCCCTAATGCCCTTCCGCAGTCTACCAGCCCAGACATAGTAAGTCAGGGCAGCAGCACAATACACGAAATCCTGCTCTGAGGTATGCAGAAGATGAAGAAGGTGAGCAGAAGAAACAGTAATATAAAGAACTGCCCTCAAATACACATGCAATTATAAACACACCAAAAGCAGGCGCCCCCAGGAGATGCACAAACTCTAAGGACAATGGGCATGCCACCCAAAGCCAGAGCCAGGTAGGTGTGTGGGAAAGCCTTCCCAAGTAGAGGCTGTCAGAGAAAAAACAGAGCCCAACTTTCCGCCAGCGCCAACCACCTCTTCATCTGCTGCTGCTTCTTTCCTCATTCGCGATAGTTTCCTGCTGTCATTCTCTAGAGGGTCAACATTCTTACGTAGGAGCTGGACTGTGAGTTTTACATTTGGTCAAAAGTATTCTTGAAATCACTTAAATTACCAACACAGTACAGTATGTGCTGTTATGTGTGCTCAATCTTTAATAATGCATCTGCTAATGTACCATATGTAATAAAGACAGCCATTCTAGGTAAAAAAAAAAAAAAAAAAGATGTCTGTCTTTAAATAGGTACACCCTGCATGACAAGGCAAGAGGTTCAGAGCATGAGTGGTGCCCAGGGACTGAGATCACCTGAAGGAAGGTGGAGAAGAGGCTCCCACTCACTGTGCAGCAGTGCTCAGAAACTGGAAAAATGAGGCAAAAGTGCTCTGATCATTTAGAGTTCTCCTCCCCTACAGTTTTTTGTTTCTTTTGTGCTTTTTTAGCTCATCTCACTGTTAAATACATACGATTGGTCCACTATAACTTTATGTCCCTAGCCAACCATGCACCTACCCTCCTTTGTTGCCTGCATGCTCCTTCCCACAGTGACACCCCTTAAACTGTCCTTTGTTATTTTATAATTTCATCCGTGTGTGCGTGTATGTGTGTGTACAGAAGGATGGGTAGGGAAGCACAGATAAGAGTTACAGTGAGAAGATCTAGTCTTTCCAGGGCCACTCCCCCACGCACAACCCCCAACGATAGGTAAAAGGAGAGAAACCTGAATCAGCTGACTCATGGCTTCTTTTTATAAACCTGTTTCATTTTTCAAAGGTCCACACAAACTTTCTTTACAGAGGTCATGCGTCTGCAGTCCCAGGAGTATCACCTACCTGCCCTGGAGTATCCAATATAGGAAGTCAAATTACTCACCTAGAGTAACGTCTGTCAGAAACAAGATGTTGTTGGTTGAGCACCCAATGCTGTTTGCAATCTTTCGGTAACTCTCACTCTCCACTTTGTGTCCAATCTTGGTATCAAAGTGACCATCAACAAGCTGCACACAGGGAAAGAAAAGACTGATGTTATAAATACCCTTGCCACCCAACCTCTTTGCCTCTCCTCCATTTGCTCTGAAAATACTTGACAATCATATAGTGATTTCATCCCCTCAATAAATAATCCCTGAAAGTGTACTTAATAGATAACTATGCAAGCTACACAAAATAAAGATTTTATAGAAATAAACATTTGGAAGAAAACTACCAATTCAATGTATATAAAATCATGTTACAGTTTACTTCGTTTTTTGTGATTAGCATTAATTTTATTTGTTTTTATTTTTTTTTAAATTTTTTTTTAACTTATTTATTTATGATAGTCACACACACACAGAGAGAGAGAGAGAAGCAGAGACATAGGCAGAGGGAGAAGCAGGCTCCATGCACTGGGAGCCCAACGTGGGATTCGATCCTGGGTCTCCAGGATCACGCCCTGGGCCAAAGGCAGGCGCTAAACCGCTGCGCCACCCAGGGATCCCCTAGCATTAATTTTATATTCAAAATCTTTTAGGGCAGCCTGGGTGGCTCAGGGGTTTAGTGCCTGCCTTCAGCCCAGGACGTGATTCTGGAGTCCCAGGATTGAGTCCCACATCGGGCTCCCTGAATGGGGCCTGCTTCTCCCTCTGCCTGTGTCTCTGTCTCTCTCTCTCTCTCTCTGTGGGTCTCTCATGAATAAATAAATTTAAAACTCTATAAAAAGGGCAGCCCCGGTGGCATAGTGGTTTAGCGCCACCTGCAGCCTGGGGTGTGATCCTGAAGACCCAGGATCGAGTCCCACATCGGGGTCCCTGCATGGAGTCTGCTTCTCCCTCCGCCTGGGTCTCTGCCTCTCTCTTCGCTCTCTGAATGAATGAATAAATAAATCTTAAAAAAAAAATCTATAAAAAAACAAAATCTTTTAAAATATACATATCCTGCTTTTTATTCTTAAAACCCTATTTGCATTCAAACTACTTATTGGACTGGGTTTCACTCCTAAAGACAGGTCCTAAACATTGTCCTTTTGATCCCAGAATGAGATTTCTCTAACCTGCCTCATTAATAAGCTGCTTAACTTTCAAGAAACTTTAATTTAATTATTATTATTTTTAAGGGTTTTATTTATTTATTCATGAGAGACACAGGGAGAGAGAGAGAGGCAGACACAGGCAGTGGGAGAAGCAGGCTCCCTGCTAGGAGCCTGATGTGGACTAAATCCTGGATCCTGGGATCATGTCCTGAGCCCAAGGCAGACGCTCAACTGCTGAGCCATCCAGGCGTCCCAAAACTTTTAAATATTTTTTTTTTTATTTATTCATGAGACACACACAGAGAGAGGCAGGGACATAGGCAGAGAGAGAAGCAGGCTCCATGCAGGGAGCCGGGATGTGGGACTCGATCCTGGGTCTCCAGGATCACGGCCTGGGCTAAAGGTGGCGCTAAACCGCTGAGCCACCTGGGCTGCCCCGAAACTTTCATTAAAAAAAAAAAATTTAGGGTCCCTGGGTGGCTCAGCAGTTTAGTGCCTGCCTTCAGCCCCGGGGCATGATCCTGGAGTCCAAGGATCGAGTCCCACATCGGGCTCCCTGCATGGAGCCTGCTTCTCCCACTGCCTGTGTCTCTGCCTCTCTCTCTCTCTGTGTGTCTCTCATGAATAAATAAATAAAATCTTAAAAAAAGAGATGCCGGGTGGCTCAGCAGTTAAGTGCCTGCCTTTGACCCATGGAGTGATCCTGCAGTCCTGGGATCAAGTCCCACATCAGGCTCCCTGCATGGAGCCTGCTTCTCTCTCTGCTTGTGTCTCTGCCTCTCTGTCTGTGTCTATCATGTATAAATAAATAAAATCTTTAAAAATAAAAAAATCTTAAAAAAATAAAAGTATTTTATTTAAATTCAATTAATTAACATATAATATATAATTGGTTTCAGAGGTAGAGGCCAGTGATTCATTAGTCTTACATAATTCCCAGTGCTCATTACATCTAGTGTCCTCCTTAATGTCCACTGCCCAGTTACACTGTTCCCTAACCCCTGAAACTTTCATTTTTTTATTTATTCTTATTTTGTTTTTGTTTTTTGAAACTTTCATTTTTTAATGAAAACATTTTGAAATTCTACTCAAGAGCTAGTATATAACCTTGCTGTTTTAGAAATAACTGGGATCAAATATGTAACTTGCTTATTTACTCAACATTAATTAAAATAAGTCCATTTTTAGAATCAGCTATTACGATGTGATCTTTTGAATATTTTCAGAACTTTCACAAACCAAAAACAAGCCTAAAGATAACTCAAAAACAAATTATGGTAACATTAATATTATAGATTTAACTTTTAAAAAGTTAAGATTGGTTTTATATATTCTTTCTTTCTCAAGTCTGCCTCTCAGTACATTTTTATCATTGAATTCAGTAGTTATTATTGTATAATCTATCACCTTATTGTCTGTTCCATTAGAGAGAACAAAAAAGTGTTTACATCTGTATTCAGAGGAGATACAAATATTTGTACACCAATAGTTAAAGGGTTTTATTCCTGATTTAAAATTTGATTTAAGCTAAGATAAAACACAGGAAAATACTAAAATGAGAATATGACAATCTCCAAAGCCAAAGTGTTCTCTGTACATGGCAGAAGTTCAATAAATATTTATTTAAAAGATAGCTGCCTGAGTGACCTACTGTACATCACTTAGTTGTGCCTGTATTTGGTTGGCATTTCTTCAAGTCCTAAATGCCTTCCCTTTTTGCAGTGCCTGCCCCATCCTCCAAAGGGCGCCACAATGGTGGGACAGAGGAACTAGCAGGAATTTTTTCATCTGTAAGATTAACAGGTGGCCTTAACGTATCACCATTTAATAACCGCCCCCAGTGCTCTTGTAGAAGAGTGAGGTTTCCACTAAAATAAAATTTGTTCTCTCTCCAAAATCTCAGAAACAAATGAATCTACCCTGTACTCAGCTTCATTAAAGAAGTTTATGTGTGCATGTTTGGATGGAGTATGTGCCACTACTGTACTGCTAACCTGCTACTTTAAACAACCAAAAGAAGTGGGCCACTAGTTCATCTGAGTTGACAATTTTCTAATGCTGGCAAGACAGCTGATTTATAAGCCAGTTCATATCTTATTAGCTGTATTACATATATCTATATGTACATATATTACATTTACATAGACACACACATATATATTCCTGACCCTGCCCCTCCTCCTGCCATTCCCAGACCTGCCAATGCAGCTTTGCTAGGAAGCAAGACCCAGGGAGCTATACTTTTAACACACTCCCCAGGTGATCATTATTCACAACGGCTTAAGAACCGCCAATGCCAAAACTAAACATTTTACCCTTCTCCTTCAATGTATTCCCTAGTTTATTTATTTCTCTTTACCACCTCCTTAGCATACATAAATGCAATGATCTGAATGTTGATTTGGCTTATAACTGTAGGATATCCCTTTAAGATTCATTATTTCATGCTTTGATAGCGTCAGAAAAACAAAGTAATCAGGTGACCTACCTCAAGAAGATCTCCTTCCGTAGAATGCCCAAATAATAGCTTCTGGGCCTCTACACTCCCTGAAGAATAGATATACACCTTCATTCCAGCCTCTCTCCATTTCCTGACTGCTGGAACTACATCTTCAAAGAACCTAGAGGAAAGACCACCAAGTTCAAATGCAGGAACACGTTATCTAGCCAGGTGAGAACCAGTCAAAATAGTTCTAACAGGGTTCTTTTATTTGTGCCCAAAGGGTGACCATGGGAAGCACCTCCAAGAGACTGCAAACTGCTGCCTATCTAACAAGCTTATCATCACTGGAGTTCCAGGATCCCCGCAGATTAGAAGCAACAATTTAGGTGGAGGGGAGAACAGTTTTTGACAGGCAGCCACACTCATGACAGTAAAGAGTGGGTCACAAATAAGAGATGAAATAAGTGGTTATTGAAATTCCCACTAGAAAAAAAAAAGTAGCAATTATATAATTTTCCATGTAATTCATGATAAGAGGTTAAATTATGTCTGGTGTGCCTTCAGAAAGCATGGAAATACCTTTAAAAAGATTTCCTCACAGACAATGAAAAGAAAACCATTTGAGGGTTCAAAGCTATTAATGTTTGATTAGCTAGAAAATGGAACTACATTTCTTGAGAACCAAGAAAACCTAAAATTTTACAATACAGAAATAAATGACATAACAAATCTATTAGAACACTATGTCATCTCGCATTAGCTTACCAGCAAACAGGGTCTAGCTTTTCTGACTCCTGACACTAAGGCCTGCTTCCCAGTTCTACAGGGTCTTCCATATTTGGTGGTGAAACTGTCGCAAAACAGGTGAAAAGAGAAGCACAAGGAACTTGGAATGTGGAACCAGTCATCTTTAACAGATGAACTGGAAAATGTCAGCAAAGTCTCCTACTGGCTAAAATAGCTTAATATATTCCACTAATTGAAGGAAAGAAATCAACTAGTTTGAAACCAGCACATACACCTGTGGGTTACTCTGTGCGTTTTCTGCAATCACAGACAGGATTCTTCCACGTTGAACTGTGCAGATTTTTTTGTTCCAATGCAGGGCTTAGAAGTCCCTGGTTTTGTGATTAAGGAAAGTCTGAGAGAAGGAAGGACTGACTAGTCCGAACATCCTCTCTTGCCTCCACTCTTTTGTGTTTTACAAAGTAAACTAGCAGATATTACCAGATGACTGGCCTATCCTGAAATCCTAATGCAGCCTTTAAAAAGTGGAAGCCCCCTAGGGCGTGTGGGTAGCTCAGTAAGTTCAGGTCACCCAGTCCTGGGATGGAGCCCTGCAGAGTCAGGCTCTGTGTTCAGCAGGGTGTCGGCTTATCCCTCTCCCTTTGCCCCTCCCCCTGCTCGTACATGCGCATCCCTCGCAATCTCTCTCTAATAAATAAATAAAATCTTAAAAAATATATATATGTATATATATTAAAAAGGAAGCCCCTTGTAAAGTACATAAAGGAATGGCATCTCATTTGACAGGAAAAGAAATGCAGCAACTAAAAGTAGTCTTGAATCTTAGGGTGTACATCAGGCAATGGCTTAAAATACTTAGTGGCACTGTCTTATTAAGAATTTCTGAGGGATCCCTGTGTGGCGCAGCGGTTTGGCGCCTGCCTTTGGCCCAGGGCGCGATCCTGGAGACCCGGGATCGAATCCCACATCGGGCTCCCGGTGCATGGAGCCTGCTTCTCCCTCTGCCTATGTCTCTACCTCTCTCTCTCTCTGTGACTATCATAAATAAATTAAAAAAAATAAATAAAAAAAAATAAAAAGTTTAAAAAAAAAAAAAAGAATTTCTGGGCAAAAAAAAAAAAAAAAAGAATTTCCGGGCAGCCTAGGTGGCTCAGCGGTTTAGCACCCCCTTCAGCCCAGGGCATGATCCTGGAGACCCGGGATCGAGTCCCACATCAGGCTCCCTGCATGGAGCCTGCTTCTCCCTCTGCCTGTCTCTCTCTCTCTCTCTCTCTCTGTGTGTCTCTCATGAATAAATAAATAAAATCTTTAAAAAAAAAAATTCTTAGCAGGGCACCTGACTGGCTCAGTCAGTAGAGGATACAACTTTTAATCTCAGGGTTGTAAATTTGACCCCCATGTTAGGTGTAGAGACCACTTAAAAATAAAATCTTAACAAAAAAATTCCTTAGCAATACAGGACTCATGAGTTTCCTTCAACAGGAGGGCTCCCAGGAACACCACAACCAAGAGTCAGAGGGTCTGTGGAAGTTGCTGTAACAGCACAGGACAGTGATACCCCTGACATTTTGAGTAACCCTAAAAGGACACGTAAATAATTTCAAAGCATTCTTACTTCTGCAGCAGAGCAGAAAGCAGGTAATCTGACAGTTCTGAGAAACAGCTGAACAGTGCTGTCACTTGGCTATTAAAGATCAAATATGGGCAGCCCCGGTGGCGCAGCGGTTTAGCGCCGCCTGCAGCCCAGGGCGTGATCTGGAGACCCTGGATCGAGTCCCATGTCGGGCTCCCCGCATGGAGCCTGCTTCTCCCTCTGCCTGTGTCTCTGCCTCTCTCTCTCTCTCTCTCTCTCTCTCTCTGCATCTCTATGAATAAATAAATAAAATCTTAAAAAAAAAAAAAAGATCAAATATGACCAAGCTCAAAGAAGTCGCCATTTTCTAGGTAGCTGTTTTAAACCGGGCTAAAAGTCCTCATCCACCCCACAAAGCCAGGCACGCTGCTCTGGGGAGCTTAGCTGGGTGGAACGCTTTATCCTGGCTTTGAAAAAAAAAAACAAACACCTGCTTGTTAAAATAAAAAGAATGTTGATTTTATCTATTTTACTAATTTACTAATCACACAAACAACATTGGAGAGAGCGAGCCAGTGGAAAAATGTATTTGGTTTCAGGGCTGGTGGAATGTTTTAGAGTTACTTGAGCAGCTACATACTCTGCTTTCATGCGTCCAGCTGCGAATGCTGCCCTCCACATGTGGCCCTGCAGCTGTTTCAGTGCTGTGGTCTTTCGGTCCAAAGACATCTGCCAGCACACATTATCCACCACAGCCTGGATCATCTGCGGCAGGTCATCTGCTCCATTCCCAGATGCGGCAGGGATGGGAACAGCCCCATCCAGGTGGGAATCCTCTTCAGCCTTTAAGTCACAAACAACACGAAATTTGTTTACTTGTTTTTTATAAAGATCACTTAAGATCTGAAAACCCAGCCGATCAACTTTCTCCAACTATCATTAACATCTAGCCCTGTTACTTACATTTTGGGGGGCTGATATGAATGCTTCCTAAAAGAAAGTGACTTATAATTAATAAATTACTTTGCTTTTCCTATATTGTTATAGCTGAAATTTAAATGGAGAGGCAGGGATCCCTGGGTGGCGCAGCGGTTTGGCGCCTGCCTTTGGCCCAGGGCGCAATCCTGGTGACCCGGGATCGAGTCCCCCGTTGGGCTCCCGGTGCATGGAGCCTGCTTCTCCCTCTGCCTGTGTCTCTGTCTCTCTCTCATCTCTCTCTGTGTGACTATCATAAATAAGTTAAAATAAATAAATAGGCATGTTGTACATGAGAAGAGACAGCATACAATGATAAAATGATATAGTAAGACCCAGTGTGTCGATTCACTTACTAGGATCAACAAACCAGGACTTTAATTAAATCTGGTCATTTTCTCTGTCCTATAATGAACTGAGGAATAAACAAAGAAAATGTCAAATCAGTTTATGCCAAAGATGGCAGAGGAGTAGATCTTAGTTTCGTCTGGTCCCAAGAATTCAACTAGATAGCTATTAAATCATTCTGAACACCTGCAAACTCAACCAGAGTTCTAAGGAAAGAATAGCTGCAACTCTACACATAGAAAAGAGACCACTTTCGGCAAGGTAAGAGGTGTGGAGAAGTGAATCCGAGGCGATATATGGGAAGATTAACTGCAGGTGGAAAAGACTCCGGCAGCTGGCACTGAAAAGTGACAGAGCAGTCGGGGTGAGGGATGTCCCTGCCAGAAAGGTGCTCAGGTGCCAAGCGGAGCAAAATCCTAGGTGGGACAGTGTGGCTTCAGGATCCTCGGGATCACAGGGGGGCTGGGAAGGGGGGAGAGGGGGAGGGAGGGCGCCTGAGTGTGGCATCGGAGAGTTCCCAGGCATTGGACCAGGGAAGCCAGCTGCAATCAGCGAGCCCAGGAGTGGGCCCTCAACTCCAGGTCTCCATAAACATCAAACCACAGCAGGGTTGGCGCAACTGCTCCCAGAGCAAGGGCCCAGGCAAGTGGCAGAACCTTAAAACCCTTCCCTTCCTTCTCTGGGAGGAGCAGCACAGCAGCATGCCAGAGTTTGGACACCTGAAAGGGGGTTGCGCATCCCTGAGACAGAAACGCTCAGTCACAGGCGAGGTGAGCAAGGAAGGTGGACGGGGAACACGCAGACAGGGGCAACTGATTCCTTTTCCTAGAGGGTGAATTGAGGGGTGGGGGGTGCGAGCTTTCAGCTCTGGGGCTGGAGAATGGGAGGCCGCCATTTTCACTCACATCCTCTAAAGTGGGGTGGAGAGCCTTCAGGGAACCAAAGGCACTGTAGAGCAATCTGAAGCAGATTACAGAGCCTGGCCCCTGTCAAGCGCAGTTTCACATGGGGCAGACACCTGAAAATCAGTGCAACAGGCCCCTCCCCCAGAAGATCAGTAAGAACGTCTGGCCAAGACCAAGTTTACCAATCACACAGAATTGCAAAACTCCAGCACTAGGGGAAAATAGTATACAGAATTAATGTTTTTTTTCTCCATGATTCTTTAGTTTTTCAGTATTTTTTTTCTTCTTTCTTTTTTCAACCAACTTATTTTTATCAACTTTTTAAAAAAATCTTTTTTAATTTTCATCTTTACAGTTACATTTATCTTTTCACTGTATTTAATTTTATTTTTGTATATACATAAAAGTTTTTCCTTCTTTACAATTTTGGGATGCAGTTTTTTCTAACAGACCAAAATACACCGAGAATCTAGTATATGGCTCTGTTCTCTTCACCTGTCATTTCATATCGACTTTTTTTTTCCCATTTTGTTAGTCTTTTTTAATTTTCATCTTTACAGTTATATTCTAACCCTTCAATGTATTTATTTTTTTTCTTCAATGTATTTAATTTATATTCCTTTATTTTTGTCTCTTAATTTTCATTTTTACAGTTTCATTTTATAGTCTATCCATTCATTGTATTTTATTTTTTTTGTACATATATGTTTTTCTTTTGTTACAATTTTGGGATCTAGTTTTCTAACAAAAAGACCAAAATACACAGGATACAGTATGTTGCTCTATTCTGTTCAACTGTCTGATTATATTCTCGCTCTCTTTTTTTTATTTTTTGGTTTCAGGTCTCTTCTGATTGGTTTAATGTATATTTCCCTGGAGTCCTTTCCATTTTAGTATTTTGTTCTGTCATTCATCTATTCTTCTCTGGACAGAATGACAAGACAGAAAAACTCATCTCAAAAAAAGAGAAAAGAGGAAGTACTGATTGCCAGAGACCTAGCCAGTATGGACATAAGTAAGATGTTGAAACTAGAATTCAGAATAACTATTATAAAGATACTAGCTGAGCTTGAAAAAAAGTAAAGAAGACACTTGAGAATTCCTTTCTGGAGAAATAAAAGAACTAAAATCCAATCAAGTTGAAATAAAAAAGGCCATTAATAAGATACAATAAAAAAATGGAGGCTCTAATTGCTAGGATAAATAAGGCAGAAGAGCAAATTAGTGATATAGAAGACAAAATGATAGAGAATAAAGAAGCTGAGTAATAGATAAATAACCACTGAATCACGAGGGGAGAATTCGAGAGAAAATTGATACCATAAAGCAAAACAGTATTAGAATAACTGGGGTCCCAGAGGAAGAGGAAAGAGAGAGAGGAGCAGAAGGTATATTGGAGCAAATTATAGCAGAGAACATTCCTAACCTGCGGAAGGAAAGAGGCATTCAAGTCCAGATAGCACAGAGAACCACCAATAAAACCAATAAAAATAGGTCAATACTCCAACATATAATAGTGCAAATAGTTACAAATCTCAGAAACAAAGAAAATCCCGAAAGTAGCCTGGGAATAAGAGATCTGTAACCTAAAAGGGTAGAAATATTAGACTGGCAGCAGACCTACCCATAGAGACCTCGAAGGCCAGAATGGACTGGCATGATATATTCAGGGTACTAAATGAAAAAAATACACATCCAAGAATACTTTATGCAGCTATGATGTCTTTCAAAACAGGAGAAGAGATAAAAAGCTTCCAGTACAAACAGAAAGAAAAGAATTTATGATCACCAAACAGCCTTACAAGAAATATTAAAAGGGATCCTTCAGGAATCCCTTGGGTGGCTCAGTAGTTTAGCACCTGCCTTCAGCCCAGGGTGTGATCCTGGAGTCCTGGGATCGAGTCCCACATCGGGTTTCCTGCCTGGAGCCTGCTTCTCCCTCTGCTTGTGTCTCTGCCTCTCTTCTGTGTGTCTCTCATGAATAAATAAATAAAATCTTTAAATAATAATAATAATAAAAGGGATCCTTCAAACAAAGAGGGAGCCCAAAAGTTACATACACCAGAAAAGTAGAGATAATATACAGAAACAGTGACTTTAATAAGTAATACAGTGTGGGATCCCTGGGTGGCGCAGCGGTTTGGCGCCTGCCTTTGGCCCAGGGCGCGATCCTGGAGACCCGGGATCGAATCCCATATCAGGCTCCCGGTGCATGGAGCCTGCTTCTCCCTCTGCCTGTGTCTCTGCCTCTCTCTCTCTCTCTCTGTGACTATCATAAGTAAATAAAAAAATAAAAAAAAAAAAAAAGTAATACAGTGGCACTAAATTTGTTATCTTTCAATAGTTACTCTAAATGTAAATGCACTAAATGCCCCAATCAAAAGACATATGGTATCAGATTGATATGCTGTCTGCAAGAGACTCACATTAGACCCAAAGATGCCTCCAGATTGAAAGTGAGGGGGTAGAGAACCACTTGTCATGCTAATGGACGTCAAAAGAAAGCTGGGGTGGCTTTTAGATTTTAAACAAATTAGATTTTAAACCAAAGACTGGGGATGCCTGGGTGGGTCAGTGGTTAAAGCATCTGCCTTCGGCTCAGGGCGTGATCCTAGAGTCCTGGGATTGAGTCCCATATCAGGCTCCCTGCATGGAGCCTGCTTTTCCCTCTGCCTGTATCTCTGCCTGTATCTCTGCCTCTCTCTGTGTGTCTCTCATGAATAAATAAATAAAATCTCTTAAAAAAATAAATAAATAAATAAACCAAAGACAGTAATAAGAGATGAGGAAGGATACTACATCATAATTAAACAGTCTATCCAACAAGGAGATCTAACAATTGGGGCAGCCCCAGTGGCCCAGCAGGTTTGGCGCTGCCTTTGGCCCGGGGTGTGATCCTGGAGACCCGGGATTGAGTCCCATGTCAGGCTCCCTGCATGGAGCCTGCTTCTCCCTCTGCCTGTGTCTCTAACTCTCTCTCTCTGTGTCCCTCATGAATAAATAAAATCCTAAAAAGAAAGGAAGGAAGGAAGGAAGGAAGGAAGGAAGGAAGGAAGGAAGGAAGGAAGGAAGGAAGAAAAAAGAGGAGAGAGCACAACCAACATCAAAGAAATACAAACAATTATAAGAACATATTATGAGCAACTATATGACAACAAATTGGGCAATCTGGAAAAAAATGGATACATTCCTAGAGACATATAAACCACCAAAACCGAAACAGGAAGAAACAGAAGATCTGAACAGACCCATAACCAGTCCGAAAATTGAAGCAGTCATCAAAAACCTCCCAACAAACAAGAATCCAGGGTCAGATGGCTTCCCAACAAAATTCTACCATTTATTTTTTTTAAGATTTTATTTATTTATTCATGATAGACATAGAGAGAGACAGAGAGAGAGAGGCAGAGACACAGAAGGAGGGAGAAGCAGGCTCCATGCCGGGAGCCCGACGTGAGACTCGATCCCGGGACTCCAGGATCGTGCCCTGGGCCAAAGGCAGGTGCTAAACGGCTGAGCCACCCAGGGATCCCAACATTTATTTTTTTATTCATGAGAGACACACAGAGAGAGAGGCAGAGACATAGAGGGAGAAGCAGGCTCCTAACAGGGAGCCCAATGCGGGACTTGATCCCCAAACCTGGGATCACACACTGAGCTGAAGGCAGACACTCAACTGCTAAGCTATGCAAGCATCCCTCTACCAAACATTTAAAGAAGAATTAATATCTGAAGTTGTTTCAAAAAACAGAAATGGAAGGAAAACTTCCAAACTCTTTCTATGAAGACAGCATTACTTTGATCCCCAAACCAGACAAAGACCCCCACCAAAAAGGAGAATTACAGACCAATATCCCTGATGAACATGGATGCAAAAATTCTCACTTAAATACCAGCCAACAGGATCCAACAGTACATTAAAAGGATTATTCACCACAACCAAGTGGGTTTATTCCTGGGCTGCAAGGATGGTTCAACATCCACAAATCAGTCAACGTGATATGCTACATTAACAAAACAAGAACTATATAATCCTTTCAATAGAGGCAGAAAAAAGCATTTAACAAAGTACAGCATTCGTTCTTGATTAAAACTCTTCAGTGTAAGGAGAGAGGGAACATACCTCAATATCATGAAAGGGATCTACAAAAAGCCCACAACAAATATCATTCTCAATGGGGAAAAACTGAGGCCTTACCCCTAAGATCAGGAATATGACAGGAATGTCCACTATCATCACTGCTGCTCAACATGGTATTAGAAGTCCTAGCCTCAGCAATCAGACAACAAAAAGAAATAAAAGACATCTGAGTCAGCAAAGAAGTCAAACTCACTTTCTGCAGATGACATGACACTCACTAAAGACTCCACCCCAAAACTGTTAGAACTCATACAGGAATTCAGTAAAGTGGCAGGATATAAAATCAATGCACAGAAATCAGTTGTGTTTCTATATACTAACAATGAGACAGGAGAAAGGGAAATTAAGAAATCAATCCCATTTACAATTGCACCCAAAACCGTAAGATACGTAGGAATAAGCCTAACCAAAGAGGCAAAGGATCTGTACTCAGAAAACTACAAAACCCCTGAAAGAAATTGAGGAAGATACAAAGGAATAGAAAAACGTTCATGCTCATTGGTTTGGAAGGACAATTATTGTTAAAATGTCTATGCTACCTAGAGCAATCTATACATTCAATGCAATCCTTATCAAAATAGCATACATTTTTCACAGAATTGGAACAAATAATCCTAAAATTTGTATGGAACCAGAGAAGACCACTAAAAGCCAAGATTGTTAAAAAAGAAAACCAAAACTGGTGGCATCACAATTCCGGACTTCAAACTCTATTACAAAGCTGTAATCAAGACATCATGGTACTGGCACAAAAATAGACACATAGATCAATAGAACAGAACAGGGAACCCAGAAATGGACCCCCCGACTCTATGGTCAACTCATCTTTGACAAAGCAGGAAAGAATATCCAATGGAAAAAAGTCTCTCCAACAAATACGGCTGGGAAAACTGGACAGCTACATACAGAAGAATGAAACTGGACCGTTTCCTCACACCATACACAAAAAACAGACTCAAAATGGGAAGAAAGACCTAAACATGAGACAGGAATCCATCAAAATCCTAGAGGAGAACACAGAACGCAACCTCTCTGACCTCGGCTGCATCAACTTCTTGCTAGGTATGTCTCCAAAGGCAACAGAAACAAAGGCAAAAATGAACTATTAGGAACTCATCAAGCTAAAAAGCTTTTTGTACAGAAACAGTCGACAAAACCAAAAAACCAACAGAATGGGAGAAGACATTTGCAAATGACATATCAGATAGAGGGCTAATATCCAAGATCTATAAAGAACTTATCAAATTCAACACCAAAAGAACAAATAATCCAATCAAGAAATGGGCAGAAGACATGAACAGACATTTCTCCAAAAAAGACACAGAAATGGCCAACAGACACATAAAAAAAGTGCTGAATATCACTTAGCATCAGGGAAATACAAATCAAAAGTACAGTGAGTGGGGCACTTGGGTAGCTCAATGGTTGAGCGTCTGCCTTTGGCTCAGGTCATGATCCCTGGGTCCTAGGACCAAGTCCCACATGAAGCTCCCCACAAGGAGCCTGCTTCTCCCTCTGCCTATGTCACTGCCTCTCTCTCTGTGTCTCTCATGAATAAATAAATAAAATTGTAAAAAAAAAGTACCATGAGATACCACCTCAACCAATCAGAATGGTGAAAATGAAGAAGTCAGGAAACGACAGATGTTGGTGAGGATACAGAGAAAGGGGAA
Organism: Canis lupus dingo; assembly: GCF_003254725.2. Lineage (NCBI taxonomy): Eukaryota > Metazoa > Chordata > Mammalia > Carnivora > Canidae > Canis > Canis lupus. Next base: position 6,451,535 of record NC_064274.1, on the reverse strand, counting down.
CCCTCATTCATGTTGTTGGGATCACAAGCTGGTGTAGTCACTGTGGAAAACAGTATGGAGGTTTCTGAAAAAATTGAAAATGAGCTACCCTACAACTCAGCAATTGCACTACTGGGTATTTACCCCAAAGATACAAATGCAGTGATCTAAAGGGGCACCTGCACCCCAGTGTTTATAGCAGCAATGTGTACAAGAGCCAAATTAAGAGCCCAGATGTCCATCGATAGATTAATGGATAAAAGATGTGGTGTGTACACACATACATACACACACACACACACACACACACACACAGAGGAATACTACTCAGCCACCAAAAAACCAAAATCTTGCCATTTGCAACAACATGGATAGAACTAGAGGATATTATGCTAAATGAAATAAGTCAATCAGAGAAAGACAATATGGTATCACTTATATGTGGAATTGAAACAAAACAGAGGCTCATGGGGGCAAAGAGGAAACATAAAACACAACAAAATCAGAGAGGGAGACAAACCATAAAAGACTCTTAATCATAGGAAACAGACTGAGGGTTGCTGGAGGAGAGGGAGGTGAGAGGATGGGGTAACTGGGTGATGGACAATAAGGAGGGCACGTAATGAGCACTAGGTGTAATAAAGACTGATGAATCACCGACCTCTACCTATGAAGCTGATAATACATTATATGTTAATTGAATTTAAACAAAAATTTTATTTTTTTTTCAAGTTTTTATTTATTTCTTAAAAAAAAAATTTTATGCGATCAAAATGGCTCCAGGGAGAGGCAACTATAAAGACAGTAAACTGCCATGATCTTGTCGTTTAATGAAGTAGTGTGAATCCCTAAGCAGGTAAGTCGCTACCACTTCCACGTCCTGTAAATCCAGAATGCTTATTTTACAATATGTTTAGAGCACATTCTAAGTCTCTAGGCATCCTCAATTCTCAGACACATGGGAATGTAGAAGCAATGGAAGAGAAATGGCCCAACCTGTTTCCTCAAAAGACTGACATCCTGCTGGCACTCCTCTTCTTCCCAGTGTGTCTGCAGATACTCTTTAACATTTTCTTTGATGTAAGGAAATAAAATGTCCTAGATAAACAAGTTAAAAAACAAAACAAACGATTAGCTTTAGTCATTTAAGTTCAACAATCTCATTTTTGCTAACTGGAGCAAGTAAGCCACTGAAAACTACATTGGGAATATGAAATATCTGCTGTGCATATATGAGTGAAACAGAATCAAAGGGCAATAAACAAATGAACTAGGTCAAGAGTCAGAAAACTATGGCTTGAGGACCAAAATCAATCTACCTCCTGCTTTTGTAAATGAAAGTTGTTTTTTTAATTTTTTTTAAAGTAAGCTCTACACCCAATGTGGTGCTTGAACTCACAACCCTGAGATCAAGAATCACATGCTCTACCGATTGAGTCAGCCAGGCATCCCCTATAAGTGAAGTTTTACTGGAAACAGCCACACTCATGTGGTTACAGCATCAGTGGCTACTTTGGGGCCACAATGGTAGAGTTGAATATTTGTAACCAAGACCACACGGTCCATAAGTCTATTTGTTTAGCCCTTTATAGAAATAATCCAGACTCCTAAACTAGGTTGCTAGACCACAGGTCCTTGAGGGCTGGGATCAAGTACACCTCGCTCATAGCTATATCGTTGATACACACAGTATTTGGCATAAGGACATGACTCAAATATCTGCAAGAGTGGTGTCCATGCACAACAAATGCTTTAAAAAAAATTTAGCACCATGATTCTTTCTTGTTAATCAGACTACCTATAGAACACATGTAAGACAGTGACGGGCAAGACAACTCAAAAATAAATACCCTGTCAGTAATCCATACGTTGGCAAGGTGATTTCTTTTAGGTCAAAATTTTTATTTACTTACAATTGAGCATATGTACCTTTTCAGATCAAATGTGGCACACTCAATAATTATGTCAGTGTCCACTAGAGGGCATGGAAAAGAGAATCAAAAAGAAAAATATAAATCTGAGTCCCTTTTCTCAATAAGCTTAGGAATCTAGTGGGGGGACAAGAAGATGGCAGGCAAATGAAGACTTGCAATGTGGTGCAATGGGTGAGACAAGTAGAGGAGGAGCAGAATGTTGTACAATCCTAGAGTGTGATGACTGCAACAGTCTTAGCAATAACCCATCTAAAAAAGCAGAAAATGAATACACTAGGAGTGTAGACCCCAAGTATACAACTCAGAGGTCTTATATTTTAAGGAAAACCATATAATCAAGTAGAGCTCAAGGAATCTGTGTATTTAAACTCATTCACTTATTTATTTATTCAAATATTACTGAATGCCCTTTATAACTTCCAGTTACAAAATAAATAATTCACAGGGATATAAAGTACAGCAAAGAGAATATAGTCAATAACACTAATAACTTTGTATGGTTATGGATAATTAAGCTTATTGTGATCATTTCCTAATGTATAATGTATATGTCTCAGGTTCCAATGTCCACCTGAGACTAATATAATAGCGTTTGTCAACTATATATCAACAACAAAAAAAGAAAAATGAATGAATAAATAGTAGGGCTGAAGCATTTACCTCTCTTCATAATACATTATTCAAATTTCACCTGCCCTAGTAAAAATAAAGAAGTCATTCAATTTTGCTGGTTCTCATGCGGCATCCCAGTAAGTAAAGGATCATTCCCCATGTTCAATAGTATACAACAAGTAAACTGTTCGGCGTACTTGACAGAAGAGTCTTGTTTAAGCTCAATAAAAACTCATTCCTGATCTCAAAGAAGGAAAATGAAGAGCTGAGACTGACAGCTTGCTTTTTCTCTAAGACATTCCTTTTCCATACTGATATACTTCTGCTTTTCTTTAAATACTTGGTTTTCTCATCCTGCCCTACATCGTGACCCTCCTTATCCTTCCTTTCACCTACTTACTCTGCCCCACTCATGTACTGTGGTAGGACGAAAGCTGCTCCCCCTGCCCCACTCAAGCATGCCCTCTGAGAGGATGGAGAAAAACTGAAGATTTTGTGCACACACAGCCAGTCCTCTCCTCAGCACATACCACAAACTCTAACATATGTGCACAAAAAGGAAAGTAGAAAAATGTTTATTGCAGCACTGGGTGTAACAAAAATCAATGGAAGCAACTTAAATCTTCATCAGCTAGAGAACAGATAAACTCAGCTATATTCATTCATATTCTAAATCAATATATAGCAGTTAAAAATCAATGTACTGAAATTATAATAACAAACATGAATATAAACTCTAATATAAATAAACTAACAAAATGAGAGGTACTCAAGAATCTGCTATATCTAATATTTCATTTCTTTAAGATCTGAAACAAAATAATATAAAATCTAATTAGCTTTGTGGTGGGTTCATGGTCATTACATTAATCCTTTTTCTTCCTTATTTAAAACGTCTCACAATTAAAAAACAAGCCAACTTTGATCCCTCATCCTCTACCTGCTTCTTTCTCACTTGGTCATCCTCCTCCAATGTCCTATCTCCATTCCCCAACTCTCAACTGGAAACATTCCAGGGAGTGGGGGATGTTGGTTAGACTCAGGGCCTCCCAATAACTGAAAAGTCGAAATACTCAAAAGATATAAAAACACAATGGGGCATCTGGGGTGGCTCAGTGGTTGAGCATCTGCCTTTGGCTCAAGTCGTGATCCCAGGGTCCTGGGATCGAGTTCCACATTGGGCTCCCCACAGGGAGCCTGCTTCTCCCTCTGCCTGTGTCTCTCCCCCCCTCTCTAATGTCTCTCATGAAAAAATAAATACAACCTTAAAAAAAAATTTTTTTAAAAGAACCTTAAAAAAAAATGCATGCAGTGCTACAGACTACCTTGTGCTTCACAAAGCCCAACTTCCCATATCCAGTTTTACTAGTCCCAAAAACAATTTATGAAGAGCCTGTGAATCCTGAGAGCCCAAGTCCTTCACCTCTGGGGGAGAAGAGAAGAGTACAGACTCTAGGCAGTATGCTAGACTGGGTCCTACCTTTTGCCTTTTATTGCTGTGTTCAACTTAACTTCTCCAAGCCTCTGTTTTCACATCTGCTAAATGGGAATGTTAGTACCAAGCATGGTCATTGTAGCAATCAGAGATAGAAAGCACCTAGATCTTACCACTTACTATATTCTCCAGCACAAACAAACATTTAAACTGGGCAAGGATCACCTTTGACCCAAATTTAGTAATAAATAATAGCAGAGAAGTTCCCAGAGGATAAATCACAAGGACAATCAATTCATACGTTCAACTTTTACTGAGGACCTACTGAGTGCCAGACACCTCTGATAACTAAGTTATGAACACAGCCTCTCTCCTCAGAGGACTCACAGAAATAAAGGGTGCAAGGTTTTAAATAATTGTAAACTTTTAGGAAAAGCTTTAAAAGTTAGAGATTAAGGCAGCCTGGGTGGCTCAGTGGTTTAGCACTGCCTTCAACCCAGGGCATGATCCTGGAGACCCGGGATTGAGTCCTGTGTCAGGCTTCCTGCATGGAGCCTGCTTCTCCCTCTGCCTGTGTCTCTGCCCCCTCTCTCTGTGTCTCGTGAAGAAATAAATAAAAATAAAAGTTAGAGATTACTTCAGAATTCCTGATCATCCAATTTGCCCCTTTCCCCTAGACCTAAAACTACCATCTGCACTGAGTAAACACACAAGCTTGGCAATGAAGGCAGAACTTAGTATAACCTGTGGAGTATCAAGACTACTTGGGACTGACATGATAGCAGACTTCGATTTTAGTGCAAAAGTGTTATTGCATCATATAAAAGTACATGGCGCAAATAACTAAATCATGAAGACTTTATCCTCTTCTTTCAACATACTTTTTGAGCAACTTTTTTTATAAGATAAATAAAATGCCTTCAAGTTGCTTATTTTTTAAAGAACCAATAATTATATGAATTGTATGTGTTTTGATAATGCATAAGAATGCTCTAATAAAAACAGACTTTGTAAACCTAATGTTTATCACCCAACCCTACCCATTGAACATTTTCAGGCTTTAAAAGTAATTCCAGGGAACCCTGGGTGGTGCAGCGGTTTGGCGCCTGCCTTTGGCCCAGGGCACGATCCTGGAGACCTGGGATCAGGTCCCACGTCGGGCTCCTGGTGCATGGAGCCTGCTTCTCCCTCTGCCTGTGTCTCTGCCTCTCTCTCTCTCTCTCTCTCTCTCTGTGTGTGTGACTATCATGAATAAATAAAAATTTAAAATAAAATAAAATAAAAGTAATTCCAGAAAAAACTGTGACGACAAATGTTTTAACTTCAGTCATAAGCCATCTATGGGTAATTCCAGAATATTATAGTATTAAAAAATGCTGCAATAAACCCAGGGTTCTATAAATGTGTGAAATACTTTGGTCCACCAAGCACCTAAGGCACTGATATGGTTAAGTAGTACACATAACAAAAGACCATAAAACTAAATAAGAGTATTCATCTTTCAGGAGACTATGGTCAAGGTCCACTAAATGCTGGAGGGGATACTATAGAAACAGGAATTTTATTATTCCACGTAGCTCACTGGTAACTTTCTGAAAGAGCCCCATTAAGGCTCCTGAAGGGCCACAACATTTCTGAACATCTAATTAATTTTTTTTTAAAGATTTTATTTATTTATTCATGAGAGACACAGAAAGAGAGAGAGAGGCAGAGGGAGAAGCAGGCTCCATGCAGGGAGCCTGATGTGGGACTCGATCCCGGGACTCCAGGATCACGCCCTGGGCCGAATGCAGGCTCTAAACCACTGAGCCACCCAGGTGTCCTGAACATCTAATTAAAGAAGGCACCTCATTAATGTTTAGAAGTCCAAATATGGATCTGCTCTACGGTCAAGTGATTGTTTCAATAAAAAGGTCATAGAATCAATAAGAATAAAATAGTTGCTGTAATGTTTACCCAAGTCTCCTTTGAGGAAAATGGATAATAAAAAGGCAATGGGTAATACTTAGAGTACTGCTATTTAAAGAAACTATTTTAAAAGCCTTCCACCGAACCACTACAGCATAACAAATGATTTCAAGTATTTGAGAACTTCAAACTTTTTTATCCAGGGGTGCCTGCCTTATTTCAAATAAAAATGAAATAAAATATTTTTAAAAGTAAAAATAAACAAATAAAACTTTTTCAGCCAGAAGATTAAACAACACAAAGGCAGTATTGATGGACTATTTTTCTATTAATCTCAGAAGTAGAAAGCAAAGGAAAATTAAGTGGCTTGATGGGTCTTAGAAACAAATCACAGGGATCCCTGGGTGGCGCAGCGGTTTGGCGCCTGCCTTTGGCCCAGGGCGCGATTCTGGAGACCCAGGATCGAATCCCACATCGGGCTCCCAGTGCATGGAGCCTGCTTCTCCCTCTGCCTATGTCTCTGCCCCTCTCTCTCTCTCTCTGTGACTATCATAAATAAATAAAAATAAAAAAAAATTAAAAAAAATTAAAAAAAAAGAAACAAATCACATTCTCTAAATAAGAAATAAAACAGGTTACAAATATACTACATAAACCCATCCTAGGGAATATCTAATGCACAGAACAAAATCGAGGGGAACATGGCTATTTACAAAGTTTCTCGCTGGGTCAGGAAATTGCAAGGAAAAAACTTTTTTGCATGACTATTTTCTGCAATGACAGTATATAATCTTTGTAATTGAGGTATAACTGACATATATTAGTTTCAGGTGTACAACATAGTGATTTGTTATATGCATATAATATTGTGAAATGACCATAAGCCTAATTAAACATCCATCACCACAAATTTTTTCTTGTGATGAGAACTTTTAAGATCTACTTTCTAAGCAACCTTCAAATATACAATAACAGTATCATTAACTATAGTCACCATGCTGAACATTACAAGCCAGGGCTTAATTATTTTATAATTGTAAGTTTGTACCCGCTTGGACACTTTCAATGATGGGAATTTGCTACTTCTTGGAGTGGTCCAATGCCATCTGTCAGACACCTTCAGCAGTTGTGGTATTAAAATTGCTCCTTAAATATCCTTCCTGAAGACCATACTAGCAACTACCAGAAGTTTCGTGCTCTCATTGCTATATGGGGCCACAGAGGCTCTATCTTCAATGGGGCAAGTAGGGACGTAACCCTTCCCCTTGGAAATCAGAAGCTTTTAGGAATGAACATTAGATTTCATCATCTACATTGAAATTGAATTAATAAATGCATTGCTAGATAAGAAAAAATTATCTTCTAAATCCTATTAAGGAGATCAATTTAAGAAAGATAAACTATAATTAACTGCAATGAATCACATCACACAAGGAAAGGTTATCATTACAAGGGGCTAGTAGCTGGGATATGGTTTTAAAAAGAGGCACAGGGACACCTGGGTGGCTCAGCAGGTGAGCGTCTGCCTTTGGCTCAGGACGTGATCCCGGAGTTCCGGGATCGAATTCTGCATCGGGCTCCTGCATGGAGCCTGCTTCTCCTCCCTCTGCCTGTGTCTCTGCCTCTCTCTGTGTGTCTCTCATAAATAAATAAATAAAATCTTTAAAAATAACAATTAAATAATAATAAATAAATAAATAAATAAATAAATAAATAAAGGGGGGATCCCTGGGTGGCGCAGTGGTTTAGCGCCTGCCTTTGGCCCAGGGCGCGATCCTGGAGACCCAGGATCGAATCCCACATCGGGCTCCCGGTGCATGGAGCCTGCTTCTCCCTCTGCCTGTGTCTCTGCCTCTCTCTTTCTCTCTCTCTCTCTCTGTGACTATCATAAATAAATAAAAATTAAAATAATAATAATAATAATAAAAAAGAAACACAGAGACAGATATCAGTATCTCTGGAGTTTCAGAGAAGGTAACCTGATTGCCCTAGAGTTCTAGCCCCTAAGCAGTGGAAGGAAAATGGAAGGAACTGACTTGGTTTTTTTTTTTGTACCCCAGAAAGAGAGCAGGGAGAGAAGCTTAAGCAGGCTCCACGTCCAGCAGAGAGCCCAACGCAGGGCTCAATCTCATAACCCTGAGATCGTGAATCATGACCTGAGCCAAAACCAAGAGTCAGAGGATTAACCATTGAGTCACCCAGGTACCCTAACAATTACCTTTTTGAATCCACCTGCCATCCCTATGAGGTGACCCCTCTGAACACATGAAGAAGCTGAGGTCCAAAAAAGGTTTCACTGCTGGTATAGAAGTAAAGGCAGGATTCAAATCCAGGCTATCAAAACCCATGCCTAAGCCTATCCAACTCTGTGGATGGATGACTTCAGGGAGCACTTCTCACTGGGACCACCCAATTCCCTGGATCTGGTATTCTCTACAGAAATTTCTAATAAACCTTTGGTTTCTCAAATACATTTGTATTAAGAAAATGGGAGATTTGGGTTTACGGGGCAGTTCTGTAACATTTATAATAAATAGTAGCAATAATACAAGCAGTTATAGTAAGAGTGGGAGTAACTGCCAACATTTACTGAGCCTTGTTATTCCAGGCACCTCTATCTATAGTCAATCTTTAGTGACTTCATCTAATCTCAAGATTTTAAAAACTATCTATTGCTGATGATCCTCAAATCCATAGCTTTAGCATGGACCTTCTCCCTGAACTACCAAGCACTCTAAATTTATTCAATGAATTAATGAATGGTCTAAAAGATCTCATTTCAAATCTCATAACCCTATGAAACAACTGCTATTATTTCTTCCATTTTTATACACGCATATAAAGGTTAAATACAAACAGACTACAGTAACAATTTATCAATCGGGTCTTTTTTTTTCTTTTTTTTTGGTTTGAAGAGCCAGATCCCGGAGTTTCATCCTCCTGGCTACAGGGATCTAATGAGCTTAACTGAACCTACAAGGCCTAGCCCACGGGTTAGCCAGCCTCTTGGAGCATACCAAGTGAACTGCCCAACACTGGCCTGACCATGGCTCCTCTCCAAAGTCCCACCCAGGTCCCACTGCCATGATTACCATTAGTTTCCAAATTATGAATCTTAGTGTCTCTTTACTCAGTGAAGGGTGTCAGTCGCACACTTTTTAGACTTAAAGAACTTGTTAGAAGGTCACATAATCAATTATTGAAAAAAATAATCAAGTTAATGCAGCCCTCATGTACACACCCTGAGGACAAAGAATCCTCCTTTTCTGTATTGAAGACTTCTGTCTTTGAAAAGAAATCCACGCTTCTGAAATGGAGTCCCCTGGGAAGAGGTCCCGGGAGGCCCCAGGAAGGCCTCTGAAGACAGGGCTACTGACTATCCACACATACTTTACAACAGGAGTGATGGAGAACTGGATACAACAGGCTCACAGAAGGCTGGCTTCCTCATCCCTGACTCCCTCCCACCTCCACCAAAGCCAATTTTGAAAATTAAAAATTGAGTTAATAAATATGAAAATCCAAAGTATCACACAGAAATAAGCTTTTACTATAAAAAGAATGTCTTTCTTTCTTTAGTTAAGGGGTAACATGGGGGTAAGCTGTAAGAATGGAAAATTTTAAGAATCATCATACAAGGGAGGACTTCTCAGAGCTAAATACAGGTTGTCCTTAAAAAGTTTATCTGGGGGCAGCCCAGGTGGCTCAGTGGTTTAGCGCCGCCTTCAGCCCAGGACCTGATCCTGGAGACCTGGGATCGAGTCCCACATCAGGCTCCCTGCACGGAGCCTGCTTCTCCTTCTGCCTGGGTCTCTGCCTCTCTTTCTCTCTGTCTCTCATAAATAAATAAAATCTTAAAAAAAAAAAAAGCTTATCTGAGCAAGAGAGAGGCCTACCTACATATTTAAAAAGTGTTGTATATTATAATTGGTGCCTGGGGAGTAGATCAGACTACATTTCTTTGAATAATCTCAATTATTGTATGCATTGGAAAAAGTCAGAAGGAACGTTCACCAAATTCTTAATGGTCACTCTAGGTGGCAGGAGCAAAAGAAGACATTCACTCTCTAAGCTATATTCTTCTGTAATGTTTGCAATTTATAATTCCTCTATCCTCACAGTAACAGATATAAGTTTACGTAGGTTAATAATTTAGCTTTTCAACTTAATTTTAGTTGTTAATAAAATTTCTATCTGTCAGGGTGCCTGGGTGGCTCAGTGGTTGAGTGTCTGCCTTTGGCTCAAGTTGTGACCCCAGGGTCCTGGGATGGAGTGCTTCTCCCTCTGCCTCTGTCTCTCTTCCTGTGTCTCTCATGAATAAATAAATAAAATCTTTAAAATATAAAAAATAAAACTTCCATTTTTCATGATTTTTTTTAAGGTAAGCTCTACCCTCAACGGGGTTTGAACTTAAAATCCTGAGATCAAGAGTTGCATGCTCTTCTGGCTGAGCCATCCAGGCACCCCTCTTTCATAGTCTTTAATGTCCATTTTTAGCTCATTTCTTCTTTGGACTTCTAGGTTTTAGAAATGTTGGATTATGGGATCCCTGGGTGGCGCAGCGGTTTGGCGCCTGCCTTTGGCCCAGGGCGCAATCCTGGAGACCCGGGATCGAATCCCACGTCGGGCTTCCGGTGCATGGAGCCTGCTTCTCTCTCTGCCTGTGTCTCTGCCCCTCTCTTTCTCTCTCTGTGTGACTATCATGAATAAATAAATAAAATCTTTAAAAAAAATTAAAAAAAAAAAGAAATGTTGGATTAATAGAAATTCTAATGTCACCCTGGAAACACTGCAGTTAAGTTGCATGTGTTCAAATAAGTAGCATCTTAAGGAATTCTGAAATAGCAAGGATAGCAGAGGCTAGGAGAAACTTAATCTCAGCCATGCCCATTCTGGAATGCATCATACCACCATCACAAAGCATCGACTGAATGCCTTATGTGATTTTGAATTTCTAGGTTTTAGATTGTACAGGGTCCCAATCAATTCATATGTACAATGTTTAGCTATATAACTGTAGGCCATTACCCTAATAACCTACCAGGCTTTCTATCTTATAAGGAAATTAAACAGATGCTATTAAAATTTTAAAAAGGGGTGCCTGGGTGGTGCAGTTGGTTAAGTCTGCCTCCGGCCCAGGCCATGATGATCCCAGAATCCTAGAAATGAGCCCGCATCTGGCCCTCTGCTCAGCGAGGGTTTGCTTCTCTCCTCTGCCCCCAGCCTCCACTCACGCACGCTCTCTCTCTCTAATATATAAATAAAGTATTTAAGGACACAAATACAACACAAAACAAAGGCAGCACATGCTGCAGCGGCAAATGCATGGCCCCATAAAAATGTGAGGACTCTAAAATTCCTGCCTAAACAAAGTTCTTTAAGAGCAGAAGTCAAGTCTTACCTATGTATTCCCATGACCTAGCACAATAAATATTTAAGTTAATGAGTACATGGAACCAACCTGCACTTGGAGAGGAAAAAAGTATTACATTCCAAGCTGGAGGAACAGTAGTGGCATAAAAGAACATGACCTGAATAGGCATGTTTAGCTATAAGTGTAACAGAGCACACCCGGGTGGCTCAGTGGTTGAGCGTCTGCCTTCGGCTCAAGGCATGATCTTGGGGTCCTGGTATCAAGTCCTACATTGGGCTCCCCATAGGGAGCCTGCTTCTCCATCTCCCTGTGTCTCCACCTCTCTCTCTCAGTGTCTCTCATGAATAAATAACATCTTAAAAAAAAAAAACGTGTAACAGAATAGTGGGATAGGAAATTGGAAAACCCTGTTCAAAAAAAAAAAAAAAACCTGTTCACTGAAGTTCAGGAATTGAAACTTTATCTCTTAGCCAACAGGAAACCACAAAGGAATTCCATGATGCAAAGACAACTCATTTATATACCTGTCTTCCTTACCAGGTTCCATGAGGATGATGGCTGGGTCTTAAGGATTTTGGATCCCTAGCAGAGCCTGGCACATGATAGGTATTCAAATAAATGTGACAGAGGGAAGGAAAGATTATGCAAGTGCTGTGACACAAAATGATCTGGAATAAGAGACCAGAAATTCAGATCAGTAGTGCTTTCCATCCACTTTTTTTTTTTTTTAAGATTTTATTTATTTATTCAAGAGAGACATGGAGAGGCAGAGAGAGAGACATAGGCAGAGGGAGAAGCAGACTCCATGCAAGGAGCCCAATGCGGGACTCAATCCCAGGACTCCAGAATCACACCCTGAGCCAAAGGCAGATGCTCAACCACTGAGCCACCCAGGCATCCCTCCATCCGTTTCTTGATATACTCAGACCCAGTACAGTGATTCTCCAAAGGCTCTTCCCTTTGCTTCTGGTTGAACCAACAAAAATCCTCTCACATACCATTATGGGTATATCTCCCTTTGGGAAACAGTACTAAGCAATAGGGAAAGTTTGGAGGAATGTTAAACAAACCACCAACAGCTACTTTTCAAGAAAGTCCTGCCATTCCAATGCTTCCACAAATTATTTGAGATTAGACATGTTTTGGGTCCCGTTCTTACCATATTTTTGACTTGGGTCATAAGCAAAGGTGGAGGTAAAAAAAATGGTAAAAAAATGTGAAGCAGGTGGGTTTCAGTAAAGTCACTTTTCCTTAGTGACTCTTCACAAGCGCTTTCTGTATTAATCTGGCACTTCTTGCGTTACTCTGTTTCTTTTATTTTTTTAAGATTTTATTTATTTATTCATGAGAAACACAGATAGGGAGGCAGAGACATTGGCAAAGGGAGAAGCAGGCTCGGATGTGGGACTCGATCCCAGGACCCCGGGATCACAACCTCAACCAAAGGCAGACACTCAACCACTGAGCCGCCCAGGTGCACCTATAATCACTGTTTCTATGGAACTTTATAATTTTCAAAGTCTTTTGCATTCCACTTCATTCAGTCTTCATCGCCACCTTATAAGCACAACAGATCCTATTACCTCATCCTTGCAGGTGAAAAAGCCTTAAGTTCATAGAGTGAATGAAGACAGGGAATATGACTCAATTGGAGTTACTGGTGTCAATAATAAACAGCACAGACAGAAAGAGTTTCTAATTTGCTGTGCCTTGACGGTTGTCTTTTAGTAGCTTCCTATTGAGGGCAGAATGGGCATCATATACTTCTCATGCTGAAAACATGAGAAGCAATAATACTTCAATGGATGTTAAATAATTCAAATGGATGTTAAACTGAAGTTGGGATATACTATCAGACGACACGAGCTCTCTTCCTGGAAAGACCATAAACTTAACATAGCAGTTTTCATGAGAAAGAAATGTCAACTTCAACATTTCCCAATTATTATCCCCTAAAATATACTGCTGAAATATAAAAGAACATAAAAGAGTAAATTACAACCATTGTTAAATAATCAAGAATACATTATCCATTTCTAAAAGTGTTTTAACATAAAATATATCTCAAAAAAATTTATTAAACACCAGGAAAAGTATACAAGCAGGATTACGTTTTTAAAGGGAATCAAGAGGGCACCTGGCAGGCTCAGTCTGTGGAGTGTGCGAATCTTGATCTTGGGGTTGAGTTCAAGTCCCACAATGCAGGCACCTGGGTGGCTCAGTGGGGTAAGCATCTGTCTTTGCTCAGGTCATGATCCTGGAGTCCCAGAATCAAGCCCCGCAACAGATTGCCTGCTCAATGCAGAGCCAGCTTCTCCCTCTCCCTCTGTCCCTCTGCTCCCCACTCATGTTCTCTCTCTCACATAAATAAATAAATAATATCTTCAGGACTTATATTGGGTGTAGAGTCTGCTTAAAAATAATATCTTAGGGCAGCCCCGGTGGCGCAGAGGTTTAGCGCCACCTGCAGCCTGGGGTGTGATCCTGGAGACCCAGGATCGAGTCCCACATCAGGCTTTCTGCATGGAGCCTGCTTCCTCCTCCGCCTGTGTCTCTGCCTCTCTCTTCGCTCTCTCTGAATGAATGAATAAATAAAATCTTAAAAAAAAAAAAAAAAAAAAAAGAAAGAAAGAAAGAAAGAAAACAATTCTTTAGGAAAAAATAATAATATCTTAAAAAATAGGCACTTGGGCCTAGGTGGCTCAGTCAAATGTCTAACTCTTGGTTTCAGCTCAGGTCATGATCTCATGGGTCCCGGGATAATAAAAAAAATTATTTTAAACAAATAATCTTTAAAAATAAATGCAATTAAAATCTTTTTATCATTTTGACTTTCAATTAAATCGGTATCTGCTATTTCAAATAAATATTATTTATAGGATCAAGGATTTGTCTAATTCATATTTCCTAACATATAAAGTTTAGTTTGAGGGATGCCTGGGTGGCTCAGCAGTTGAGCGTCTATCTTTGGCTCAGGGCATGATCCTGGAGTCCTGGGATCGAGTCCCACTTTGGGCTCCCTGCAAGGAGTCCGCCGCTTCTCCCTCTGCCTGTGTCTCTCATTAATAAATAAATAAAATCTTTAAAAAAAAATAGTTTAGTCTGAGATCTTTTCTTCCCCTTAGTCTAATTCAAAACCTTGCCAAATATCTCATTCTCTAAGGTAAAACTCCAGCCCCTAAACTGTCTTTACCAACCTCCATACCAGCACAATCCTTAAACACCAACAACAATCTTAAAAAGGTCACATCTTAAATATTATAGATTTCATCCAACACCATTACTGATAAATTTCAAAACAAAAGTGGAGCCATTACAAATTTTCATTCCTATGTAGCCTAGAACCTATAAAGGCATTTATTAGAAATGTTTGTGCTATTCAAGTATGGTAAAGGGGAAAATTCTCCCACTCTCAGATATCCATATCCTAAACCTCAAAACCTATGAATGTTACATTATATGGCAAAGGCACTATAGACATGATTAAATTAAGAATCAATGGGCAGTCTGGGTGGCTCAGCGGTTTAGCGTCACCTTCAGCCCAGGGCCTGATCCTGGGGACCCAGGATCGAGTCCCGCATTGGGCTTCCTGTGTGGAGCCTGCTTCTCCCTCTGCCTGTGTCTCTGACTCTCTCTCTCTGTCTGTGTCCCATGAACAAATAAAATCTTAAAAAAAAAAAAAAAAAAAAAAAGAATCAAGACGGGAAGATTATCCTTGGATTATGCGGTTGGCCCTAATACAATCACAAGGATCCTTAAAGGCAAAAGGAAGTAGGAAAGTCAAAGTCAGAGAGTGAGAGACTGGCCTGAAGATGGTATGAGGTTGGCTCTGAAGACAGAGGAAAAGCCCATGAACCAGGAAATGTGGGTAGCTTCTATAAACTAGGAAAGGCAGAAAAGTTTTTCTAGAATTTTCAGAAGGGACATAACCCAGCCAAAACCTTGCTTTGAATTCCATGAGATCCATTTCAGAGTTGACCCTCCAGAAGTGTAACATGATAAATCTGTACTGTCTTAAACCACTAAGTTTGTGGTAATCTTGTTACAGCAACCATGAGAAACTAACACAACAGGTTTAGCAAAGCACTATTTACCTGCCCATTTACTAGGATACTATCCCAAAGGCTTATTACATAGGTCCCTACTGTACATACATATTCAATTAAATAAACATTTAAGTGTACTATCTAGTCAGTCCTGTAAGTACACATAACTCCTTGCTAACATTCTATTTGTCCTTTAAGAACGGTGCTTTTGCTTTACACATCAGTTCTGAAAGACAATTTGCAAAAACTGGGAAGTAGCCACTTGCATAGTGCTTTGGTGTCTACTAGGCTTATTGCATTACTTTGCTCTCTTGTATACATCCTTACTGATCCATAACCAATTTGCTTAACTCTTTGAGAGATTGTGGTTCTGTTAATGATGACAGACCTTCTCTAATTCATCTATACTCTCTTGCTTGATCTAGTTTATTGTATCAAGCCATTAGAAGAGAGCAGTGCTAACAGGCCTACGCATAGGTATAATTTAGAAATCTGTATGAAGCCTAAATACTTAAAGTGTGATACACAGAGATCAGTAGCAACATCACCTGGGCTCTGTGAGAAATTTTTTTTTAATTTTTATTTATTTATGATAGTCACACAGAGAGAGAGAGAGAGAGGCAGAGACATAGGCAGAGGGAGAAGCAGGCTCCGTGCACCGGGAGCCTGACGTGGGATTCGATCCCAGGTCTCCAGGATCGTGCCCTGGGCCAAAGGCAGGCGCTAAACCCCTGCGCCACCCAGGGATCCCTCTGTGAGAAATTCAACATCAAGTCGAATACCAGATCTTCTGAATCAGAAACTACATTTTAGCAAGATCCCTAAATGATCTGTATACACACTGATGTCTGAGAAGCACAGATATCAAGAGCCTTTGGCTAGGGTACTCACCATGCCTCACTTAATATTTTTAGGGGCAAAAATCCCAATCAGATTCATATTTTCAGTTAATGGGATCTTCTTAATTATTAACAGGATTTTATTCTCAAGCACAAAGTTTTCCAAAGACATAAATGGAAAACATGTCCCCTGCCCACTGTTCCCTAATAAGGTTTGTTAGGATGGTAGATGAAATATAGATGTAAACAGATTCATTTATTTTACAAAAAATTTTTAAGGGCTAAACACTCATTAAATGTCCACATTAGCCTTATGTGGTAGATATCCTCACAATACATATAGCTGAGGAAATATGTACCTTGACTCAGAGTTATTAACTAACTTGCCATAAAACAGAGAGGAGCCAGAATGCTAATCCAGACCTGTTCAGTGCTCAAGCCCATCCGCATAAATACTACTCGATACTATCAATCTTCATTATTTGTGAATTCCATACTTGCAAATTTTCCTAATACTAATCAAAACATATTTGTAACCTCATAATCAATACTTGCAGCAAGGTGGCAAAAATCTGTAAACACTTGATCATACACATTCCCAGCACAAAGTGACAATCTGCTTTCTTATTTCACCTCTCATAGTTTAAACAAGCATCCTTTTCAGAGTCTATTTAGTGCTGTATTTTTTTTTATTTTTTTGCATTTTGTGCTTTCTGTTGATGATTTTGCAGTTCAAAATGGCCCCCAAGCAAAATGCTGAAGTGTGACCTAGTGTTCCTAAGCACAAGAAATTGTGTGCCTTAGGGAGAAAATACATGTGTTTAGATAGGCTTCATTAAAGCAGGAGTTACAGGCTGTGAGTTCAGTGTTAATCAATCAACCATATACATTAAATAAGAGGAACAGAAACACACATAAGACAAGGTTACATATTGATTAGCTGACAGAAATGTTGTGATTAGAGGCCCACAGGAACCTAGCCCTGTATTTCCTTTAGGGGCAATGATTCATTATTTGCCAATACAGGGTTCTCAGTGACTTTGTAGAAATCGTTATCTTTTTTTTTTTTTTTTGCAGAAAATAACTACCTCAACTGTTATTACATACACATGTTAGATGTACATGTCAACACATAATAGGAAAGCCACCAAATTAAAGATTATTTTCAGAAATAAGAGGATAATTTTCTCCAAACCCACAAACAATAGTTCCTGACAGAATGACTACAGAAACTGGTGATGGTGTTATTTCATAGGCTAACAGACTAAAAACACTGGAACAATACAATATACAAAGTCAGAAAATAAATACTACAACACCACAGACAAAAATCAAGTGGTGGCTCCATGGTGCATGCAAGATAATTCAATGCAGTAAGGGAAGAGAGCATAATAACATCTGTTCACATTTATTATTTTAACTCATCTTCAAATTCTAATTCTATTTTATAACTTAATAGTATGTATACATAACACACAAATTTTTTAAAAGATTTACTTATTCAGGAGAGAGAGAAGGGAGGGAAAGAAAGAGAATTCCAAGCAGACTCTCTGCTGAGCTCAAAGCCTGATGCAAGGCTTTATTTCCCACGACCCTGAGAGATCATGACCTGAACGGAAATCAAGAGTCGGACGCTCAACTGACTGAGCCACCGAGGAGCCCCCGCAATTTATAAATTCTGTTGGCAGTGCCTGCTCCAATTCTGTTGATGGTGTACATGCCCAAAAAATGTTAGGAGATCAGCACTATAAACGATCAAAATCAGTACCCGAAAAGAAAACCAACTCCAGAAGCACGTGTCCTACAGTGAGGGGCAGGACAGGAGGCTGAGAATTCAGATGCACAGGAAAACACTGAAGGGAAGCTGGGCTCTAGTGCTGCTCTGCCCCCAACAAGTTGTGATGATCCTCACATAGGACCTCCCTCCAGGCATCAGTTTATGAGAAGTTAATGAGCTGGTTCCAACATTCACTGCATGATCCTAGCTAGGAGCCTCCCTCATCCTAGAATTTGATAATTCTACAACTCGGAAAAAGATAGAACAGCTGGTAAATAAAACCAGTTTTTGTTGTCTGATGTGAGAGGCATGTTGTGATAGAGCAGCAGGCTGCCCAGAGAACACCACTTCCTAGACTGGCAGGAGTCTAGGGAATCCCGTGAGATAGCATGACTTACTGAAAAATGGAAATCAATCTCCACTGATTCCTCAAAAGGAATGACT
Organism: Canis lupus dingo; assembly: GCF_003254725.2. Lineage (NCBI taxonomy): Eukaryota > Metazoa > Chordata > Mammalia > Carnivora > Canidae > Canis > Canis lupus. The sequence continues at coordinate 6,433,187 of NC_064274.1, read as the reverse complement.
TCCTAAGGGTCTTTCTTTCAAGGGCAATTTTTGACAGTACACAATTTTCACAGTATACATGCACTATAGAACCAAATCTCCAAAGACTCAACTATCCTTACTGTGGTTCGGTTCCAGTTCACTCCTAAACCTCTCACCAAGAGGCAGTATAAACTGAACTTTGTTACAATATCCTTTTAAGGTACTTCTGGTTAACTAAAGTGCTCTCATATCAACTGTGTCATTTCACATACACAAAAGCCAAAGACACAGCAATCATTGTGGTTTCATTTTGGAGGTCAAGAGCAATAATCTGAAGAGTAAGAGTTTTTGAGTCAGGACAGTTTGGGTTCAAATCCTCCCAATTTTCAATTTTTAAGAACCTTAGTTTTCTGTCAGTAAAATGTGGACAATGACGTGGACAATGCACACACCTCACAGTGTTCTCAGGATGAGTTAAGTACACAAGTTGCATATATATATATATATATATATATATATATATATATATATATCAATGTTTGTTTCCACAGAAAGTAGGGCTGTATGTCCTACATACTTAATGTGACTCACAAAGTCCAAAATAGAACAAACAGGCACCTGGGAGGCTCAATCCACTAAGTGTCTGCCCCTGGCTTAGGTCATAATCTCAGGGTACTGGGATCAAGCCCCAAGTCAGGATCCCTGCTCAGCAGGGAGTGTGCTTCTCCCTCTCCATCTGCCTCCCGCCCCCGCCCCTCACTCTTGCTCGCTCTCAAATAAATAAAATAAATCTTCAAAGTAGAACAAACATCTTCCAATTCCCACCTCCATGCTCAGAGGTTCAAGGATATAATTTAGTATCTCTTTAATAGGTGTTCAAAAGATTGGTCCTTGACATACTCTGCTGAAAATTTATTCAAGTAAATTTGTTAAATGTCACTCTCTTAAAGACGCATTAAGCATTTATGTGTGTATGTGTATAAAAGCTCTGAGAAGTTGTGCAATAAAGAAACCAGTTGAACTTATATAGCCTAACATTTCCCAAAATGCATTTAATAACGAATCCTTTTTGCAGAATTACTATAAATATCCACAGACTTCACTTCTTCTGAATATACTTTTGGAAACATCAGATTTGATAAACTAATGTGTAACAAATTAATAGTAAGTTATTAAATTATAACAGATAATGTGAATAAAATAATAATAATAAAACTAAAATAACAACAAGACCAAGTACAAGAAACTATCCTTCATTTCAGAACATTGGGTGTTACATTCAACTGATGAATCACTAAACTCTACGCTGATACGAATATACTAAGTTGAATTTAAATCTGAAAAATTAATAAAATTTAAGAAATAAACAAAACACCCTAGATCATTTTTTGCAGCCTTCCTTGACCTTACCTATAAGTCAATGTCAAACTAAAAAAAAAAAAATCTACTTAGGTCATGAAGGCATTTTAATTCTCAGAAAGATAGTAGAATAAGTCTATCACAAAGATTTCAAGAAGTGGCTCATAATATCATCTGGTAAAAGACAGGATTGGTTGGGCAGGGCGGGTTTGGAGAGGTGGGAGAGGCAACTATGTTTTGTTACAAAATTGATTTGCATAAGATATCCTAGATATCCTCTGCCTGCAGAGGCCTCTGGTGTGATTAAAAACTGAGGAAAAAAAGTCAAACTAGATTTCCTAAGAATTTGTGCTAAGATGGTATTGTAATTCTCTAAAAAACTTGTAAGTGAAAAAAATAAAAAAAAAAAAAACTTGTAAGTGGTTGTTATATTGGAGTCCTAAAAGTGTACAGATTTTAATCCACAGAAGAAAATCCTTATCACAGGTAATTTTAAAAATAAAACTTTTAAAAATTTAAGACTCAGACTGCTCAATTTGTTGGAAGACGAGTTTTTCAACTACGTTGTCAACAGTATCCCTACTATTATTGTATGCAAACCCTTCTAGACAATGCTTTCATCTTAAAACTCTAGAAGTCAAAGCGTAGATTAGACCTGAGAATTTTTTAAATTATATTAATATTTGATATCTAGGGGCGCCTGGGTGGCTCAGTGGTTGAGACTCTGCCTTTGGCTCAGTTTGTGATCCCAGGGTCCCGGAATCGAGTCTCTGCCTCTCTCATGAATAAATAAAATCTTAAACATTGTTTTGATATTTATTCTAATAGAATATAGGTATTTTTTTGAAGATTTTTTATTTGTTCATGAAAGAGAGAGAGAGAGAGAGGGGCAGAGGGAGAAGCAGGCTCCATGCGGGGAGCCTGCTGCGGGACTCGATCCCGGGACTCCAGGACCACATCCTGGCTAAACCAGTGAGCCACCCGGGGCCGCCCGAATATAGGTAAAATTTTTTAAAGCCCAGCTATAACGCAGAGCTCGCGAATAAGCCTACGAAGTAGGTGTAGACAGTTGCTTGGTTAATAGTGACGCCCTAGGATAGAGGCTTTGGGCAAGAGCTTCAAGTTTCCATGATTTTCAGAGAAAAATGAACGGAATCTAGACCTTTTTGTGCTACAGGCTAATGAATCAGCGTTCCACAGTGATTAACAGTCCAATAACACGAAGAGTGCTACTCGGCCATTACCAGCAGGAGTGAAAAGGGGCGAGTCAGCCGGGCTACCTGAAAAGTCATCTTGAGGGGATCCCCGGGTGGCGCCGCGGTTTGGCGCCTGCCTTTGGCCGAGGGCGCGATCCTGGAGACCCGGGGTCGAGTCCCACATCGGGCTCCCGGTGCATGGAGCCTGCTTCTCCCTCTGCCTATGTCTCTGCCTCTCGCTCTCTCTCCGTGTGACTATCATAAATAAATAAATATTAAAAAAAAAAAAAGCCATCCTGACACTCCCGTCCACGTCTTAGGGACTGGAAGCCTCCAGGCCCCCGCCCGCCGCCGCCGCCGCCGCGCCGAAGCCAGCCCAGAGCCCGGCGGACGCAGCGCACCTGGCGGAGGGGGCGGGGCGCCCCGTCTCCCCACGCGGGCGGGTCTGCCCGCCGCCGCCCCCCTCCGCCAGCCACCATCCCGTCCCCACCCGCGTCCCACCCATCGGCATCTGACCGAGAGCAGGGGCTGGCGACGAAGGGCCTATCCCCGCAACCTGCCGCACGGCAGCCTTTCTACTCCCTCCCCCCACGGCGAGTGCAGCGCCACGCCGCCTCTCCCACGCCTTAGGTCAGGTCTCTGGTCCAGGGTGGGCAGCACTTAAAAGAAAAGAAAGAAAGAAATGTTTTTAATTGCTTTCAAGCACCGCTCCCTTCCGCCCCTCACCTTCACGAAAGCAATCGGGGTTGTGGTACCTTCGACATCTAACAGGATGACGGTGACTTCGGCGGGCACGGGAAGCACGACCATCTCCCTGCCGGATGCAAGCACCGGAATCGGCCTACTAGCGGGAGGGCGGAGGGCGGCGCCCACTGCGCCCCGACACGGTCCTGGGCTGCCCACGGCCCCGCGGGAACGTGCCGCCCGGCACCCGCGTGCGGCCCGGAGCACGAGGGGCAGGGCCGCGCCGCCCAAGGCGCACAGCACCGCGGCACGGGCGTCCGCCGCCACCCAGCAGCCCGGGCCCGAGGCCGACACCACGTGGGCGGGGGGAGGGGCGGCCTCGCGGAGCCCGAGCGGGCGGGGGCGGGCACAGGCGGCGACGCCGATTGGCCACCAGAGGGCCCCGAACGCGGCCCGTCCACGTGGGCCTCGCGTGGGCGGGAACAAAGAAGCGAGCGCGGGAGCCGGGTGCGCGGGCGCGCGCGCGCCCTCCGCAGACTGGTGGAGCGAGCGGGAGCGGCCCGGGGCACGTGCAGACGGGAGCCCCGCGAGTGGCGCGCCGGGGATGTGAGTGCCCCTTGCCCCCTACGGCACCTACCCCCTCCCCGCCCACCGCCTCCGCTTTGGCGTGTTTACAGTAACCGGGCCGGGCTCGCGGCCCTCCTCCCGCCCGCAGCCTGCCGGAGAGGCCGTGCCGGGGCCGGGACTGGGACTGGCCGGCCTGACTGCGTGGGCCCGGGCTCCGGCCGACCGGCTGCGGAGGCCCCCGCGCGCCCGCTTCCTGCTCGGCTGGTTCCAGCCGGCTCGAGGACGAAACACGCGTGCGCGCGGCGGGCGGACGGGCGGGCGGACGGGCGGGCGGGCGCGCTCGCTGTCTCGGCCGCCGGCGCCGGGCGCAGTCCGCCTGTGTCGGGAGCAGCCCGGCCACGGTGCTAATCGAGAGCAGCGGCCGCCGCCGCCGCCGCCCCCGCCGCCGCCGCCGTCCGCACTGGGGGACCGAGGGCTTTGGGAAGAGGCGGGGCTGACGGCTCTTTGCTAGCAGTGGGCTGGACCGGACGCCAGAGACAAAGGCTCTCAAGACCGGAGGGACGGTGGCCCTGCGACGGCGCTGCTCGGACTCCTGAGCCCGGGACTCTTCGCCCCTTCGTTTTCCTCTTCTGACGCTTCTCTCCTCTTAAGCCCGCGCCCCCTCACCCACGACCTCGCTCCTCACCGGGAGGGCCGCGATGGAGGTCCCGCCCCGGCTCTCCCATGTGCCGCCGCCATTGTTCCCCTCCGCTCCCGCGACTTTAGCCTCCCGCAGCCTTTCCCATTGGCGGCCGCGGGCGCCGCGGCAGCTCGCCCCGCTCCTCCCTTCGCTCGCTTCCAGCTCGGCCCGGCAGGGGGCGCGCCGGGCCCAACGCCACGTCACCGCCCAGCAGCCCTCCCGATTGGCGGGCGGGGCGGCTATAAAGGGAGGGCGCAGGCGGCGCCCGGATCTCTTCCGCCGCCATTTTAAATCCAGCTCCATACAACGCTCCGCCGCCGCTGCTGCCGCGACCCGGACTGCGCGCCAGCACCCCCCGGCCGACAACTCCGCCGCCATGGAGGACATGAACGAGTACAGCAACATAGAGGAGTTCGCAGAGGGATCCAAGATCAACGCGAGCAAGAATCAGCAGGATGACGGGTACCGCACGCCTCTCTTCTTTTCCCCCTCCCCCAGCGCGCCGCACGCGCCTTTCGTCCCTCTGGAGCCGCGCGCTGCCACGGCTCTTGCCCCGAGTCGATTCCCCGCGTGCCCGCTGGGCCCCACTCGCTCAGAGGGAAGAAGAAAGTAGGAGACGGAGGGGGTGACTCGAGAGGCCCGCGGAAGGTGGGGGAAGGGCGGGGGAGTTGGAGGAGGAGGGCGGCGGCGTCCGTGTCCCGAGTGCGCAGGCGCCGCGTGGGGCCCGAGGGGGAGGGGCCGGCCTCGCTGCGCCACATGCTGCAGCTGCCGCCGCCTTTTCATTGTGTCTGTATCGGGGCCCCCGCACGGCTTCCCTGCGGAGTGTAGGGAATCCTTGCTTTGGGAATCCGTGTGTGACTGGTCCCCGGATCTCCTTCAGAATGCGTTGGGAGTTCTTGAGGTGGAACGTTGCTTTGACAGCTGCGGAAGAGGTAGAGTAGACCTAAGTTGTGAGGGATCAACTTTAGGAAGTTGGGTTTATAAAGCTGAAGCGATGTTGAATATGCTTTCTTGGCTTCGTTGAAACTTCGTATGACGAGGTGTGGTGAGCAAGCTGTCCATTCGTTGTTTCGAATAAGTGACCTCGATGGAATCTGAGGGGTTTTGTGGTCTTTTGTTCATACGTGATCTGTAGACACTGAATTATTTGCACACGCATTGCTTCTTCCTGTTCGTTTCGTAAACCTAATTCCCCAACTGAGGTAATCCTGCGGGGTGCTGCTAATCTTTTTTTTTTTAATAACTTCATTTCTAGTAAAATGTTTATTGGAGGCTTGAGCTGGGATACAAGCAAGAAAGATCTGACTGAATATTTGTCTCGATTTGGGGAAGTTGTAGACTGTACAATTAAGACAGATCCAGTGACTGGAAGATCAAGAGGATTTGGATTTGTGCTTTTCAAAGATGCTGCTAGTGTTGATAAGGTAGGAGCAGGTTCCGCATTGTGCTGCTTCTGTGTTTTTGCAAATTGTTTGGGGGTTTGGTTGTATATTGTCAGATTAAACGCACTTGTCTTCTAGGTTTTGGAACTGAAAGAACACAAACTGGATGGCAAGTTGATAGACCCCAAAAGGGCCAAAGCTTTAAAAGGGAAAGAACCCCCAAAAAAGGTTTTTGTGGGTGGATTGAGCCCAGATACTTCCGAAGAACAAATTAAAGAATATTTTGGAGCCTTTGGAGAGGTGCGCTGTGTTTTTATATGTCTTTCATACTTGGAATGTTTATATACATGAGTGTTCGTCCCCAGCCTTTTACAGAATTGATTGATTGTCAGGTGATGGGAAGAGGTTAAAATTAACTGCTTGAGTCCCTTCTAGTCACTGTACCTTAAATTACTGTTTTCTGTGCTATGATAGAAACCAACATCTAATTTATTTTGGCCAAAACACGGGTGCTTTGGAGGTGGTGGTCAGTATTTGGAATTAATAACCAGTGGCATCTCTTGGGTACAGAATGATAATAAATGAAGTTTTGCTCTCTAACTGCTTCACAGATGAAGCTTTGTGGTGTGATACTGATAATAAAATAGGTGTTTCTGTACAGAAGTAATCTGACTAGAGGAATAGACAACATGTTATACTGAAGTTTGAAAAGAATCTTTGGAATTCTAAAACACTTTGGTAGCTTTTACCATTACTGGATGATGTTGAATGTGCTTCTTGATTTCAGATTGAAAATATTGAACTTCCCATGGATACAAAAACAAACGAAAGAAGAGGATTTTGTTTTATTACCTATACAGACGAAGAGCCAGTAAAGAAATTGTTAGAAAGCAGATATCATCAAATTGGTTCTGGGAAGGTAAAGCCATTTTGTTTTTATTAAGTGAAAATTTAGAGGATGTTTTTTGTTTTCGAATGTGAGATTTCTCAATTTATGAGAATAGAATGGCTTGACCTTACAGTAAAAACTCCAGGTTTTTTTTTTTTTTTTCTTATGTGTATATAGTGTGAAATCAAAGTTGCACAACCCAAAGAGGTATATAGGCAGCAACAGCAACAACAAAAAGGAGGAAGAGGTGCTGCAGCTGGTGGACGAGGTGGTACTAGGGGTCGTGGACGAGGTGAGACTTAATCCTTTGGGACCTAAATCTTTGGATATGACTCCCCATGGTTTAGGCTGTAAACTGCTAAATAGGAATAAGCCCATAAGAAAATTCAGCCAGATTTCCAACATAAAAATGCTCTCATTGGTGGGTGGGTTTTTGTTTACTGGTTTCGCCTCCTCAAAGAATGGCCACTAGGACACTGTCAGTGTCCTTACTAATGGCAAGGTGATGACCATTTAATGTAGTTGAGATTACATGATACACCATGGCATGCTAGTTTTTTGGGGGACAGGAGTCCTTGTTTTGTCTTGATTTTCCTTAAATTTAGGAAGCTTGATAACTGGCACAATTGGACTTTCTGCCCCCTTTTTAACCACAACTAGAATAAAAACTTTCTCAGGTAACAATATAGCTGTCCATTCCACCTGTTAAGGGTTTTCAGAGTGAGGGCCAGGAACACAACATTGTATTAGGATTGGGAGTCAGAAGTCGTTTCCTAACAATCATTGTGCATTGTTTCAGGTCAGGGCCAAAACTGGAACCAAGGATTTAATAACTATTATGATCAAGGATATGGAAATTACAATAGTGCCTATGGTGGTGATCAAAACTATAGTGGCTATGGCGGCTATGATTATACTGGGTATAACTATGGGAACTATGGATATGGACAGGGATATGCAGACTACAGTGGTAAGAATATTTAACTTAATCTCATACACCAATGGTATTAGAATTCCGTGTTAAAGTACATTCTCGTTCTGAAATTGGGGGGGGTCCATTCTTGAAGTGTTTTGGAGTTAAGTTTTTGAGGCATCTGATAGTCCTAGGTTGATTATCCTAATGTAGATATTTTGGTTGTTAGAAACGTTTTAGAATATGTGTTATGTGATTAGTTTATAATAGGCATTTAATATATCTGCTATTTTAATATTTGGCATGCAGAGTTGTACATTTTTAATAGTTTTCTAAAGTATTTATAATGAAACCATTTTGTGGAAAACTATCTTAATATAATTTTTTTTGTATTTTCAAAATAGGCCAACAGAGCACTTACGGCAAGGCGTCTAGAGGGGGTGGCAATCACCAAAACAATTACCAGCCATACTAAAGGAGGACATTGGAGAAAACAGGTGTGTGTAAGAGTACAAGAAACCAGTGGAAATATCTATAATTTAATTTAAAGATCAATAGACAAATGAAAAATAAGTAAAAACAAAATATTACGTAGTCTGTTTTTACTAAATTGTTAATTTTTTAATTGCTTTATGAGCCCGTTTTGCCTAAAGTGTCTATAGATCTTTAACTTTAAAAGTCTTATCTCACTTTCTTTAGTATTACAGAAAAACTTAAGAGTTTTTCTGTTTGCTTTGTGTACCAGGTGGTCTAGAGGAATAATTAAACTTTTTTAGAACTATTAACAGGTAAAGTACTGAAATGGGTACAACTTAAGGAAAACAAGAATGTTGTCTTCTAACTCTGACATTATACCTTGTTTGTACCCGCCAGCGGGAACTTCATTGCAGGCCGTGTGTCACCCTGACCACGTCTATCTCTGGGGGTCGCACGTTGCGGGCAGAGCGCAAGGCATACACCAGAAAACGCTGTCCTGTGGTATGGTCTCTTCCAACTTCATGTACCAGCGTAAAGATTAAAGTGGAAAACTTCAGACTTTGGCTTCTTTTTTAATCTTTTTGAAGATTAAGTGTCTAAACTTAACTTAAATGGTTTTTTACAGGAGTTAAAGTACATAAATGCCTTTTTACAGCTCAATCATTTTGGTCTTCTGTTTAGTGTTGTATTTCAATTGTGGAGCCTCATTTTAAGTGTTCATTCTTTAAGATTTAATGCTTGCTTTTTCTTTTTATAGCTAATAGTGAAATCTACAAACCAAAACAAGAACTTTAAAATCTGGAATATAAATTAAAGATCATATGCACACAGCAATTTGTTTCTTACAACATAATAAGCCTATTAGAAATTCATTTTTGTAAGTATGTTTTTTGGCTTACTAGAGATGCTTCTAGTAGACCTTAATCTAGCACAGTTGAACCTGTGAATATGGGAAGATTGTATTCCCCAATTTCTTTACTAAATTTAAATTTTGTATTATTTGGGAACACCAGGGTAAATTTATTAATTACCCAAATTACATTTTGCTATTGAATATGCATGTGATCTTTAATTATTGAAGAAAAGAATAAATTGAGGACTTAAAACAATTCATGAAAGTGGACCTTTGAAAGCTTTCAGAGTTGCACAAATCTAATTGCTATTTTGTTTTTGTTTTTAGGAGGAGATTGCTTAAAGTTAACCCATCTTGCAGGACGACATTGAAGATTGGTCTTCTGTTGATCTAAGATGATTATTTTGTAAAAGACTTTCTAGTGTACAAGACACAACCGTGTCCAACTGTATATAGCCGCCAATTAGTTTCCTTTGTTTTTACTTTGTCTTTTGCTATCTGTGTTACGACTCGATGTGGATTTGTGTTTATACAAATTTTATTTGTATGATTTCATGTTAAACCTCAAATAAATGCTTCCTTATGTGATTGTTTTTCTGCGTCAGGTACTAAATAGCTCTGTAAAAGTGTAATTTAAAATAAGCAATAATTGAGGCGCAGTTTATTTTGTAGGAAGATTTGGTCCATGAGGAAAAACTGTGGTCCTTTATGAATAGCCAGCTACAGTGTCCCCCTGTTCCCCATTTTTGTTAGATGTATACTATTCTCTAAGGCTTCATTTCCCTGCTGAGGTTTCCACCACACTTTTAATGTTTCTTCTCTGTGTATCTGGAGAGCTTGTCATAATGTCATTAGTGGAAAATTTCCAGCTGACCATCAATCTTCTGGACTGTATTTTTGGAAAAGTGCACCTTTTTGGCACAAGGCATGTTGGTAGCTCCTTTCATGAATAGGAAAGATTGGTTTGTTTCTGTCTCTGGGAAGCCATTTATTTTATGCTAAATCAGAATCAGTCTGCTAGGAAGAGCTTTGGCTAATCATAATACCATGACTTTTAATTCTCTTGATTAAAATGTCCAGATATACACAGGGAAAGGCACTGTTAAACTGTATATAGGAGCTGCAGTTTAAGAGTATCAGAGATGGTTAAATTTTAACAAGCATTTTTGGCAGATAGGTAGGTTGAAACTTGAGCAAAAGTTAGATTCAGTTACTTGGAAGTGTAGTGGCTGAGGAAATTAGTTGTATTCTGTTCCGTATTGTCACAGCAAGCACCAAACTGAACAAAACGTTTAATATTGGGACATTTTCAGGAAGCTATTTTGGGTATTAACTGTTAAGGTGGTGTGAGTTTAAGAAGACATGGTAGTAGGTTGCATCATTTTTAATGCATTAGTGCATGAGCTGAGTAGTTAAGCATACCCAGATTCAGACATAGGAAAGAGTAGTGGGGTGGGGAAATACACTTTAAATTTTACGTATGTCGGTGCAAATCTAAGTGACCAAGTTATTAAAACATCTTCCTGGTGCATCAAAAGGCAGTTTTAGCTTTAGATTTTGGAGAATTTCCTGGGTAATTTCAAGTTTTGAATTTTATGTTCAGTGTAGTTGGTACTAAGATAACAGTTTTGTTTCTGGTTCCACATTAGTCTCTAGCCTTGACCTACATGTTCACCTGTGGAATAGTTGATCTCACCTTCAAAATGTAAATTTTTCGTGTTGATGAACCTGCCTTTTGTTTTATTTGGTGCCTGCAACTTCCTTTGTTCAATGATGTTTGTACTTGCTGGCTATCAAGTTACAATGCACTTGGCCTCCTTTTGCTCTTGTTTTGCTATTTGACCTTAAACCTAGGCCAAGTACCAATCAATGTTGGTTATTGCAAGGGACTGTTTATTCTTTAAACATGCAACCTTAGGGAACAAGGGAGATTTTCATTTTAAGTTATGTTGTCAAAAGTCTGTAGGTGCAGTGTCTTTAGGGCAGTGAATCCTGTTAAGTTCAAATTTATGAATAGGTGACAAGTTGACATTGAGATTGTCCTTTCCCTGAGCAAAAAATGAATAAAGGCTTTTTAAACAAAATCCAAACTTTTCAATCAAGTCTTGATATATATGACTGAAGAAATACACTTATATCTAGAGATTGTTTGAGATTTACAAAAAAACAAAAAGAATGCATTTGTCTATTCTTCCTCAAGGGGCTTTGGACTCTAAAATTCAGATTTTAGTGTCTATGGATGCCAACTGATGTAAGTTTTTAATATGGCAAGGCTAAACTGTCCATACTAACTTTAGCTGAATGATAGTTACCAAGGTGTCATCCTGAAGTATTTTTAGAACTAAATAATTTGACTAATTTGAAAGGGGTAAGGATTGAAATTCTGAAGTCCACAAACCTACTCAAGTAACCTGTGTATCTTGTTAAATGTGCTTCCTGAATGGTTTTGAGCACGTTTTGTATGGTGTCACTTACCTAATAGAAACTTTTAATTTTGCTAATATTCTGTAGTCTCCTGTTGATTAGATTAAGAATATTTAAGAGTTAAGATGTCTGTTGGGATACTAACGTGGATAAGCAGAGTTTTTATCTATCCCATTCCCTGTTCCATCTTTCAAAATGGTGACAGGGGCTGGATTTTTGCTAATTGTTAATTTTAATAATTTTTAATATCTGAAAATTTCATCACTTTCCATTACGATTTTTTGATAGGATGTCAACCACAGGATGCTGTTTCACTGATTAAAAGTGATTCAAGGACATTGCAGGTGTACTGCAACTTTTGTTACCTTTCCTATGAAGTCATTCAAAAATACTGTCGTAAAAAATATGAGTTGTCTTAGGGTTATAGTTGGGATCTCATAGTTTTGTCTTGAAATAGTTGGATGTGGGATTTGAACAAATTTTGGTTGAATGGCAAATAAAAATTTCACCTTTGACTTCTCAACCACTGCTGTCTATAAACTAGGGTAGAAAATAGTGCTTTCCTGGGAATTACAGGCTAATGGACATTCTGAAGATGTGTATTTAAATGGCAGTTTAATCTCTGGTTTTAGTCTTTATTTAAAAGATGAGTACTTTAGTGGAGCGTGCATCTTGATCTCAGGGTTGTAAGTTTGAGCCCCATGTTGGGTGTAGAGATTACTTTTTAAATACGTTAAAAGTGTACCTCCATTTGGGGGGAGGTATATTAACCATCTCACAAGGTATTGGGACCGAGTCGTAGTTCGAAAAAGGATATTCAGTGTACCTCTTACTTAAAATATAGAAATTTTGAATAACGTTTAAAGTTCGGGCTTACCAAAGGCCAACGCAGCTGAGAAAAACGTGAGAAACACTGCTGCAGACAAGTTGACATAAGCTGTTCCAGTGGTTATCTCTTGGAAATCTGACCAGAAATTAATCCTGACTCCAAAAAATTCATGTCTATACATAAATATTTAAGTGTAGTTTCAGAAAGATGATATCTTTGAAAGCCATCTATTTTAAAAGGCTCATGAGGTTGTTGGCTTTTTTTTTTTTTTTTATTTAAGATTTTATTTATTCATGAGAGACAAACCTAGGCAGAAGGAGAAGCAGGCTCCATGCTGTATATGGGACTGGATCCCAGGACTCCAGGATCACACCCTGGGTTGAAGGCAGGTGCTAAACCGCTGAGCCACCCAGGCATCCTGAAGTTGTTGGCTTTTTTTTATAACTAAAATTTCCAGATTATCGATGAGGTTGCACAAAGGGTTTCTTCAGATGTTCTCTACTTTGTGTGTTGGCTGGTTAACAGTGTTGTCAAAGATCAGAGCAACCCCACAAAAGGCCCTTAGGCAAAATTTTTATTAACCCTGGTTTTTCAAATTGGAGAAATTAGCTAATTGGAAATAGCAATTCTGTACATTTTGGAATCTTGATTTCTATCCCATTAAGCCTCTGAGTCTTAGATTTTGAACAGAAGCTTTTGTCACCTCCAGGAATGACCTGTCAGCAGTCTTTAATACATTTTAAGTGCTCAGATCTTTGGAAAGTAAGGTTTTTGTTACAATTGACTTTTTTCCCTCTAATGACCAATCTGCAGCAAACTACTTATTCTCGTGAGAGGTCTGTCCTATGGAATTGACTGATAAAGTTGTCTTGAACCATGAGACAGTTGGGACAGTTTCTCCTAGACAATGCAATCAGAGGGATGGAAGAACAGTAATAGTGGGGGCTAAATGGTATTTTTAGGGTTCTTTAACCGTTTCCATAACTAGGACAACCTTTATATTCTTTCATAGACTTTAGGGGGGTTCGTTTTGCCCAATGTGAGCTTGATCTCAACCCTGAGATCATGACCTGAGCCAAAAATCAAGAGTCAGATGTTTAATTGATTGAGCCATCCAAGTGCCTCTGGACTGCATGTTTTGAACAGCTATAGTTACTGACTATATTGCTCTCATTATATGATGACATTTCTATTAAGGCTTACAGGGTGGCTGGCATCAAGCCCCATGTTGTAGAGATTACTTAGTACCTTAAGGGCTCATGGGTGGCTTAGATGGTTGAGCATCTGTCTGCCTTTGGCTGGGGTCATGGTCTCCAGGTCCTGGGATCAAGCCCCACTTCGGGCTCAAGATATTTAAAAAATAAAATCTTAAAGGCATATAGCTGTCAGGATTTCCACAGTGATAACTGGCATCATACCACATATATATATGATGCCATACCACCAAATACATATAATGCCAGCTAAAATCAAAGAAATATTTTCATTAGTTTCTGCAGATTTTTTAAAATAAGTGATTTCTATCAGACATTTGAAATATTGAAAGAATTTTCATTACCACTTTCTAGGGCCTTAGCACTACACTTACATCATTGGAAATTAGGAAAAAGAAAAGGCATTTTTGCATATACATTACTTTCATATTCTGGGAAAAAGTGATTTTTTTAAAAAATTTTATTTATTTACTCATGAGAGACAGACACACAGGCAGAGGGAGAAGCAGGCTCCATGCAGGGAGCCTGACATGGGACTCGATCCCAGGTCTCCAGAATCACACCCTGGGCTAAAGGCAGGCACTAAACCACTTAGCCACCCGTGCTGCTCAGGAAAAGTGATTTTAAAATGCCTGCAGTATGGATACAATTCTAACTTCTTAAATCATGCATTTGAATGACTTCATCAGAAACAAAAAGACCTCCAAATTATACCTTTGATCTCATTTAAAATACATACTTTTTGTTTTTTAAGATCTTATTTATTCATGAGAGAGACAAAGAGACCAGCTTCATACAGGGAGCCCGACAGACTTGATCCCAGGTCTCCAGGATCACACCCTGGGCTGAAGGCGGCACTAAACTGCTGAGCCACCTGGGCTGCCCTAATATATACTTCTATGTTTTTATATATTTATTCTTTAATTACATTCTATGTAAACTAGGACTTAGAACCTGTCAAAACTAAGAAAATCTTCACTTTGGCCTAGGTCTTCCCTTATTCTTTCAATTATATATTTTAGAACACTAAGATACAGATATCAACAAAAGGACTTTTATTTTTTTCTATTCCCAATCCAACGCAATGACAAATTCAGGGACATCATCTCACTTCCAGTTCTCTACTGACAGTGGGATTCTTTTACTTATTAAATTGATCCCCAAGAAAGGAGGTCTTGGTGTTAGTGGCAGGTGCAGAGACTTGCCATAGCCAAGATCCACAGTACTACCAGGCTAGTGTTGTTTAATCTGAATATTTTCAATTCTCCTGGGTATAAATATTTGCCCCTTGACAAAGTCATCCTCCACTAAGGACACGAGGGGGCCTATTTCTCTCCTCTACCTTTAACAGAAACAAGAGACTCTAAGCCAGGAAATATACAGGCCTTAATTACTGTTCTCTTGACAATTCTGGAAAAGGTATGCAAATTTTTAGTATAATTTGATTAAGAACAATGGTCACAGTTTATTAACTCATTTGTTAACCACGAGGAAACAAAGCCTTACATGAAGATGTCAGTGGTTCTTAAATTATTCCATAAAATGCTCCTAAGATCATATTGTTTATTTAGCAGTACATATTTACTATTTGTATTAGCACATTCCTACACAATAGGGTAAGAATATGTACTCAGGTATACATCTATATTAGATATAATTTTCAGGGATCCCTGGGTGGCGCAGTGGTTTAGCGCCTGCCTTTGGCCCAGGGCGCGATCCTGGAGACCCGGGATTGAATCCCACGTCGGGCTCTCAGTGCATGGAGCCTGCTTCTCTCTCTGCCTCTCTCTCTCTGTGTGACTATCATAAATAAAAATTTAAAAATAAAAAAAAGATAATTTTCATTAGACATTTTTTCAAAAAATACTCTTCAGCAACTGTGGCTTAAGTAATTCAAATCAATCCTTCCAAAGACAAGCAGTAAAATATATTTTTAAATCTTGAACTAAAAGAGCTAAAAATATAATGAAAAATTCACCTGGCTAAAATCTAAGGGATGGTCAAAACCTAGAGAAGTAAGCCTGGTGCTCAAAGTTGGGTTTGATGGCCTTACTAGACAAAGGGCATAGAAGTTAAAAGCCTAGGCCATCCCCAAGTGGAGACTCTGATACCTCAATTAGTCCATTAAACTAAGGGTTTCCAAAAGACCTGAGCATCCAGTTTCCTCACCTGGGTAGTTAAGAGAACCTTAACCTCAGAATTTAGATGACAATAGTTCTGGTAAGATAAGGGGCCTCAAGAGCCTGGAAAAAGCAAATGAAAATCCTTTCTTCATCCTAGATTTCTGATGGTTTCCACGAGTGTTTTTGCAAATATAGTGACCAATACATAATAAATTAAAATCCACCATGAGTAAGAATCAACACAATGAACAAACCCAGTAGATATCAGACCTCCATGCTTACTATGTTGAAATAAAATCTAAGCTTGAAAATACCTCAGAGAAGAAGAAAGTATTAAAGCAACACAGTGGATCTGATAAAGCCTCAAACAGAACATGGGGCGCCTGGGTGGTGACAGTTAAGGGTCTGCCTTCAGCTCAGGTCATGATCCCAGGGTTCTGGGATGGAGCTCCCTGGGTCAGACTTCCTGCTTGGCAAGAAGCCTGCTTCTCCCTCTCCCTCTGCCCCTGACCAATTCTGTCTTTCTCTTTCTCTTCCTCTTCCTCTTTCTTTCTCTTTCTCTCTTCCTCTCTCTCTCTCTCTCTCTCTCAAAATCCCTTTTAAAAACTTATACAAATAAAACAAATGAAATTAGAAGCTAAAGATGGATGGGTCTAAATAAGACAGTAGATGCAACTTAATTAGTAAACTGAAGGATAGATAAGAATATCCAAAATGTAGCATGGAAAGAAAAACATGAAAATTGCCGTGGAGAACCAGTAACATAAAGATTATAGTAGTAGGTATAACCTGTTTAATTGGAGTTTTAGAAGAGACAGTAGCCCGCCTGAGAAGGCAAGTTCGGCACACGGGAGAGATGCAGAGGAGCCTTAGGCTCTTCCTGTGGGGTGGAGGGCACCCTCCCCCCACCCCCAAAAAAAGTGAAAGATAAAATGAAGCAATATATGAAGAGAAAATGGCTGAACTTTTTCCAGATGTGATGAAAGGATAATCTACAGATTCATTATACCAACAAATTGCGAGTAGGACAAATACAGAGAAATCTATACAGAGATACATCTTGGTGAAACTAAAATGCTTAACAAAAAAGAGAAAAACCTGTGCAGAAACTTGCATCAGGGGGCTTCACTTCGCGTGGGCATCCGGAGAATACTGCAATTCCACTGTTGTACCAGATACTTTGTGAGTGACCTGTGTGTCCCAGATGCCTGTGGCTGAGGGCAAGAGTGTCCAGCAGACTGTGGAGCTCCTCACCCAGAAATTGGAGATGCTTGAGGCAGAGAAGCAAGGAATATTTTGTGTGGATTGTGAAACGTGCCATGCAGCTGCCTCTATTTTTGGCAGCCAAGGTCAGGCCAGAAAGCTGATGTAAGTGATGCACAACTCAGCGTACCCTTTGAGCTGCTTGGTCCTCTTTGAGAATGGCCCTCGCCTTATTGCCGACACCAACTCTGATGTGCTCATGGTGAAGCTCAAGGGCTTTTTCCAGAGTGCCAAGGCCAGCAAGACTGAGACCCAGGGTACCTGTTACCAGTACCGTGACTTCCTAGTGAAGGGGGGCACAGTCACCAGGGGACCCAGTTCCTGAAGCATCTCCACTGCCGTGGAGTATGGCCCCTTTGTGGTAGCTAGCGGCATCTGGAGCTTGCTGCTCAAGTTCCTACAGAGTTTTCTGGGCAGCAGCTATACACCAGGGAACGGTGTCTGGGAACAGATGCAGTGCCATCCATGGTCCAGCACACAGAACTCTTCGGTAAGATTCCTAAGCAGCAGCAGGTGCCAGCGGTTGACATTCTTTAGTGGCTGACAGCTGCCCGACTGAGCTCTTACCAGGGGGACTGCACAGGAGGAGCAGGTGCTGCTGCATCCTGAGGCCCCTGGACCCCAGAAACCCAGGGCAGACATGGAGTCAGTCTTCCCTCTCTCTTTCCAGCTGTGATATTTGTTCTGGGGCTCTGGACGACCCTCCCTAGCAGCTGCCCTCACCCCATGCCTGAGAGGACTTGGTCTGTTCTCAAGAATGGTAATTACGAAGAGTGGAGAAGTGTGGAGCTTTCCTGCTATAGGGCAGAAAGGTACGACAGGGCTGTCCCTGCCTAGTGTTGGTGGGGCAGGCAGTCCATGCCTCCAGTCCTATTGAGGATTTGGTCTAGGTCTGCAGTGGACAGCCTGGATATAATAAAGGCTCTTCTCCAGGGACGCAGTTGGCCCTCTCCTGGAGAAGGAGTAAGAGGCATAACTGTGTGATGCCTATCACTGTCTGACCTGTTTGCTGCGGTGAACTGTGAGTGGACTTTTCTAGGGTGTTGCCTGAGTTGGGAGTCTCCCTCTGGCGTCTTTCCATTCTGTTGTGAATGAGGTGAAGCCACAGGCTAAGCTGCTATAACAAAGAGAATCTAACGTACAGTGGCTCCTAGAAGTTTATTCTTCTCTTCTAATAGTACAAGTGTAATCAAGTGGTCTGGGGCAGGTTTCACTGTACAAGGTCACCAGGACCTCAGTTTCCTTCTATCTCGCTGTTCAGGCAATTCTGGGGTGTTGACCTTGCCCACAAGGTCAGCTCCGTGTATATAATACACTGGAGAAGGAGAGCACAAAGCAGTTTCTTTTTAAAGGATATGACCCAGGGACGCCTGGGTGGCTCAGTGATTGAGCATCTGCCTTCGGCTCAGGGTGCGATCCCAGGATCCTAGGATCCTGGGATCAAGTCCCATGTCGGGCTTCCCGCGGGAAGTTTGTTTCTCCCTCTACCTGTGTCTCTGCCTCTCTATGTGTCTCTCATGAATAAATAAATAGAATCTTTAGGGCAGCCCCGGTGGCGCAGCGGTTTAGCGCCGCCTTCAGCCCAGGGCCTGATCCTGGAGACCCTGGATGGAGTCCCACATCGGGCTCCCTGCATGGAGCCTGCTTCTCCCTCTGCCTGTGTCTCTGCCTCTCTCTCACTCTCTCTGTGTCTCTATGAATAAATAAATAAATAATCTTAAAAAAAATAGAATCTTTAAAAATGAAAAAAGGTTATGACCTGGAGTCGCGCAAATCAATGTGGTCACACTTTGCTGGAAGGGATGCTGGGCCATACAGCATCTCCTACTTTGGTGTCCATGTGTCCAATTAAAACTCAGGGGCTTCTGTGATTTTTTTTTAAAGATTTATTTATTTATTTATTTATGATGGGGGGGGCAGAGACACAGGACGAGGGAGAAGCAGGCTCCATGCTAGGAGCCTGACAGTGGGACTCGATCCCAGAACTCCAGGATTGTGCCCTGGGCCAAAGGCAGGCGCCAAACCGCTGAGCCACCCAGGGATCCCTGGCTTCTGTGATTAAAAGATGAAGGAGAAAATGGAGGTGGGGACTCAGTCAGGGGCCTCTGCTATATGGAGCTCAATGGATGTGCCCAGGAGTGCCCTTGGTTGTTATTTTGTGGAGTACCACCTGTAATGAAGCCATTTGTTTGTGAATTGCATTGAGATAAGGCAGATGCCAGAGCCACTTGTGAGATTAGCTGGCTTAGTCACACTAGGCAGTCAATTCTGCACCCCTCCCCTAAGGGTTCACTGGTTTCTGAGCTCTTTGTCCTTGTCTCATTTGAGCCTCCACAGCTGCTCATTTGACTTAACACTGCCCGCCCATCCCACTCCCAACTCCAGAAATGTTCAGTTGGGCTAACACTGATATATACAGTCAGGGATGGTCTTAGGAAACCTGTTAATGTACATGCTACAGAGTTATCCTCAAGGGTACTATCCCTCATTGAAAGTACATAAGAGAAATTATTTTCAGATCTGAAGCAAAATCAAGTAGTGGTCATGTTTCTCTGGCAGGACGCCAGTGAAAGAAAATGTAATTTTCTTTAAGATTAAAAAAAAATTTTTTTTAAAGATTTTATTTATTTATTCATGAGAGACACACGCAGAGAGGCAAAGACACAGGCAGAGGGAGAAGCAGGCTCCCCTCAAGGAGCCTGATGTGGGACTCATCCCAGGTCCCGGGATCACGCCCTGAGCCAAAGGCAGGTGCTCAACCACTGAGCCTCCCAGGCTACCCTCAATTTAATTTTCTAACTACAGGACCTGCCATCTGCATTTTTGTTCTCCTTTGCCCCTGGCTTTTTTGTGTTTTGTTTTGTTTTGTTTTTTGTTTTTTTGTTTGGTTTTGTTTTTTTATTTTTTTATGCCCCTGACTTTTTTGTTTCTTTGTTTTGTTTCTGCTTTTTAAAATTGAGGTGTCTTTTAAATGTCATTTACAGGGATCCCTGGGTGGCGCAGCGGTTTGGCGCCTGCCTTTGGCCCAGGGAGCAATCCTGGAGACCCGGGATCGAATCCCACGTCGGGCTCCCGGTGCATGGAGCCTGCTTCTCCCTCTGCCTGTGTCTCTGCGCCTCTCTCTCTCTCTCTGTGACTATCATAAATAAATTAAAAAATAAAAAAATAAATGTCATTTACAAACAATAAAATGCATCAATCTTAAAAGAGAGAAAGAAAAACCTTAAAAGCAGCTAAATCTAGATCCAACTACCAGTAGGCAGGAAATGCAAGAAATAGAAATACATGTTAAACTATCATGAGAATGCAACCATCCAGGGGCACCTGGGCGGTTCATTGGTTGAGCATCCGACTTGATTTTGGCCCAGGTCATGATCTCAGAATCAGGAGATTGAGGCCCATGTCCAGTTCCACACTCGGGGAGGAGTTTACTGGAGATTTCCTCCCTTTCCTTCTCCCTGTGTCAGTCCCCCTGCTCATGCTTTCTCTCTCTCTCTCTCTCAAATAAATAAATTTTTAAAAAACCAAGAATGCAACCATTCAAATCTAGAATGTGGAGAATTCAACAGTTAAAATGTTTCATTTCTAAAAAAATAAATAAATAAAAATAAATAAATAAAATGTTTCATTTCTTCAATAAATAAATGAAAAGTGTGGAGTGAAGTGGTTCTAAGATTAAAGAAGACTTATGGAAAGCAAGATTTATTATGGTAAGCAAGCATTTTAATGTGCAAATCACTTTGCCTTCATTATGACATTGTATGGGCTAGACGGAAAATGAAGACAGCCTTACCATGTCTGGAGAATTCTCATCATATGAGTCTTGGTGGGAAACAAAGAGTAAAACTCAAAACAGAAATTTAATAATCACTTTCCAAACTCCCTTATAGCCAGAGCATAGATACTGATAGTGGCCTATCAATAAGAATTCTCCTACATTAGACTTGGAGACAGGAGCTAGTAAATCAAATTGATTTAATGGAGTTAATGCTAGGACAAGTGGCAGCCATGATGGCAGCTACTTTATTTTTTTGTTTTTGTTTTTTTAAAGATTTTATTTATTTATTAATGAGAGAGGCAGAGACATAGGCAGAGACATAGGCGGAGAGAGAAGCAGGCTCCACGCAGGGAGCTCAATGTGAAACCCAATCCCAGGACCCTGGGATCATGCCCTGAGCCGAAGGCAGATGCTCAACCACTGAGCCACCCAGGCATCCCGTCAGCTACTTTCTTAATAGAGGTACTTTCCTAAAGGTTCTAGCAGCAGCATCCAGTTTCTAGCATGGATAATGTCAATGTTGAAAGCAGCAACATCTCTGTACACCAGGAGCAGCAGCAGTTGAAACAGAAGCATCTTTACAGAACCAATTTTTTTTAAAGATTTTATCTATTTATTCATGAGAGACACACAGAGAGAGAGAGAGGCAGAGACATAGGCAGAGGGAGAAGCAGGCTCCATGCAGGGAGCCCGATGTGGGACTCGATCCCAGATCCTGGGATCACAACCTGGGCTGAAGGCCGACGCCCAACTGCTGAGCCATCCAGGTGTCCCTACAGAACCAATTTTGTGATGGGATTTGGAAATTATTGCAGGATGAGAGTTCCCAACTGTGGCTTTACAACTCTCTTAGAGGGTGTGAGGTCCTAAAATAGCCATTATTAAATTCATTTTTAGCTAAATATATATAGGTATAGATATACAACAGACTTATTGGGACACCCAGGTGGATCGGTAGTTAAAGCATCTGCCTTTGGCTCAGGGTGTGATCCTGGAGTCCCGGGATTGAACCCCACATTGGGCTCCCTGCATGGAGCCTGCTTCTATCTCTGCCCCTCTCTCTGTGTATCTCTCATGAATAAATAAAGTCTTAAAAAAAAAAAAAACAGACTTATTAATCAGAAATACTTCCAGAACAGTGGAGTGAAGGCATCCAAAATTTCACTTCACCATAAAAGCAATGAGGCCAATGGCAAATAAACTAGTCAAAATCAACTTTTTTAGAACTCTAGAAATAAAGTAACAATCCAAGGTACATTTTTTTTAAATGAGTCTCAGAACAGAGACCTTTATGATGTAACTTCCCTTTGAGGAAATACAATGAACAATTTTATACCAACAAATTAGATACCTAGGTGAAATGAACAAATTCCTAGAAAGATAAGAGCTACTAAAACTACATAAAAAGAAACAGACACACACACACACACAAAAGAAACAAATTGAACAAGAGATTGAATTAATAATTTTTTAAAACTTTCTATGAAGAGGGATACCTGGCTCGCTCAGTTGGTGGAGCATGCACCTCTTGATCTTGGAGTCATGAGTTCAAGCCCCACATTGGTAGGTAGAGATTACTTTGAAATAAAAAATAAAAATTGAAAAAAAAAAAAAAAAAAACCCTTTCTATGAAGAAAATCCCAAGACCAGATATTTCACTGGTGAATTTTATCAAAATGTTTAAAGAATTAACACCATCCCCACCAAAATGAATTAACACCAATCCTTCATAAACTTTTCCAAAAAACAAAAGAGAACACTTCCTAACTTATTCTATGAGACCAGTATTACCCTGATATCAAAACTTGACAAAAACAAACAAACAAAAAAACTGATAAAGATATAACAAAAACAGGGATCCCTGAGTGGCGCAGCGGTTTGGTGCCTGCCTTTGGCCCAGGGCGCGATCCTGGAGACCCGAGATTGAATCCCACATCGGGCTTCCGGTGCATGGAGCCTGCTTCTCCCTCTGCCTGTGTCTCTGCCTCTCTCTCTTCTCTCTCTGTGACTATCATAAATAAATAAAAATTTAAAAAAAATTAAAAAAAAAAGATATAACAAAAACATTACAGTTCAATATCCCTTATGGAGGGATGCCTTTGGCTCAGGCCATAATCCTGGGGTCCCCCATCGAGTCCCACGTCGGGCTCCCGGCATGGAGCTGGCTTCTCCCTCTGCCTGTGTCTCTGCCTCTCTCTCTGTGTGTGTCTCACATGAATAAATAAGTAAAATATGGGATCCCTGGGTGGCGCAGCGGTTTGGCGCCTGCCTTTGGCCCAGGGCGCGATCCTGGAGACCCGGGATCGAATCCCACAGTCGGGCTCCCAGTGCATGGAGCCTGCTTCTCCCTCTGCCTGTGTCTCTGCCTCTCTCTCTCTCTCTGTGTGACTATCATAAATAAATAAAAATTAAATAAATAAATAAATAAGTAAGTAAAATATTTTTTTAATAAGTAAAATCTTTAAAAAAAATATCCCTTATGGATATGCACACACAAACTCACAAAAAAATTCTAGGAAAGGGAATCCAGTAACATATAAAAAAAAAATTGTACACTGTGACCAAGTAGATTTTATCCCAGGAATGCAAGGTTGGTTTAACATCTAAAAATTAAACAAAAACTACATGATAATTCAGTAGCTGCAGGAAACCAACTGACAAAATCCAATGCTCTTCCATGATTTCAAAAAAAAAATTCAACAAACTAAGAATACAAAGTATTAGGGACTAAATTGTATTCCCTCACCAAAATTCGTATGTTGAGGCTCTAACCTCTAACTGTATTTGGAAATAGGGCCTTTCAGGAGATTTTTAAGGTTAAATGAAGTCACAAGGATAGGGCCCTAATCTGATAGACCTGTTATCCCTATAAGAAAAGGAGGAAGAGACACCTGAGATCAATCTCTTCCTACACACAAAGAAAAGGCCATGTGAGGACATAGCAAGAAGGAGCACATCTGTAAGCCAGGAAAAAAAAAATGCCTCACCATGGGGCACCTGGGTGGCTTGATTGAGCAGTTGGCTCCTGATTTCAGCTCAGGTCACAATCTCGTGGTTCTGGGATTAGCCCCCACCCTCCTGCTGCTTGAGCTTCACACTCAACAGTGAGTCTGCTTGAGGATTTTTTTTTTGTCTCTCTCCCTCTGTCCCACACCCCACTTGCATGCTCTCTCTCTCTCTAATAAATTAGTAAATCTTTTTTTAAAATGCCTCACCAGAATCCAACCCTGCTGACACCTTGATCTTGGATTTCTAGACTCCAGAACTGTGAGAAAATAAATACCTATTGTTTAATCATCCAGTTTATAGTATTTTGTCGGGCAGCCCAGGTGGCTCAGAGGTTTAGCGCCGGCTTCGGCCCAGGCCGTGATCCTGGAGTCCCAGGATCGAGTCCCAGGTCAGGCTTCCTGCATGGAGCCTCCTTCTCCCTCTGCCTGTGTCTCTGCTGTGTGCTCTCTCTCTCTCTGTGTCTCTCATTAATAAATAAATAAAATCTTTTTAAAAAAAGTTATAGTATTTTGTTATGGCAATCTGAGCAGACATATAGAAGGGAACTTCCTCAACCTGATTAAGACTCTCTAGAAAACCCCACGACTAACATCACACTTAAGAAAGGCTGAATACAGGACACCTGGGTGGCTCAGAGGTTGAGCATCTGCCTTAGGCTCAGAGTAGGATCCCAGGGTCATGGGATTGAGTCCTATCAGGCTCCCCGCAGGGAGCTTAATTCTCCTCTGCCTATCTCTGCCTCTCTCTCTGTGTCTCTCATGAATAAATAAATAAAATCTTTAAAAGAGGGAGAAGGAAAAAAAATAAAAATAAAAAATAAAAGAGGGAGAAGGAAAGAAAGAAAGACTGAACGCTTTCCCCCTAAAAGGAACTACACACGGATGTCAACTATGTCACAAGTTGAGCATCTGCCTTAGGCTCAGAGCAGGATCCCAGGGTCATGGGATTGAGTCCTATCAGGCTCCCCGCAGGGAGCCTGATTCTCCTCTGCCTATCTCTGCCTCTCTCTCTGTGTCTCTCATGAATAAATAAATAAAATCTTTAAAAAGAGGGAGAAGGAAAGAAAGAAAGACTGAACGCTTTCCCCCTAAAGTGAGGAACTACACACGGATGTCAACTATGTCACTTCCATTCAACAATGTACTGAAGGCTCTGGCCAAGCCAGTTAGGCAAGATTGAAAAACAAAAGCTATCTAGTTGGAAAAAGAAGTAAGACTATCTCTATTTGCAGATGACATAATCTTGTATGTGCAAAATCCTAAAGACTCCACAAAATATTAGTTAATAAATGAGCTCAGCAAGGTTGAAGGTACAAGATTAACATAAAGCTTGCATTCTCTGAGGTAAATTCCACTTAGTCACAGTGTATAATTTTTTTATATTAAATTAAAAATTTTGTGCTGAGGTGCATGGGAGGCTCAGTTGGTTAAGCATCTGCCTTTGGCTCAGGTCATGATCTGGAAGTCCTGGGACTGAACCCCACGTCAGGCTCCCTGCTCAGCAGGGAGTCTGCTTCTCCCTCTGCCCCTCACCCTGCTCATGTTCTTTCTCTCTCTCTCTTTCTTTCTCCCAAACAAATAAATAAAAATCTTAAAATAAAATAAAATAAAATAACTTCTGTGCTTGGAAGGACAACATCAAATAAATGAAAAGGCAACACATAAAATGGGAAGAAATATTGCAAAACATACATGTGATAAAACACTCATATCTGGAATATGTAAGGAACACTCACTATGCAGAAACAAGACAAATAACCCAATTTTGAAATGTGCAAAAAATCCAAATAGACATTTCTCCAGAGAAGGTATACAAATAGTCAAAGAGTACATGAAAAGATGTTGAACATTGTTAATCATTAGGGAAATGCAAATCTCAAAACCACGATGAGATACTGCTTTACACACACTGGGATAACTAACTAAAAAAGACAGATAATAACAAGTTTCTGTGAGAATATGGAGAAATTAGAACCCTCATATATCATTGGTTGGAATGTAAAATAGGAGTAATGTTGGCTTCAGAAAAAAAAGGAGTAATGTTGGAAAACAATGTGACATTTCCTCAAAAAGCTAAATGTAGAGTTACCAGATGACCTAGCAATTTCTCTTTTTTTTTTTTACCAAAGATTTAAAAAATTTATTTATTTAGAGAGTACAAGTTGGGGGAGGGGTGGAGGCAGAAGGAGAGAGAGAATCTCAAATAGACTCTTTGCTGACTATGGAGCCCAACCTGGGCCTGGATCTCACAACCCTGGGATCATGACCTGAGCTGAAACCAAGAGTCAGATACTTATATACTGCACCACCCAGGAGCCCCCCAGCAATTTCATTCTTAAACTTATACAAAAAAAAGATGTTAACATGACTACACAAAAACTTGCACTTAAATATTCATAATAGCCAAAAAGTGGAAACAATCCAAATGTTCATCAATTGATGAATGGATAAACAAAATGTGGTATATCTATATGATAGAATATAATTTGGTTATAAAGTGTAATAAAGGGATCCCTGGGTGGCACAGCAGGTTTGGCGCCTGCCTTTGGCCCAGGGCGCGATCCTGGAGACCCCGGATCGAATCCCACATCGGGCTCCCTGCATGGAGCCTGCTTCTCCCTCTGCCTATGTCTCTGCCTCTCTCTCTCTCTCTCTCTCTACTATCATAAATAAATAAATAAATAAAATTTTAAAGTGTAATAAAGCACTGATGTATACTACAACATGGATGAAACATGAAAACATCGTGATCTCAAGTGAAAGTAGCTAGACATAAAAGGTCACATATCATATGATTCCATTTATACAAAATGTCCAAAATTTGTAAATCCATAGAGAGGAAAAATAGGTTAACAGTTGCTCAGGGGCTAGGAGAAGACGTAGAGAATGGCTGTTATTGTGTATGGGATTCCTTTTTTGAGTGAAGAAAAAGTTCTAAAGTGCTGATGATTGCAGAACTCTGTGAACATACTACAAACCCTTAAATTGTACATTTTAAAAGATGACTTTTTAAGCTATATGAATTATATCCTTTTAAAGTTACTGAAAAAAGACAAATCCATCCAATACAAATTATACGCCTCTATCTGAAACAGATTTGAACTATCAACTATGACAAGACAGTTTTAAAACACATTAAGGGGGCACCTGGGTGGTGCAGTCGATTAAGCATCCTACTCCTGAATTTGGCTCAGGTCATGATCTTGGGGTTGTGAGATTCATCCCCACCGTGGGCTCATGCCCTGGATGTGGAGCCTGCTTAAGATTCAATCTCTCTCTCTTCCTCTCCCCCTCCCTTCCCTAAAAAACCACACACACATTAAGGAAAATTAAAATATGGACATTAGAATAGTATGTCGTTATCTTTATTATTTTTTTTAATTTTATTTATGATAGGCACACAGTGAGAGAGAGAGGCAGAGACACAGGCAGAGGGAGAAGCAGGCTCCATGCACTGGGATCCCAACATGGGAATAGATCCCGGGTCCCCAGGACCACACCCTGGGCCAAAGGCAGGTGCCAAACCACTGCGCCACCCAGGGATCCCTGTCATTATCTTTTAAAGAAAGTTCTTACCTGTTAGAGATACATACAAACAACATTTATGCTAAAGTGATATGATATGTGGTATTTACAGCATAAAAAGAAAAATGTAGAAAAAACAAGATAGGAATAACATTGATAATTTTTTTAAGTGGGAGGTGGGTACATGAGTCCATTATATGGTAATTTCTCATATAATGTATGTTTGGAAATTTTCCTTTAAAAACATAAAAAACTAGGGGTACAGGGGTGTCTCTGTAGGGTATGCATCTGCTTTCTGCTCAAGTCACGATCTCAGGGTCCCGGGATCAAGCCCCACATTGGGCTCCTTGCCCATTCAGGAGCCTGCTTCTCCCACTCTCTCTGTCTGCTGCTCCCTCTGCTTGTGCTCTTTCTCACTCTCTCTCTCTGTCAAATAAATAAATAGAATCTTTTAAAAAATAAAATAAAATAGGATACCTGGGTGGCGCAGCGGTTTAGCGCCTGTCTTTGGCCCCGGGCATGATCCTGGAGTCCTGGGATCGATTCCCACATCGGGCTCCCTGCATAGAGCCTGCTTCCCCCTCTGCCTGTGTCTCTGCCTCTCTCTGTGTGTGTGTCTCTCTCATGAATGATTAAATAAAATCTTGAAAAAAATAAATAAAATAAAAATAAAAATATGAAAAATAACGAATAAGAGAGTAAAATAACAAGGAACTAGAGAAGGAAGTCCTTTTCCAAAGGAGCAACAGTAAGGGTTAGACCTGACTTCTGAGTGGAAAAAAATGAAAGCCAGTCAACAGCGGAATGATATATTCGATATGCCAAAAGATAATAACTATGCCTAAGAATTCTCTATCAGCCAAAAATTTTTCAAGATTGGAGATAAAATTAAGAGATTTTCTGAAATAATAAAAACTAACACTACACCATGAGGAAGTTTTCACTAAAGGAATTTTAAAGCTTAAACTCAATGCAGAGAATAAGTGATCCCAGAGAAAAAGCCCAAGTTACAAAAGGGAATGAAAAAAAAATTAGTGTAAATGTGGAGAAATGTAAATGAATGTTGACTATGAAAAAATAAATGTTCATAAAAAATATATGTTCTTGTAGACATTCCACCATTTTTAGAAGATCATGGTTACAATTTGGGGTTTTTATGAAGACTACAAATAGCTTTACACCATATTTTTTATTCTGAATTCTGTTTTTATGAAGACTACAAATAGCTTTACACCATATATTTTATTCCTTTGGATTGGAGTAATTCTTTCTTGTACATTTCTCAAAGTACTATAATTGTATACCTATTGTGCTCTCCAGAAAGACTGAATAATATACAGGGCAATTTATAACATTTTTGTACTAATTCATTTTATTTTGTTTTGTATGCCAACAGTGGTCTTTACTTTTTTTTATCATTTAAGAGAGATCTAACACTAGCTTAAACTCTTTTAGTTCTTTTTTTTTAATTTTTTAATTTTAATTTTTTAAAATTTTTATTTATTTATGATAGTCACAGAGAGAGAGAGAGGCAGAGACACAGGCAGAGGGAGAAGCAGGCTCCATGCACCGGGAGCCTGATGTGGGACTCGATCCCGGGTCTCCAGGATCAGTGCCCTGGGCCAAAGGCAGGCGCCAAACCGCTGCGCCACCCAGGGATCCCAGTTCTTTTTTTTTTTTTTTTTTAAGATTTTATTTATTTATTCATGAGAGACACACAAAGAGAGGCAGAGACACAGGCAGAGGGAGAAGCAGGCTCCTCGAGGGGACCCCAATGTGAGACTCGAATCCAGGACCCTGGGACTATGTCCTGAACTGAAGGCAGGTGCTCAACCACTGAGCCACCCAGGCATCCCCTTTTAATTCGTTTTTGCTGTAATTTTAATATGACTGAACTAAAATGCAAAAGAAATTTTATTATTTACCTTATAATTTTCTTACTGAAGCAGGATATTTTGACTCTGCCACTTTGGACATTCAGAATATTTCCATATACCACAATTTATTCTTTGTATTAGCCATACTGTGGACAGTTGTTATATCATAAAGAAACTGACATAAGTATGTGGAAAAATTTGATTGGCCAAATAATAGACCACCTAGTACAATGGAAGAATCCTGAATGATCAAAAAGTTCATAATTATAATTTTCTTATGAATTTTCTGAGAAAGAAATACCAATTATCAGTCTTTCATCAAATTTGAAATGAATATTACTGGTATGAATGACATAAAATAAAAGTGATTTCATCTAAAACTGTTTACGGTTAAATTAGTGATACATATTTTATTTTTAAAAATCACATCTCAGGGAATCCTAGGGTGGTGCAGTGGTTTAGCGCCTGCCTTTGGCCCAGGGCGCGATCCTGGAGACCCAGGATCGAATCCCACGTCGGGCTCCCGGTGCATGGAGCCTGCTTCTCCCTCTGCCTATGTCTCTGCTTCTCTCTCTCTGTGTGACTATCATAAATAAATTTAAAAAAAAAAATTAAAAAAAAATCACATCTCAGCGTTGCCTGGGTGGCTCAGTTGGTTAAGCAATGGACTCTTGGTTTCGGCTCAGTTCATGGTCTCAGGGTTGTGATATCCAGCCCCTGCACTGGGCTCTGCGCTCAGCTTAGAGTCGGTTTGGGACTCTCTCCCTCTCCCTCTGCCCCTCCATCCCACACTCTCTTTCTCTCTCTCAAATAAATAAATAAATCTTGTTTAAAAATAAAAAAATAAATCATCATAAGGCAGTACCATAACACATTTGTTACCCCATTGATGTATTTTTAAATCTGGCCTATTTCCCACCAGTAAAATAACACTGCAGGACACACAAGAGTGTCTTTGTTTGTTTTTAAGATTTTATTTTTAAGTAATCTCCACACCTATCCTGGGGCTCAAAGTCACAACCCTGAAATCAAGAGTCAGATGCTCCACTGACTGGGCCAGCCAAGTACCCCCAAATAAGTTTTTTTTAACCTAAAATTATTCTGACCTCCCTCTTATTTACTGGGAGAAAAAATTATTAAATATCCAATCCAATATAAGCTTTGTCTAAATGATCCATTCAGATTCATTAAACCAGCTAGAAGAGTCCAATAGTAAAACAGAGTCTTATGCAAGGTAAGGTAATCATGGGAGTGAGATCTCACCACCTTTGCCAAATTCTGTTGTTTATTTTTGTTTTGTTTTGTTTTTTTTCCAAATTCTGTTGTTTAGAAGCAACTAAGAAGTGTCATTCACAGTCAAGGGTAGATAATTACACAAAGGTGTGAATATGAAAAAAAGGAGATAATATGGTCCCACCTTAGAGTTTGACATAGTTGGAAAGAAAAAAAGATAATATACTTAGAAGATAAAACGATAAATTGAATATTCAGGTGGCTGGAGTAAGTCCAAACACAACAGAAACCATAGCATGAATGAATTAAGTTCAACTGATAAAAGAGAGACTGGATAAAATAAAGACAAATGTTGGATGTGCAATTTATAAGAAGATACACCCAAAAGAAAATGATACAAGAAAGCTAAAAATACTGACATTGTAAAACATACAGCATTACAATATTAATAATTCTGGTAATAGAGAAAAATGAATTTAAGGTAAAAATCAATAAAAGGTCATGTGAAATATTTCATATCAATAAAAGTATAAAATACCAAGAAGATTTACTAGTTTTGAACCTTTTTGAACCAAACAAAATACAATACAATTTATTTTTTTTTAAAGATTTTATTTATTTATTCATGAGAGTCACAGATAGAGAGAGAGAGAGGCAGAGACACAGGCAGAAGAAGAAGCAGGCTCCATGCAGGAAGCCTGAGGTGGGACTTGATCCCAGGACTCCAGGATCACACCCTGGGCCAAAGGCAGGCACTAAACCACTTAGCCACCCAGGGATTCCCCATACAATACAATTTAAAACAGAAATCGAGCCACACAATAAAATCAAAAGAAAATAAGGCAGCCCCCGTGGCGCAGCGGTTTAGCACCGCCTGCAGCCTGGGGTGTGATCCTGGTGACCCAGGATCAAGTCCCACGTCGGGCTCCCTGCATGGAGCCTGCTTCTCCCTCTGCCTGTGTCTCTGCCTCTCTCTGTGTGTCTCTATGAATAAATACATAAAATCTTAAAAAAAAAAAAAGAAAGAAAGAAAATAAAACCACAAAGAGATGCAAAGATGTTGAAATTAAATAATGTATGGGGGCACCTGGCTGGCTTAGTCAGTTAAATATCCGACTCTTGATCTACTCTTGATCTCAGAGTTGTGAGTTCAAGCCCTGCATTGGACTGCATGCTGGGTGTGGAAAAGAAAGGAAAGAAAGAAAGGAAAGAAAGAAAGGAAGAAGAAGAAGGAAGGAAGAAGGAAGGAAGGAAGGAAGGAAGGAAGGAAGGAAGGAAGGAAGGAAGGAAGAAAGGAAGAAAGAAAGAAAGAAAGAAAGAAAGAAAGGGACGCCTGGGTGGCTCAGCGGTTGAGTGTCTGCCTTTGGCTCAGGGCGTGATCCTGGTCCCTGGATAGAGTCCCACATCAGGCTGCTTCTTCCTCTGCCTATATTTCTGCCTCTCTCTCTCTATCTCTCTCTCTCTCTGTCTCTCATGAATAAATAAATAAATAAATAAATAAATAATAATAAATAAAATCTTAAAAAAAGAAATACTGTATTAAATGTACATATAGATTTAAGCTGTAGCCCAACTCTAGAAATCTTATGAAAAAGATCATCTTATGAAAAAGATCATCTTAGAAAAGACAACATACAACATATCTCTGGTGCTTAGAGACTATCTTTATGGACTCCTGCTCCCCTTGTGCAAACTGCTATCACTTTTTCCTCTTCTGTCAGTGAGGAGGAATACATCAGTGCCTCCAGGGTCCCCTCCTCCAGACTTTCTCTTACATTTCAAGGCTCTTGGGTAACATATTTTGGGGGACAGGAGCAATACTAAATATATGTACCTGTTAACCTCTTTAATTATTACACTAACCCTAATGAGAGAAATCCAGTTTAGAGAGTACAAAGTAACTTGCTCAGTGCAAGTTGACAAGAACTTCAGCAAGGACAACTAATTCAATCTCTTTTCCTTTTACAGCCAGGATCTCAAACATAAATGTGTAGAAACCTGTGCCCTTTTATGCATGCAACACTGCAGTTTGTGTTTAGAGGTGTTTTCCCCAGCGTAGGTCTTCATGGAAAAGTTTATCATGATCATCTATATACATCAGTCTCTACCCCTTAAGTGTATTAAACCAGTAAGAACTGATTTATAACATCTCAATCCTGTTTTTCTCCTGTTCTGAACAGTGTTAGAAAGAACATCACTTTTTCTGCAGGCTTTAAACTTGAGAAAGCATTAAATTGGCTAAACTGACAAATAAAAACATGCCCTGCTATGTATCACTCTAGGAGGACAGATAAAGTCAACTGCAAATTTTTTTATGGTATTTTTAGGTCTTCTATTCCTTTTTTTTTTTAATTTATTTTTTATTGGTGTTCAATTTACTAACATACAGAATAACCCCCAGGGCCCGTCACCCATTCACTCCCACCCCCCCCTTCTCCCCTTCCACCACCCCTAGTTCGTTTCCCAGAGTTAGCAGTCTTTACGTTCTGTCTCCCTTTCTGATATTTCCCACACATTTCTTCTCCCTTCCCTTATATTCCCTTTCACTATTATTTATATTCCCCACATGAATGAGAACATATAATGTTTGTCCTTCTCCGACTGACTTACTTCACTCAGCATCAGCTGCAAATTTAACAAGGAATAATGTTTCCCCCAAAGACATGGTGCCCTGGTGAAGTATCAAAACAGCCTCTTTGTTGAGTGGTTATAGATTCTTAAAACCATAGACTAGAAACTTCACTGTTTGAAATTACATCAAGAAGAACAAAACGGGGATGCCTGGGTGGCTCAGCAGTTGAGTGTCTGTCTTTGGCTCAGGGTGTGATCCTTGGGGTTCCAGGATTGAGTCCCGCATTGGGCTCCCTGTGAGGAGCCTGCTTCTCCCTCTGCCTATGTCTCTGCCTCTCTCTCTGTCTCTCATGAATAAACAAAATCTTTAAAGGAGGAGGAGGAGGAGGAAGAAGAGGAGGAGGGAATGTCCCACTCTTTCTTAGAGAATCTACAAAGAGGCAATCTTGAGTTCCAGTCCAGGTGCAAACCTTCAGAGAAGAGGTTTCTGAAGACAACATTCCACACTTCCTTTAACTTTGCAGTTTCCAAGGAAACAGGATCCTATTCAGTTTTGCAGTCCAGATCAGACCTAGCCTCCTTTATGCATGACCCTGCTTTGCTTTGATCCTATCAAAGCAAATCCATTTATTTTTTTTTTAAAGCAAATCCACCTAAATTTAAATTTCACCTAAATGTCACCCTTCCCCCAAATCCTATAACTCATCTTTTCCTTTGTTTAGTGAGACATCTTAAAGTTTCTCCCTGGGCCCTCTTTCTTATTGCAGCAAGTCTTTGGCTGATTGTGCTGGAACAATCACCACTAAGGATGGCTAAGACCCTCCCTGCTAGGAACTCGCAGTAAGAACATGCACATCTAAGACCATTTGAGTTTCCCCTGCTTGAAGCCTCTCTCTCTCCTTGATTGCATGGATTTTGTGCTATATCTGGACTTTTATTATCTCTTTGGCTCTCCAGTCATGCTGATTTCTTGAGTAAGTAGGCAGGGCCACTTATCCTTGGGGTTAGGACCCAAAACTGTGATGTTTGTTTTTGACCACCTGTCAGCCAACTTCTAAGGGGTTGCCTGCTAATGAGTTTGCACTGCTTGCTGACATGACTTCACAGAGGATGGTGTGGAATTGTAGTGGCTACTCTGTAGAATTTTGACATGAATAAGATCGTTTATTTTGGAGATGCCTTACAATGAAAGAGGTGGGGGGGAACCTCTCTTGAAGGGACTGTTTATCTTATCTGTCTACAAGAGATTTCATGTAGTTTGATGGAAGACTCCCTCCATCTTCAGACATCCTTCATTTCCATTCTTAGGAGATTAATAAATATCAGCCATTTCATTCTTTGACTTGGTAAAATTGCCAAGAGCCCGAGTTACTGTTTAATCCAGTTGTATCCACTGTATGGATGTGTATGTGTGTTGAAATGGGTTTATATATATATATATTTTTTTTAAGATTTTATTTATTTATTCATAAAGAAAGAGAGAGAGAGAGAGAGAGAGAGAGAGAGGCAGAGGGAGAAGCAGACTCCATGCAGGGAGCCTGACATGGGACTCAATCCCAGGTCTCCAGGATCAGGTCCTGGGCTGAAGGTGGCGCTAAACCGCTGAGCCACCCGGGCTGCCCGAAATGGGTTTTTCTAAAACTAAACTTTTTCCTTGTCTTGCAGGAGAAAGATTATTAGCCTTTCTCCAATGATATTTTATATTTGTCTAAAGTTTTTTCCCTTCTGTCCTCTCCTTCTTCCCCTCACTTGAGAAGATTTAAAGGTGAATTGACTAGAAAAAAATCATTCTGTTGCCATTGTGCACTCTAGGAATATCTCATCCACAAAACAATCAAACATTTCTAAAAGAAAGAAGAAGCAAACTGTGTTTTATTGTATAAAATTAATGCTAACACTGTATTTTAATTTTTATAGGATAAAATTAAAATTCACATGCTTTAAACTCTCTAAATTTTTTCTGTTGGTCTTATAAATCAAATAAATTAAAAAATTAAAAAAAATCAAATAAATTATCCTTCCCAAAAATTGTTAAAGATTAAAATACAAAATGTTGCTTATTTTTTATTTTTTTAAAGATTTTTTTAAGGGGCACCTGGTGGCTCAATGGTTGAGCATCTGCCTTCTGCTCAGGTTGTGATTCCAGGGTCCTGGGATGGAGTTCCACATTGGGCTCCCATCAGGGAGCCTGCTTCTCCCTCTGCCTGTGCCTCTGCCTCTTTCTGTGTGTCTCTCATGAATAAAGAAATAAAATCTTTAAAAAATAATAAATAGGGACGCCTGGGTGGCTCAGTGGTTGAGCATCTGCCTTTGGTTCAGGGCGTGATCCCGGGATTCGGGATCGGGTCCCACATGGGGTTCCTTGAAGGAAGCCTGCTTCTCCCTCTGCCTGTGTCTTTGCCTCTCTCTCTCTCTCTCTCTCTCTCCCCTGCCCTGTGTCTCTCATAAATAAATAAAATCTTCTAAATAAATAAATAAATAAATAAATAAATAAATAAATAAATAATAAAATATTTTTAAGAAAAATTTTAAGTAACCTCTACACTCAATATGAGGCCCAAACTCACGGATTAAGAGTCATATACTCCACCGACTGAACCAGCCAGGCATCCTTAGAGTTGGATTTTGTTTTTTTTTTTTTTAGATTTATTTATTTATTTTGAGTGAGAGAGAGAGAGAGAGTGGGGGGAGGTGCAGAGGGAGAGAATCTTCAAACAGACTCCCCACTGAGTGTGATACAGGGTTCCATCTCATGACCCATGAGATCATGACCTGAGTGGAAACCAAAAATTGGATGCTCAACCGACTGAGCCACACAGGCACCACCCCCACCCACCCCCACTCCCTGCTGAGATTATCAGCTTAAAATTTGTAAAGATCATCTAAATGTGCACTCAAAAATTAGGTAGACATTTCTTAGTTTACTGTCTTCTAGGCTTCTCTCTGTCTGGACAACTGAAAAGTTGGTTACTTTGGCTAGAGGTAGTAATAGATAAAATAATAGACTATACTCATAATAATTACAGAGAAATATGAATACATATACCAGATAATAGATATACCTTGTCTATTTTTCAACTTGTTGGTTTATTCAAATGTATATTCAAGTAAAAAATAGATTAATCTATTTTTCAGTGTATAACATAACAATTTGATATTTGTATGCCCTATGAAATATTCACCACAATAACTCGAGTTACTATCCATCACCATAGTTATAATTCTTTTTCTTGTGATAATGACTTTTAAGATTTACTCTTAGCAACTTTCAAATATGCACTATACAATTATTGACTGTAGTCACATGCGGTACGTTACATCCCCATGACTTCTTTCTTTCTTTCTTTCTTTCTTTCTTTCTTTCTTTCTTTCTTTCTTTCTTTCTTTCTTTTTTTTTGACTTATTTATTTCATAACTGGAAATTTCTACCTCTTGACAACTTTCACCTATTTTATGGACCTCTTAACTACCCTGCCTTTTGGCAACCACTGTTCCACTGTCTGTGAGTTTTGTTTCTTTGGTTGGTTTCTTTGATTCTACATTTGAATGAGATCATATATTATTTCTCTTTCTCTTATTTCATTGAGCATACAACTCTCAAGGGCCATCCATGTTGTCCCAAATCGCAAAATTTCATTCTTTTTTTTTTTAAGATTTTATTTATTTATTATCTCTGTCTTTCTGTGTTTTTCTTTTTTTTTAATTTTTATTTATTTATGATAGTCACAGAGAGAGAGAGAGAGAGAGGCAGAGACACAGGCAGAGGGAGAAGCAGGTTCCATGCACCGGGAGCCCGACGTGGGATTCGATTCCGGGTCTCCAGGATCGCCCCTGGGCCAAAGGCGGCGCTAAACCGCTGTGCCACCCAGGGATCCCTGTTTTTAATTTTTTGACAAACCTTCATATTGTTTTCCATAGTAGCTGCAGCAATTTACATTCCCATCAACAATGCACAAGGGTTCCCTTTTCTCTACATTCTCATTAACACTTTTATTTTTTCCTTTTTATTTTTATTTTTTTAATATTTTACTTATTTATTCATGAGAGACAGAGAGAGAGAGAGAGAGAGAGGCAGAGACACCTGCAGAGAGAGAAGCAGGCTCCATGCAGGGAGTCCCATGCAGGACTCAATCCCGGGACTCCAGGATCATACCCTGGGCCAAAGGCAGGCACTCAACTGCTGAGCCACCCAGGTGTCCCCCTTTTTATTTTTAAGTAAACTCTATACCCAGTGTGGGGCTTGAACTTACGACCTGAAGATCAAGAGTTGCATGCTTCACTGATTCAGCCAGGCAGCCAAATTTGTGCCCCAATTTGTTTTTTTTTTTTAAGATTTTATTTATTTATTCATGAGAAACACAGAGAAAGAGAGGCAGAGACACAGGCAGAGGGAGAAACAGGCTCCATGCAGAGAGCCCCATGTGGGACCCGATCCCAAGACTCCAGGCTCACACCCCAGATGGAAGGCAGGCACTTAACTGCTGAGCCACCCAGGGATACCTCCCCCCCAAATTTGTTTTTAATTAGTGCTTCAATAGTAACATTTCTTAGATTTTTATTTATTTGTTTGTTTATTTGTTTTTAAAGCAATCTCTACACCCAACATAGGGCTTGAATTCACGACCTGGAGACCAAAAGTCCCATGCTCTACTGACAGAGCCAGCCAATGCACCTCTTGTCTTTTTGATAATAGTCATTCTAACAAGTGTGAGATGACATCTTATTGTGATTTTGATCTGCACTTCTCTGATGATTAGTGATGCTGAGCATCTTTTCTTTTCCTTTTTTTTAAAGTAGCCTCGATACCCAGTGTGGGGCTTAAACTCAGGACCCTGAGATCTAGAGTCTCGTGCTCTATTGACTGAGCCAGCCAGGCACCCCATTTTTTTCTTTTTCGTTTTCTTTTAAAGTGATGCTGAGTGTCTTTTCAAATGCGTATTGGTCATCTATGTGTCTTCTTTGGCAAAATGTCTGTTCAGATCCTCTGTACATTTTAAGATCAGCTTGCTAGTTTTTTTGCTGCTGAGTTTAATTGCTTCTATATTTTGTGTATTAACCTCTTATCAGATACATGATTTTCTCCCATTCAGTAGGCCACCTTTTCATTTTGTTAATGATTTCCTTTGCTGTGCAGAGGCTTTTTAGTTTGATGTAGTTCCAATTGTTTATATATTCTGTTGCTTTTGATTTTGGTGTGAGATCTAAAAATTATTGCCAAGACTAATGCCAAGGAGTTTACTGTCTATGTTTTCTTTTTCTACTAGAAGTTTTATGGTTTCAGGTCTTATATTCATCTTTTTAATCCAGTTTGATTTAATTTTTGTGTAGGATGTAAGGTAGTAGTCTATTTGCTTTTTATTTATTATTTATTTATTTATTATTATTATTTAAAAGATTTTATTTATTCATGAGAGACACAGAGAGAGAGAGAGAGAGGCTGAGACACAGGCAGAGGGAGAAGCAGGCTCCATGCAGGGAGCCAGACGTGGGACTCAATCCCGGAACTCCAGGATCATACCCTGAGCCAAAGGCAGGAGCTAAACTGCTGAGCCACCCAGGGATCCCCTATTTACTTTTTATTTAAAAAAATTTTTTGTAAGATAGTAGTCTAGTATAATTGTTCATAGTAGTTTCTTATGAGCCTTTGTATTTGTTGTGTTTTCATTTTCATTTGTCTCAAAATAGTTTTTGTTTTCTCCTTTAATTTCTTCATTGACTCATTGGTTGTTCAGTAGCATGTTGTTTAATCTTCACATATTTGTGATTTTTCCAGTTTATCTCTTGTAGTTTATTTCTAGTTTCATACCATTGTGGTTTGGCAAAGATGTTTGATATGATTTCAAACTTCTTCAGTTCACTGAGACTTATTTTGTGAGCTAACATATTATCTATTCTGAAGAATGTTTCATGTGCATTCGAGAAGAATGTGTATTCTACTGCTTTTTTTTTAAGATTTTATTTATTTACTCATAAGAGACAGAGAGAGAGAGAGAGAGAGGCAGAGACACAGGCAGGTGGAGGAGCAGGCTCCATGCAGAGAGAGCCTGACGTGGGACTCGATTCTGGGTCTCCAGGATCAGGCCCTCCGCTGAAGGCAGCGCTAAACCGCTAAGCCACCGGGGCTGCCCTATTCTACTGCTTTTGGATGGAATGTTCTGTGTATATCTATTAAGTCTGTTTGGGTTAATGTGTCTTCCCCCTCACCCAAAGATTGATTGATTGATTGATTGATTGATTTGATAGTCACACACAGAGAGAGAGAGGGGCAGAGACACAGGCAGAGGGAGAAGCAGGCTCCATGCACTGGGAGCCCGACGTGGGATTCGATCCCAGGTCTCCAGGATCGCGCCCTGGGCCAAAGGCGGGCGCCAAACCGCTGCGCCACCCAGGGATCCCGATTCATTTATTTATTTTAGAGAGAAAGCACACACGTGTGTGTGAGTGCAGGTAGGGGTAGAGGGAGAGAGAATCTCAAGCAGACTCCCTGCTGAGCATGGAGCCTGATCCCATCACCCTGAGTCATGACCCAAGCCAAAATCAAGAGCTGGATGCATAACTGACTAAGGCACTCGGGTGCCCCAAGTTTAATGTGTCTTTTAAGGCTTATACTTCTTTATTGATTTTTGTCTGGATGATACAGCCATTGATGTAAGTGGAGTATTAAAGTCCCCTACTATGATCTTATTGCTGATAATTTCTTCCTTTAGGTCTGTTAATATTTGCTTTATACATTTAGGTGCTACTATGTTGGGTGCATTTTTTTTTTAAGATTTTATTTATTTATTGATGAGAGACACACACAGAGAGGCAGAGACAGAGGCAGAGGGAGAAGCGGGCTCCACGCAGGGAGCCCGATATGACACTCGAACCTGGGTCTCCAGGATAAGGCCCTGAGCCAAAGGCAGCGCTAAAACGCTGAGCTGCTGCCCTGTTGGGTGCATATTTACAAATGTTATATCCTTTTGTTGGATTGACCCACTTATCATTATGTAATGCTCATCTTTGTCTTTTCTTACAGTATTTATTTATTTATTTACTTACTTACTTATTCATGGGAGACACAGAGAGAGAGGCAGAGACACAGGCAGAGGAAGAAGTGGGCTCCCTATGGGGAGCCTGATAAGGACTTGATCCCAGGACCCTGGGACCAGGACCTGCGCCAAAGGCAGATGCTCAACCACAGGGCCACCCACGTGTCCCTCTTCTTACAGTCTTTTAAAAAAATCATTATTATTTTTGTTTGCTTGTTTTCTTTTCTTTTTCATTTTTTGTTTGTTAAAGATTTTGTTTATTTATTCATGAGAGACATACAGAAAGAGGCACAGACATAGTCAGAGAGAGAAGCAGACTCCCTGAGGGGAGCCCGATGTGGGACTCAATCACAGGACCATGTGATCATGACCTGAGCCAAAGGCAGCCACTCAAACCACTGAGCCACCCAGATGCCCCTGCAGTCTTTATTTTAAAATCTATTTTGTTGGGCAGCCCAGGTGGCTCAGTGCTTTAGCACCGCCTTCAGCCCAGGGCCAGATCCTGGAGGCTCTGGATCGAGTCCCGCATCTGGCTCCCTGCATGGAGCCTGCTTCTCCCTCTGCCTGTGTCTCTGCCTCTCTCTCATTCTCTCTCTCTCTCTCTCTCTTTGTGTGTCTCTCATGAATAAATAAATAGAATCTTTAAAAAAAAAACTATTTTGTTTAATATAAGTCCCCCAACTTTCTTTTGGTTTCTATTTGTATGGAATATCTTTTGCCATCTCTTCACTCTTGGTCTGTGTGTGTCCTTACAACTGCAGTGAGTCTCTGGTAAGCAGCATATAGGTTGTTCTTGTTTTTATCCATTCAGGCACTCTATATTTTTTGATTGGGAATTTAGACCATTTAGCATTTAATTATTATTATTATTATTATTATTATTATTTTAATTTATTTTATTATTTTAATTTATTTTTTATTTATTAATTTATTTTTTATTGGTGTTCAATTTACCAATATACAGAATAACACCCAGTGCTCATCCCGTCAAGTGCCCCCCTCAGTGCCCATGACCCATTCACCCCCACCCCCCGCCCTCCTCCCCTTCCACCACCCCTAGTTCGTTTCCCAGAGTTAGCAGTCTTTATGTTCTGTCTCCCTTTCTGATATTTCCCACACATTTCTTCTCCCTTCCCTTATATTCCCTTTCACTATTATTTATATTCTCCACATGAATGAGAACATATAATGTTTGTCCTTCTCTGACTGACTTACTTCACTCAGCTAGCATTTAATTATTGATAGTTAAGTACTTATTATCATTTTGTTAATTGTTTTCTGGCTTCTTTCTTTCTTTCTTTCTTTCTTTCTTTCTTTCTTTCTTTCTTTCTTTCTTCTTTCTTTCTTTTCTTGCTTCCTTGTGTTTTGATGGTCTTTAGGGTGACCTTTTTAAGATTTTATTTATTTATTCAGAGAGAGAGAGAGAGAGACGCAGAGACATAGGCAGAGGGAGAAGCAGGCTCCATGCAGGGAGCCTGATGTGGGACTCGATCCTGGGTCTCCAGGATCATGTCCTGGGCTTGAAGGCAGAGCTAAACCGCTGAGCCACTGGGCTGCCCTACATTCCTTTTTTATTGTCTTCTGTGTATCTACTATAAACTTTTTGTTGTTACTGTTTTTAAAGATTTTATTTATTTATTTATGAAAGACATAGAGAGAGGGGGGCAGAGACACAGGCAGAGGGAGAAGCAGGCTCCATGCAGGGAGCCTGACGTAGGACTCGATCTGGAGTCTCCAGGATCACGCCCTGGGCTGAAGGCTGTGCTAAACTGCTGAGCCATCCGGGCTGCCCTCCCTTTTTTTTTTAGTTTTTTAAAAAAATATATTTATTTGAGAGAGAGAGTGTGACAGAAAGAGAGAACACAAACTGGGAGAGAGGCAGAGGGAGAGGGAGAAGCAGACTCCCCACTGAGCAGGAAGCCCAATGTGGGGCTCAATCCCAGGACTTTGAGATCATGACCTGAGCTGAAGGTAGACACTTAATCAACTGAGCACTGAGACACCCCTCTACTATAAGTTTTTGCTTTGTCATTTCCATGAAGCTCACATATAACAGCTTATATATGTAAGTCTATTTTAAGTTGATAGCAACTTAGGTTTGAATGCATTCTAAAACTCTGCCCTTTTACTACCACTCCCCCTGTTTTATGTTTCTGATGTCATATTTTATATCTTTTTATTTTGTATCTCCCTTAATTGATTATTGTAGTTATAGTTATTTTTACTATTTTTTTCTTTTAACCTTCATACTAGCTTTATAAATGATTAATCCATTACCTTCACTATATATTTACTTTTACCAGAGAGATTTATACTTTCCTAAGTTTTCTTTTTTTTTTTTTTAATTTTTTTTTATTTAAATTTATTTATTCATGATAGTCACACGGAGAGAGAGAGAGACAGAGACAGAGACACAGGCAGAGGGAGAAGCAGGCTCCAAGCACCGGGAGCCCGATGTGGGATTCGATCCCGAGTCTCCAGGATCACGCCCTGGGCCAAAGGCAGGCGCCAAACCGCTGCGCCACCCAGGGATCCCTTTTTTTTTTTTTTTAATTTTTTTTTTATTTAAATTTATTTATTCATGATAGTCACACGGAGAGAGAGAGAGAGAGAGACAGAGACACAGGCAGAGGGAGAACTAAGTTTTCTTGTAAGGCTGGTTTGGTGGTATTGAACACCTTTAGCTATTGCTTGTCTGGAGAACTTTTCATTGCTCCTTTAATTCTGAATGATTACCTTGCCAGGAAGGTATTTTTGGTTGGACATTTTTTTCCTTTTAGAACTTTGAATATATTGTGCCACTCTCATCAATCCTGCAAAGTTCCTGCTTAAAAATCTGCTGATAGACTTATAAGGGATCCCTTA
Source organism: Canis lupus dingo (assembly GCF_003254725.2). NCBI lineage: Eukaryota > Metazoa > Chordata > Mammalia > Carnivora > Canidae > Canis > Canis lupus. Next base: position 6,390,486 of record NC_064274.1, on the reverse strand, counting down.
TATATAACAATTTATTTTTCTCTTGCTGCTTTTATGATTCTCTCTTTAACTTCTACATTTTCCTTATACTGTGTCTGAGTATGCATCTTTTTGAGTTCATCTTCTTTGAAACTCTGAGCTTTTGGGATCTGTATGTCTGTTTCCTTCCCCAAGTTAGAGAACTGTTTTTTTTTTTTTTTTTAATTTAACTTTCTTTTCATCTATTATTTCTTCAAATAAGCTTTCTGCCCCTTCCTCTCTCTTCTCCTTCTTGGCCCCCCATAATGTGAATGTTATTCTGCTGATGTTGTTCCATAGGTCCCTTAAGATACCTTCATTTAAAACAAAATTTTTTTCCTGCTCTGTTTAGGTGAGTTCCACTGCCCTGTTCCACTCCCCTGAATTTCCACTGCCCTGATCACATGCTGCTTCATCTAGTCTGCTGTAGAACTCCTCTAGTATTTTTTCAGGTCGGCTATTGTATTCTTCAGCTCCGTGACTTCTGTTTGGTACTTTCTTATATTTTCTCTTTGTGGAATTTATCTCTATTTTATCCATTCTTTTCATAAGTTCAGTAGCATCTTTATGACAATTACTTGAACTCTTTATTTCCTGTTTCTATTTCATTAAGGTATTTTTCTGAGGTTTCATTTTGTTCTTTTGTTTGGAGCATATTCCTTTGTCTCCTCATTTTGTTTGACTCTGTTTTGTTTTTTTTTTAATTTTTATTTATTTATGATAGTCACAGAGAGAGAGAGAGAGAGAGAGAGGCAGAGGGAGAAGCAGGCTCCATGCACCGGGAGCCCGATGTGGGACTCGATCCCGGGTCTCCAGGATTGCGCCCTGGGCCAAAGACAGGCGCTAAACTGCTGCGCCACCCAGGGATCCTGACTCTGTTTTTTTTTAATTTAAAGATATTATTTATTTAATTATTTATATGAGAGAGAGAGAGAGAGAGACCGAGAGAGAGAGAGCAGGGTGAGGAGCAGAGGGAGATAGGCAAGCAGACTCGACATGCTATGCATGGAGCCCAACATAGGGCTCAATTCCATGACCCTGAGACCATGACCTGAGCTAAAATCAAGAGTCAGACACTCAATCAACTGAACCACCCAGGGGCCCTCCTTTGTGTCTGTTTCAATGTATTAGGCAAAACAGCTACTGCCCCCAGTCTTTAAGGAGGGCCTTGTATAGTAGATGAATCTTATTGTTCAACCTCACCCTATCTCTTGGTTGTCTCTTGTATCTGATTTATTCTTGATAGATCCCCATAGTTGAGGGTATTCCAAAAGAAGGGATTTCAGTCAGCATCTAGTTTCAAGCTGATTGGAAACCAGAGCCTGAGGCAGCAATTTTAAACCATGCAAATATGAAATAAAATAAAATAAAATAAAATAAAATAAAATAAAATAAAATAAAATAAACCATGCAAATATGTACAGCAGCCCTATGAGACCACAATCATAAACTCTGCTGGTCTTCAGACCAGGGATCTGGAGGTGACAGTTGCAAGAATCAGGGCTTTAGACAAGTTTATAAATTCCTCTCTGGGAGGTACCAGCAAACTGTAGCAGGGCTGAGAGAGAGCTTACGTATGGTATCCCCTGGTCTATTCTACTGAAAGCCCCTCCCTAGCATCTAGATGTGGCAAAACTGAATTCTGCCCCCCCCCAAGTTAAAGTTCTAGTCAAGTAAATAGGCCTTTTTAAAAAAAGATCTTATTTTTAAAAGTAATTTCTACATCCAATGTGGGGCTTGAACTCATAACCCTGAGATCGAGTCACTTGCTCCATCAGTTGGGCTAGCCAGGTACCCTGGAAATAGGTCTTTTTTACAGAAAGACTGGGATGTGTTTCAGTTGGCTATGTGTAGTTCCCTAGGGGTGGCATCTGGTCAAGAATTCTCTCTCTCTCTCTCTCTTTCTCTTTTAAGATTTATTTATTTATTTGAGAGAGAGAGAGAGAGAGAGAGAGAGATTGATAGAAAGCACAAGTGAGGGATCCCTGGGTGGCGCAGCGGTTTAGCACCTGCCTTTGGCCCAGGGCGTGATCCTGGAGACCTGGGATCAAATCCCACGTCGGGCTCCCGGTGCATGGAACCTGCTTCTCCCTCTGCCTATGTCTCTGCCTCTCTCTCTCTCTCTCTCTGTGTAACTATCATAAATAAATAAAAATTAAAAAAAGAGAAAAGAAAAAAAAGAAAGCACAAGTGAGAGGGGGAGAGGGAGAGGAAAAGAGAATCTGACATAGCCTCCATGCTGAGTGTGGAACCTGATCTGAGCCTGATCTCACGACCCTAAGATCATGACCGCAGCTTAAACTAAGAATAAGATGCTTAACCAATTGCACCATCCAGGTGCCCCAAGAATTGTCTGTTAATAGTCCATGGCATCCAGGAATGCATGCCCCACCACCACCACAGCCATCAGAACCAGGTGATAAGGAGCAACCCCTGTGTGGACTGCATATGCCTGCCAGTTTTCACAGGGACCTGGGAGAGCACATGGCTGGGGCATGACCGCAAGCATTTTAAGATATAGGGAGAGCATAAAAATGATGCCTCCAGTATAAGGCCTTGGAGAGAGCCCCAACAGAACTCTGCTCCTCTGGCAAATGCTTTAAGATTAGCAAATGAATCTCCTTCACATATAGTCTAAGTGCTTTTCAAACTGTTTCTTTTGTGCTTGTCCTTGGGGGAAGTGCATTTGTGCACAAGCTCTTTAAGAGAAGTATCTCATTCCCCTCCAGTCTTTTGAGTCTTCTGGATGGAAACTGCATTGATTATCAAAGCCAGACATTTTGGGAATTTGCCTCTCTGTTGCCAGTCTCAAGGGTTGGGGTGCCTGATATGGAATATAAACACCTGCTTCTCAGGGAGAAGCTCAGGTTTGTGAAATCTGTCCTGATTGTGGGGTGGGGATTTAGGCAAAAGTACATCCTTGCCTCTCCTACCCTTCTCAATGTGGCCTTTTTACTGTTTGTTGTAAATGAGCTCTTTGGCTAATTTTCACGTCTTTTTCAGAGGTAATTATTTCATATGTAGCTATAGATTTGATGTGTCCACAGAAGGGAAGGAGTTCAGGAACTTCTTATGATGTCGTCTTGCTACAATTTTTTTTTTTTAAGATTTTATTTATTTATTGATGAGAGACACACACACAGAGAGAGAGAGAGAGAAAGAGAGAGAGAGAGAGAGAGAGGCAGAGACACAGGCAGAGGGAGAAGCAGGCTCCATGCAGGGAGCCCGACATGGGACTTGATCCCGGGTCTCCAGGATCAGGCCCTGGACTGAAGGCGGTGTTAAACCCCTGAGCCACTGGGGCTTGCCCTGTTTCTGCTTTTTGTTTGTTCATTTATTTTGTTTTTCAGATACCACATATAAATCAAATCATATGTTATTTGTGTTTCTCTGTGCAACTTACTTCACTTAGCATAATACCCTCGAGGTCCATCCATGTTGTTGCAAATAGCAAGATCTCATTCTTTTAATGGCTGAGTAATATTTCATTGTATATATACACCACAGCTTCTTTTTTTTTTAATTTATTTTTTATTGGTGTTCAATTTACTAACATACAGAATAACCCCCGTGCCCGTCACCCATTCACTCCCACCCCCCGCCCTCCTCCCCTTCTACCACCCCTAGTTCGTTTCCCAGAGTTAGCAGTCTTTACGTTCTGTCTCCCTTTCTGATATTTCCCACACACTTCTTCTCCCTTCCCTTATATTCCCTTTCACTATTATTTATATTCCCCAAATGAATGAGAACATATAATGTTTGTCCTTCACCGACTGACTTACTTCACTCAGCATAATACCCTCCAGTTCCATCCACGTTGAAGCAAATGGTGGGTATTTGTCATTTCTAATAGCTGAGTAATATTCCATTGTATACATAAACCACATCTTCTTTATCCATTCATCTTTCGTTGGACACCGAGGATCCTTCCACAGTTTGGCTATCGTGGCCATTGCTGCTATAAACATCGGGGTGCAGGTGTCCCGGCGTTTCATTGCATTTGTATCTTTGGGGTAAATCCCCAACAGTGCAATTGCTGGGTCGTAGGGCAGGTATATTTTTAACTGTTTGAGGAACCTCCACACAGTTTTCCAGAGTGGCTGCACCAGTTCACATTCCCACCAACAGTGTAAGAGGGTTCCCTTTTCTCCGCATCCTCTCCAACATTTGTTGTTTCCTGCCTTGTTAATTTTCCCCATTCTCACTGGTGTGAGGTGGTATCTCATTATACACCACAGCTTCTTTATCTGTTCATTTATCAATGGACATTTAGTTTGCTTCCATATCTGGGCTATTGTAAATAATGTTTTGGGGCATATTGCTGGCTCTGTCAGAAGTGCATACAACTCTTGACCTTGGAATTGTGAGTTTGAGTCCCACAATGGGTGTAAAGATTAATTAAAAATAAAATCTTCTAAAAAAATTATGTTTTGAAAAAAAAAATATGTTTCGGGACACCTGGGTGGCTCAGCAGTTGAGCATCTGCCTTCGGCTTGGGTTGTGATCCCGCAGTCCTGGGATCGAGTCCCACATCAGGCTCCCTGCATGGAGTCTTCTCCTCCCTCTGCCTCTGTCTCTGTGTGTGTGTCTCTCATCAATAAATAAATAAAATCTTTTTAAAAAAATTATGTTTTAATGTGGATATATTCTTTTTTTAAAAAAGAGTCAAACTAAAAAAAAACTAAAAAAAGAAGAGTCAAACCAGAATCTGGATTTTCTTTTTGGAAAATGACCAATTTAATATGTGTATAGATATCAGATATTCTTTTTAATCACCAAAATATTCTACTAATTATCTGGTCTTCTTCCTAACACTTTTGATAATTTTGACCAAAAATTCATTCCTAGCAATCACTGTTCTTTATTGCTGTGGCTTTTAAATAGTTATAATAAATATATCTTGTATTTTAAAAATGACTTCTATACATATATTGCCTCTTCTGGCCAATTCTTCTTGGTCCTGTCTTTGCCATATTAGGCTGTCTATTCAGAAATATTAGAATATGTTTTGTTCTTAAAATATTTTAGGGATGGGACACCTGGGTGGCTCAGTGGTTGAGCATCTGCCTTTAGCTCAGGGCGTGATTTTTGAGTCCAGGAATCGAGTCCCACATCCGGCTTCCTGCATGAAGCCTGCTTCTCCTCCCTCTGCTTCTGTCTCCGTATCTCTCTCTCTGTCTCTCATGAATAAATAAAATCTTTAAAAAATAAAATAAAATAAATAATAATAAAATATTTTAGGGAATTCTTGGAATATCCATTGGATAACAAAAATTTGTTCCTTCATCTTACAAAAAGGAGGAAAAATTGGCCATAATTTTCTTTATGTATTCTTCACATTTTCCTTACAGTACAGTGAGAACTTCCCCCCCCACAAAAGAGCAAATACAAAAAAAAAAAAAGGAGGAAAAAAATGGAAAAATTCATACTTTTTTCATTCTTGTATGCTATCAATATTTTCTTTTTTTAACTGAAATTTTCTTCTTTCAAAAGTTTTTATTTAAATTCCGGTTAGTTAACATGCAACGTTATACTAGTTTCAGGTGTACAACATAGAGATTCATCAATTCTATACATCACCCCATGCTGATCACAAGTGTACTCCTTAATCCCCATGACCTATTTCACCCATACACCACCCATCTCCTCTTTGGTAACCATTAGTTTGTTCTCTTATAGTTAAGAGTCTGGGTGGTGCAGCGGTTTGGCGCCTGCCTTTGGCCCAGGGCGTGATCCTGGAGACCCGGTATCGAGTCCCACGTCAGGCTCCCGGTGCATGGAGCCTGCTTCTCCCTCTACCTATGTCTCTGCCTCTCTCTCTCTCTCTCTCTGTATGACTATCATTAAAAAAAAAAAGCATACCAATCCTTAAAAAAAAAAAAAAAAAAGAGTCTGTTTCTTGGTTCCTCTCTCTCTCTCTCTTCTTACCCCCTTTTTTTGTTTTGTTTCTTAAATTCCACAAATGAGTGAATCATATGGTATTTGTCTTTCTCTGACTGATGTATTTCACTTACCATTATACTCTCTAGCTTCATTCAGGTTATTGCAAATGACAGGATTTCATTCTTTTTTTTTATGGGTAATATTCCATTATATATATATATATATATATATATATATATATATATATATATTCCACATATTCAATTTTCTGTAATGTATGCATATTATTTTTATTTTAAAAGAAGTAATTTTAAAAGAGATATTAGTTTTTCAATTAGAAAGTTAAGAATATGAGTCAAACACATACTTAATTTAAATTGCTTTGTCTGAGTCTGCCTTGTTAAGCCAACAGTTGGGAGACACCCAATAAGAAAATCAGAGTCACTCTGGAAAACTGTGTGGAGGTTCCTCAAGGAGTTAAAAATAGACCTGCCCGACGACCCAGCAATTGTACTGTTGGGGACTGACCCCAAAGATTCAGATGCAATGAAATGCCAGGACACCTGCACCCTGATGTTTATAGCTTCAATGTCCACAATAGCCAAACTGTGGAAGGAGCCTCGGTGTCCATCGAAAGATGAATGGGGGATCCCTGTGTGGCGCAGCGGTTTAGCGCCTGCCTTTGGCCCAGGGCGCAATCCTGGAGACCCGGGATCAAATCCCACATCAGGCTCCCGGTGCATGGAGCCTGCTTCTCCCTCTGCCTGTGTCTCTGCCTCTCTCTCTTTCACTGTGTGCCTATCATAAATAAATAAAAATTAAAAAAAAAAAAAAAAAAGAAAGATGAATGGATGAAGACGATGTGGTTTATGTATACAATGGAATATTACTCAGCCATTAGAAATGACAAATACCCACCATTTGCTTCAACGTGGATGGAACTGGAGGGTATTATGCTGAGTGAAGTAAGTCAATCGGAGGACAAACATTGTATGTTCTCATTCATTTGGGGAATATAAATAATAGTGAAAGGGAATATAAGGGAAGGGAGAAGAAATGTGTGGGAAATATCAGAAAGGGAGACAGAACATAAAGATTCCTAACTCTGGGAAACAAACTAGGGGTGATGGAAGGGGAGGAGGGCGGGGGGTGGGGGTGAATGGATGACGGGCACGGAGGGGGGGGCACTTGACGGGATGAGCACTGGGTGTTATTCTGTATGTTGCTAAATTGAACACCAATAAAAATTAATTTATTATTAAAAAAAAGAAAATCAGAGTCAGTTGGTAGGGATAATTTTTTGACTGTGGAGAAATGGCTGGAGGAAGGTGGGGCTGTGGGAATCTGTTTTCATAAAGTGTACTCTAAGCTGTAGAAGGTAGTGGATGTTAGGGAAAATAAAAGATGGGAAACAGATTTTCACAGGCAAATGAATCAGAAAAAAATGCTCTGGATACAGCACAGAGCAAGTGAACAATACAGTACTTTTGGGATGCAAGGGAAGAAAAGAAGAATGTCTGGGGGTTGATGCATAGAATAACTTACCCAGCAGTTTTTCTGAGTGTGCTCACAATGGCTGGCTAGGTCTTTATGAATTAGTGTGAGAAGCTGAGCTAGAAATGCCAGCAGATTATTTTACTTCTCAGAAATCAAATTTCCACTTTTTTTTTTTTTAAGCTCTATGTCCAATGTGGGGCTTGAATTCACAACCCCAAGATCAAGACTCGCATGCTCCACTGACTGAGCCAGCCAGGAACCCCTCAAATTTCTACTTTGATTTTGAGTTTTGGAAGAGTGATATGCTTAATATCGCTGAAGTCTCTGGGGCTTCTTAATGTACAACGTTTTATTCTAAAGGAGAACCTTTAATCTCAGCTACTGGTATAATGTAGAGGAAAAGGGATAGAAATGTGCATAAAAAACATTAGTGCAAATATGTATATGCATTTTTCTCCCCAGCACAGATGTAACTCCAGTCAATTAGCAATCGTGACACACATTCCTTAAAAGAAAACAGCTGATTCAATAATTGGAAATATGAACTTTATCAATAAAAATCATATTTTTTGGGTGTTCAATTTTCTTCTTCATTAAGCTAAGTTAACCATATTTATCTCTGAAGGGTAGACTTTAAGAGACAAAAAAAGAAAGGTATGATAGGGTTCAGGGCAGGCCACCCCGAAATATGCCATTTTGGCATGTAGATTATTTTGAACTGAGGACGATTAAGGCCCAAGACTCAAGAAGAGCCTTTACTTCACCTTTAACTGCCTAATAAATTTAGATGGGGGCCTCTGAAAGAGGAATTTGGCTGTCTCCATTTTTACTTCAAACTTTCTACTTGTGTTGTCGAAAAACAACCTCCATGCTTCAGAGTCAAAATATAACATGGAGACAGAGTTTGGGATAAAGAGGAACAATAGCTTTATTGCTTTGCTGGGAAAGGAGGCTGCAGCAGGCTTTGGCCTTCAAAAACTGCAAGACCACCCAGAGGAAGGAGATGGAATGGTTTGTTTTCTAGGGAAATACAGGATCTAGCCAGTTTTCACAGCAATTGTGAACGTAAAGCCAGCCAGCCTAGTTACTTGTGTCCTCAGCGGCTGGTATGGGGTTCCTGAAACAAAAGGCCAAGAAGGGAGGAGGGGAGGTTTGTGAATGAGAGGAAAAAGGTTACTTTAAGATCAAGCTTCTGGACGCTTGGGTGGCTCAGGAGCTGAGCATTTGCCTTAGGCTCAGGTGTGATCCCGGGTCCTGGGATGGAGGCCTGCATTGGGCTCCCCTCAGGGATCCTGCTTCTCCCTCTGCCTATGTCTGTGTCTCTCACGAATAAATTAATAAAGTCTTAAAAAATAAAATAAAATCAAGCTTCACTGAAGCATCAGTGCAGCCATTTGATTTTTGTTCAACTTGATGCTTTTAAGCTGTTTCAGTTGGGTTCTTCTTTCTGGCTAGTCTCTTGGCTCAGCATCCCCTCCTGGCAACTGAAACTACCCTTCAAGCAGCAAGGACTGCCCTGGGCCAGCAAGACCCCCACCTGCCCCTGATTGACCCCAAGACAATGATTGACTTGACCTTCACTGCCTACTTTTGTCCCACATTTTCCTTATCTAAACCTGGAAGTATTTTCAGTGGTTTGGAGACAGTCTTTAAGACACTAGATTCCTGTCTTCCTGGTTTGAGCCTCACAAATTAAATTCCTTTCTTGTTTCAGCACCACTTGTCTCTCTGCCTTTGGATTTTGTCAGTGGTGAGCAGCCAAATCTGGTCTGTTTAAGCCCCTCAGAGTCAGGTGCTCTTTCACCCCTGCACCGTAGCACAGTAAAACACCCAGCTGGTATCCAGAGTATCTGAGAATTCTTTGGTGTTGGGAAAAACCCACACACAGAAGTGCTGTGAATGTGAGTGAAGGAGAAATGTTTTTTTTCCTTTAGAGTTTGTGTCAGAAGTGTTGTGAGGTGGAGCGTTGTAAGTGTGAGTGTATTAGTAGCAGAGGGGAGGAAAAACACAAGGAGAGTTTTTCTTCCCTTTTTTTTTTTTTTAAGATTTTATTTATTTATTTATTTATTTATTTTTTTTTTTTTAATTTATTTATTTATGATAGTAACAGAGGGAGAGAGAGAGGCAGAGACACAGGCAGAGAGAAGCAGGCCCATGCACCGAGAGCCCGACGTGGGATTCGATCCCGGGTCTCCAGGATCGCGCCCTGGGCCAAAGGCAGGCGCCAAACCGCTGCGCCACCCAGGGATCCCAAGATTTTATTTATTTATTCATGGGAGACATAGCAAGAGAGAGGCAGAGACACAGGCTGAGGGAGAAACAGGCTCCCTGCAGGGAGCCCTATTCGGGACTCAGTCTTTAAAAAAAAGAAAAAAACATTATTCAAAAAAATCTACTCTTATGTGGCAAATAAATAAATTTATGTTATACAATCAGGCTCTCAGCTTCTAATTCTTTTTTAAAAATGTTATTTATTTATTCATGAGAGACACACAGAGAAAGGCAGAGACATAGGCAGAGGGAGAAGTAGGCTCCCTATGGAGAGCCCGATGCAGGACTCTATCCCAGGACTGGATCACAACCTTAGGACCTTAGCAGAAGGCAGAGTCTCAACCACTGAGCCATCCTGGCGCCCCAGCTTTTAACTCTTTATGTGATATTAGACACTCAAGCATCTGAGCTCAGAGCTGTGATTATGGGAAAATTTACAAAATATCCTAGAACATTCTCTATCAGAGACATTAAGAAGTCACTGAAGAAACTTTCCCAGTATAAGAAGAATGAAAACTGAAAACTGTGTAAGGACGTAATTTTTATTTTTTTAAATTTTTTTAAAGGTTTTATTTATTTATTCATGAGAAACGCAGAGAGAGAGGCAGAGACAGAAGCAGGCTCCATGCAGGGAGCCCCATGTGGGATTTGATCCCTGGACTCCAGGACAATGCCCTGGGCCAAAGGCAGGTGCTAAACCACTGAGCCACCCAGGGATCCCCAGGATGTAATTTTTAAAAACTAAAGCCATTATTTATTTATTTACTTACTTATTTACTTATTTATTTATTTTTATGATCGTCACACACACAGACAGAGAGAGAGAGAGAGAGAGAGGCAGAGACATAGGCAGAGGGAGAAGCAGGCTCCATGCACCGGGAGCCCGACGTGGGATTCGATCCCGGGTCTCCAGGATCGCGCCCTGGGGCAAAGGCAGGCGCTAAACAGCTGCGCCACCCAGGGATCCCTTTACTGATCTATTTAAAGATTTTATTTGTTTATTTCAGAGAGAGAGAGAGAGAGCAAGAGAATATGAGCTAGTAGTTAAGCAGACTTCCCACTGAGCAGGGAGCCCAATGTAGGGCTCAATCCCAGGACCCTGGGATCATGACCTGAGCTGAAGACATATGTTTAACCAACTGTGCCACCAGTCACCCCTAGGCATTTGCATCTAGAGGCTAGCAGTCTGGCAGTTAGTAGACCACTGTGAAAATCTGGTTATATATTGTACTAAGGTGATTATAAACCACATTGATCTTTTTTTTTTTTTTTTTTTTTTAAATTTTTTTTTAAGTTTTTATTAATTTATGATAGTCACAGAGAGAGAGAGAGAGGCAGAGACACAGGCAGAGGGAGAAGCAGGCTCCATGCACCGGGAGCCTGATGTGGGATTCGATCCCGGGTCTCCAGGATCGCGCCCTGGGCCAAAGGCAGGCGCCAAACCGCTGCGCCACCCAGGGATCCCCACATTGATCTTTAAGTTATTAAAATGAGATAATGTTTGAAGTTATGAGTATACCTCATCTGTAGATGAGATTACTCAGGAAGAGTTTGTAGTAAGAAGAGGACCAAGGAAAAAATTCTTAGAAAAAAACACAGTTTAAACAGAGAGTAGATCAGAATTATTTTATTTTCATTTTTTTTAGAGAGGGAAGGGGCAAAGGGAGAGGAGAGAGAGAAGCTCAAGCAGGGTCCACATCCAGCTCAGAGCCCAAAGGTGGGGTTGGATCTCACAACTCTGAGATCAGGACCTGAGCCAAAATCAAGAGTCAGATGCTTAACTAATTGAGCCAACGGATCAGATCTTAATGGTAGGATTCAAGAATGGTGGTATCGCTGTAAGGTGTATGTTTGTATATATTTTTGGAGAGTGGGAATGAGTTAAGAGAGAAGAGGATTTATTTATTTATTATTATTTATTTATTTATTGTCTCCACTCCCAACATGGGACTCTAACTCAAGACTTTGAGAGATCAAGAGTTGCATACTCTACCCACTGAGCCAACCAGGTGCTCCAAGGACTTTCTTTTCTTTACTCTATAAATTTGTTTGTCCAGATGGTTAGTAAAACTGCATCTACATTTTATTTGTGTACTTTAATAGTACCTTAAGGTAAAAATAAGAATATAGGACAAAATGAAATAATGAAACTTCACAAGGAGTAGAGAGTGTAAAGATAGGGTTACTAGACCTTGAGAGATCTGTTAAACTGTTAGATGCCTCTGTGGTAGGCCTGTAAAGCTGCTTGCTACACTAGAGTCCACAATGAACTATTAATTGAATGGTGTTTGGCAACTTCCTAAAAGGGCAGAGGCAACCTTAGTCCCTTCTATGGTCCATGGGGAGGCTGCCTTCCTGGAGTACCTAGCTGAAAAGTGATATATGGTGTACAGTCTCATCAAACTTGGCAGTCACTGTCTGCTTTTACTAATTTGTGGAGAAGATCATTCATCCCTTGCAGAGGAGACCTAGGATGTATATTTTGAAATGCTGGACCAAAAGATGAAGTACTTAGAAATACAAACAGCATTCTCATGAGTGTTTTCAATAGAAGGTTGGCAATGGGAAGGAAGAATGATATGGAATGCAGATGCTTAGGTGCATGGAAATAATCACATATTTGGATAATGAAAACTGGTATCTAGGCTAGGGATAGAGCATATCCCTAAAAGACTTGAGGGACACAAATTTTCTCAGAAATATGCCAAACTAATCAAGAGGGCTTTAAGTGAAATATTGGAGGACAGGAGTGAAAACCCAGATAACACTAAATCTGTATATGAGGGCAAGGCACTTAAATTAACATTGAATAACAAAACAGAAATCCAGTCTTAAAGTTATCAAAATGAGATGGTATATGAATGTAGACATCACTTTATCTTCTACTTGGCTACTTCTTGCAAATTACTCTGCAATTGCTTAGCTGTTTTTGTGGTTTCAGGTTTGAGATTTTCCATAGTCAATGAGGCAGAGCTCAGAAGACAGAAATGGGAATGAAGGAGGCTGGCAAACTTCCCAAAAAGAGCCCACAGGATGTAGTACTTAAGTACGACCACCATAGAAACCTGTTTTCAGGTATCTAGGTATAGATTATGCCACTGGTACAAACATAGAAGATGCCACTGCAAAAACCCAAACACCAATTTATTAATTTATCAATCTAAAATGTTAGGAACAGGGGAAAGTTTCCTTTCCAGTTGTCTGAACATGGTCTTTTTCTTCAGTCATAACAGGTCCAAGAAAAAGGTAAACGATAATCTTGAGGGATGCAGGAAATGGTAAAGTCTGATTAACTATTCGCAACCCTACAAAAAAGAACTTCTCACGTGATAAAAATAACTATATTCACTAAGGAATATCTTTTTGGAATTTCAGACTGGAGGGTACCAGATAATCACTGCCATGTTATTTTATTTTATTTTATTGTATTTTTTTTTTTTTTTGCCATGTTATTTTAATAGTATATCTATTCAGGGCAGCCCTGGTGGCGCAGCGGTTTAGCACCGCCTGCGGCCCGGGGTGTGATTCTGGAGACCCGGGATCGAGTCCCACGTAGGGCTTTCTGTATGGAGCCTGCTTCCCCCCTCTGCCTGTGTCTCTGTGTCTCTCATGAATAAATAAATAAAATTAAAAAAAATAGTATATCTATTCAGTAGATTATTAGGCAGCCATTGCAAGTTCAGCTATGAAGACTATGCAACACAGGAAATATTATGGCATAATATCTAATGAAATGCAATTATATATATTTTTAAAGATTTTATTTATTTATTCATGCTAGACACAGAGAGAGAGGCAGAGACACAGGCAGAGGGAGAAGCAGGCTCCATGCAGGGAGCCCGATGTGGGACTCCATCCCGGGTCTCCAGGATCACGCCCTGGGCCGAAGGCAGGTGCTTAAACCGCTGAGCCACCCAGGCTGCCCCGCAATTATATATTTTACTCTAATTTCATTGTTTAAAAACACACATAAGGAAGAACTGACAATTTTTTTTAAAGATCTTATTTATTGATTCATGAGAGACACAGAGACAGAGAGGCAGAGACACAGGCAGAGGGAGAAGCAGGCTCCATGCAGAGAGCCCGACGTGGGACTCGATCCGGGGACCCCAGGATCACACCCTGGGCGGAAGGCAGGTACTAAACTGCTGAACCACCCAGGCATCCCGGAAACTGACTAAATTAAACACATCAAATGCTCACAGTGGTTGTATTAGAAAGATAGTCTTGGGATCCCTGGGTGGCTCAGCGGTTTGGCGCCTGCCTTCGGCCCAGGGGGTGATCCTGGAGACCTGGGATCGGTCCGCGTCGGACTCCCTGGGTGAAGCCTGCTTCTCCCTCTGCCTGTCTCTCTCTCTCTCTGTCCCTCTGTGTGTGTGTCTCATGAATGAATAAATAAAATCTTAAAAGAAAAAAAAGGGAAGTAACTTAAAAAAAAAGATAGTCTTAATGACTAATTTGTCTTTATTTTCATTGTTTTTCAAATTGAATAAGTTTTTTTTTTAAGATTTTATTTATTTATTCATAGACACAGAGAAAGAGAGACAGAGATACAGACAGAGGGAGAAACAGGCTCCATGCAGGGAGCCCGATGTGGGACTTGATCCTGGGTCTCCAGGATCACACCCCAGGCTTCAGGCGGGGCCAAACCGCTCTGCCACCGGGGCTGCCCGAAATTGAATAAGTTTTGTAATAATTTAAATATATATAGCTGGATTGTATATAGTGACTACTGCTTTTCTCTTTCCAAGTCTCCCAAGAGTCCACACGGAGTCAGTAAATAATCATCCAGCCTCGTGGCACTTTATTTTTCCTTCTTACAAAACTGATTTATTATACTATATTAGCAATATGATATAGACACAGTATATCCTGATTTTAGCATAGCATTTGATATATCTTTGCTCTTGATCATGATTGTTTGGATTAAACAGTAACAGAAATGTTCTCAGATTTGCTTATGTAAAATGTGAATCTAGGGGAAGCAAGAACATTGTATATAACCCAAGGGAGGAAGTTCAGCTGAGGATAGAAGTAACTGCTTTGTCATCAAGAACCAAGGCAGATACCATCTGCATCTTGTCAATACCACGTGGTCTCTGGTCCCTGGTTCTTTCTACACATCTGCTTCATTCTTTGTCTCCCCCTTCACACTCAAGCCCATGTTCTCATCTTCTCTGATCTACATGGTGCAAAAAGGCTGCTCAGTCCTATAACCAAATTTCCCCCTAGGCTGGGCCCTCTGGGCAATCTCTTAGAGACCTAGAATTCCAGTTTCCATTCCCAGGAGGGAAAAGCCAATTGATTAGCTTGGGTCATGTGTCCACCCTGGACTTGGCTATGGCAATGGAGGTGGGGTCATGTAATGTAAATTTGGCTGCAAAGGGGTCACCCTTGGTAGTGGGGAGAGTTCAGAGACGGGGCTTGTGGCTTGGCAGACAACTCAAAAGGTATCTACTACCTGGATTTCTCTAAGTCCTCAGGGTCAAGGTAGAAAAACAGGAGTTGGTTGAATAGATAGATTTCCAAAAGATAGATTGCAACTGGTTAAATGACCATACCCACAGAATATAAATCGGTGACTTCCTGCCAGAAGTTTCTGGAGGTAGTGGCTTTCAGATCTTACAAATAGATCTCTAGGGGCACCTGGGTGGCTCAGTGGTGGAGGAGCATCTGCCTTCAGCTCAGGTCGTGATCCAGGATCCGGGGATCGAGTCCCACATCGGGTTCCTTGTGAGAGCCTGCTTCTCCCTCTGCCTGTGTCTCTGTCTCTCTCTGTGTCTTTCATGAATAAATAAAATCTTAAAAAAAAAATCCAAACATTAAAAAAAAAAACCCAAAAAACAAATAGATCTCTAGTAATATCCAGTAAGTCTCTGTGGGAGCTCTATCCTGATCAACACATCTTATTAAAGTCTTGGATTCCCTGGGCTTAGTGAATTTGCACTCCCTCTTTCCCTAATATCCTAAGTCTTCTCTATCTCCATGCCTGTCCACATTGTCAGCTAATGACAGACATCTTAACTGGCTGAGAAAAAAAAAAAGGATTAAGGATTAAGAACTAATTATATGTTTATCATCAAACCTATCTACTGACCTATATCTGACTCAGAATCTTCCTTCCCTCTTATAAAACAGATGAACTGTCTCTACTCGATATTGTACATTGGATCCCATTTCCTCTCATTTACTCAAGAACTTGCCTTCTGACAACACAAAGAAATGGAAAGACAGGGACGCCTGGGTGGCTCAGTGGTTGAATGGCTGCCTTTGGCTCAGGATGCGATCCTGGGGTCACAGGATCCAGTCCCACATTGGGCTCCCTGCATGGAGCCTGCTTCTCCCTCTGCTTGTGTCTCTGCCTCTCTCTCTCTCTCTTCTCTCTCTCTCTGTGTCTTTCATGAATAAATAAATAAAAATCTTAAAAAAAATGGAAAAAAAAATGGAAAGACATTCCATGCTCATGGATTGGGAGAACAAATACTATCAAAGTGTTTATACTACCCAAGCCAGTCTATAGATTTAATGAACTCTTTATCAAAATATCAATAGCATTTTTCACAGAACTAGAACAAACAATCCTAAAATTTGTATGAAACTACAAAAGACCTCAAATAGCCAAAGCAATCTTTTTTTTCTAAGATTTTATTTATTTTTAAAAAAGATTTTATTTATTTATTCATGAGAGACACACAGAGAGAGGCAGAGACATATGTAAAGGGAGAAGTAGGCCCCCTGTGGGGAGCCCAATGAGGGACTGGATCCCAGGACTCCAGGAATACACCCTGAACTGAAGACAGATGCTCAACCACTGAGCCATCCTAGCCAAAGCAATCTTGAAAAAGAAAAGTAAAGTTGGAGGTAACACAATTCCTGACTTCAAATTATATTACAAAGCTGTCGTAATCAAAACAGTATGGTACTGGTACAAAAATAGACACATCTAGATCAATGGAATTGAATAGAAAACCCAGAAATAAACCCACAATTATATGATCAATTAATCTTTGACAAAGCAGGAAAGAATAACCAATGGGAAAAAGGCAGTCTATTCAAGAAATGGTGTTGGAAAAACTGGTCAGCTACATTCAAACGAATGAAACTGGACTACACCATACAGAAAAATAAATTCAAAGCACTCCACAGTTCTTGTACCCTTTATTTCCATTATATTACCCTATTGCAGCAATTTCTTGGTCATCCAAGGTTCTTTAGGCAAGAGGAGAGGCTAATCTCCAGACAGATGGACCAGATTCCTACTCCTTAACCACAAATGTAAAGGCTTAAAACAACACAGATTATCTTACAGTTTTGGAAGTCTCACTGAGCTAAATTAAGGTGTAAGTAGGTCTCCGTTTCTTCTGAAGGGAGGAATTTCTTTCCTTGCATTTTCCAGCCTCTAGAGGCCACAAGCATTCCTGGGCTTGTGTCCCACCCCACCTCTCCCCCAATCCCCACCCATTGCTTCATCCTAAAGCCAGCAATACATCATCTTTAAATCCCTCTGACTTTGACCCTCCTGCCTCTCTCTTATAAGGACCCTTGTGAATACATTGTACCCTCCTGGATAGTCCAGGATAATCTTTCCATCTCAAGAGCCTTAAACATATACGCACAATCCCTTTGCTGGGTGATGTAACACATTCACAGGTTTGGGGGAGTCAAATGTGGACATCTTTGGGGGCGATTATCCTGTCTGCCACATTAGAGGAAAATCTGTTTTTTATTGGCAAGGAAAGCTCCACAAAATTTCAGTGTTCAAGGTCTTCAGCTTCAATGAAATTTATCCAAATGTCCCCACCTAATTTTCAATTCCACTCTTTCGTGACCAGTACCTTAACTTGAAAATAAGAGGACATTGCAAATTAATTCAATTTACTTTGTAATTCATCCACTTTCATGACCAGATATTGTTTGTTTGTTTCAGGAATCTTGACCCTGTGGCTATATCAAGTATGGATTATTTTTTTCTCCAGGCAGGTAAGAAGCTTTCTGGTTCTTTATCCAAACTTTTTTTTTTTAATCCAAACTTTGAAGTGGGAATTCCAAACCTTGAGTTTATCATTTTCTCCAAACCTTGAGTTTATCATTTTCTTTCTCTAAATTCTCCAGTGTAACTACTCCACAGTCCTTGTACCCTTTACTTCCGCTGCATTATCCTATTGTAGCAATTTTTTGGTCATCCAGGGTGATACTAACTTAACCATTTGCCATTGTATTTTTTTTTTAAGATTTTATTTATTTATTCATGAGAGACATAGAGAGGGGGAGAGAGAGAGAGAGAGGCAGAGACACAGGCTCCATGCAGGGAACCTGATGTGGGACTCAATCCCAGGACTCCAGGATCACACTCTGGGCCGAAGGCAGGCACTAAACCACTGAGCCATCCATGGATCCCCCAGCCATTTGCCATTGTATGCTGTAACTACCAATGCTATTATCACTGGCAATGGGGTCCTTTATGTCTAATGGGATCAGAGAATCAATTCCAAATCCCTAAAGTTCTGCGCCTCCTGGAAACCACTTTTATTACTCATCACTAAATGTAGTGAGAAAAGCAAAGACACTGAAGTATTGTAGCATAAAGATATTTAATGTAAGAACTGAGGGTTAGTTGACTGAAGCAGAAGCTGGAGGCGTGAAAGGCTGGGAGTTGCAGGCAAAGGATTAAAGAACATTCAGTGATGGATTGAGGCGTTGGAGCAGATGAAGCCAGAACTCATGGAGAAATACAAGATAACAGAACTTGTAGAGGACTCTGAGAAGCTGCCATTTCTAGCCCCCTTGACTGCAAAGCAGGAGTTTGCACAGAAGTCTGAGAAGCCATCGTATTTTGCCGCCAGAAGTGCAAAGCAAGAGCTTGTGATGAGATCTGAGAAGCTGGAAACTGTCAGTCTCCTGGGAGAAAAGAAGTCTGTGAAGCTGCCACAACCTCCTGAGAGTGAAAGCTTCTTTTTTCTGCCTTTCTTATCTACTGTGAGTACCTCTCTTTGGCAAACTCTAACTCAGAACCATAAAGGGCAGGGGATTCTGGGAAATGTTCCTAGCTTCTTTTTTGCAATGCAGATAGTACAAGTGGGTGGTTGTAATGCAAAGTTGACAACCAACAGTTCAGTGTAGTTAAAATACTTCTGATTTTGAGAAATAAACTGGCAAGTTAAACTGACTTAAATGATAAAGGGAATTTATTGAGTCATGTAACTAAGTCTAGAGGTAAGGATAACTGTAGGTGGAGACAGATCTGGTAGCTCAAACCACATGAGCAGAACCTAGTATCCAGTCCCATGATCCTTGTCAACTCTTCATTGCTCTCTGCTTCCTATCTTCACGGGCATCTTTTTGTTGCAAAATGGATGTCAGTGATTCCCTCTCCTACATACTTCTCAGATTATGAATGAGAGTGGGTGAGTATTTCTTCACTCAAATATCAAGAGGAAATTCAATAAAATTGGATGTCTTAGGCCCTATGCTCTTCCCAAACCAAAGGATGGGACCAAGGGTAATGAGGATGATGAGTTCATTCTGATTAGCTGACTTGAGAAGGGACAACTGATAACTGATAACCACAAATGTCTACTATAGTTGCCAAAACATTCAGGACATGAACCAGTTAAATAGAATAAACCTACTATGGCCAGAGGGACTTTTGATTATGTGTCACTACTTTTGAAGTGTGACTTTTGAGCAATTGTATGGAATCTGGTACCTGAGAACTCTCAGCCTTGGTGAAAAGGAACAAAGGAAAATGCCCCAAACAGTTCCCAAACAAAAGATATGTTCTTAAACTTTTTTATTTTGATATTTTCAATAGTTCTTATTTGAACCTTAATCTGAAAACCCGAATTTTCCTGATTATGTTCTTATTTAGTAAATATTCTCTAGAACTGTAGCTTCTACAAACTAAGTCGGACAATCATAAAATTAGCAGCTAAAACAACTTTAAAAATATGTTATGAGGCAAAACCTGATACTATTTGGCTTCAGTCTTGGTACCTGGGAAAAGAAAGATGTCTAGTGTATCCCAGATGCCAGAACTGAGTTCAAGTCAAAATATTGTACTTATTGGGGCACCTGGTGGAAAGTATGTGACTCTTCATCTCAGGGTCCTGAGTTCAGGCCCCATGTTGGGTGTAGAAATTACTAAAAAAATATAAGCCTAAAAAAATATTGTACTTATTGCAGTGCCTGAGGCAGGATTATAAAGAGGCTCTGGATAAAACCTGACTGCAGCAACTAACCAAAATTTCATCCTAGAACTGCAGAAAGGGGGAGAAAAAGAAGAAAAAAAATACTGATTTTAATGAAAACGCTGGTCTTATTCTTTATCGCAAATGTTATCAGTTACATTAATCCAATTCTTATTTTATTTATTTTTTTAAAAGATTTTATTTATTTATTTGAGAGAGAGCACAAGCAGGAGGAGGGGCAGATGGAGAGGGAGAAGCAGACTCCCCTCTGAGCAGGGAGCCTGAAAGCAGAGGCTTAACCTACCGAACCACCACGCAGGCTTCCCGATTATTTTAATGATCTCTTGTCATAAGAGCATGTTTCTCTTTCATTTTCTATATTTTATTTTAAATCCAGTATAGTTGGGACACGTGAATGGCTCAGTGCCTTTGGCTCAGGGCATGATCTTAGAGTTCCGGGATCGAGATCCACGTCGGGCTCCCTGTAAGGAGCCTGCTTCTCCCTCTGCCTATGTCTCTGCCTCTCTCTCTCTCTGTCTCTCATGAATAAATAAATACAATCTAAAAAACAAAGACAAAAACCAACAACAAAAAACCCCTTAAATCCAGTATAGTTAACATACCGTGCTATATTTGTTTCAGGTATAACATACAATGATTCAACAATTCTATACATTTCTCAGTGCTCATCAGGATTAGTGTACTCATAATCCCCTTCATCTATTTCACCTGTCTCTCTACCCCTCCCCTCTGGTAACTATTACTTTGTTCTCTATAGTTAAGAGTCAGTTTTCTCTGGGTGTCTGGATGGCTCAGTTGGTAGTGTCTACCTTTGGCTCAAGTCATGATCTCAGGGTTTGGAATTGAGCCCTACGTTTGGCTCCCTGCTAAGCAGAGAAACCTGCTTCTTCCTCTTCCGCCCTACTCATGCTCTCTCTTGCTTTCTCTCTCTAAAATAAATAAAATCTTGGGGAAAAAAAGAGGCTATTTCTTGGCTTATCTTTTTTTCCCTTTGTTTCTTAAATTGCTTGAGTGAAATTGTATGGTATTTGTCTTTCTCTGACTTACTTCGCTTAGCATTATATTCTCTAGATCCATCCATGTTGTTGCAAATGATAAGATTTCATACTTTTTAAAAAATTTTATTTATTTATGATAGTCACAGAGAGAGAGAGAGAGGCAGAGACACAGGAAGAGGGAGAAGCAGGCTCCATGCACCGGGAGCCTGACGTGGGATTCGATCCCGGGTCTCCAGGATCGCGCCCTGGGCCAAAGGCAGGCGCCAAACCGCTGCGCCACCCAGGGATCCCCGGATTTCATACTTTTTAAATGGCTTAGTAATATTCCATATATATGTACATAAGTATATATATATTTCTCACATCTTCTTTATCCATTCATCTATTGATTGATAGACACTCGGGCTGCTTCCATATTTTGGCTATTGTAAATAACATAAATAATGAAAATAATGCTGCTATAAACATTGGGGTTAAAAAATAAAATAAACATTGGGGTGCACTTATCTTTTCAAATTAGTGTGTTTTTTTTAAATTTTTTATTTATTTATGATAGTCACACACACACAGAGAGAGAGAGCAGAGACATAGGCAGAGGGAGAAGCAGGCTCCATGCACCGGGAGCCCGACGTGGGATTCGATCCTGGGTCTCCAGGATCGCGCCCTGGGCCAAAGGCAGGCGCCAAACCGCTGCACCACCCAGGGATCCCTCAAATTAGTGTTTTTATATTTTTTGGGTAAATACTTAGTAGTGGAATTACTAAATCATATGGTAGTTCTATTTTTGACTTTTTAAGGAACTCCATACTGTTTCCTACAGGGGCTGCACCAGTTTGCACTCCCACCGACAGTGCACAAGGATTCCTTTTTCTCCACATCTTCACCAACACTTGTTTCTTGTGTTTTTGGTTTTAGCCATTCTGACAGGTGTGAGGTGATATCTCATTGTGGTTTTGATTTGCATTTCCCTGACAATAAGTGATGCTGAACATCTTTAGAGCATGTTTTTCTTTGTTGAAAACATCATTCAAAGAAAAATGACCACATGTAAATAACACCCTATTTGTAGATTTGTCTCTTGCCAAAAGAAATCAACCGTGAGAGACTTTACGATAGTGGCCTTCTAATTCATTTCCCTGATAGCCTCCCTCAGTCCATGGTCTACACAACATTCAGAATTATCTGGATTATTCTGGCCACTTAAAATTTAAATCATGTTTTTCTCTGGTTCAAAACCTCTAATAGTTTCTCCTCACATTTAAAATAAAAGCAAAATGCTAACCACCACAGCTTACAAGGCCCTGGGTGGGGCAGCCTGGGTGGCTCAGCGGTTTAGCGGTTTAGTGTGGCCTTCAGCCCAGGGTGTGATCTTGGAGACCAGGGATTGAGTCCCACATAGGGCTCTGCCTCTGCCTGTCTCTGTGTCTCTCATGAAAAAAAAAAAAATCTTAAAAAACAAAAAGAAAAAACAAGGCCCTGGGTGATCTTGTTCTGGATACCTCATAGGTATGATCTACTACACTTTCTTCCCTTTGCTCTATTCAGCTACACTGGCTGGCCTCCATCATTCAAAGTGTCAAGCACACTTTGTCTTCCCTAAGTATGTGTATGTTTTTCTGTCTCACTTCTGTGAGGGTTCTACTGAAAAACTTCCCTCCTTGAAGAATCTTCTCAGACTACCCTACCTAAAACAGCAATCTCTAGTGCCTTACTCATTATTTTTCTTCCAATCACTATTATATATTTATTTTGTCTCTTGTTTATTTCTCTTACTGGAATGTAGCTCCTTGAGATTAAAGACCTTGCTGTTTTGGTGAGTTATATTCCTAGCACCAGAAATGTATCTGTGACATGTGGTACATGGTTGAATGTGAATGTATTTAACTAGGAATGGCACCACTATTTACGAAGCATTTAGATGAATCGAGACATATTTTGGAAGTACGATTGGATGGAGGGGGTGATACCAAGGACTCCTGATTTTTTCCAGGAGCACATGAGTGAGTGGAGATGTCATTTACTGAGAAAAGGAAGTCTAAAGAAGTTGATATGTAGGGAAAGTGGAGTTCAATTTTGAACATCTCAGGGTTGAGATTCCTGTGGGATATCCAAGAGGAGACATTATGGAGGCAGTTGGATATGTAGGTCTGGAGTGGAATGATTAAATTTCCTTATTGTTAGAATCCTTGAGCTAGATTTCCTTTGAGTCTAAAGGCATCCTATTGACACCCCTGTGGTTAAACATAACTCAAGATTCTACAATAGATTTGCTGAAAATCTGAAAGTTCACAATGGTGGGGCCTCTATGTTCTCTAGGTGAAGGGAGAGCTTCTGGACAACCAGGACTGGTAATAGAGAATGTTCAGTTTGGGCAATTGGCTACTTCACTTAAAATCACAGGCTTGAATCTTACTGAGGGTGTTCTGCAAATGAGTAATTGGCTAAATGGTTGTAGAAGAGGCTCAAATATGATATCTTGTATAGGAAATGGGTTCTTTCTTTTTCTTCTAGACAGTTTATTCCAGGTTGCTGAATGGAATGCATGTTCCACTTTTAAAAATGTGAGGAAAGGATATGCTTTGTCCCCTGTAAGGAGTGTATTTAGCAGATTAAAACCATGGCTTTTATATATCTTGTTCTGGGTAAAAGTGATTCCAGTTTAAAATTCAAACAAACTTGTTTGCCTTTTTACAAGTACTCTTCTTTTCCTGCAGTTATTGCTTCACAAAGGCAGAATTCAATGAAGATCCAGTATTTCAGTGTGTTATCTGAAATACACAGGGAGGGGCACCTGGGTGGCTCAGTGGTTGAGTCTCTGCCTTTGGCTCAGGTCCTGATCCCAGGGTCCTGAGATCGAATTCCACATCAGGCTCCCTGCAGGGAGACTCCTTCTCCCTCTGCCTATCTCATGAATAAATAAATAATTAAAAAAAAAAAAAAAAGACACACACACACTGGGAACCTGAAGCAATGGAATATTTAATGCAATGGACATCGAGAGGAAATACTGCTTCCTTATAATGGCTTGGACCAGTCTTCAATATAGTCTTCAGTGACTTAAACACTACTACATTCTTATGAACGTGCAACACAATGAGTTTTTTTTTTCCTTTTTAAGGAATTTCATGCATCAGCAAGTGGTTTTTATGCCTGAGACGAAGTGGGATGGATGGTGGGGAGAGGAGCCTTTTATGTCTCTGGAAGCACACCTAGTTTGCTTAAGAGGCTGTGAACCGGGATCCCTGGGTGGCGCAGCGGTTTGGCGCCTGCCTTTGGCTCAGGGCACGATCCTGGAGACCCGGGATCGAATCCCACGTCAGGCTCCCGGTGCATGGAGCCTGCTTCTCCCTCTGCCTATGTCTCTGCCTCTCTCTCTCTGTGTGACTATCATAAAGAAAAAAAAAAGGCTGTGAACCTAGCTACTTGGAAATAATCTTACATTTTCTCATTCAGTAATTCAACTAGCAATTACTAAGGGTCTGTTATATGTGTAAGTGTGTGTGTGAGGTACGGAGCACACACAGAACACATTATCTTTGCTCCCAAGGAATTCATGGACTAGTACAACTACATGTTTAGAATAACAGAAGTAAGGGGCACCTGGGTGGCTCAGTTAGTTAAATGTCTGACTTTAGCTCAGGTCATAATCTCAGGGTCCTAGGATTTAGCTCCCCTGTCAGGCTCCTAGGTCTGTCTCTCTGTCTCTCCTTCTGCTTGCGTCCTCTCTCCCTCAAATAAAAAAAAAAAAAAATCTTTGAAACAAATAACAGGGACGTCTGGGTGGCTCAGTGGTTGAGCGTCTGCCTTTGGTTCAGGGTGTGATCCTGGAGTTCTGGGATGGAGTCCCACATCGGGCTCCCGGCACAGAGCCTGCCTCTCTCTCTCTCTCTCTATCATAAATAAATAAATCTTTTTTTTTTTTTTTTTTTAATCTGCCTCAGAGCCTGGGAAGGCTTCACAGAAGTCATAACATTTGATTGGGTTTTCAAAGGATGAACAGAAGTTTTACTTCTGTAGATAAGGTAGGTAGATAAGGAATGTGAAAAGAATTAAGGTTGAAGTTAAGGAGTCCTAAGAGGATGTTGGGTGAACAGAAAAGCACAGAATGCAGAGATTCAGACCATAATAGTAAGGGTATGTGAGAATATAGTAAATGTGCTAGCTTTATTTTTTTAATTTTTTATTATTATTATTTTTTAATTTTTATTTATTTATGATAGTCACAGAGAGAGAGGCAGAGACATAGGCAGAGGGAGAAGCAGGCTCCATGCACCGGGAGCCCGACGTGGGATTCAATCCCGGGTCTCCAGGATCGCGCCCTGGGCCAAAGGCAGGCGCCAAACCGCTGCGCCACCCAGGGATCCCATGTGCTAGCTTTAAAATCATTCTTAGGTTTTCTGGAATTTTCAATATAAATTCCAAGAAGTCCAGAAGCTTCAGGGGCTACATGTGAATTAAAATGAACCTTTGGGGATCCCTGGGTGGCGCAGCGGTTTAGCGCCTGCCTTTGGCCCAGGGCACGATCCTGGAGACCCGGGATCGAATCCCACGTCGGGCTCCCGGTGCATGGAGCCTGCTTCTCCCTCTGCCTATGTCTCTGCCTCTCTCTCTCTCTCTCTGTGTGACTATCATAAATAAATGAAAAAAAAAATTTAAAAAAAAAAATAAAATAAAATGAACCTTTGGGGAAACCCTATTACCAAAAGATGGGCATGTCTAAAGCTGTCTTAAAAATAAAAGAAGGGACCCTGGGTGGTGCAGCGGTTTAGCGCCTGCCTTTGGCCCAGGGCGCGATCCTGGAGACCCGGGATCGAATCCCACGTCAGGCTCCCGGTGCATGGACCCTGCTTCTCCCTCTGCCTGTGTCTCTGCCCCTCTCTCTCTGTAACTATCATAAATAAAAATTAAAAAAAAATAAATTTTTTTTTTAAAGATTTAAGAGAGGGAGCACCATGTGGAAGGTCAGGGGAAGGACAGAAGGACAGGGAGAAAAATCTCAAGCAGGTTCCAGGCTAAGCCCAGAACCTAATGCTGGGCTAGACCTCAAGACTCTGAGGAGAAACCGAGAGTCCCAAACTCAACTGACTGAGCCACTCAGGTGCCCTAGGAACTCTCTCTTAAAGACAGACAGTATTCAGGAGACCTCCTAGCTGTCTGTAAATTGAAATATTCACTTGAGCCCAATATCAACTTTCTCCTAGGCTGTTTTGAGAAGTGGAGACATACCTGAAGTCACTACCACTTGATTTAAGGCATGTTTGCTTAATACAAGAATTTGGTTAAGATTTATTTTTTAAAAAATATTTTATTATTCATGAGAGGGGGGGGGGGCAGGGACACAGGCAGAGGGAGAAGCAGGCTCCCTGCAGGGAGCCGGATGCAGGACTCCATCCCTGGTCTCCAGGATCACACCGGGGGGGGGGAGGCAGATGCTCAACGGCGGAGCCACCCAGGCATCCTCAGATTTTATTATTTATTTATTCATGAGCGACACATGGAGAGAGGCAGAGACTTAGGCAGAGGGAGAAGCAGGTTCCCCTTTGGGGGAGCCCAATGTGGGACTCCATCCCAGGACCGCGACCTGAGCCAACCACTGAGCTACCCGTGTGCCCGAGATTTTTAAGATAGTTTCAGAATTTATTTGTATTCCTTAACTTTAATTACTAAGGCAGATTGTGCTAGCTTAATAAAAAACTAGATATTTTAAGTCGTTTTCAGATTTTTGGATAGCATCCAGTTAATACATTTATTTAATTACATAGTGAAAAAATATTCATTCAGGGCTCTTCGCTGCATTTTGCACTAGTCTTTGTTTCCAGGTGCCTGGACACATGCTACAGCAGCGAGTAAGTACTTGTTGATTAAAGGAGCATCTAGAGGGGATCCCTGGGTGGCTCAGCGGGTTAGCGCTGCCTTGGGAGTCCCGGGATCGAGTCCCACGTCGGGCTCCTTGCATGGAGCCTGCTTCTCCCTCTGCCTGTGTCTCTCATGAATGCATAAATAAATAAATAAATAAATAAATAAATAAAGGAGTACCTGGAAACCTCACTTTCTTCTAGGTGTACCGCAGGAAGCTGCAAATCACAAATCCCGAATAATCCAGCTTCCAGCCACGACATTTGGGCTTGGTCATAGGGTCTATAAAAGAACTTGAAGGTTACCCCGCATGAAACGCTTAGCGGTTCTTTTCAGAGCCAAACCCCCAAACACAGCAAGCTCAGAAACTTTGTAAAGATGATTCACAGCGTTTATATATTTTATTTAGTACAAGGACCAAAAAAAAAAAAAAAACCCACGAAATCAAATGAACCTCTCTGGCTGACCGAACGCACTCCTCGACTCAGTATTTTCCAAGAATCGCGGTAGGGCTCTAGGATCTTCAAAATGTGCTAGTTACCTGCTTCTTTTGACGAAAAACTTCGGGGGGAAAAGCAGACGAGCGAAACTCTTCCCTGGAAAGCAAGTTTAAGAGAAAAATAAAGAGCCCCGATCGCCAGCGGCCTCCTCGGCCTGCCCGCCCGGGGTCGGTACGCGGGGCGGCCCGAGGAGCCTCAATGTCACCCGGCCGCGGGCGACGGAGCTGCGACAGCCCGTCCAGGCGCTCGGGGCCAGCGACACGGGGCAGCACCCACGGCAGCCTCTTCCCCAGGGATGGGCGCTCCTGGACGGAGGCAGCCGCTGGGCGTGCGCCCCTCCCCCCCCCCCCGCGTTACGCCGCAGGCGCGCGGGACCCGGTCGCCTCCAGGGAGGCGCCGCCACGCCCCGGCCTCACGCCGCGGCTCCCGCCGCCTGGGGGGCCGGTGGCTGGGCCGACTCCGGGATCGCTCGGAAGGGCGGGGGCGAAGGAAGGGGCGCCTCTAGCTGCGCCTTGCACACGACGTTCCTTGTTCTCGATGGTCCCCGCGCGGCCGCCTTCTCGAACGCAACTTCCGGTTCCTTTTAAAGGCCCCACGCCGTGCGGCGCGGCGCGTGAGGGGAAGGTAGAAGAGGGAACGAGAGGGCGGGCCCGAGCAGGAAGAGGAAAGCAGCTCGCGGTAGAGGGGGCGGGGAGGCGCAAAGGGCGCGCTCTCGCGTCACGTGACCGGGACGCGCCGTTCTTCCGTCGGCCATTTTAGGTGGTCCGCGGCGGCGCCATTAAAGCGAGGAGGAGGCGAGAGCGGCCGCCGCTGCTGCTTATTCTTTTTTAGTGCAGCTACAGAGAGCGGGAGTGCGCGCTGCGCGAGTGTGGGAGGCGAGGGGGGCAGGCCAGGGAGAGGCGCAGGAGCCTTCGCAGCCGCGCGCGCCTTCTCTGTCTTGTTGTGTGCTTCGCGCGGTGGAGCGGGCGCGCGGCAGCGGCGGGGATTACTTTGCTGCTAGTTTCGGTTCGCGGCAGCGGCGGGTGTAG
The DNA here is from genome assembly GCF_003254725.2 of Canis lupus dingo. Lineage (NCBI taxonomy): Eukaryota > Metazoa > Chordata > Mammalia > Carnivora > Canidae > Canis > Canis lupus. The sequence goes on along the minus strand of NC_064274.1, from coordinate 6,362,248 downwards.
TCTCGGCGGCGGCGGAGGCAGTAGCACTATGTCGGAGGAGCAGTTCGGCGGGGACGGGGCGGCGGCGGCGGCAACGGCGGCGGTAGGCGGCTCGGCGGGCGAGCAGGAGGGAGCCATGGTGGCGGCGGCGCAGGGGGCAGCGGCGGCGGCGGGAAGTGGAGCCGGGACCGGGGGCGGAACCGCGGCTGGAGGCACCGAAGGGGGCAGCGCCGAGTCGGAAGGGGCGAAGATCGATGCCAGTAAGAATGAGGAGGATGAAGGGTGAGTAAGGGGCGACCCGGGATAGTCAGGCCCAACTAGCCCCCCTCCCCCTCCCTGTCCCCCGCCATTAGGCCTCGTTCCCGCTCTCCGCCTGCCCTCCAGCCCCCATGCAGCCTCCTCGCACAGTGCTCCCCTTCTCTTCGCCGGGTCCCCCGGGGCTCTCGTTCCCTTCTCCCCCTGCCCGCTTACCGCCCCCTCCCCCATCACACACGTTTCCACCTTTAGCCGTCACCATGCTGCTCCCTGGCCCGCCCTCTTTCCCTCCCTCGCCCTGGGTCTCCTCCCACTGACTTAGCCGCCAGGATTTTTTCCCGCCTGTCTAGGGGCACCTTTTTTCTTGCTCTCCTGTCCTCTCCCTTCCTCGTTTTATTAAGGTCCCGAGCATAAAGGTCGACACAGAAGCTTTTATGCCGAGACCACTAAGGCTTATCTGGTGCTTCCACTTTAGCGTCCCGAGACGATGCGATTCTTTATAAGCACATGCTTTGGGGACCGCGTAAGCTGCTGCCCACTCTGCTCCTCTCCCCCCCCCGCCCCCCCCCCCCCCCCCCGGCTTCAGGCCGAATGTGTTTTGTATTTCGGAGAAGTTTGGCCTCGATCTCTTTTTTTCCCACAATACACTGTCGAACCACTTGCGTACTTAAGGCCCTACTTTTCAGCCTATGGAACATATTGGGCCTGGTGATACTCCCTGAGTCGCCTGTTGTTGCGTTGGTTTTGCTCCATGGGCTTTCGTTTAAGTTCCTCGTCGGCGGGGCCTGCACTTGACTGTGGAGCTGTTTCTACCTCCAGCTTGCTGGCTATGGCCACCCTCCCCCCATCCCGCGGAGTTATTCTATCCGCGCACCGTTTTCGCGCCCTCAGCTCTTGGTTTCCCCAACTGTTCTTACAGATTGTAACCTTACTTTTTATGTGCAGCTTCCATTTTTTTTAACCCCACCCCCGTGCCTAGGATCCTTTTTGGTCTCTCTTGATTTCTCCTTCCCGCTCTCTTACCCACTCTTAAAGGAGGCCTACCATCCGTCTTTGATAAAATGAACAAATCCTTTATTGTGGTATGGCATGATTTTTTTTTTTTTTTGCAGGTTTTTAAGTACTGACTTGTTCCCTCCAATTGGAATAAGTTGTATATGCCATTTAAGCTGCATTTGGTATATTAGAATGCAGTATTTGGGAGCGGGAGCATAACAACAGAGGAGTTACCAGGAGGGACTAAATCGGGGCTCTTGGCTAGGTTTTCTTATTCCCGTTACTGATCGCTGATCTTGGATTAACGCATCCATTCCCTTTTGTAATGTGGGGGTGTGTATGTGTGATTCTTCTTTTCCTTCACTATTAACAAGAAGAAAGGTGTGGAAAAGCAATAAAATGTCGCTTTTATCCAGTATTAGAAGACGATTTCCTTTATTGGGAAGGAGCACAAGATTTAGAGGGTGGGAAAGGGAAGCACTTTAGAATGTCGAGTTTAATCTCAGCCCAGGCCGACTTGTCAGGCTGATTGCGCTGGCTTTGGGAGAATGACGGTGGGGTGGGAAACTAGCTTTACTTAATTTTAAATTACATACAGTATAAGAAAAGAATGTGTTAAATATTGGGAAACTTAAGCCTTCAACATTTTGGCTTTTCTTTCTGAATTCTGTTCTTTGGACAGAGGCACCAAAATGATTAATTGTATAATCATTGCTGTTTGGGGCAGGCTTTAGCCCTGTTTTTTCAAATCACAAAGCTGCTACCCTTATAGTTTCCTACTGTTGAACTGAAGTGTAAATGAATTAAAGTTTTTAGCCCTAACAATGTCAAAAACTAAAACTAGAATTTTGATTGGTTGCTGTACCGGTTGTTAATTCCCTAGCCATTCAAACTCCTCCCCACGACACTCTGAAGCAGCGACGGCACAGCGGGAAGAATGGTAAAACTTTTAAATTTTATTTCTGTATTTTAAAGGTTTCAATAGTCATAACGTGCAGAGGCTGTGTATTGATTAGTTGCCCATTGATCCCCAGGAAATTCTAGACATAGTACAGTAGGATGTCTTGTGCCTGGGATATAAAATCTTTTTTTAGGCATGTGTGTGATCTTTGGGCAAAATTGATGCCATTACATGGGTTTTGGTCTGTGGTAATGCATGTAATTGTGATTTGGTTAAATTAAAACAATAAAGTTAGTAACATGTATTTGAACAAGAAAAAATATTACCATGATTTCAGATTTGATTTTTTTAAGACAAATATTTTTGTTGAAATTCTAAGTTTAATGTTAAATTTGAAGGTTACTTGATAAAAACTCTTGTGTGTTTAAAATGTCTTGCATGCTATACAGAAATATTCTGGATATGTGAAAAGTAGAACAATTTTTAGAGTAGTGTTTATATATGCATTATGCACAAGTGTATTTTATCTCCCAACCATATTTGTAAGTGGAACTTTAATAACAATTGGATATGTATTATTCAGAGGCGGGCTGGTGTGGCTTTTCACTACAGCTTTACCAGATTTTTAATTTTCAGTGTGATGTTTGCAATGTTAATTACAGTTGGTTGGTTCACATGTCTCTTAAATTTCATGACTTCTCTATGGAAGGATGGTAGATTATTCTTTTTATCCTTCCTTTCCCCTAAATGTCAGTCTTTTTGCTTTTAGGATTGATTACGTTTTGAGTTTTCCAGGAGTTTGTGTTCTCCATCGTTGGGAGTTTAGAGGGCCAGTAATAATTTGTAGAAAGTTGACTTAGCTGTACAAACTACATTCTGTTTTAAGAGCCCAATTGGGATAACATTTAAATTTTACACAGTATTTACTTACTACTGTATTCTCATCCACTGAAATCTGTCCGGTTTTATATTGCAGATAAAGCAGACTTGGAAATAGGCAAAAGGGAAAAGTAAAAAGAAGACTGGGGTCAGAATGTGACATACAGAATAAAATGTTTTTCATGAAAATTAATCCGTTTGGCACTGTTACAGTTCATTTTCACTGCTAGCTAATCGTGGCAAACTAAATCAGATTACACTGTCACTATACCTGATTCTTTTTTACTCCATTACATATTTCAAATCTTATGTAAGCAAGCATTTTCAGTGATTAGAAGGGACCATAAACTTAAGTTTGAGATCACTGTTAACGATTCTTGTAGAATTATTTTTGCTCTGTTACTACCCAATAATGTAACCTTAAAGTTTTCTGAATGACCTCTTAGGAAAAATGGTCAATTGAATATTTATAAGTTAGCGAATGTTTTAGATTGTGACCTATTTTCATTCACTGAAAATAGGATTTAACTGAGGTTCATTTTAAGTTAAGCAAGTTTACATTTAAAGTGTAATATTTGACTTTTTAAAATTACTGCTTAATCACCCAGCCTTGTCCTGTTACAGATATTCTTGTTTTTCTTCTTGGTGTGTGTGCACTTGTCACTCTATCTGTTCCTTTTTCTGTCTCCCAGTTTGAGGGAAATTGTGCAGCAGTTTGATAACAGTCCCAGGAGTGAGAATAAGACTGGCTTTACTAGATACAAAGTCATCCGAATTGAGTTTCTTTAAACACATTTCTGTGTGCATTCCTTTTCACGATTTTAACTTGAGATTAAAGTTATTAGAATATGATCATTAAAATTTTAAAAATGAGTTTGTTGTGCACCCAAGGTTTTTTTTATGTTGGAATATAAGAATAAACAGCTATTCTTAGGGTATGCCTGTTATATATCTTCGTGGATGTTTCCACAGTTCAGACCTTTGGAATACTTATTCATTTCCATAATAAAATGCTTTCCTGAGTTCACCTCATATTAATGTTTCCAATTTTAACATTGCTAGTTTTTTTTTTTTTTTTTTACTTGTAAGCAGTTGCACTGGAATTTCCCATTTTTGTGTGGATTCATGTTCTTTCCAGGGCTGCAGTTCTTTTAGGGTAGGTAATTTAAAGTTATTTTGTGTTGGGCAAAATATACATGCCATGTAGCAAACTACCTGGAGGAGAGTTTTTTAAATATCAAAGATAAGTGGAAAACTATAATACTGTGTTAGCTTTCAGACAGTTTATAAAGTAACTACATTGACTTGCCTGCATTAGATTGTGCAGGAAGCAAAATAATTCTGTTCAGTTACCAAAGTACAGCAGTACTTTTCTAATAACAGGGCAGTAGATCTAGTGTATAGTAAGCTCCTGTGATTTCTTCCTGTTTGGGAATTTTGTGAGTTAATTTTGCTGCGGGTTGAGTGCTCTCTGATTTCTAAGAAATGGGCATACATTTGTTTTAAATATTTAAGATTATAATCTATACCCAAGTGCTTTTGGGGCATTCTGAACTTTGCTTTATAAGCAAACAGCTTTTAGAGTCTCATACCTAATTTACTGGCCTTTAATTCAATAAAGTTGGGTTTACTGTAAAGTCGAGACCCTGAGTAGATGGTCTGAATTTTAGTGTTCTTTGGAACCTTTGACAAGTTTCTAGTGTTAAAATTGCAGAAATAGATGCTCCCAGGTCTCAAGATGTTGAACATATAAGGGAGGAGGAGTGTTAAATTCTTTTCATTTCAAAGTATCTATTATGGAAGATACTAAAAAAATCACCTGACCTTAGGATTTGGAATTGGAGAAAATCATTGCGTTTTTTTTCAGTGCTGCCTTTTGAGATAAATATACGTGGCCTTAAGCCTGTTTTTTTTTTTTTTCCCTTCAAGTCATGTGACTTCTATAAACTATATTTAATGTGTATTTTTAATATTGCCTGAGTGTTTTGTCCTCTGTAAGGCTGCTCTAATTTAAGAAAGATTTGAATCTACTATTGGGGTGTGTGATTTGTGGCCAGTATGGAGGATGATTAGTTTCAGTCTTCAAGTGATACATGTTATGCTTGAAAGCATTTAAAAAGGAATAGAGTCATAACCTTTTTCCTATTCCACTTAAAGCTGTGCACCTCAAATGTGTGTGCAGCTTGACAAATGGAGTGAAACATAACTTCTGTTAGTCCAAGATTTATTTGACTTTAGTTCTGCTTCAACATTTTAGTAGATAGGGCACTGAACTGGATGCTGGAAGCGTGGGATCTGTTTCTGTTACTTCACTTCCAACAGTGTGGTCTCAGGTAATATAACATATTTGTTACTTGGTTTGCTGATCTATGTGTTGGAAACAAAGCTCACCGCAGGAAGATTGACTACATAGCCTGCTTTCATAGCTTGTGTGTGTTTATCCGGTGCCTTAATAGTTGATACTGCCAGTGATTTACTCCTGTGGAGTAAAGGTAAGCATGTTTTAGTTTCTGGAGTATTAAATTGTGTATATTGGAGCTAGACATTTAAGACTTACTTGAGGGTGGGGAGACTCGTATTGCTGGTAGTGTTTGGCCAATAATCAGCGTGATAGTTGTTAAGTATTGGGTCATGTCCTGTAAACTCCTGCCTATCTAGACTTGAAACTACCATACAGTTCAAACAACTAGGAAATTCTCTCTCCCTCCCTTTAGTCTTGTAAGAAAAATACTGAAAAACTATCTGCAAATCTACTCTGAAAGCACTAATAGGCAATGTCATGGAATCAAATCTTCTGTAGTTTTTCCTTTATACTGTTAAAAAATAATGTGGTTTTAAAGCATTTTAAGATTTTATCCAGAAAGGTAAAAATCATTTTCTAAGTTTATTATTCATATCTAAAATGATTACCAGTAGAAAACTACAGAACTGTGAATGAGTAGTAATCTCAGTTAACCAGAACCTTAACCTCTAGGTTAAGGAAACCTCATTCCTTAACCTTCAGGTAGATGGGAGTTTACCTTCTAAAGCTGATTGAGTTTATTTTAAAAGTGAAAATCCAGGAAGTCATTTTTTCCTTGGAATGAAAGGATAAAGGGGAGATTTGGGGGTTAAACATTTAAAGTTTATTTAAAGCCTATCATTTTATTAGCTGTTATATTTTCAACCTAATTAATTATCATTTTTAGTCACTTAGGTTCATTCTAAAGTATGAAGTAATGAGATATGCTAGGATGGAGGAGTTAATCTTTATTGACTCGTTAAAAGCTTGTCAGTCTATTTCCAAAGGTATTTTTAATACAGATTCTTAAATGATTAACCTTCCATGTGGTACTATCTAGTGGTAAAAAGTAACCCCTGCTCCCCATTACAGGTAGTTACTTAACTTTGTATTTTCTGGCAGTTCTTTCTGCCCACAAGTCCTGTCCCATGCTTTAATAAAACCACCTTTTGCACCAAAGAAGTCCTCAAATCTATGGTTTCTAAGGAAAAATACTGATTTCATATGTATTGGTGGGATTTTCATGATATTTTGTCATTTGGATTTTAAAGGAATAATATTAACGATAAAATACTGAAAATTTAAAATGAATTGGTGGTATGCTTGAATAATCTTACTCCAAAAGGTGACAGTGATTGGCCAGTCATGTAATGTACTTGAAGTATATACCAGATTGACATTCTGTTGTGTTTTTTTTAAACTGTCAGAACTTGTTATGAAACTACATATGGAAAATCATGAGTTGTCAGGAAGTGTTTGAAAGTTACAGAATATTTTTTTGGCCCTATTTCAAAATTGGGAGGTAGTGTAATGTAATGGTGTTTATCATTTTACCTTGAATAAGGTGTTTAACAGAGACTTCTAAGGAGAAGTATCTTTAAATAAACTACTATTGACCTTAGGAGTGCTAAACCTAGTGATCTCAATAATCAGAGAATACTTTTTTGGGGTATGAAAAAAACAGGAGTATTAACCTTTCCAACAGCCAGCACTGCTCCATATATATTTTTATATTTTGAAATTCCTCACTAAATATTGACATTTATGTGGAGTACAGACAAATCATAAAGATGGTTTTTGTTTATTTTTTTTTTTAAAGGATTTTAGTTATTCATGAGAGACACAGAAAGAGGCAGAGAGACACACAGGCAGAGGGAGAAGCAGGCTCCATGCAGGGAGCCCCATACAGGACTTGATCCAGGGTCACACCCTGGGCTGAAGGCGGCACTAAACCACTGAGCCACCTGAGCTGCCCCTCAAGATGGTTTTTAAACTATATTTAAGAGGTTTTTTAGGTAACCTATTTTCTAGTCTGTATATTTTACATGGGATATTTAAACACTTTGGGTTAAGTTTATGGTATTGAAAATAATCTTAGGATCCATTTATATAAAACCTCATTCTGGCCTTTTCCTATAATGTTGGTGACTTCATATAGTCTATGCAGATTTTAAAAAAGGCAATGAGTAAATGAAAACATTGCTTTATTAAATTATACTTAACTTGTGCTCTTCTCCTTCTAAGTAACTTTTTAATGTGCACTTGGGGTGTTTAAGACTGTTTTGTGCCACTTAAGTATATTTGCTCTCTTATTTTACTATTTTTTTAAAAGCAAGGTCTGTGCTCAACATGGGGCTTCCTGATTTCAGGAATCAAATGCTCTGTGGGCTGAGCAGGCAAAGCGCCCCTGTGTTTGTTGATTTCATCCTTACCAAAGAATCAAAAGCTACTCTTAGGCCTCTGATTTACAGCTATGGAAACAATCTTGGGTTTTTGTTTTCCTGAAGGTCATACAGTTGGTATGTGGCAGAAGTAGGATTTTAAACTGGTGCTTTGGTTTACTTCCTCTAAATTTACTTTAGAAGAGAATGTCCCACTAAATGTCCCACTAAATGTCTAAATTCCTGAATGACATTGCATAGCATTTGGAGAGTTTTCCGCACTGAGTTGTATAATTTTATGCATAGTTTAATATTATGATATGGTATCACATCAATATCTGTAGAAGCAAGGAGATTTCAATTGTTAAGTGTTTTATTTATTATTAATTTTTGTAAATATTTTATTTATTCATGAGAGACCGAGAGGGGGCAAAGACACAGAGGGAGAAGCAGGCTCCACGCAAGGAGCCTGATGTGGGACTCCCTATGAGGGATCATGCCTGCTGAACTGAAGGCAGATGCTCAACTGCTGAGCCACCCAGGTGTCCCCATGTTAAGTGTTTTAAAATTGAATATTATATTGCCTCTGGGTACTAAATAGCGTATAGATAGGATTAAGAAGTTAAACTATCAATAAAATACTGTAGATGAAGTCCTGTGTTTTCTTTAGGATTGTTGATTGGCTTACAACTAGGGACCAATTTTTAAAGTTTTAGAGTGGGAGCGCATTTCTGTTGCTACTCGAACAAGTCTAGTGATGTAGTTTTAACTTGGCTGGTTAGGCTTTTTTTGAAGTTCTGTCTCTATCCTCACTGTAAGCGTTTGCATATCTCTATGAGAGTGACAGCAACTTGAAATTCAGTCTTGGTATTCAAGGCAGCAGACGTAATCTGGATGGACAATAGGTATCCTTTAAGCAAAATACAGTAATGTAAAAAAATTGTATGCCATCTCCTAATATGAGGAAAAGCGTGTCAGTGCTAGTGTTCTGAGAGACTAAGATAGTTCCCATTTATCCAAAATTAAGATAACAGGCCTTTTCTTATTGTATTATACTATTGTATCTTGGTGTGTCCACTGAATTAAGATTTGATGGATTTAACATTTTCCATTTCTTAAAGATGGAATGGATTTGGAACAGTTTGTATTCATGGTACTATTTACCTGTTACCAGTTGTGCAGCAGCCTGCCTTGTTAGCAGCTAAAGCTTTAGCACTTTTGGGCTGTCAAAATGGCAGTGCATTTGTCTGAAAGAGCTTTTGGGCTCTTGCTCAGAGACTGTTTACTTAAAATTTGCAAAGTTCAAGTGCTGGCTACCCACTCTACAGAATGGAAGTTGTGGGGTAGATTAAACAGCAACTATCATGAACCTGGCAAAAATGAGAAATAGAACTTGTTAGAAGAACTAAGAAATGAGATGTAGTGTATTAATAGTTCTCTCATTTCAAAAGAGACTTGGGCATGTACAGTAGCTTAATGTATATAAATTAATAGTGACCGACCTATACAGTGTTTAAATCATTATTACTGTATTTTAAGAAGGCAGAAGTGTGTAATGTGTTGTAGAAAAATTACCCAAATAAATGAAGGTTAAAAACAACTGGGGGGAGGTATCAGAAAGTAGGCAATGGCCTTTTTTTTTTTTTTAAGGTGAAATACTTGGCTCATTCTCTAAAGGTGCTGGTTAGCTGAAGTTTTACTATGTATTTTGCTCTAGTTTTTTGAGAAATAGGAATCATTCTGTGGAATATGTGTAAGTTCATAGTTGACCAGACTTTTCAATCTGTCCAAAGGGGATTTGATTGTTAGTTTAGGAAAGACAGCATCTTCAGTGACCTTCTAGCCTTAAGGTAGGCACATTTAACAACTTCTGTACTAATGACTGTATTAAAAGTGGGAAGTTTGTTTTGAGAGAGTTCTTTGCTGGGCCAGTTGATGAGTTAGTATGCTTATCCAGTTTTAAGAAGACTGACTTCTATGCTGTGAAAACATATGGGGCTTATGAATAATAATAGCACATGCCTCATTCATGGAGTTTAAATTTATTTCTTTGTAATTATTTTGTTTTTAAAATAATTCTACATCAAGGACATTTAATCCAGTATAAACTTTGCCTTGGTTAAATAAAATCAAAACTAAATCTGTCTTAGTATCTGAGGAACAGTTCAGGCGAAATATTCTTGCCTTTTAACATTAGCTTTTTTATTTATTTTTTATTTATTTTTTATTTTTCTCAACATTAGTTTTTTAAAGCAAGGCTTTTGTTCCTAGTCTCTTCAGGCTGAAGTAATTTCAAACTGTGTTAAAAATTGATAGAAAATTTTTGTAAGTACAGAAGGTGGTAATTCAGTAGTCAACATTTTCAACTTAATTGAAGCTGTTTCTGTTCTAGAATTGCCATGGATACCTGAGCAAGAGGTCATTGCTTTATAGTTTGTTCTTTCTCATCTTTAAAAATACAGCAGTGTCCTTACTTTGGAAGGGTAAATGTTGCTAATGAACTTTCAACTATGAAGAAAGTGCTCTGGATCTTTAGGTTTTAAAAGTAAAGTGATTTTAAGGCATAAATTTAAGTGACAAGGATTGGATTTTAGAAGGTACATTATTTGAATGAAAAAACAATTGAGGATAACTTTTCCATGAAATTGACAATAAACATTAAAAATTACCTATAGAACATTATGGGTGTTTTTGTTATGTTCATTTGATTATAAATACAAAAAGGATTAATAAAGGTTACTTTAAGCATGGAGATTTTATTAAAGAAGTCCTGAAGGTTAAGCATATAAATATCCCAGCTTTACATTATGATACATTTACTTAACTTACTGAAAACTTAACCTGAAATGGGAAGCACAGTATATACTGAAAGTAGGGCTTCGTTTATAATGTAAGTTAATTTTGTCATTAGAACTAAAAATAGGTCTAAGATAGTAAGATCAGTAACACCTCAGTTAATCTGGCATCTTTAGGGGAGAAGCAGAAAGAGATCTCTTTCTAGGGACACAATTGGCCTCTTGTGGAAGAATTGGCTTCAATGGCAATATCCCAGAAGCCCACAAGATGGAGATATTTCCTGCTTTAATTTTCTATCTGGAGCTGAAAGTTAGTAACACTTTCCCATCCCTACCCCAGTTACAGAGATGAAAAGAATCATTGAGCAAGCATGATTTTATTCCCGTAAAATTTTTAGCTTTCACATAACAAATTCTGACAGTTTATCCTTAAAATAAAAATCTCCAGTCCTGTCTCTTTAAAGGGTAGGAGGTATGTGTAAGCTCTTTGGGGTGGTCTTAGGGGGTGATTGAGGGGGCAGATGTAAAAGCAATCAGTTGCCAAGTCTGAGCTTTATGCCATTTTGCTGTAATAAAAATAATCTTTCACCTGATTTTTTTTTTTTTTTTTTGAGTATATATTTTTGGTCTTAAAGTGTTCTGGTGGTTTCTACTTACCACCTGTCACTTTTAGCATCTTCAAGGTTTAAATATTTTATTGCTGGTTAACTGAGGTTCTACTGTAAATAAATCCTATAAATTAGTGGATTGTGCGTCTGTGGGTATTTTTTGTTCACTAAATTATTATTGTCTTTATTAAAGACCCATAGCACGTCAAAAAGCTTAGCTTACAACTTAATTGTGAGACTTAGAATTTTCCATTTTATGTGCTAAGAGTTAACGACAACCATTAGCTAAATACAAAGCTTCAGCATAGACATGCTGGTTGCTGTGATCATTGGAGACTACATAGCCTTTTTACAATTTTAATGAAAATTTGGCAGAAAAACTTGAAGCTGAAATTGTTTTGCGGTTACGAATATTTAACTTGTAATTTAAGAAAGTCTTAAATGTGTAGTATTTTTATTTTAGGGTTACATACACTGTTTTGGGAAGTCAAAAAGAATTTGCTGCTTTCTCACTATTTCATAATTATGCAGATGCAGCAGTAATAAGCAAAACTTGACAAAAATGGAATGTGGTGTTTTTGATATGTGGTAATATAGGAAGAGTAACGTTAGTATGTACACTGCCCAGTAAATTGGTGCAGTTTGGAAAAGGTATTGTTATGGGTACTTAAAGTTTATTTGTTTTTAGCATTTTAATATTACTTTTTGTCTTTACAGGAAAATGTTTATAGGAGGACTTAGCTGGGACACTACAAAGAAAGATCTGAAGGACTACTTCTCCAAATTTGGTGAAGTTGTAGACTGCACTCTGAAGTTAGATCCTATCACAGGGCGATCAAGGGGTTTTGGCTTTGTGCTATTTAAAGAGTCGGAGAGTGTAGATAAGGTAGTGTGTTACATGTTCTGATCAGTTAATATAAGATGTGGGTAGTTTGATACATTAATTTGCCCATTTGTGATTTCCCCTTTTGCAGTATATGAAGGCAGAACTTTAGTTCTTAACCTGTACATTCTATGAAGAGTTCTCTTTGTTTACTGAATATCTTCTGTATGGTATTGGGGGAAAAATACTGAGACTTAAAGACCCCCTAATTAAAAGGATGATCTGTGACAAGTTCACAGAAATAGAGATTTTTGGAATAGCTTGGGCTAAAGGGAAGTAGCAGTTTTGTTTATGTTGCTGACAGTTAAAGGTGAGATAGTTTTCTGGTAACTCAATTTGTGGCCCCCCCCCCCCCCCCCGTTCTTATTGACCAGTTGAACACTGTTCTCTGTTAGCTGATGTCACATAATTTGACAGTTTAGTCCTGAACAAGTCAACACTTACCTGACATTAGCTATATTTATAATTTTTAAGTAAGTGAATAATCAACTTCAATTAATACACATACTTAAAATGAATAACTTCAATTTCCTTAGGTCATGGATCAGAAAGAACATAAATTGAATGGGAAGGTGATTGATCCTAAAAGGGCCAAAGCCATGAAAACAAAAGAGCCTGTTAAAAAAATTTTTGTTGGTGGCCTTTCTCCAGATACACCTGAAGAAAAAATAAGGGAGTACTTTGGTGGTTTTGGTGAGGTATGTGATACTGTTTTGACCCAGTTTTTGTCAAAATTAGTGTGAATATAATTGTCAAAAGTTGTTACAAAGTTTGGGCTAATTAAGTGCTTTGTTTTGAAAGAAGGATAATTGTTTTTTTGTTTTAAAGATTGTATTTATTCACGAGAAACAGAGGCAGTCATAGGCAGAGGGAGAAGCAGGCTCCCCATGGGGAGCCTGATGTGGGACTCGATCCCAGAACTCTCCGGGATCACCCCCTGAGCCAAAGGCAGATGCTCAACCGCTGAGCCACCCAGGTGTCTCTGAAAGAAGGATATTGTAAATCCTTTGTGGCAGATCTTTGAAGATTTGATGATTGCATTTTTCCTCAATTACTGAAGGTATAGGGTACTCCCAAGATGACATTTTGTATCTTGAGGAATTTACCAAATTAGTAGAAATAGAAAACTGTGAGGAAGAAATTCAGATTGGATTACCTGAGATACAGAAGGACATGATTCAATTGATAGTAGGAAAGGGAAGAATTAAGAATAGGGTGTAGTGCCTTCTCAATTTAAACAAACAGGTATATTCAAATTTTATGGGGCTGATTATAGACTTAGTGAAACCAGAATTCCTTTTGTGAGTTAATGATTAAAAGCTATGATGAGAAATTTGTGGCCTTGTGTTCCAGATACAGCCTGCAGGCAACTTTTGCTTGATTTAAACCACGTTTTGTTGATTGTATTTATTAGGTTGAGATACTTCCCACACTTATGTAGATACCTAGCTTTTCTTAAATAACTTGCAAGAGCAAGCAACGTTGGAACTACCTTCTTGCATGGCAGTAGCCATCTAAGACAAGAGTAGCAGCCTCTTTACCTTCGATAGTTACATGTTCTCTAGTTTTCAGTGGTCCTCACCACTTCGATTTTTCCTAAATGCAATCAGTCACCTTATCCTGTTTTTCTTAAAATTGCTGCCTTCTGTTCTTGGTGGTGACTTGAGTTTGTGACCCTTGAAATAGGTAGCAAATGTCAGTCCCTGTGAAGCCTGTTTTTTATAAATAGGTTTGAAGACTTTTTAGGTGGAATGGGTATTCTAATTTGGAGCCTTCTCTCAAAAGATTAGGATAAATGGAGAGAGCAGAATAGAATTTGAGGTCCAAATATGTTTTCTTTGTGCATTTTTCCCACTAAATTTGTGCTTTTTATTGTCAATCACATGCAAACTAAGATCTTAAAACTTAACTTTTTTGATATCAGGTGGAATCCATAGAGCTCCCTATGGACAACAAGACCAATAAGAGGCGTGGATTCTGCTTTATTACCTTTAAGGAAGAGGAACCAGTGAAGAAGATAATGGAAAAGAAATACCACAATGTTGGTCTTAGTAAAGTAAGTTAAGCATCCATTTATTTGTGGAGAAAACTAACTTTTGTAGAGTGTTTCGTTATCTAGCTTTTTGTAAAGACTTCAGTTTGCATGCTTGTGCTTTAAGACCTCTCATTAGTGTTTTATGTATCAAAGTCATTGATCACCATTTTTTGCTTTTACTGGGGAGCAGGAGGGAAAACATTGTATTTAAGTGAATTTTTGTCTAGGCTTTACAAAAAGATAGTGTTTGAGGGCCTGATGAGAATGTAGCAACCTATCTTGAGCTAATAATTTGGATATCCTTTGAGGAGATTAAGTACTGATGATTGGTTTAGTTGATACACTGACTTTGAGGAACGTATTATTAGTCAACTCTATTTAGATAGTATTGGCTATCCTGTTTATTATAAATTCTGATGTATTTTCTTGCATCTGTATAATAACATAATTTTTCTTTTTTAGTGTGAAATAAAAGTAGCCATGTCGAAGGAACAGTATCAGCAACAGCAACAATGGGGATCTAGAGGAGGATTTGCAGGAAGAGCTCGTGGAAGAGGTGGTGGTAAGCTAGAGCCTAAGTTTACTCTATCTTAAGCTTTTCTGCTTTTTTAATTATCCTGAAGTAAAGATCTTTGCTGATCTTCTGACTTTAGTGAACCTATTAATGTGCTGCAGGCCCCAGTCAAAACTGGAACCAGGGATATAGTAACTATTGGAATCAAGGCTATGGCAACTATGGATATAACAGCCAAGGT